>NC_138101.1:198561615-199161615 GCF_964146895.1 Miniopterus schreibersii
CGTCTTCCTTCTTCAAAACAACTCTGCCTGGCACTGCACCAGCCCTGCCCTTCTGCAGACTCTCCTTTTTCTGATCAGAGAAAATTTCCACTATTATTTATTCAGCACGACCGTCATCTCCAGGCTCCTTTCTCCTCGTGGAGCCCCTGAAACTCACAGGTGGATGAGGGACCTGCTTTTCCGCCACACCATTTCTGGTCCTGAGACACACTTTGTTTCCATAGTTTGAGATCTACCTCTTTTTTTTCATTTCATGTTTTGAATTTGAAAATCCTAGTTCTAGGACCTGTCTTCGTGGGCTGTAACGGGATTTTGGGGAGTTTTGGAAACCTGACACTTGCTCACCATGTGCTGATTGGCCTCCCTTCTCCCTCTGGCTGGGGCCCCGCCAGCCCACCAAGCCCCTTGCAGCCAGGCCCAGCTGGGGGGTCCCAGGGAAACAGGAGCTGGAAGCACTGCAGGTTCCCTTCCTGTGGTGGAGCCAGGTCCTGCCCCTGGCTCCAGACTAGTCTCAGCCTCTGGGATGGGAGGGGCAGCCCCTCACCTACGGGCCTCTGCTGAGAGGTCCAGACAATTACTCCAAGGGCAGACATTTGCCTTCCCACTCTCTTCCTTGACTGGGTTCAGTGCCCTCAGGAAACGCGCTGGGTCTCCCTCACCCAGAGCATCTGCAGGGGTCCCCAGTCCCCCAAAGCAGCATCCTTTTAACCTCACAGTCACCTGAGAGTCAGGAGGCCCCCCAGGCCGTCTCCCTGGGAGGACCCTGAGGCTATAGCTGCAGCAGCAGAAGCGGACCCTGTCTCCCAACTCCAAAGTCAGCACCCACTGCCCTACATAAGCTGGACACTTCCCATCCCATGACCGTCCAGGAAAGGAGGGGGGAACCACCATCCTGATATTGGGGACAGAAATATTAATCATGCCCATGATTGTTAACTAGTTATAAGAAATATTAATCATGTTCTGTCAAATGTGATTGTTCTGTCCTAATTAGAAAAAAAGCACTTTCTAACCTGGCTGGGAGCTGTACACCCAGGGACGTGGGAGTTGACCTTGGAATGCGACCCATTTTCCTAACTGCCTATCATCATGGAAAGCTAAACAACCTTGTTGCAGAAACAAAGGAGTCCCAGAGGTGCCCCCGCATTTGCAAACACCCAGCCCCCACTCCCTCCACCTGGAGGCTCCCCACCCTTTTGCAACTCCCAGCCCCCATTTGCATTTCCTGTAACCCGTAAACCATTATATCCATTCTTATGTCTTTTGCCCATTTCCCCATATAATCTTTGTCCTTCTACCCAACATAAGGAACTGGCTTGTGGGGGGGGGGGCGGGTTAGAGAAGATTTTATGTGGACGAATCCCTCTGCTCTCCCATTTTGCCAGCAATAATGCAATAAAACACTCATATATGATTCAACTTTGTCTCTGCTTAATTCGCTGAAGGAGCGACAGGCAGCCCGGACCCATTGTGTCTGGTTTCAAAGGCACCTGGCAGCAGAGGCTGTGGGAGGGGTACATGTCCTCCCCCTGTGGGGTCCCCCTGCCCACACTGAACTTTTCTCTGCACCTCCTCCTATCCATGCCCCCAGCAGGGAGACCCCCATCCAGAGCCCAAGGTCTAGGCAGGCAGAAGACCTGGGGCTGGCTCCTGGGTTGGGGAGAGCAGGCAGGCATTCTGAAGCCGTTGTCAATCAAGGTCCTGCCCCGCCTCTCTAAGGGCAAGCAGTCCAGGACACCCACCTTCAGACAATCTACCTGATGTGCTGTCTGTCCTTCCCCAACTTGGAAACCTGAATCTAGAGGGACCCCAGGCCACTGAAAAGCCTCATCTGCCCTGAGCCTCCAGGCCTTGAGGACCCCAAACCCGAAGGAATCAGACAGGGACCTCCGGGGGCCAGGCTTTGAGGGGGGCGGTACCATCTGCGAATGGTTCCTGGACAGCCTCCCTGCAAGAGTCAGGCCAAGCCAGGCGTCTAGGGGAGCCCTGGGACAAAATCAGGTTAAAGGGGAGAGGACAGCCCCTGCTCGCTTTGTCTTAAGAGCATGTGGTGTGACTCTATACTTGTCCCTCCACTTCTCAGGGCCTAGGTAAAAACCTGGGTCAAATAAGACCAGGAGAGGGTCCCACGGAAGTAGGGACTACTGAGCCTTTGCCTGCTTCCCGGCAACCAAGGCTATCTTCAGCCACCTCAGGCCTCAGCTCACACAGCAAGGAAGTGGGTGGACACCCCCCACCCTGTACTCGCATGTGGACCCTGGTGGAACAGTGGGGCAGCTGGTGAAGCGCCTACAGCTTGGCAGGGCGTTGGACGCTGGGCTTGGATAGGATCGCTCCCAGGTGGGCCAGGTGAGGGTGGGTGGAAAGGCATTCCAGGAAGGGGCCCTGCCTGAGCAGGAGCCCAGAGTGACTGAACCCGTGTCCCCTGGGGGACAGGTCTCCAAGCAGGCCTGGCCTTAGGACAAGTATTCCTACCCCAAACCCCAAGACCCAGGACACTTGCAGTAGAACAGTAGGAATCCTGCCCTCTGGGGAGAGAACCCACATTCCCCAATTAGTTGGAAAGGGGCACTGGCCCAGGAACAGCCCCCACCCTCTGGAGCCACCCTAGGGTGTCTATGTGGGAGGGGGAAGTGGAGGGGTGGCAGACACCAAGTGGAAGGGAAAGATAAGCAGAGAGTGGGATCTAGAGAAGGGTGGAGGGAGCTGAAAGCTGGATGGCCAGAGGCCCCTCCCTTCTGTCTCCTCTGGTGCCTGGGCTTGGGAGAAATTCTCCACTGATTTGTCGAAAACTCTGGGGTTTCTACCCCCTTTTGAGGCTCCAGTCTTTGGTTTCCTGAGGCCCAATTGGGTTAACAGTCTGGTAAATTCTTAAATCCCTTCCCACACATCACACTCCCTGGCACACTCCCTTCACCAGCCTTCCCTCGCCCAGAGCTTAAGGCCAATGACAGTCGTTACTCCTCCGCCTCCAGGGCGCCCACCGCTGGCAGGTGCTGGAGGAGAGAAGCGCCGGAGGTCAACGCCGGCCTGGGGCTGGGGCTGGGGCGCGGGGCCAGCCCTCTCGCGGTCCCGTCCGGGAGGCAGGGCCCGCCGCGCCCGTCCACTCCTCGCCAAATCCCTGAGCGCTAAACCTGGCTCCCGGTTAATACCTGTTGAACAAAGTAACCCTCCGAGTACAAGCAGAGAAACTAAAGGCCAAACAGGGCGGTGCGGCGCCCCCACGCCCAGGGCGGGCCCGCAGCACACCCAGGACCGCGCGCAGGTCCTCCGGGGACGCACACCGGGACCCCAGCGCCAAGGCCCGGCCTCCGGGGAGGTCCCACGCCGGCGGGCACGTCCACGTAAGCCCGAGGGCCAGCCCACGGCGCGCGCCCGGCCTGCCCCCCGCAGCGCGGTGATGGGCGCAGGAGGCGGGCGGCGCTCCAAGCTCCACTCGACGCCCGGCGGCGCCCCACGGCTGGCCCCCTGGTGGGTGGCCTGTGGGTGGCGGCCCCAGCTCCGCCCGGGAGGCTGCGGGATGAAGGGTGGAGCCAGCCTCCGACTCCTCGGGCCCAGGGCGCGGACCCCGCTCCAGGTAGGATGGGATGGGGCTGGGAAAAGGGGTGAGGGAGAGGCGCCCGGGGCCTCGGGCGAGGAGGGCGCAGGGGGCGGCGAAGTGCCCTCCGGGCTGCCCCCTCCTCCGCCAAGTCACAGAGCCGCCCCGGGGCCCTGGACCTCACGTCCGAACGCGCCTCGAAGGACTTAAAATTGACACCTGCCTTCGGGGACGCAGATGCGCTGCGCGCCCTCGGGTCTGGGGTCGTCAGCGCCCACGACAGCCCCGTGGGGCGAGAGCTGTTACCCCCATTCTGCAGGCGAGGGGACCCCGGCCAGGGCGCAGCCGCAGGGCCGAGCGCTCGCAGGTGAGGGGCCTCCTCGCCCGGGCGCCCCGCGCGCCCCCGCCGCCGCCTTACCCCCGGCGCATCCAGCCAGGAAGTCGAGCGCCATGGCCGTCCTCCCTCCGCGTCCTCTTTCTCCTTCTGCGGCCCGATGCCCGGCTGGTCGCCGTCGGGAGCCTCCCGCTGGCTGGGCCGAGGCTCGGTGTGGCCGCCGCCTCCGGGCGCAGAGCTCCGGTCACACCGGGGGCGCGCGGGGGGGGGTGGCGGCTCCGCGCGCGTCTCCTCGGCCCGCGGAGGCTCCCGGCTGGCCCGCTCGCGAGCCCTCGAGTCTGCCCGGCCGTCGCCCGTGGTCCCTCACTTCGGGCCGCGCGCCCCGCCCCTGGGCCGGCCGGTGGGCTCGGGCGGGGTGCAGAGCGCAGCCAATGGGTGGGCGAGGCGCGGACAACGCCCCGGGGCCTGCGCGCCGCCGCCGCGCCTCATTGGCTGGGCGCGCCCGGGGCGGGCGGGGCGCGGGGGACGTGGGGGGCGGGCGGGCGGGGGAGGCGCCGGGGCGCCGCAGACAAAGAGTGTGCTTCGCGCGCCCGCCCGCGCGCCGCTCCGCGCAGCGGCGACTCCGGGGGTTCGCCGAAGTGGGGCCGTGCGACCCGTCCCGGGAACCCACACCCCGACCCGGGCCTGCGTGGCCCGGGATCCTCCCGGCGTGTGCGATGCGTGTGCGCCGGGTGGGACGGGGGGCGGGGTGCGCGCTCGCTCCGGACTGGTCCCAGGAACCTGGGACCTGGGTTCAGGTTCCCGACTCCGCCGCCGAACCTCAGCGTTCTCGCCTGTATAATGGGGACACTGCAGCGATCACGGATGCGCAGCGCCAGGGCCCTCCAGGCCTGCAGGCTCGGACACAGCGAGCTGCGATACTCCCGGCGGCCAAGCGCCCCTCGGAGAGCCCGGGCCTCCCGCCTGCGCGCCCCCCGTGCGGAGGGCCCGGGGCCACTGGTCGCCCAGCTCTGCACGCGGCGTCTCGGACGGCGGACCTGGAAAAGAAACGGGGACGTGGGCGAGGGGCGCGGCCAGGCCCTCGGAGCCCGGCCCTTGCCCCCGGACTGCGGGAGCCGCAGAAGGTTGTAGAGCGGGGGAGGTCCGGGCAGGGCCGATAGCTGCGGGGCGAACAGGCCAGATCGCAACGCGTCCATAGCAGGGGCCGGGACGCGATGTGGCCGGAGGGGGCGGGAGCCGGACTGCGGGTCTGGGAGCGTACTCGGCTGGGGTCACTGCGAGTAGCTTGGGCAGTGGGAGGAGGGGGTAAGTAGGAGCCGAATTCGCAGTTCTGCCCCCCCCCCCCCCCCCGTCCCTGAGACTGGGACCATTCCCTGGAGATTGTCCGCGTCAGCGACTCCCCCCGCCCCCCCACCTTCCCCCGCGCCTTCTGGAGGCCGGACAGCCCGGCTGGGGCTGAGCTTGGCTGCGCGCTCCGTCCTTCACTCCGAGAGTCAAATAACAGCCAAGCCGGGGCCGACTTCCTTCTTCGCCGCCTGCGGTCGGGATCCCGCTGCGGAGTTTGCAGGTTGGGCAGCGCACGGCTCTTTCACCCCTTTTACCGGTTCTGATGTCAGGATGGAGCCTGCAGTGGATATGCCTCTTAGACAGGTTTTAAAGGTGACAGTTGGTGCTAGGGGGTATATGTCAGGCACACCTGAGCCCTGAAGCACAGTGATACAGAGGCCTCCGGGCGCCAACCGTCAGTGTGGTTTCCTCTCATTCTTCTTAGAGTCTAACTAGAACAATCGTTAAGAAGACACCCAAACCCAGGTCTGCTGACTCCTAGTCCAGTGCTCGTGATGGCTGGTGGGCCCTGAATTAGGGGTCTGGAGGCCTGGGTTTGAATATCGCCAGCCTCCCTGACCCAGCTCCATGCCTCAAGGTGGCAGGGGGGCAGAGGGTGGAAGAGTGTCCAATAAGCCAGAAAAGCAGTAGCATGTGGGCCCCAGGAGAAGCCCAGACCCGAAACGGGGCAGGAGTTGACCGTGGGGATACTCGGGTGGCTGGAGAGGCTTCTGAGACCGTGACGATTAAACTGGACAACCTAAATCCAGGTGACTTGCCTCTAGGAAGGCGTGCCCCTGGGTTGCCCAGACCTCAGGAGGTAAAGCGCAATAGCCTGCACCGTCCTGTGTTTGGAGGCTTGAGAGGAAGTCAGGTACCCAGCAGGGCAGTAGGTCAAATTGTTATGGAACGATAGGGCATTGCAGCATCGCCTTTTTCTTTTTTTCACCTCACCAGAGGATATTTTTTCCATTGCTTTTCAGAGAGAGTGGAAGGGAGAGAGAGACACACACACATCGGTTGGTTGCCTTCTGCACTGCCCCAGGCCCAGGGACCGAACCTGCAACTAAGGTACGTGCCCTTGGCCGGGATCAAACCCGGGACCCTTCAGTCGCCAGCCTGATGCTCTAACCACTGAGCCAAACCGGCCAGGGCGCATGTGCCTTCAACGTCATGCCTGGGGCAGGTTGCATGAGCCCTTGTATGGATGTAGGTGTGAACAAAACCAGCTCCATCTCTGTGACCTCTGACCAGCCGCGCTGTCCGTAGCGAGATTATCAAAGCTTCTGGTCGATGGTAATCTGTGTTCCTTAAATGTAGCCATAGTTTTGTTAGTAACAGCCCTGATGGCAGGACGCCTGAGATAAATACCAAACTGGTGAGTGTCAATTAGAAGCAATCATGTGTCACAAGACCCCCAGGAGGCATGGCCCCTGGCATTACTGCATTCCTGTCCCTCTGTCCTGTCAGTCGTCAGTAGCTGGGTCATTCTGTGAAATCAGTGCTGTAACGGGTCTGGCAGCAGAGGGTAATGCGTGTGGAACTGCCAGTGGTCTGTGCCGCTCCCACTGAACCTTCCCGTAAGTCTATCACCCTACGATAGAGCCTGTTGTGTTCTATGGAGTCACCTGCTTTGTCTTTGGGTCTGATGATACCTCCTGGTTATGGCGGCCGTTGCACCTGTGACCCACCATTGCACGGTCCTGGCTCCCTGGGGGCCCTTAGGAAGGACACCAGCAGCCTGGAACATAGTAGGCACTCAATAGTTGAGCTTCAGGAAGCTTTTTGGAGGGAGGCCCCATCTGGGCAATCCCTGCAGGGATCCAGGTGAGGGATCTGGTGCAGGTGGAGATGGGATCCTGCAAGCTCCCAGCTTAGAGGTGGGGCCCCTTTGGAGGGAGCCAGTGTTCAGGCTGGGGCTTGTTGGGTTTAGTCCAGTCTGTGGGGAATAGTGTCAGGATGGCCCGTGGGGCAGGGAGGAAGGTGTGAAGGCAGGCACTGGGAGAAGATTGGGTCACCTGGGTGCACTGCTGGGTTACTAAACTGTAAAACCACATTTCCCCTTCAAAGCTCTTCCTAACGAGCTGTGAGTTTCTGTGCCCTCAGAGAATCATTCATCAGGTGGTGTCCAGACTAAGCGCAGCTCTGTGCGGGGGCGTGGGAACAAGGCAGACACTCCTCCCTGACCTCCAGGGGCTCTGGGCAGTTAGGGAGAAAATAGGGAGGTCCCCATTTTTGAGTCTGCATTGTTGTATCAGGGAGGGCTCTGTGTCTGTTGTTCCATTTCCTGAGGATAAAATTTCAGCAAAGAATGTGCTTTCTCAGACTCCTCATGTTCTCAAGAGACCCAGACACCCCCTCTCGGGGGAGGGTTCCCTGCAGGGCTCTTCTCAAACCCCAGACTTTAAGGGGCAGGAGGGGTCCAAGGCCAGAGCAGTAGGAGCGCAGCGAGTGGGGAGGAAGAGCCACAGGGACCAGGGGTCAAGCCAGGTTACTGAAAGGTGGGTGGAGTTTTTATTCTGTACAGCTTTTATAATTTCTTACGCAGGACACGTTCGGTGTGGAAAAATTAGGCGCACCAGCTGGAAAAGAAAGTTGCCTCTGCCTTCCCCACCCTTAATCTGTTGAATTCCGTGAAGGAGGCTGTTGGAACCTGGGGTGGGGGGCAAGGCTGGAGCTCAGGTGCCACAAGGTGAGTGGGGTGGGGTGGGCTGAGGACCAGCTGTGTGGACCTGGGGACTTGGGCTGTGCAGGGGACAGTGCCCAGGTGGGCAGGGTCGGGCTGTTCTAGAGGGAGACACTCAGGCTCTGCCTTTGGCTGTTGACACCTTTGCAGGAAACGGAAGATAAGAGCTGATTTCTGTAATGTTATAAACCAACCACCTCGATTTAAAACGGAGTTAATTTGCTCGGCGGGCTTGGCTCAGTGGCTGAGCATCGACCTAGGATCCAGGAGATCGTGGTGCGATTACCAGTCAGGGCAAGTGCCCGGGTTGCGGGCTCGATCCCCGGTCGGGGGCGTGCAGAAGACAGCTGATCAATGACTCTCTCATTGATGTTTCTATCTCTCTTCCTCTCTCTGAAATCAATAAAGACATTAAATAAATAAATAAATAAATAAATAAATAAATAAAATAAGTTAATTTAATTAATCAGCTCAGGTACTGGAGGTTTTCCTAAGGGCCTATTTGACCATCTGGACCAGTGAGGGAGAAGATGCCGCAGTGAGCAGGTGGGGCTTCCTGGTGAGGGGCTGGGGAGCAGCCGCTGGTGTGTGGCCTGGCCCTGAGCAGAGCTGGCTCTGCAGAGTCCCCTTGTCCTGATGAATACCTGTTTGCTGTATGGATGTCTCTGGCCTCTCGTCCGGTCCACCCCTGGAGTGGCCTGGCCTCCCCACTGAGCGAGTCTGCCCTGGGCCTCAGGGATGGAGGGCCTGGGACCCCTTGGAGACAGTCAGCTACTGTCCTGGTAGCCCCTCAGCCCCCAGTCCATGGTCCCCAGAGGTCTCTCTTTGGGTAGACTGAGGAATTCACTTCTCTCCATTGAATTTAGTCTACCCTGAAGTTGCTGCCATACTGGGTGGGCTCCTTGCTTCTTTGTTCAGCTGGAAACGTCCAGTTTGCCGAGGGCCACCAGTCCAGGTGCGCTGTGTGTCTCCCTCCTGTGTACTCCATGCCACTCTGAGCTCACTCAGCCCGGAGCCGGCCAAGAGGCCGAAGGAGGCCAGCTCTGCCAGAGGAGGTGACCAGAAACCCAAGATGGGCAGCGATATAAATAGACATTTGGCAAATGCTTCTAGTCTAAAAATAGAACTAAGGGGGGCCTTCCTGGGGGAGCCCCTGGCCGGCCAGAGGACCAAAGGAGGGGTCCCCAGCTTGGGTTGGGCCTGATCAGGGCAGGAGGGTCGGGCTGAAGGAGCTCAGCCAAGTGTCTTGGCCACAGTGCAGGCTTGCTGGGCTGTCAGTTCTCCATGCCACGCGCAGGCCATGTGGGGCCCACCCTCTGGGCCAGCCCTGTGCTGGCGCTGGAGCCTGGTGAGCTGGCCCGGCTGTGCCCTCCCTAGGGGCTCTGGCGGTCGCATGCGTGGAGAATGGCTGGGTGAGCAAGCTTTCCCTGGCCAGCGGGCACTGGGAGGACGCACCAAGGCCAGTGGCCAGAGGAGGGCAGTGTGCCCTCGCCTGAACCCTGGGCTGAGTTGGTAGGTGAGTTGGCCTTGGCACGGTGGGGAAGTGAGACTGGGCAGGAGAGGTCGGGAGGGGCCAGAGAACGGCATGTGCTGAGCCCAGAGGCCGGCCCGGGGGAGTGCGCCGGGGACGGTGGGGACAGCGGAGATGGCTGGCTCAGCCTGGGCTCGCCGCGGCCACTCCCTGGGACTAAGGCGACGTGGGCCGCTGATACGGAAAAGACGCGAATGGCCAACAGATGGGAAAAAGAAACATTCGCCTTCGCCTGCCTCCTGCGGGGGGACAACCAGCCCGGGCTGTGGGCTCCCCTGTGTCGGCTGCATCTCCGCCATCCGAGTCCAGTTGTTGCTGTTTTCTGTTCTGTTTTGCTCAACTTCACCTGAGGGTGTTTTCCCATTGATTTTAGATAGGGAGGGAGGGAGGGAGGGAGGGAGGGAGGGAGGGAGGGAGGGAGAGAGAGGGACAGAGAGAGAGACAGGGAGACGGACAGAGAGAGGGACAGAGAGATGGACAGAGAGAGAGACAGAGATGGACAGAGAGAGAGAGGGACAGAGAGATGGACAGAGAGAGAGATAGAGAGATGGACAGAGAGACAGACAGAGGGACAGAGAGAGAGGTAGAGAGATGGACAGAGAGACAGAGAGAGGGACAGAGAGAGAGAAATATCGATGTGTGAGACACATTGATTGGTTGCCTCCTGCACTCGGGATCGAACCTGCAGCCCAGGTCGTGCCCTTGACTGGGAATTGAACCTGTGACCCTTCAGTGTGCAGGGCGATGCTCTAACCATTGAGCAACCGGCCAGGGCTGCTGTCTGGATTTTTAAATAACTTGTAGTTACTCCTTTTGTTATACCCTGGAAACGCATTTAAGATGTGTCGAGTTCCTCCACGGCCCTTGGACCAGCATGGCCCCCAGCCCAGCGAGCCCAGCGGGGCCAGCAGCGCCCTTGCCCACCTTCCTGGAGGCTGGCCCTTGCCCTTTGGTTGGTCCTGGCTTGAGCCGTGTGTGCGATGTCTGTCTCCCCCTGGAGGATGGCCTGGCCTCCCTTGCTCAGGCCGGGTGGGGCTGAGCCTGGTGGGGCTCTGGTGTAGGTGGCAGAGGCGTAAAGCAGGCCTCCCTGCTAATAATAATATCACTCCCCACTGGGAGGGGAGGTCCCAGTGGGCAACCATGGGCTCTGTCTTCTGCCATCCATGCACGACTCAGAGAAGTCACACCACTGACCCCAGACCACACAGCTGGGTAAGGGGGAGCCAGGAGCCAAACCCAGCTTGAGCATTCCCCCCAAATCATGTGAGGTTCCCCTCGACTAAGACCCCAGCCTGCCCAGCAACCCGAAGGCCTCTTTGCCATCTACTGAGTCAGGTCAAGACAAGTGTGAGCAGCTGACTCTGCCCTAGGTCCATCCATCTGTCTGTCACCTATCATCTAACCATTCATCCATCTATTGACCCATCTACCCACCCACTCGCCCATCCACACACCTACCCACTCATCCACTCTCCCATTTATTTACCCCCCCACTCATCCATCCACCCACCCATTCGCCATCTATCCATCCATCTACCCACCCACCTATCCAGCCACCCACTGACCCATCCATCCATTCACTGACTTGTTTTCATGCATTTATTCACTGAACCTCCCCAGGGTGCCTGCCTTGTGCCGGGTGCTGCGGGCTCAGAGACAAACCTGCTGCGACTCTGCCTGGCAGAGTTCATGGCGGGGCGGGGAGACGTTGAGACCTGCACAGAGCAGCCTGCGCAGAGAGGTGGCATGTTTTCTGTTTCTGCTGTGAGAAGGGGAAAGTTTGGGCATGTTTGTTTGGGAGACAAAGGGCAGGTGAAACTTGGCTGCAGTGACAGAGAAAACATCCTGTCTCAAATGTCACCTCTTGGGCTGCCTTTTCTAATAGCCGCCCCCCCAGCCCAATGCTCCCTGTCCCCTCTTTACTCTATGTCTCTCCTTGGTCCTTACCACCACCTGGCAGGCTCTGTGTTTTCATTTATTGTGTTGGTGTCTGTCTCCCCACCTAGAACAGAGGACCCACAGGGCAGGAACATCAGTCTGTTTACTGCTGTGGCCCGGTGTCTGGAACTTGGCATGTAGTAGGCATACAGCGTTTGTTGCATGAGGGGAGGGCATGGGCAAGACCAGACTGCTGTCCAGGGGGGAGATGATACAAGCGGGGGCTGTGCAGACGGATAGTGAAAGTGGATCTGAACATGAACTTCAGAGGTCTGACCGCAGGACTGGGTGCCTCACAGGGGGAAAGGCATCCAGGGTAATTTCTGGCTTCCTGGCTCAGGTGCCAGGGGGTGAGTGGCACTTAACACATTAGACGCTCTGCAGGAAATATGGGACTAAACTGTTCCCCTTTCTTTCAGTTAGACAACATTCTTCAAGCTTCCTCATCACGCAAGGTCCTGGCCTTCCAAGTATAGCATCTGAAATTGAACCCAAGCCCCAGCTGTATTTGCCCTGCTCATAACAGTCCTGTCACCTCCTTTTTTCTAGAACCTATTCTCCTGTTAATGCAGCCTTTGCATTTGCCTGGCCACTTTCACAGGGACGTGCCTGGATCTTGCTCTGAGTGGTCACACATGTGAGGCAGGTACTATCCTTCCGTGGATGCAGAAGTGGAGGCACAGAATGGTCAAGGGGCTTGCCCAGGGTTTCAGAGCTGACATGAGTGGCAGAGCTGGGCTTGGAACACAGGCAGCTTGGCTCCTAACCAGACTGAGCTGTTTCTCTCTAAAGTCCAGGAATGGCATTAAGACTGGCCTTGGACGGGCCACATCCTGCCCTTTGCCCTCTGCCGTGGCAGCTGCCACTGGCAACTTGTGTCCCCACTCACAAACTGCTGGGCAGGTGCCAGTGAGGCTGCCCTCTGTCAGCTCTCAGCCTGTTCAGGGCCCGCGTGCAAGTTCACCCACCAGGACACAAGGCCCTGCCCTGGGGCTACCCTGACAGGGCGGCCTGGATCCTGGTCAGGGTACCCTTGGGCAAGTTCATGGCTTCTCCGAGCCTCAGGGTCCTTGCAGCTGCAGTGGTTTCGAGTGATGAGCGGACAGAAGCAGCCTCTTGTTGGAGCAGCTCTTTCATGAGTGTCCTGGTTGGTTAGAGGCCAAACTGCCAGTCCCAGAGGTGGGCCCGGCAGGACGTGGGCCCCTCACTCAGCGAGCTCTGTTCAGTGCTGGATCTGTGCCGGATGCTGGGGACTCAGTGGAGGCAGACTTGGCCAGGGCCCCAGAAGCAGGAGAGACAGATACGGGCATAGCAGGGACAGTGTGGGACCAGGGCGGTGTGAAGGGCGTGGGACCAACAGTGAGCCGTGACTGGTGTTCGTGCTGCGCCCAGGAGGACTCTGGCCAGCCTCCTCAGTGCCAGGCACCAGTGGCCCATTGTCCTCACCCCTTCCCTGCCAACTGGACTCTTTGAGGACTGGGCCTGGGCCTCAGTGCAGCCTCAGCTCAGAGAGTGTTTGTTGAATGAATAAGTGAGGGAGTTTTGAGGGTTTTCCAGGCAGGAACAATTCCAGGGGAGTCAGGGAGGCCCAAGACACAAGTGAGGCCTGAACTGGGGCTTGGAGGGGCAGGGACATCACAGCCCTGTCCCTGGACCTTCCAGGAGGTGTCTGGACGTGGTCTGGGCCCAGGCCCGCAGCGGTATGGACAGTGGTCCTGTTTCCCGAGAGCCCAAAAGCTCTGGTGGACTCTCTCTGCTTCCCCACAGCTGGGTCCTGAGGCCACTTGGACAAGGGGCCTTTGGGGGTGGGTGGGCGGGAGTCCAGGTGGGCATCGACCTGCCTGTTTCCCAGCCCGACCTCTGCCTTCTGGGCCACTGGCCAGCAGGCTCCTGCTTCCTGTCCCCTGCCCCCACCACAGGTATTTAAGGTCTGGGAGGAGCTGACCTGGGGGTGGTGGCATCAGACTGCTCTCAGGCAGGGAAACCCCAGGGCCTTCCCCGCCACCCACATCGCCCATGGATTTTGTTGCTGGAGCCATCGGAGGTAACAGACAGGGACAGCAGGGCCTCGTAGGGGACTGCTGCTCCTGGGGTACCAGGAGGAGCTGGGATGCTCTGCCTTGTGGGGTGGCCTCTGGCAGACGTGGGGTTTGAGGAGCCACTCCAGAAGTGGCTGGGTCCTCGGCCTGCCCATGGGTGCTGGGTGCCGGGAAGACAGAGCTGGTTCCTGGGGGTCTCGGGCGGCTGCGCAGGGCGGGGTGCAGGTGGAGGGGGTGGGGTGAGTCTGCACTGGCCTGGGCGGCTCAGCTGGGAAGGCTGAGGGGCAGTTTCGGGGATGGAGGGTGGCCCAGGGGGCAGAGGGTGGTTTCTGCCTGGGCCAGGCGGAGGCGGGGAGTGATCAGCACAGAGGGCCGGCGAGCCGAGCCGTGGACAGGACAAGAGGCTCCGGGAGAGGGTGGACGGTGAGGACAACAGACCAGGAAGCCGTGGGCAGAGGGGGGGGGCCCAGCCCCGCCCCAGCCCCCCCCCACCCCCCTGCTGTGTGCAATCCTGGCTTTGCTGGGCTCACGGACTGTTTTCACTTCTGGGGAAAAGGCTCATTTCGAAAGACTGACTCAGACAGATAACTGGCCTGTTGGGTAACAGGCTCAGACGGGGCCCCGGCTCTTCCCGGCCATCCATCCTGCAGGCTGGGGAGGCCGTTTTGGGCTGGGAACCCCTAGCCTGGCTTATCACGTGAAACAGCCGTGGGCTCCTCGTTCACACTCCTGGGAACGGTGTGGGAGAGGAGGGCAGTGCCCAGCGGGGCAGACCAGGGCCCTGGCCCCATCAAGAGGCTTGCTGAGGTCCTGCTGTGTGCCGGGCCTGAGGCCAGCGGCTGCCCTGGACGTTAGCCCCCTAAAGAGGAGGCTCAGAGAACAAGGCTTGACTTGCCCAAGATCACACAGCCAGGAAGGGCTCCTGAGTCCTGGGTGTTTCCTCCAGAGCCCACCGAAGGCCTGGGTAGAAAGGGCCTCTGCTCTATGCAGGGTCCTGGATCACAAGGACCAGATGTGGGTCTTATCCTTGAGAGAATCCAGTTCTAGAGGCAGAGGTGGCATGCTGTGTGACAAAGCCATGTGACAGGGGCTCTGATCAACATGCATCTGGGCACAGAGGCAGCCCTGACTACAGGGTGAGGGAGGGCTCCAGAGAGGAGGTCATGCTGTGGCAGGACTTTGATGGATGAGTAGGAGTTTGCTGAGGTATATGCGAGGGTCAAGGAGGGTAATTCTACCCAAGTCAGTCATTCATTTCATTCTATTCATGCATATTTATTGATTCCTGGGATACCAAGTAAATAGGGCCCAGCCCCACATACATTATTGTCCTCTGATGGCCCTCACACCCCAGCCCCAGGGACCTGCCTGCTCACTCTGGCTCCCCCATGGCAGTGCTGGGGCTTGGACATTGAGTCCCTGAAAAGGAGATAGAAGCGGGACTGTGGCACCCAGCCCGCTTTGCAGGGACAGAGGGCCCTGGCCCAGGGAGCCTTGCATCCCACTCTGTTCCCACACAGACTCGTGGTCCCAGGCAGCCCTCATGGAGCCCTGGGGTGCCTGGGCTCTCCCACCCCCAGACAAACCCTTCACAGCCTGAGGTTTGAGGACTCAGCAAGTGTCGGACCAGAAGTTCTTTCAAAACGTGACACCAGGGGGCAGGCTGAGGGCGTCCCTGGCTTTCAGAACAAGGCACCTGGGGGCCAAGACTCAGGGGGGGAGGCATCGCCAGCAGCCGTTAGGAGTCGCTTCAGCTCTCTGAGCCTCCGCTTCCTTGTTTCCAGCACGGGGCGGCTCTCCCATCGATGATGCACAGCGTGGACCAAGAGTGTGGGTCTGTTCCCCTCCTCCTCTGCTCCCACTGTCCTCACCCCTGTTCTCTGGTTTCCTTCCAGGCATCTGCGGTGTTGCTGTGGGCTACCCCCTGGACACGGTGAAGGTGCAGTGACAGGCCCTGCCACCCACCCCAAGGCCCCTGCCTGCGCTTAGGCCACCCTGCGAGTCTCCTGCACCCCATCCACTGCCAGAGAGCTTTCTAGAGTGCTAATCGGACCCAGACCTCCCCACCGTCCTCAGGACTGTCCCTCCCTCTCCCTCAGCATGAGCCTCAGGTTTCTCCTCTTAAAAGGGGTTCACTGTCCCTGCTCTCCCCGCCGTCAGTGCCTGTGACCATCGAGGAGCTGGCTCTTTCCTCCCCCCAGGGCCTGCTGACCATGCCCAGGCCTGGAGCCACCCCTTCCTGAAGCCTGCTTCTCCCACAGGTCAGGATCCAGACGGAGCCCAAGTACACAAGCATCTGGCACTGCGTCCGGGACACCTACCTCCGAGAGCGGGTAGGCCTGGGCCAGAGTGACGGGCAGGGGATGTCGGGGCTGGCACTCCAGGCCTGCCACTCACCAACAAGCCAGGCGATGTTGAGCCCGTCTGGGCCTCGGTTCTCTCCAAATGGGAATAATTGTAACAGCCTCCCAGCTTCCTCTGAGGCCCAGGGCTGGGGTGTCGGGCACACAGGTGTTTGGAATGAGGTCCTACCTCCAGGAGAGGATCTATCGGTCTTATCTGGGGACTTTGAAGGCCTGGGGACACCCATGTGTTTGCATTTCTGTCCCCTGCAGGCTGGGCAGCAGCAGTGCTGGGTGGAGTTGTCAGGTCCCCAGGGTCCAGGTCAGAGACCTGTCCAGAGCTAGGACACAGGGACATTTACCAAAGTGAAGTTGAGGCTGTCCAGGGACGAGCAAAAGGAAAATAGCAACAATGAAGCCTGTCAGTTCACCAGCCTCATCGCCAAGCAGCTGCCCTGGGTCCAGCCTGGCCCTGTCTCTTCGGTTCCTCATTAAGTTGGTATTATGGTCCCCGTAGTATCACCACCTCTCAAGTTGATACTGTGATCCCCGTTTTACAGCCCAGGATGCCGAGGCCCTGGGCAGCAGGCGACTTGCCCGGAGTCCCGCAGCCAGGGAGGGCCTGCAGGGTGAGACGGGGCCATCTTCCCGGCCGGCCTCTGGTCTGACTCGGGCCCTTGGGTCCCACCCACCCGTCCGCCAGGTGTGGGGATTCTACAGGGGCCTCTCGCTGCCCGTGTGCACGGTGTCCCTGGTCTCGTCCCTGTCGTTCGGCACCTACCGCCACTGCCTCTCGCACATCTGCCGGTTCCGGTATGGCAGTGCCGACGCCAAGCCCGCCAGGACCGACATCACGCTCTCGGGTTTCGCCTCGGGCCTCGTCCGGGTGAGTGGGCCGGGCGGGGGGTCCCGGGCGGCGGTCGTGGGGAAAGGCTGGGAGGGCCTGAGAGGTGGCCAAGCCCAGAGGCAGGGAAACTGAGGCTCGGTGAGCGCAGAGACGAGATGGGGGCTGGGGGACTCTGGGAGGGGACTCCGCTGACTCATTAGCTGAGGGGGCTTGAGGATGCCGGGAGCCTCTCTGAACTTCTTACCCTTCGTCAGTAAGAGGCGTCACGGTGACGACTGGTGAGGTGACGTGCAAAGCCCCCAGCACAGTCTGACAGGTGTGGGCATCCGTGAAATGGTGAACGGCACTGTTAGTAATGTCATGTTACATATTAATGTTATTAAGTACTTACGTTGTTTTATTATTTACATTAAGTACATGAATTAAATAATACATTAATATGTCGTTAACATATTAACGATGTGACTAAATGCTCTCATGAACCCGAGTCACAGCCACTACCTGACACCTACTGTGTGTCCAGCCCGCTCTGCGCTGGGACGTGTGTGTGGCTGAAGCAAGTGCTGGCTTTGGCCTGGGTGGGCAGAGTTGGCTCTGAATGCAGCTCCACCAGGGCCGTGGGCCAGCCTGAAGCTTCACGGGGCCCGGGGTTCCCAATGTCACCGTGGGGAACATGACACCGACCGGAGACCAGGTCTAGGGGAGTGTGGGCAGTGCCGGTGCCCCCTCATTGCTGCTGCGTCTCTGCTCCAGGTGTTCCTGACCTCGCCTACCGAGGTGGCCAAGGTCCGCCTGCAGACGCAGACGCAGCAGCAGCGGCGATCCTCAGCCTCCTGGCCCTCGGCAGCGCCCCCCATGTGTCCTGCGCCCCCTTCGGGCCTGGTGCCTGGGCCCAAGTACCGGGGGCCGCTGCACTGCCTGGCCACGGTGGCCCGTGAGGAGGGCCTGCGGGGCCTCTACAAGGGCAGCTCTGCCCTGCTCTTCCGCGAGGGCCACTCCTTCGCCACCTACTTCCTCTCCTATTCCATCCTCAGCGAGTGGCTCACCCCTGCAGGCCACAGCCAGCCAGGTGAGTGGGGGCTGGGGCCTGGGAAGGGGGCAGGCTCAGCCAGTGGGAATTGAGTCACGCGGCACATTGGTACCCCAGAGCCTCCCAGGGTGGGAACCCCAGTGCTCTTGACGCTGAGGGTCAGGACAGACCCCCTCTGTGTGGTCTTGGACACGGTGGAGTGAGCCCAGGGCTCCATTACGGCTGGGCCCTGCCCTGGGTGCCCCACCCACTCTCCTCTCATGCTCAGTCAGCTTCCAATCAGGGCGCTCCCTTGTGGGTCTCCCCCTGCAGATGTCTTGGGCGTGCTGCTGGCCGGTGGCTGTGCAGGGGTCCTGGCCTGGGCTGTGGCCACCCCCATGGACGTGATTAAGACCCGCCTGCAGGCCGATGGGCAGGGCCAGCAGCGCTACCGGGGCCTCCTGCACTGCATGGTGACCAGTGTGCGAGAGGAGGGGCCGCGGGTCCTTTTCAAGGGGCTGACGCTCAACTGCTGCCGGGCCTTCCCTGTCAACATGGTGGTCTTTGTCGCCTACGAGGCCGCGCTGAGTCTCTCCCGGGGCCTGCTCAAATAGCTGGTCCCATCGCCCAGGGGCCAGCCCGCCGGCAGCTTCCAGAGGTCACAGTAGCTGGTGGAGGCGAAGGGAAGTGTCCTCACACGTGGTCACCCAGGACAGCCGGGAGCCACCCTAAAGACAGTCTGCTGGGGCCTGGGCTTGGCCCACCCAGCTACAGACCAGAGAAGGTCCAGAGGCCCATCTGCTACCAGCCCTGGGTTGGCCTGGGGGTCACATGAGCCAGGGAGGAGTCCTCTTGGGTGAGGACATCCCTCACGTGGAGTTGTGGGTGCAGGTGGTCAGTTGTTCATTCCAGCCACCCTGTGGCCTCTCCCCACCACCCGTCTTCAGAGCACCCATGTCCCCGCCACCACCGTTTACTCGGCTGTCCTCTTGGCCACCCACATCCACCCCACTCCTCTCTGCTGCTATTTAGGGCACTCTTCACCCCCTGTCCCTTAGCTGCAGCTCAGCTGGTCCCCCCGACAGGACTGAGGCACAGCTGTTTGGTTCGGGCACCAGACTGCTCAGAGCAGCACTGCCCGTGGCCGTGGTGAGCTGGTGTGAGGGCAGGTCATGTATCCCCACCCTGCCTGGAGGCGTAGAGGGGGCCTGTTGTCAATTAAACTTTCCTGAGGATGTCCAGTGGTGCTGCTCTGTGGTGTGGTGATCAGGGTCCCCCCCTTCAGTGCATCCTCAGAGGCCAAGCTCCCCAAACCTGTGGGTCAGCGCCCCGCCCAGCATTCTGGCTGGTTCCACTCCCTCGGCCTTCAGACCTGGGGGCCTGGCCCGTGGGCTGGGCCCTGCCACAGCAGGCTGTTCGGCATCCAGCATGACACCTGCTCTCCTCGCTACCGTCTCAAATCCATCCCCTTTCTGAGCAAAACCGGGTTCCAGCCAGTTCCAGACAGCTGCCTGGTCCCATCAGTGCCCGGACACAGCTGTGAGCCGTCTTTCCATGGGGGCCTGGAGGAGGGAGGGGTCGGTGTGTCCTGAACACTGCTGGGTGCCAGGCACCTTACACAGCTTATCACAACAGCCTGGCCAGGTGAGGAAACAGCTCAGAGGGGGAGCTGGGTGTGCTCCAGGCCACACCGCAGGGAGGGTGGGGGGCTCCTGAGGCTCCAGCTGTCTCCCTGGCACCACATGCCTTCCAGTGACGGGGCCAATGGGGGCCACTGGGAGCCAGAGCTGGCAGGTGCTGACAAACCTGCTGGGTCCCCTCTGCAGCAGCCTGGACTACACTCCCTCACAGACACCAGCCTTGACTCTGTCCTTGGACAGAACACGTTCCTATTCCCAGACCCACGGGTGGATCACCCTGGCCTGGCCTGCTTGTCATACTGACCCTGTTCGCTTACACAGGTGCTCTCTGCAGGAACGCCCTTCCCTCTCCTCTCCTGGCTCACTCCCCATCTCAGACACACTTCCTCCAGGAAGCTATCCCTGCCTGACCACCAGGCCGCTTTCAGGTGTCTCTTACTCAGATCCCACAGGGCTACCCAAGGACAGCACATGTCTGATTTGGGAAATACCCAGCTCGGGGCCTGGTATGGGCAGGAGCTCAGGGGCTGTGGAACGACTGAGTGGGTGAGTGAGTAAATGAAGTCCTGGAGTATTTCCTGGAAGTTCATCCAGCTTAGAGTTCAAGTTGCTGACACTCTGGCCAGGTGCCTGGAAAAGGGGGTCAGCTAACAAAAGGTTTTAATAATTCATCAAAACCCTGACCCTGTGCCCACTTCTGGCAAGTAGACCACCAGAGTGTCGACTTGCTCCAGCCCTGGAAGGAGTGACCGGCTGAGGGAGGGTGGGGACCATTGGTCACTGAGCATCTGTCCCATCCATGTTGGGGAAATGGCTTTGCAGGAAGGTCCTTGTTCTCTACAACCTCTAGGTGGCAAGACCCTTTGGACTCAGCCCAGATCCTCTTTAGAGATGGGGAAGGAAGGGGGCGGGCCCAGAATCAGTGGGGCCAGAGCTGGTCTCCCCACTAACTGTTCTGCCTTCACTGTCAGGCTGCACTTGAAATGTGGAACGGGAGATGAAGGGTGGTCACCCAGGGGCCATCAGTCATGTCCTGGCTCCAGAAGGGCGGCCGGCATAGCTCTGCCATTCAGGGAGAGCCGATGCATCTGAGGCTGCAGGCACCGAGGCCTATGCCGGGAGCCCCTCTCACTCTGGCTCTGCAGTGTTGTCCTGGGCATGTGCTCCCTCTGGCCGAGTGGCCATCTGTCCTCCCATTCAGCTGTCCATTGCCATGTAGGGTGCTCTCTCTGCTTGTCCCTTAGATGCAGCTCAGCTGGTCTCCGCACCAGACTGGGGACCAAGGCGCATGGGAAATCTGAAGCAGTCCTCGCCCTCCAGGGGCTGGGAACCAACCTGTGTCACCTCCAAACACCTGCTGGGCCGGCCACATCTATCCTGATCCTGGGGTCCCTCCGGAGACTTTAAGAACCCACAGGTTTTAGAAGGAAGAGAGTCAGGGCAGGCCTGCTCTGCCACAAACGCTGTGTGGCCGTAGACAAGCCACCTTCCCCTTCTAAGCTGCAGTCTCCCCAGTTACACGAGGACCAGCACATAGCGAGCCCAGGCCCGACTGGGCCTCCGCCCTGGGCCCCACTGAGTGAGCCCAGCCCCGCCCAAAGCCTGGCCTGTCACTACACAGCCCTGCCTCTGCCCACCCTATGGCCCGCTCCCATGTGCACAAGATGAGGACCCCGGTTTGATTCTCTACTGGGAAGTGAGCTGGGAGAGGCCAGGCCAGGGAGACTGCAAAGGGCTAGACGGGTGGGCGGGCTACTGGTTCCTGGGAACCTGCATCTCAGTGCCACGGGCTTGGGCTTCGGGCACTGCCCGCCTCCACACCCACACCCCCAACTGTGAGGCCAGCGGACTCAAGGCTGTCCGCCGAGGGGCTGCAGCTCTGGGCAGCAGGCGCAGCACAGCTGGGCCCGAAGCGAGGCCTCTGTCCCACTCAACCCCAGACAGCACAGCCACACAGGCAGGACCAAAGTTTATTTACGCCAATGAGCAACATGAGGATAGAGCACTCGGGAGCGGACCCTGCGCCTCCACAGAGGGTTTTCCTGGGATATCCTTCCGCTTTTCCAAACCACACAGGGTGTGAGACTGATCGGCTCCCACAGCACAGCGCCTAGGGCCTCGGGGGCTGCCTTGCGCTCTCTAGCCCCGTCCACCCACCTGGGGACATGGGCAGGGTGCTACTCCGTGCAGGCCCCCGTGCCAGTCAAGTTGTCAGGACAAAGGTGTCTGCAAAGCCGCCAGCCTCTCAGGTCAGCGGGTGGGAGCAGCATCCGGAGGACTGGGGAAGGGAGTGTGAATTTTGGAGAATGCATGCGGTCTGGAGGTTAGTGAGATGAAAAATCTTTTCCACAAAGACTCAATTTAATAAAAGTGGCCGCCTCTGGCCAGCAATTCTTTTTGGTTTTTTGGGGGGGGAAATGGGTGGAAATACGTCTGTGTCCATTAAACTTCCCCACCTCGACTTTCCGAAGTGTGCACAAACCATGGGCTCTTTCACCAGCAGGCTCTCAGGGTTTATTTGGAACCGTGGGAGGTTTTCCAATGCAAGCCCATTGCTGGGCTGGAGCAGGCGGGCCAGTGCACACGGCGCCCAAGGCTCCCTTCCAGGGTGCCTTGTGGGAGAGACTCCAGCGGGACTTCCTGCCTGACCAGCCCAGCAGCCGGTACCCAGGCATAGCCCAGGGCTCGGCTGACAGGAGGAAGAGGATGAAACCCAGAGGAAGAAAGAGCACTGACAGATGCAGGGCGCAGACATGAGAGCCAGGACTCCGCGTGACAGAGCCCAGGCGCAGCAGGGATTCGATGGGGCTGGGATTATTCGTAAACTATATTTCTGTATGTGCAGATGTAAAATGGGCATTACTGAAAGTCATAGGACAGCTTCCGGGGCGTCATGAACTCTTTGACGATTTCGTCTGTGACCTCCTTGCGCCGGGCCTGGTGCTCTGCAACCAAGGGCTGCAGGACCTCTACCAGCTCCTTCTTGAGATCGCCGGTGAGCATGGCTCCGCTGGTGTAATCCTGTGAGGAGACACCCTGAGAACTGGCTCCGCACACCCACCACCGCACTCCCAACAAAAACCTGCTCTGTGCCTCCTAGGCCACCCTTCTGAACCTGGAGGGCCTCGGCCCTGAGTGGCTCTGTGCTCTCAGTGGAAGGAACTAGGGGAGTGGCCGGCCCTGCGGCCTGAGCAGAACTCTAGGCACGCCGACTACGGGCAGCTCCTCCAGCCCTACCCACCTTTATAAATCTTTGCCGAATCCTTTTCATTTCTGATTGTAAAAGTAATACGCACTCAGTGAACAAGCTTAAGGAAGTACCCAGGCCCCAGAGCAGCAGCAAGGCTAGTGCCGGAGGGAGGGCCATGGCCTTCCGGTGGCGTCTTGGGTTCCCCCTGCACTGCTCTCGCTGCCTGTCCACCTGACCGCCCCGCAGGTGCACTGACCCACGTCAGTAAACCCTCCTAGGTGACCTGTCTCTGCTGTGCAGTGGTCCTGCGCTTCTGCAGTTATCATTTTGAATGTTGTCGTTTGGGGAGCTCTTTAACCAGGATTAAGTCCTTGGAAAAGATTCTGGGACTTGGAGAACTTGAGGCAAAGCTTGGATATTCTTTGGGTTCTCTATACCCACGGTGGAGCTGGTCCTAGAGAGGCTGTGCTGGGGACACAAGGCTCCCCTGGGGGGCCTGGAAGCATCTGGTTTACAATCATTGCAAAACAACAGCAACACACAACGCTGCTAACTTGGTAGGGGCTTGTTTTTACTCTGATGGCATGTGGACTTATACGGCTCTGAGAGAGGACCATGAAACCCTTTTGTGTGGCTACTGAGTAAATACCTTGCGTTTCCTCTTTTGTGAATCCTGTTCATCAGGTTTCTCAGCACATGGTCACAACATGATCTACCTACTCAGTTGTAATCTCCTGGGCCCAAGGCCCTGAGGAAGCTCTGAACACCCCTAGCAGCTACCAGAGCCCTCCAGGTCTGGTGAAGTGAGCTGGGGCTCCTAGGGCCCAGGGCCTCTGTCTTACCTTCCTGATCTGCTCCAGCCGGTCGTCATCCTCCAGGAAGAAGGTCAGGTACATGAAGGACACGTCCACACTGCAGTTGCCCCCAAACTGCCTGTGCTCCTCAATGGTGTCTCTCCCTCCAGAAAATGCATGCTTGTTGACCTGCACCAGCAAGAGACACACACACTAGTTGGTTCCAGCCGCCCTGAAGGAGCCCAAGTGCTGGAAGTGAAGCCCATCAGATCCTGACCAAAGGGAGGCTGGTTCCGGCCGGCGGGAGAGCCCCACAACCAGCCACAGTGGGGCCCACTGCAGGGAAGGGGCAGGGGAGAGCGGGTTCACTTTGTGTTCCCCACTCCCCAGAGACAAGAACAGTTGGAGAGCTGAAATTTGGGGGACATGTCCTAACGTGTTCTCAGGTGACAAGCTACAGAGAAAGGACAAACACAAGCCCTTTTCAGAGTAACACACACGACCAGGGAGGAGCGGCCGGTGCCCGGGGCAGGCAGTGCTGTCACCAGAGCCCTGAGCCTGGCTGCGTGAGAGAATGGGAGGCACGGAAGATGGTGCAGGAGGGAAAGCTGGACCCACGCACGGTGCGGAGCTGGGAGGCCAACAAGCAGGGCCCACCTAACACACACTTTCAGACAGACTCACAAACTAATAAATGTTTCAGGAAACATCGAGGAGAGTCCTGGAGAAATCAGGGCTACAGATGAGAGAAGAAAAGCCAAAAGGATAGGCAAAGTCCCTTCAATGTTCTCTCAATGAGTACTTGAGAAGCCTGCTGTGTGCAGATGTTACCCTAACTTTTTACTGGGGAACGGGGTAGATGGGGTTGGTAAATTCTAAGTGGAGATGTTCAGTAGGTCTCCCCAGAGGTCCCCGGGACAGGTCACTACTGGATGCTCTGGGACTGTCCAGAAGCAGCGGCTGAATGCACAGCACAGTGAGGTAAGGGACACTCATCTTCCACAGGTGGGCCTGGGAGGCTCTGCTCAGGAGAGGAAGCTGCCCGAGATGCTTAGGCGAGGCCCTGCACAGAGGGAAGCTGCGAGAGGTATGGGCGGACGGGCAGGCCACCTTCCCTTTCCTTAACAAAAAAGGAGCAAGTCATAAAATCACTATGTGAACTCCAGAAACTATGGAAAATACAAAATAAACAGGAGAAAGAGAAAACCACCAAGTATTGGGCTCTTCTGAGGTCAGTGCACCCTCGGGCAGGTGCACTGTGTCTGCCAGAGCCTCTGGTCTTTGTTGGAGGCCTCTGCCTGTGTGGGCATCTTCTTGGGTGCAGACTCCCAGGCTAGGCCAGGCCAGTGCTGGGCCTCAGGGAAGTTGTTCCTGTGCCAGGAAGTCTAGAGGACAGTCTCCTAGGCTGCAAGGGTGGAATGACCCGAGGGCCCTGGGGCAATTCCCTGAGCTTGTCTGAGTAGGATGAGCAAGTGGGCACCTGCTGCCTATTTTCCAAGATGCTCAGGGACCGCCTGCCACCCAGACAGGCCCTGCATCCAATGGTGGCACATAGCAGATGCACCATAAATGGTGGCTGTGATGATTATTACAAACACTTAATCCTCAGTGACCTCGGTATCGCCTTCTCCACTTCACAGGTGAAGAAAACAAGGCCCAAGGGTCCAGAGCCCGCCGTGTGGCACTGAATGGTGGGGCCAAGCTGGCCCTTCCTGGGGTACTGGGTTGCTGGGAGTGGCTTCCATGGTCCTGGTGTTGGACATGGCCGGTCCTCAGTGATGCTGGGCCCAACTTACAGGGAACCAACAGGAAGACCATTTGGATTAGGGTAGCGACAGTTGGCGAGGGCTGGAATGCTACTGCCAGGATCCAGAATGATGGAAGCAAGTGAGATGTCTCAAAGCATGAATCCATGTAACGGACAGGAAACCGCGCCGGTAAGGCTGTGTGGGCTGAGGGACGAGGGACCTGATCCAACCACCAGGAGCCAGCATTTCCACTGTTCCAACCTAACGGGAAGGCTGAGTTGGTGGCAGAAGCCCTGAGACCATGGTGGGGGCAGGCCACTCTCTGGGCCTGGGGCAACTCTGGGAATGGCACAAAGGGGCCAGAAATCACGAGTGGGTGGCCAGATAGTAAACTGTGTCATGAACATTTGTCCTAAGGAGGCAATTCCCACTGCCAAGGGCTGCCTGTGGGGGCCAGCTGACTCTAAGGGCTCCGTCAGGTCCACGTGACAGCCCACAGAGACACTGGCATGGCCTGCTTTGCCAAGGACCTGCTCATCTATTTGCTTTCTGAACTAAACGCTTGAATTTGGGGGGCACTTGACAGTTCATAAAAACTTTCTATATGTAATCTCATGTCAGCCCTGCCTCGTTGGTGAAGGGGACAACTGCCCTACATCACAAATGACACCTGGACAGCCAAGGTCACTCTCCCACAGCAGGTAAGAGGTGGGGCCAGACATTGGTGGGCCTGGGTTACAGTCCTGGCCCGACTGCTTCCCAACAGGGTGAACACAGGGCACTTGTCTGACCCCGCCGCGCCTTGATTTCCTCGCCTACAGAATGGACACAGCCTCCCCGGTGGATGTTAGGACTTGATGAGATTGCACAGGTAAGCACATGGCAGGTGATCTCGCAGCCACGCCCCCACATGCCCACATGGTCACTGCTGTTATTTCTGAGGGGGGCAGATGCCCTCTCTCGGCTGCTGGAGTCTGATTCTGGAGTTGAAGATGGGCATGGAGACTGGGAACAAAGGCCTGGCCTGGCCCTGTCCTGTCCCACAGGCTGCTCAGGGCCCTGGTGGCCTCTGTAGCCTGAGGTTCCTGACCTCACGCTTACTGCTCACTCACCCTCTGGGTCTTGTGGGGGATGAAAAATGCCCCAGAGTCAAAAATGACTTACTTCAAACAGCATCTCAAAACAACACGCAATGCCTTCTGTGCTGGACGGAACAGGATGCCTCCCCTGTCCCCCACATGACCTGCTCTGGGAGTTTTGGCCAGAAGTGAAAGGGAAAGAAAAAGCTCTGTCTACAAGAGTTTCAACATCAACGGTTTCCCTATTGTCAACGAGAAACTGCTTGGGACTTTCCAGGAGGGTCAGGGGCCCTGCAGTGACCTAGATGGTTGCATTACATGCTTCAAATACAGTTTCTGTCCCTCCCATTGTAAAATTCCAACCTGAAAACACATACTTGGTTCCAAATAAAATGTCAGCAGCTTTGTGGGGCAGTGAGGGGACTGTCCTATGCTGGCAGTTCAGAACCAAGCAACAGACGTAACTGTAAGTAACCAAGTGACTTACAGTTCACGTTTCTCTGGTGACGACAAATACTGACCGAGAGCCCTCTGCATGCTGGGCAGGGCAGGGCTGTCCCATGGAACGACATTTATCGACTTTGAGTCTCAGTGAGACTCTGGGAGGAAGCCAGCTCCCAAGCACCATGTTGGTGGCTGCTCACAGGCCAGGAGCGCTCTGCTGGTTTCCGGTGGTGGAAACTCCGTCAAGTTGTTGGCCCCTCTGGGCCTCATCCCTCTCGTCTTTAAAAGGAACACACCATGCTCTCTCAGTGAGAATTAAAACAAGGAAATGTGAACGAAGCGCCTGGCCTGGCTCAGGAACATAGCTTGAACATAGCTTGTGCTCAGAAATAAACTGATTTTTCTCTACTGTTCAAGAGTAACTTTAAAGAAAACTGCCCTGCCCAGCTGGGTGTGGCTCAGCGGTTGAGCATTGACCTAGGATCCAGGAGATCGAGGTTCGATTCCCGGTTAGGGCACATGCCTGGGTTGCGAGCTCCATCCCCAGTTGGGGACATGTGGGAGGCAGCCGATCAATGACTCTCTTATCATTGCTGTTTCTATCTCGTTCTCCCTCTCCTTTCCTCTCTCTGAAATCAATATATATTTTAAAAAAAACACTGCCCTGACTTTGCTTCCAGAACAGAGTGCTGATGAGAAAAGAAAGAAAAAAAATCCAAAGTTCTGCCTAAGTGAAAGGACACAAAATAAATTCCCCTGATATTTGGGAACAGGTTAAGGTGGCCTGGAGTTAGTGGGGCACAACTATGGACCCTGGATTTCAGCAGCCTTGCGGCAGATGCTGGAAGGACAGAGTGATGGTGTGGGCGTGGGTGTGCGGGCTCCTGAGCCCCTGGTTCTGCGCACACAGGCGGCCCCTCCGCCCGGGGCAGGGCTCACCTTGGTCTTGATCTGCTTGGCCGTGTCAGTGAGGAAGATGGAGGAGTTGGGGTCGCTGGCGCTCATTTTGGTCTGGGCGCCCTGCAGGGCGGGGAAGAAGGTGGAATGCAGCAGGGCTGGTTTAGGGTAGCCGATCCTGGGGGCCACGTCCCTTGTCATCCTGAAGTAAGGATCCTAGAGGAGAGGAGGCATCTTGAGGATGGCTCGAAGAAACGCGCCAGCTTTTAGCCCTTGGACGACACAGGCCTTCAGAGCCACCCACAGCTTCCAGGCAGTTTACAGAACTGATTTCCGCCGACACCCTCCCAATCCGCCTTTCCTACTGGTGAGTGCCCACAGCCTCCCCGCAGCCCAGCCCAGATACCCCATTGCTTCCTGACCTGGTCGATGGCACAGGGGATGAGGCACTGGACGTCTGTCTTGTCCCCAAATATCTGTGGGAATGAGTTGCTGAAGGAGGGAGCGGCCTGGATGGCAGGAAAGCTGATCTTCCCTGGGAGTGAGGACAGAGAATCTTTACACAAGGGACCAGCCCCTGTCCGGTTACCCTGGTGAAGGGATGAGCAAAAGCGGGCTTTCTCCCCATTACAAAAGTAATCATCACTAAAGAGAACCCGAAAACCACAGAAAAGTAGAAGAAAAAAACCCCTATAACCAATTTGTGTCTCTTTTCATGTTTTCTCTATTTCTACTCATTTCCATTGTGATTATACTGTTTCCCCCCTTGCCTTTTCCACTTTGAAGCATCTCCCAGGTGGCTGTTACTATGTTCTATCCTGTAAATGAATCATCTACACTGAACCTTTCTCTGCCCACTGGGCATTCAGGTTGTTCATGTTCAGTTGTTACAAATTATGCTATCTTGGCACACAACACTGTTTTCAATATTTTGGGTATTGATAATACTGCTACTGTTATTTGCTGAGAACTGCAGAGGTGGGATTTCTGGGTCAAAGGGTATGGACCTGTGTCACACCTGACAAGTAGTGCGCCAGCCAGCCAGCCCTAGCCTCGGTACTTGGGTACTCAGGTAGACTTAGATGTACACTACAAGCGGGCAGTCTGCACCCTTTCTACTTCCTTTAAAGCCTTAGAATAGATGACTAAAGATGACTGAGGAGACAGGAGGACTGGCACCCTGGAACACAACTCCACACGCCCAGGATAGAGGCCGAAGGAATCTCTGGCTCCTGACGGGCTGGGGCTGGGGCTGGGCACAGTCAGCAGTGACTCCTTACCGATGCAGTCACTGTCCGTGAAACCAAAAATGCCTTTCACTTGGTTGAAGGTCACATGCTTCTGAATCTTTACCACATTCTTGTAGAAGCCTGGGCTCGACCTGCAAAGACAATCAGAATCAGACTCCAGGCCCACAGGGCCTTCCACCAAGGGCACAGCTGCAGGTGGTCAAGCCAGAGGGGACGACACCAGTGGGGACAGACCGGGGAGCGAACTGCCCAATAGCCACTATAGGCAAACACCTGCAGCAGGCAGGGCAGACATGCCTTCACCTGTGAGGTGGACGGCAAGCATGGAATCCAGTGTGAAATCAACACAAGACAACCCGCAACAAGCAGATGAGGCCAGAACACAACCGGACTCCGGCTGGCAGCAGACAGGAAGTATCTGAACTCTGCCGGTTCAGTGTAAGTGTGCAGTGGGGCTTCACATTTGGGGGCCCCAGGGAGTGGTTTTATTGAGACAGATTATGCTCTGTCTTGTGGGAGACTATTTGCAACTGTTATCAGATGGAGTGCCAGGCAAGAGGGCCTGTTTCTGTGAGCCAGCCCTCCCTGCATCTGGCCACCACCACCCCTCCACTGTGGGGAGTCATGCTGTTTGGGTAGGATGACCCCACCCCCAACAACAGGGCCCTCTTCTGTATGGTGAGGGGTGTGGATAAGAGGCCTGGATCTGTGGCAGCCATTCTGCTACCAGAGGGTACTAGGCTCAGGATGAAGTAATCACAGAGAGGGCCCCAGCTCTGGTGTTTGAGCAGGGTTTCTGAGGAAGACGGGCCTCTTTCTGCTGCAGCGGCGCCCACACACGAGGCTTCGCCACTGGTGATAAGCAGCAGATCTGGCTGAGCCCCACACATGATGGCTGAACATCTGCCCTCCACACTCCCAAGACTTAAGGAACATGTCCTGGATTAGCTCACACAGCCAGTTGGGGACACGGTTTAATGCTGTGAGAGATTTTAGATAGTAACATTCACTGAGCACTCGCCAGGTGCCAGGCGCTGCTGAACACATTGCGTACCGCATAGAAATCTCTAAGACATAAGCCAGGGACCGCACGTTTTTGGGCAAACTGCACGTTATTTAAATCATCATATTCGAATGACCAAAATACAATGTAACTGCAATGCTTTATGGGTTCGTGCAATTATATAGTTTTTCGTAGATTGACCTGCACGGTTTCCACCAATGAGATCGCTTCATTCGATGTGGACAAGACAGTGTGTTGACATCTAAAGTCCATAACAGATGGTGCGTGAAAAACGAGAAAACTTGTGAGCGGTATGAAATGCATTAAAGTACTTTCTATGTAGCACCTCAATAAGTCGTCATAAAACTGCGCACAGGTATGATTCCCGACTTTTCCTCACAGCACTTCTTCTCAGGGCCTAGGAGGTGCCTGCCACCAAGAGCATGCCGTGAGTGCTTCACTGACCTCATGGAAGAAGGCCACCCTCACTCTGCACCACACATTGGAGGTGGCCGAGGAGGAGCCTGGGTGCCAGGAACAAGAGCCAAGTGCTAAGTTCGCCTGCAGGAGGGCCAGCTCCCAGGATGAGGAGATGCCTGATCTGGGTTTGGAAGAAGCAGAGGAACCCCCCAAGCTGGAGGGGAGGGGACTCCAGGCAACAGGAATACGGACAAAGGGGAGGAAATGGAACTGTCAACTCTTTGACCTAGAGGGAAGTGGCAGTGATGCTGGACAGGAACCAGGCCTAGATACAAAGGGGGGGTGTGCTCGGAGAGAAGTGAGCACTTGACCCTGAGGATGAGGGAGTGCTGGGAAAGGCCTGCGCAGGGGACTCAACCAGACCTGAGTTTAGAGAGCACAGGCTGGAGGGGACCAGAGGCCCTGAGGGGCCACGGTGGGTGGGAAGAGGCTACAGAACACATGGGCCTTTTAAGGAGTGGGGGAGAGAAGTAAAACAAAGTGCCATGGAAATTATAGTAACTGACAGCTAAGGTCTCATCTCATCCTACTTCATGTGCCAGACGCTGACTCACAACCACTACAGATGTGGCCTGATTCAAACCCAAGCCCACTGTCCTTCCTTCTAAGACCACGTTTCTCGGAGGGCCCCGCAGTGCCCATGAGAAAAGTAATGTTAAAAAACCTAATACTTTCCTAACACATTCTCAGTAGTCATGTGGGATGGATTTCAAGACCTCTGAAGTTTCAGTTCAAGGCTTTTCAGGATGAAACCTTCTGGCCTAAGTGGCTGATTTAAACACCTGGACTGAGAGGGAATGTGAAACTGGGGAGTCTTCTCTGTGAGGAAAGACAGATACCCTAACTGTGACGATCCTCAGAGAGAAACTACGATGCAGAAGCACTTCTTGGGCACAGCTGAGGATGGAAACCACAGCCAATACACGAGGTGACACACTTACTCGAGGAAGAAAAACCGTCATGGGGCCCGAGAGCATCTCAGGTGTTTCAGATGCAGCCGTGTCCCGAGGACCTGATGTTGCACATGCTTAAGAGGCAGCCATGCGCCCTCTCCTTACCCCATGTAGTCGAGGTCAGAGAAGATGAAGGTCTTGTTGATGTCGAAGCCGCAGGCGATAATGTCCTTGGCGTTCTCCACGGCGTAGCCGTAGGCCTGGTCCAGGGTCAGGTCCTTCCACAGGTACTTCTCGTCGTCGGTCATCTGGATGACCAAGGGCACGTTGAACACATCCTGCAGCCACCTAGGAGGCAAGGGCAGAGGCGGACATCTCACTTCCCTACAGAAAAACGCAGGTTGGCATCTCGAAACTCAGTTCTGACTAACTTGTGCCAAAGCCACCTTTTCTACAAAATCAGGTGGTCTCAGCACGCTGTGGACGTATTGATGATGAAGGCTACTGCCGTTTATGAACTCAGGGCGCCTGCATGGCGGCTCTAGGCCAGCTGTTGGACATCATTTGTAGTCTTACAGTAATTTTACAAGGCAGCTATGATTATCTTCACCCTGCAGATGTGGTAACTAAGGTTCAGAGCAGTAGCTGGCCTGTGGTCACACGGACAGGGAAGAGAAGGTATGAATCAGGTCCGGCTGGCTGTCTCCACCACCCATGTCCCTCTAAAGTGACATCAGGAACAAACCAGGTGAACAGGTACCAGGTCCCTGATACTGGGTTTGTACAGCAAACGTAAACGAGTCCTGTCTTGTGGGCTCTCGACGGTTTATACCTGCTGCTCCTGACTCACTACCAGCAGCAAGGAGAGCTACAGGCTCAGAACTTACTTAGTGAAAATGAATGGGATGAGATGGCCCAAGTGCATGGCTTCGGAGGAGGGGCCCCGGCCCGTGTACAGGTAAAACGGCTTCTTGTTCTCATAGGCATCGAGGACTTGGCTCATGTCTCTGAAGGAAAGAGGAGAGAGGGAACTGATTTTTCTGGGAAAAGAAATCAAGGCACTAATGCTCACTTGGAAATGTCGAGAAAACACGGGCAAGAACTAGTCTGTTGCACCTTGGTGCTTCTGTGATAAAAATAACAGGAAACGTCTACTGACACAGCTTCTCCTGTGACTGTCTTTAGAGCGGAGGACTTGAGGTTCGGAATAGTGTGTTTAAACATGGATTCGGACAGGCAGCCACCGGAACTGTTTTGGAATCTTTCCCAGTATCAACATAGATACATCATGTGCTTTATACACTGTCTGGGTGACAGGCTGTTCCGGGAATCACCCAGCCCTGAGACTCTGGGGACCCAGGTGGGGATGTCGCAGGGTTCTGCACAGTCCTGACTTAGGGTGGGGAGCTGGAGAGCTGACTTGGGCTCCCTCAGCCAGGTGGGACCAGGTGTCTTAACCTGGGAGTCATTCTGGAATCGACCACCCTCCCCAGGTCTGAGGTCCACAGGCAAGGCACATGAGGGTCCTCCCTCCTGGCTGTGCCTCAGAATCACGTGGCAGCTGCTTCCACTTTGCACCCACCTGGGCCCCACTTCAGAGAGGCTGATTCACAGGGGCTGGGTGACATCTGCAACCTGTATTTTTAAAAGGCTCCCCCAGTAACTGCGATATGTGGCAGGGGTGGAACCACCACTCTCAGTGTGACTGTTCTGTTTCTGGGCAGTTTCCCAAAATAAAAGAGAAACAGCCACCTTTTCCAGAGGTCTGGTGGACCCCACACTACGGGATTCCACCCCCAGCCAGGGCCAGCTGCCAGCTGTTCACCTTGGGCTGACAGGCCGAGGAGCATTCTGATTTTTTGTGCTGAGTTTTGATTCCGCCCCCATGGTATCACACACTATTTTTGAAATAAGGAAATAATGAAAACACAATTTTGGAGGGAAAAAGTCCTCCTCTGGCTCTCACAACTAACCAATCAAACTTTTACAGGCTAATAGAGGAGAAGGGCAGGTAGTGGCCGCACCAGCTGACTTGCGCCTTTGTGGGAGTCTCTGAGCGCTGAGTGGCGGGCGTTCACTGAGTGGCGGGACCGCTGTGTGGTAGGTCTGGGCGGGGCACTCCCTGGAGTGCGTGGAGCCCACGAGAGCAGCTTTGTGAGGATGGGTCCTGGCCGGGACTCACTCAGAGGGGTAGGCGCCCAGCCAGTACCCACTGGCTGTTTGCAGCTGGACAGTGGGTGCTATATCTCATCGAATCCCCTACATTACAGATGATAAAATTAGATGTGGGGGGAGCATTCTCAAATTTGAGAATGGCCAAGAGCTCCAAGTCCCATGCCTCCATCACCTGCACAGGCTGTAATGCGGATGAGCCTGGAAAACACGCTCTGTGAAATAGCGGTACACACACTGCCTCACGTTGGGTGGTTCTTTCATATGAAATGCGCAGAAGAGGCAAATCCATAGACATGGAAAGGAGACCAGTGGTCGCCAGTGGTAGGGGGGAGAGGGGGAAGGGAGACTGATTGCTAATGGGCACGGGGCTCTTTTCAGGGTAAAGAAAATGTTCTGGAATTAAGACAGTGGTGATGGTTATATAACCTGGTGAATATACTAAAAACCACTGAAAAAGGTGAACTTGAAAAAGGTAAAGTAAATCTCATTAAGAAAAACAGTTTGATTATATTCTGCCCAGAAGGCTGAGCAAGGCCTGGAGTTCTCTGCACACAGAATCTGAAGTGTGGGGGCAGATGGCTGACCTGTGACCTGTGTGTGCTCTTCTGAGACCATGACTGGGGAGTAGAACAGAACAACCCTACCTTGTACTATAAACCCCAGGAACACAGCCTCAAAGGTGGACTGCCCCAACCCTAGGTGATCTTTGGGAACCTGCTCACTTTCTGATGTTATGTACACAGCACTTACGGTCTAAGGAGGGATATGCAGTGCATGTGAGCCCTCTTAGTTTCTCTTCTGATATGATTTATGAGCAGACCGGCACAATAGGAGGAAGAGGGAACATAATTTCAGGAAGCCCACTGCTTATCTCATGGGAAACACTGAGCTTGGACACGATCCGACATGAATGTGATCCTCTGTGAATATAACCTTCACTTGGTAAAGCGGGCAGTGTATTGATGAAGAAGCTAAGGGCCAGGGGGTGCAGGGACAGGCAGGATCTCATGGCCAGCTACTGAAGGGAGAGGTGGGTCCGCGGAGTGCCGGGCCACCCGAGGGAACAGACCGATCACTTTGAACTAGAGGAGGGTGGGAAGGCCTGTGGTGCAGCCCACCTGTGTGAGAAGAAGATGCCTCTGCGCAGGAAGCGGTGTGGTCTCTGGCCCGTGGCTCGCTCTATTCGGTTTATCAGCTCTTTGTCAATCTTACTGCTTCCGAACCGAACTGGAAAACCATTGGGAAGAAGAAGACATGGCTATGTTAGGTGGTGGGAGGTCTGGTGAGTAGGGACCACTGAAACAGAGGGAAAAACCAGCGATGCATCGAAGTCTTAATGAACCAAACCCCTAGGCCTCTGCCCCGGCCCTCTTGCCCAGCATGAAGTCATGTCTTTTGCACTAACAACAGCTGAGATCACAATGAGCAAAACAGAAAACAAATTACTGAATAAAGTGCTGTTTTGTTCAGGATTGGATTCTGATGGAAACACATCCAGAACGCAGTCTAGCTAGCGACTTCTGGCACACACACACAGATACACACACACAGTAGCTTATTGCTCATTAAGGTAAAATTTATACACACTGACAACTATATATTTTAATATTCTGTAATTGTTTTTCGTTTTTTTTAAAAAAATATGTCTTCATTGATTTCAGACAGAGGAAGGAAGAATGAGAGAGATAGAAACATCAATGATGAGTCATTGATTGGCTGCCTCCTGCACACCCCCGACTGGGGATGAAGCCCGCAACCCACGCATGGGTACGCGCCCTGACCGGGAATCAAACCTCAATCTCCTGGATCCTAGGTCGATGCTCAACCACTGAGCCACGCCCGGCCGGGCAATATTCTATAATTGTTGAACTGAATTAACACCTGCCTGTCCTCGAGTAAATTTTCCCTCATTGATAGTCTACACTTAAAAATCACGGAAAATGACTTTGACTTGGGTAAGAACACTTGGGTTCTGTTTCTTCTTTGGTGGTTAGCACTGACCGCAGAGTGAGGACATTCCTGAGCAGGGAGCCCTTCGAGGAAGGGCCTGGAAGTGACAACCAGCCACCTGTGAGCAGTCTCCCCCCTCAAGTTGACTTCCAGCCTGTTAGCTCCATACTTGGCATCACTGGAGGAGAAACGTAGGTACCTGTGACTACTTGTCACCGCTAAGTGAAGGAAAATTTCAGTGACTGAAATGGTGTCCATCTCAACAGGCCTTTCCCAAGTTCTGAACTGTTCAAAAAAGGAGAAAGGTCCTACTATCTACTATAGATCATTGTATTGTAATAAGCTTTATTTTATTATTTTATTTAAAAATCCTTGAATATAATGCACCACCACCAAAAGATTTTAGGATATTTTTTTCTTGGCATTGAAACTTGACTGGATTTATGATTAATTTAACAGTTAGAACATCAATGGAATCACTTCTAAAAGTCTGGGCTTTTCCCAGGACGTACCAATGAGCTTGTCATAGTCAATGCCTTTTGCACTGCTCGTCTGTACGGTCCACGGGTCCACAAAATCCTCGTCAGCTTCCATGGCATCTGGGCCACTATCACCCCCAGGTGCCGGGTTCCCTGGGGGGCAGTCGGCCTTGTAGTCCTCCCCCATGGCGGCTTTGTAGCTCATTTTTAGGGACAACAGCATCTTCACTGCGGCATCGATTTCATCCTGAACACAGGAAAGAGGGTGCAGGGTGAGGGAACAAAGAGGAGCAGACGCCTGCTGGGCACCCCTGCTGCAGCGGAGGGCACTGTACCAGTGCTTTCCCACGCGTGGCTTCCTTCACTCTCCCAGCAACCCTGAGGGGGCAGGCCTCACTGTCACTGTCCTTTTCCAGGTGAACCACCTTGAGGATCAGAGAGGTGAAGGGGCTTGCCCATGGCCACGCAGCAAGTGTGGGCCTGAACATACTGTTTTCATCTAGATGTTGTTCTAGTGCTATGGGCCACCACCAAGCACTGTGGGGATAAACTCAGTGACACAGTACACACTGTGTTTATGAAAGAGTCACTACACCAGAGTCTCAACCACCACCGATGCAGAGCACGCGTGACAAGTCCTCTTCTCCACTACACTGAGCTCTGCTCTGAGCTTGTTTTTACAGTATGCACAGGCTGACTTGAATATTTTCAGAAACACAAACAACCATGCCACCAAGGACAGCACCAACAACTCAAACAGACACCATGAAGACAGATAAAGGCAAGGAACAACTAGGGGCTTTTAGGTTATAAACTGAGCAAGGATCCATGGAAACAGCTGGGCAACAGCTGTACCACTTCCCCAAGTGTTTGCATATTTATTGTTTTAAAATAAGCACAAGAAAGGCAAATGTAAAGTGTCTCCTTGGCTGTTTTGGACCTACTGATGCCTCTCCCAGAAGCCCTCACCAACCGCCCCTGGCAGCCTGGTATTTCAAAGAGGAGGCCTAACTATGCAGATCAGTCACATTAAGCCCTAATGCTTGACTCCATAATTGGCCTGGCTTGGTCAGGGCACAAAGAATACCCACAGTCCAATTCCCTTGCCAAGGAAAACACAAACATTTCCATTTAGAGTTTTCACGTAATGTGCTATAAACGGGCTTCCCAGCAGACAAGTACTGACGGTACCCTCCATTTACAGAACTGCTCCCTTGGTAGTGCACCTGGGCTGCTCTTGTAGGGTGACTTGCAGACGGAGTTTGTGTTTCAAACTCCGAAACTATCTGGAATTCATTTAGAGTCAGAGTTGTGTAACCAATAAGCCCGCAAATAGACCTCTTATGAGACAGAGTGTCTGCCCCGGTTAGACAGGCAGGTATGTCTCACTCACCTCATTTCTGCAGTGCCCAGGCTCAGTGTTAGTGACAAAATAAATGTTGAGCAAGCACAACCTACCAAGCTAGCTGTGGGAAGAATGGCTTGGCTTGGTATGCAGCAGTCAGAGCCCCAGAATCCGTGGCAGTGTTCACACTTTGCACCGATGTCACCTAACTACTGGCAACTAGGTGGCTCATTGAGAGTCAAATGTTCAATCAGCGTTCCTGCTGGAAGGCTGTCTGGAGTCTGAATTGAAAAGAAGGCTCACCTTGTCTCTTTCTTTGTTCTCAATCTAACATGGACCAGAATACTGAACTAGAATTTAGAAGCTGATGTTCTAGGAAAAGCGAGACACAAAAGACTATGTACTACCAGGTTATGTAAAGTTTGAATACAGGCAGAACTACCCACGGTGGAGGGATTGGGTAGAGGAGTCAGGTGGAGGCCTCCGTCGGGAGAGTAGAGGCAGTGACTGGAGGGGCCTGAGGACGCCTTCTGGGTGCTGCCAATGCTGTTTCTGCATCTGGGTGCTGGTCACACAGGTGTGGATCTTACTGTGAAAATTCAGTGAGCTGCCTGCTTATGGCATATTTCAATGTAAAAAGTTTACATAAAGTAAAAGGAGGGGAAATATTGCTCTGCTCTCTATCGTAACCACTATGGTTCAGTGTCATTTCCTGAGTGCTGCTCAAACTGCACACGACCTCGGCCACTGTCTCCAGCCAGAGTCCCCAAACTCTGGTCTGTACCCCCAAGAGACTCCCCACTTCAGTGAGCCGTCGTTTCTGAAGGCAGTGGGTCTTCCTCCCTCAGTACATGCCAACTGTGGCCCAGATGGGTGGCAGAGACAGCTGGCGAAAGCCGCAGTGCCCGCACTGGACTGGCACTGAGTGGCTCAACTATTTTGCTTAAAGTGAATTTCTAAGTCAGGTGCTTCTATGATAACACACTTCAGGGTCAGATACAAATGTACTTCTGAATTTTTGTTGTTTACCTTTGGTCTGTGTGCAACTTCTGCTCTCTCTTGCTGACTGAGCTTAGTCAAAGACCACGCTACTGTGCTAAGTATCACTGGTTTGCTAAAATAATGGACGTAACTGTGACCACTAAGAATCACTAGTAAAAATATTTATTAAATGTTGTTCAAATTTAATGCTAAATGGACAAAATTACTACTGTCAAATTCCCTAAATGGGTCTATAGAGTAAAATATTCAACAGTTGGGTCCTTATTTCAGATTTTTTGGGAAACAATTAGCCTCACCCATTGAGCCCCACCTGGTGTGTAAACTTCTTTCTGTGAGTAACCAACTCACAGATGTCACTTTCTCCCAGTACTATTTCTTTCTTTTAAGATGTAATGGTTTATGTGGGGTCCAATGGTCAAAGTGCACTCACAGGGTGAGTGTGAGACAGTTGACACCGTCTGCCGAGAGCCTAGGAAGAGAGTTTTGAGAAGACAACGGGCTGGAAGTTGTGGAGAGGAAGCCACTGGGTGACCCAGGAGTGAGGCACCCCAGAACGGAAGGGAGTGCTGGGGTGCCCACTAGGACGCAGACTGGATGGATCCAACTTCTGAGACCCACAGCAACAATAGCAAAGGGGGTTCTAGAGAAGGCGTAACCCCATGAAGACAGAGGAGACAAGAAGCAGGGTTCAGAAGCCAGAGGCTAAACGGGTGACGTAACTGGCTGAGCATGTGAGAAGGAAAAATGGTCGGATGTCATGGAGACACTGGCATTGACTGGACTCACACCCTGTGGAATCCCTAGGAGGCTGGGGAGTCAGTGGCCTCAGGTACAATCTGTTTAAGAAGCAGTTATTCAAGCCTCTACCCCAGGCTCCCAACACAGCTGAGTGAGCCCCCCTGCCCCCACCCCAAGGTTTACTGTCTAGAGAGGAAGAGTGAACCGTGTCCAGACTGAGGGCCCTCTGCCCGGCAGGGGTAGTGCACTGAGAACAGGGAGCTTCAGGGAAGGACCATGCAGCCTAGCTCCTCTGTCCCATTTAGCTACATGCCGCTGGCACCAGGCCTATACCTCTGGACAGCAGACCAGAGGACGCCCCTCTGAGGACTCTAATAACCTCAAAGGAGACCTAAAGACTGATGCTGAAGATTCCCAAACAAAAGGAAGCAGTTTGGTTGGGCTCCAGGGAAAGAAAACCTGCACTGACAAGCTCCTGCCAGCTTCTCTGCTTCCCTCTGAAACATGCTGGCCAGCCAGGTACCACCAAACACTTGAGGGCTGCTCTAACGTGAAAGGCAGAAGGAAATGCAGAAAATGGAGTTTATAAGGGGGCAGAGAACATCAGGATAGTGATCACAAGATCTCCGAGATAAAAGGACACTGCAAAGTAAAAACAGGGTTTTATGAGGAAAGGAACAGAGATTAGATGGGCTCTTAGAAGTTAACAATCAAAGGACAAGTGGAAGACCACAGGAGAGTTAGGAGGTGAGGAAACACCTGGAAGAACACGAAGAAAAATAAGTAAAATAATAAGATCAGAGGATGAGTCTCTGAATTAAAAAAAAAATCAGTAAAGAAACAGAACATAGAAGTGATCAAAGAAATAATTTAAGGATCATAAATTTCTAGTTTGAAAGGAGCACTGAGCGAGCACCCATGCCAAAGAAATTCCAAAACATGGCACAAAGAGAAGATCCTACAAATGTCCAGCAAGAAAAAACAAAGGAATCACCCGGCTTCTCCACAGCAGCCCTGGGAGGGGGCTTCAGACTGCTGAGGGAATACCCAGTCATTATCAAATATTAGCTAAAATAAAGATACTTTCAGACCATGTCAGAGCCCCCAAAATTATTTCCTTAGCAGTAATTTTTTTCAGAAACCACTGGAAGATTTGCTCTGCCCAAAGAGAGCTCACCACAGAGGAGTGAGACACAGGGGCCCACAGAGAGGTAAGAGCCCTGGGTTGACAGCAAGAGAAGGGCCTACAGTGGGCAGTGTGTGAGGTGAGCCACCAGTCCAGGGCAAAGCAGGTGGAAAGTCTGGGAGAGGCCTTTTCAAAAATTTGATTGACTGGTTGATGTGAGGGCCTCCAGGGGAGATTCTGCAACTGAAGGAAAGCTTGGAGACCCATGACCATTAGTCCATAAAAAAGCCAAGCAAAAAGAAATTAAGACAGATTAATCAGCTCCAGAGAAAACAAAGCTGGGCAGGAAAGGAAAAGCACTCAGTATATGCAATGGGTCAGCTGCCGGCAGCATTTCCATGGTTAGAATAACATCAATGCTAATATCAACCAAGGGCCGCAGTGTCATGAGGTGGGAGGGATGGAGAGAGTTTGAGAAAGTGGTGATTCCTCACTTTCCACAGTGAAAGCCCTGAACAAGGAGCAATGTAGTAAGTGTGGTCTTTAGAGCTACGGGGGGTTATACATGAAAAGAATCAGCTAAAAGAAATGAAAATACGTGTTTGTGGGAGCAGGAAATGGGGAGGTGCAGGTGGACGACGGCTTTTCTTTAGATCACGTGCATCAGCAATGTTGGTATAGGAGAAGACAAATGTGAGATTACAGCCAATATAGTTACAGTCAGTTACTGAGGGAGCGGTCTGCTCCCAGGAACACTACACAACAGACTTGGCTGGATGCACGTGGGGAGAGCCCCGCAAAACCGCCCACCTTCGACGCCTGCCCGGCTTTGAGGGCTCTCACGCGTTCCCCTTGCGCAGCTATGCTGTTGAACAGCTCCAGCGGGGAGGCTCGCCCCTGCTCGTCCGCCATCTTCCGGTCTACAGCTGGGCGCTGGGAGAGCTGCTCAGTGGCCCCGACAACCTGCGGGAGGAGGAGCGACAGAGAGAAATTACAAACTGCTCCAGCTGTATTTTCTTTCCTGTATCCGGTCTTTCTTCTTTCCCTAGAGGGTGGAGGTGAGTTATAATAAAGAGTATGTATAAAATAACATCAGCAAAAATGTAGTGGACATTTGGGGCCATGCAAAAGGGAAAGGGAAAAAAATGCAGAAAATGACCAAAGGAGCTGCTGGCTGGGAGTTAAGGGTTCAAAGGAGGCCCCTGCTAGCCACCAAGCGTGCCCCCCAGCACCCCAGCATAGGAAGGACTTGTGTTTGCAGAGGGAGCAAGCACCCAAGGGCTTGAATAACCCCAGGTCTAATCACCCTAAACACATCTGGCAAATTGCTATTTACTCTTTAATTGTGTTGCCGACAAATGCCCAGATCTTTGCTGCTCTGACCAACCTACCTCTGAGCAAGTGGCTTCCTCAGAGGGCCAGCTGCTCAGTTCTCAGACAAAGCAAGGTCTGGGGCAGCGGGCGGGGCCTTAGCCGGCCAGGTTCCAAATGAGGTAAGAACTATATATAGCCTGTCCGTCAGACCTGCTGCCTTATTTAACTGGAAAACTCTGAAAAACTCTGGGTCAGCCACTTCCCCTTTCTGAGTGTCCACTTCCTCATCTATAAAATCTCACCATCAAGTACCTCTTCACCTACCTCAAGGGCTGTTATGAGAAGAAATAAGAAAAGACGACATGGTAGCATTCTATAAACTGTAAAGCAAGCACTAAATTGATTCGGGCACTGTGTGCAAGGAGCCAGAGCTGGCTGAGCCCCAGCCCCACCTACAGCCTATTGCTACACCTAGGAGAAGGTTGACAACTACAAGGGCTGTGACACAGCAGCCACCCTCCAGCACTTCTGTGCTTGGTACTGCTCTAAGCACCTCTACCTATCACTTCACTGAAGCCTTATGAGGCAGGTTGATCTCCATTTTGCAGGTGAGTCAACTGGGGCACACAGAGGTTAAAAAACTTGCCCAAGATAACACAGCAAGTAAGTGGTAGAGACGGGATACAAACTCACGAAGTTTGGCCCGAGGGCTCCAGTATCCCACAGGTCCTCTACCTGGAGTGAGCCTCAGCTTTCCTGTGAAGTGGGAACAGCTCATCACAACACTAACTGCAGGACGGTGCATGGGTAAGTGCAATGACGCAGGTGAGTAACGGTCTAGCCCACCATCGGCCTTACGGTGGAGGTTTGAGTGACTACTGTTTCTTTAATCATTTAAAACTTTTTTCTAGTAACTCTTTGAACCAAACACATATTTGAGGGATAACTTATTTTTATTTACCCATTGCTAAATATTTGTTTCAAAAGTATGTAAGTTTCAACTAAACCTGATTCATATAATCAGAGATCATAATACTGAAACCAGGATGGGTTTCTTTTCCCCTCTGTGCTGAAAACCACCTCAATTCCCAGAAAGGGAAGCTTGGCAGGTAAGTGATATGGATAACAAGGCTCGCAGTTCAGGGAAGCCTGTAACAGAGGAATGTGGAAGAACCTTCCGACTGGCACTAGAGGAGAAATGCTCAGGCCCACATCAAATAGCAAAGCGAAGAAAATGACTTCTGGCCACAGGTGATCAAATATCATGTGCAGATACTTTACACGTGACCCCGAATTGTCCCAGCTTTCAAAGCCAGGTGCACAGTTCAGTGAGTCCTCACCTAATGCCATCAAATCTTCTGCCACTTTAAGCGAAAGGACACATAACCAGTTTTACCCTAGGCTAACTGATATAGAAAAGAGTTAAGTTCCTACAGCCTCTCAGCAACATTATCAGTAAAGTTCTGAAGTCTCTGAGTGGGACCAAAATCAAGTACAGATTGAAATTACCCTTAAAAATTCCTGGGGAAAGTGCCAGGTACAATGATGGGGTGATCCCTGGGCAGCTCATCTTCCCTACAGGAGAGCAGGTCACTGCAGGTGATCAACCAGACAAACTGGGCCCACATTTAGGGTCTGTGTTGTAGGGAAAAAACATGTATCTATAAATATCAGAGGGAAAGATGAGGTCTCCCTGCTCTTGTGATCACAAGGCAGATACGCACTTCGTGGTAATCCCCACACTGTAAATCTTGTGTGTGTGTGTGTGTGTGTGTGTGTGTGTGTGAATGTGTGATACAACTCTGTGAGCGAGTGCACCAGGAATGACCAGAGACAAGAACAGCTACCACTTCTCTCATTTCATGCACCCACCCATTTGACACTGTTTCTTCCATCTAGTCAACACCCTCCTTTATTTCTTTGTTAGCTAACTTTTAGAATTAAATTTACCTTCAGAGGTTTTTAACCTGGAGTTTGGAACCTCTGCAATTACACCACTAGCTTGCATGCACATTGGTATATTCCGGGTTCCATGCAGAGTATCTGGGTTGAGTTACTTTTTCAACGGGGTCTGAGGTGCCAAAGGCTAAGGACCATTGTCTTAAGTGTTAACCCCATAAAATGCCAATTGGGCTTTGAGTCTTTGTTAAGGAAAGCTGTTTACCCAAGACTATACTCTAAAACAAAGGAATGAAGTTATAACCAGTGAAGTCATCTATTATCTCCTCTAAAAAAGTACTGGGAGTGTCAAGACCAATACAGCCTACTCCCCAGCCGATGACAGCATACCTCAGAGAGAAAGCTGCTAGGCTCTTAAAAATTAACTCTCAATTCCTCTTTTTAAACAACCTGACTCTTGTGCTCATTTTGAAAGGTTCCGTTGTCCTGCAGGAGCACAGCAGGCACCTAAAGAAGCTGGGTACAGTTTTGGGATGAAAGGAAGAATTACAGAACCATACAATGGAACAACAGGACAATGGTCTCATCTCAAAGATAAGATCAGAGCCTATCCATTCTGCAAGTTGGGGGGAGGGTGGCCTCAAGAAAGCCAATTCTGGGAAGGAGACCAAGGAGTTTCTAGGTGCCTGGAATACCACCAGGGGTGGGATACCATCCTTCCCATCCTGGACCAAGTGTGGGCGACAATGGCCTTGGATGGTCAAGTTACCAGAGGACCAGAAGGTGACTTCTTTAAAGCAAGGAGTTCGTTAACACTTCAAACCGTGGAACAGATTATGTTCACTTTTTCTTTTCTAAACACTGAGAGGAAAGGGATTGTTTTTTTCTCTCCACATAATAAGATGAACATTATCTTAAAAGGCAAAGAAGGCATTAATCTACAAGAAGCCAGGCACAAGGTATTTTTGAGGATCACCACGAGACTGCTAATAGGTTTGGATACTGGCTATTTAAGGAGGCCTCATCAGTGAAAAAATACGACAGCCAGCACAAAGGTGCTAAAACTCCAGCCAGGAATCCAGACAGGCACCTGCTCCCCAGAACCTCCCTGTCGTAGGAAAGCTGTGAGTCACCTGAACTTGGGGGTCAATGCGATGAAATAAAATGTACAACACCCCGATCCTAAGAGAGACACCCTCTCGCTCTTTAAGCCAAGGTTGCCAGCGCTTTGGTAAAAGGCTGGTAAAAAACACACGAATAAGCTCCAAGCCTAACAAGGGATGGCAGCACATACCTGGGTGGGGGAGACCCTGCAGAGGTGGCCCGTGCAGCAGCTGAGGCTGCCCTGGGCAAGCGGCACTCTTCTTTTATAGCTCTCCCCCTTTCTTTCAGTTTCCTTTTTTAAAAAAATGCCTCTTTCTTCTCCTTTCTTCCTGTTTACCCCACCCTTCGGCTATTTGCAACAGGAGTTTCTTAGAAGTCATCCCGTTTCTCACAAACGCTGGAGCCTCTTGACCAGTTCCTGGCGGGACTGTCCAATCAGGGGTGGGCTGTGTGTGTGAGTGTGTGTGTGTGTGAGTGTGTGAGTGCGCGCGTGGGCGGGTGGAGAACAATGCAGCCCTCAGGAGCCCAGCTATGAGCCGGTCATTGCATCAGCCACGCGGGCGGCCGTGGCCTCCGCGTAACCTCCTCGCCCGCTTCCCGTCTCGCGCCTCAGCCTCAGCAGGAGCCACTGTGTTTATTTGCGGTCGCGGGGGACGGGCTGAAACCCCCCCGCGGCTGCGGTGCCGCCGAAAGAGCAGGGGCCCCGGGGTCACACGCACCCGGGCTCTGGGCCAGCTTTGGCATTTGCTTGTCTCAAGGCCCTGGGCAAGTCAGGTTCCCCTCCCTCCGCTTCACCCTCGGTTTCCTAGTCTGTGAAATGGGCGTGACGGGGCCTCCCAGCTTTACCGCGGCGGGGACTGAGAGCGATACCACGGGCAAGGCCCTGGCACCCGGCAGACGCCTGAGGAGAGGGCGGAGCGGGGACGGGACGGAGGGTCGGCGCCGGCCGGAGCGGCCACAGGCCAGGCGGGCAGCGCGCGCAGAGGGGGCGAGGGGCGTGGCGGCCGCGAGCCGGGCTCTCGGGAGGGCACTCGGGACCGTGGTGAGCAGGCGGCTCCGGGAGGCCGGGCCCTCGGCCCCGCCCGGCCCCGCACTGCGCTCGCCGCCTCACTTACCCGCCCATGCGGGCCCGACAGCGCCGCTGCGGCTCGGTCCACCCGTCAGCTCGGCGTCCGTGGAAACGCAGTCCGACCGGAACAACTTCCGGCAAGGCTGCGCCGTCATTGGCTGTTCTCGCGGGGGCGGGACGGAGGCCACCGCTGATTGGTTGGCCGCCTCGGCGCCGGCGGAACGCGGCTGGAGGGGGCGGGCGCAGTGCCGGCAGGACCGGCTCCGGGAGGACCGAGCGCTTCCGGTGCGTGTGGTGAGCCGCGGGCCCGGGGCGGGAGGGTGCTGCCCCCGGCGGCGGCGCGAGCGCCCCGCGCCCCTCAGCGCGGACCCTTCCCCCCGCGCTCCTGCCCTTCGCCTCCGGTCCTTTCCGAACGCGCCGTGCCCCGGACCGTCCTTACCTCTAGCTCTTGACAGCTCGGCCAACTCCTATGCATCCTTCAAACCCCGCCTCCGGCCGTGCCCTGTTGGTTGCCTTCCTGAGCCTGCGGCCTCCGGCACAGGATCCCTGTTTTGTGTTTAGCCTCCGTCCCCACCGGACCCCACGTAAGGCTTGGCGCAGAGTGTGGGTAACCAGGCAGTGTTTCCTGAAGGAGACTTTCTTTACTTTCTCTGTGCCCCCCTCCCCCCACATCGGATGGTGGGGACCAAACAGGGAACCAAGCGCGAGAACCCCGCCCCGTGCAGCTGACCCGCTGGTCGCGGCCATTGCCACCCCTCCCTTCGCGGCCTCGTTTCTCCCATGACCTTTCCTTTCTTCTAGCTGCGCCTCTGCCTCTTAGTTTTATCACCCCATCTTTCCATGAAAAAATTTCCCGTTCGCCTTAACGTAAAAGGCAGCAAATACTTGTTTTCTTAAACTTATGTTTGTCCCGATGCCTCTGAGTCTTCTCCACTTTTGCCTGTTTTCCCTGCATCACCCTTGCCTCCTCTCGGGCCCCACTGGGTGGGATTCCTTGCCTCTGGCCACCCGCTCCCTCACCTCCCCCCGAGGATTATCCAGATGTCGCCTGTCCTGGGCCTGCCTCGGCCTCCCCAGGTGAACCTGCAACCACCTCTGTTCTCTCTCTCGCACTTCTCTCCTTAGGACTCCTCACCACCGCACCCCCCCTCATTTCACTTGACTATGGTCTGTTTCTCCTACTGGTACGTGAGCATGGTGAGCGCGGGTGTCCCTGGTGCCCACTGTGGGGCTCGGCGAGTGGCCCGTCCTCCGTCAGTGTTTACTGAACGAGTGGAGGAAACGTACATGAAGCAGATGGTATAGGCACCCCTGTCGGCCACCCTCCCGTGTTCATTCCGTCCTTGCTGCCTTGTCTTGTTAGGAAGTGGGGCCTGTGGGCCCCAGTCCCACTACTCTCTGATCTTCTGCTGTAGACATTGTGTTTAACTCTGGCCGTGCGCTTCCCCTGTGACTTGACCCCCGTGGAAGGCTGGGTGGGTGGGAATCCATCCTAATGGCTGAGCACAGGCGCCTCGGTGATGGGAGCCTGGTGGGTTCCCTTGAATGGGATGCCGTGCACGGAGCTGAGATGTCTGACCAGGATGGGCCTCGGGCCCAGGTGAGGTATTTAGAGAACAGAAATGCCAAGTCACCCACAGTGCTCAGTTCCATTAGCGTATAGTTTGTCCATTATGTTATATTGATTCCATTTGAGATGGGATGGGCTGTTTTAGAAGTTTTTTTTAGGTGATGGCTTTGTGTTTGGATTAGGCTGCAGGTGAGGGTGGGATTTGGGAAGGAGGCAGATGACCTAGCTTGTTTGGGGTGAATGGCACCCTTTGGGGAAAAGGCGTGGAAGGGGTGGGGTGTTTGATTCCAGGGGACATGAAATCCACTGTCGAGGGGAGGACGGGCTGTCTGAATGTCTTGATAGATGACCCGGAGGGACTCTTCTGGCGCTGACCTGACCGCACCCGCGGGAGGAGGAGCTCAGGGCTTTCTCAGAAGTTGGTCCTCGCTTTAGCTTTCCATGCTGCTCCACCGCGCCCTCTGCTGTCCGGGATGGGACGTGTCCAGCATCCTTGTTTTCTTCTTGGTGGTACCTCGTGTTAACAGAACAGAACTGAACTCCAGATGGAATCCTTTTTTCTAGAAACTAGTTGGCAACAGTCTGTATGTTGGGGTGAAACGGGCAGATTTCGATGACACCCTCGGTCTTGGGTTGTGGATCTTTCTCTCAAAGTGGATTAGTGGAGATGGGATATCTGGGGGTAGAGCGTTGGAGGCAGAGAGGACACAGGAAGGACCAGCCCGGGGGAGGGCAAAGGTGAGGATGGCACGCTGTCCCCACCTGGTGGATTCGGGACCCCTTTCCATTTCCGTGTTTTCAGACCTAACCTCGTTCCCGTTGAGTGAATGTCTAATAAATGTGCTGCAGGCTCTCTTTATATGTCTGTCTTTGCAAACATATGCTGGTATTTGTGTAGGATCTGGATCCAAAGTGGGGATGTTGCAGTGAAAACTATAATATGTTTCCACTTGTCATAGGTTACTCCCCAAATTGCCCTTCCAAAAGGCATCTTTATTGTTATTTTTCTCTTTAAAATTTTTTTAATTTTTACTTAAGATATAATTGACATGCGATATTGTGTAAGTTTAAGGTATGCACGTGCTGATTTGATACGTTAATACATTGTAGCCTGACTACCGCTGTAGCACTAGCTAAGACCCCTATCACGCCACATAATTATCATCTGTTTGTTGTGGTGGAAAAACCTGCCTGTCATCTGGCCGGCACTTCCTGTGCCTGCTTCTTTTTCATTTTGTATTGAACTTATTGGGGTGACACTGGTTAATAAAATGATACAGGTTTCAGGTGTTCGATTCTATAATACATCATCTGTATATGGTACCAAAAGGCATATTTAATGTCCTGGGTCTTTTTCTCCAGGCATTGTGTCTGCAGTTAGTCAGGTCCTATTTTATGTCTTTCAGTCAAGCTTTAGTTTTCTTCATGTAGGTCTTGCTAATTGTTTTGGTTAAATTTATTCCCATATTTCCGTAGAAAAATGACGACTTCTAACTTACTGTGCCCGGTGTATAGAAAAGTGCTCATGCTTTATGTGTTTATTCTCATGGGTTTTGCCTTCTTGGACTCACTGGATGGCATGCTTTCTCTCACCTTCGCTTGGTGGTACCTACTCTTCATGCATGTTTTCTGACGCCTGACTTTGCTTGGTCTTATCTTAGGTAGTTTGCCCTTGAAGGACAGCGAGAAACTGTGTCTTCAATGGCTTCATTGGTGGCTTATGATGACTCGGACTCCGAGGCTGAGAGCGAGCCTGCGGGAAGCTTTAGTGCTGCCATCCAGATGAGGGACATTTGCAATGTGGTTGAACCTCATGGCCAGGATTTCGCACCAGGAGTCCTGGATGGGACAGAAGGGGGCGCGCTGCCCACAGAGCACGGTTCTTGTGAAGACCCAGCTGGCCGTCGTCTCCCACTGGCTCGGCTCTGGAGGAAGGACCCAGGATCCTGCCCCAGCCAGAGGCTACAGTGGCCCAGAACAGAGCCTGAAGTCACCGTCCCCACAAGCGAGCCCCCTCGTCCTTCCCTGTGGACCAGCCACGTTCCTGCTGGCCATGTGCCCCTGGCAGCCGCCCACTTGAAGCAGGAGAAACTCTCCTGGGGAACTTATGACCCCCCTGCACCATCTTTCTGTGCCCCAGGCAGATCTGAAGCCCCAGGTAAAAATGGCAGCTCTCTTCAGAAGAAAAGGAGCGAGGACTGTGTTGTACCCTACACCCCGAAAAGGCTGAGACACTTGCAAGCACTAAGCACAGAAACGGGCAGGAGCAAAGATGCAGAGGCACGGGGTCCCTCTGCGGGGCTCCCCCCACGCCCTCTCTGCATGGCCCCCCGAGTGTCCGAGTTCATTCAGCCGTATCTGGACACGCCGTATAAAGAGACCCAGATTTCCCAGAAAGTGCTCTTCTACCTGAGAGGCCACAGGGGCCCCATCAGCAGCATCCAGTGGTGTCCAGTTCCTTCAAAGAGCCACATGTTTCTCTCGGCGTCGATGGATAAAACCTTCAAGGTAAGATCTGAATGAAACTGCTCTTTTCAGATACTCTTAGGACTAAACTGCTGGGCTGTTTTATTCTTCAGAGCAGCAATGGACGTGTGACAGGAGGGACATTTCTTTTGGGGGATTTCTGTGATTCTCATTGTGGCTCGCAGGAGAGGGCTCTCAGTGGGCCCCCTGGATCCTTGGTCCATTCATCCCCCTGCCTCCCCGGCACTGCCTGCCAGGCCACCAGGGGATGCTAGTCCTTCCCCCTCGTGGGGCGCCGAGGATGGCCTCACACTGATGTCCAGGGAGGATGAGGTCACTGAGCGAGAGCAAGCGGAGGGAGAAGAAAGCAGCCCAGGGCCGAGCCCTGGGAACTCCGGGCATCTTCTCTGACTCCCTGTGGAGTGTTGAGCGATGCCAGCTCTGTGCCTGGTGCTGTGCTGAATGCAGGGGGTGCAAAGGTAGACATACCTGGTCCCTGGCTCAGGGCTCGCACAGTGTGGTAGGGGCCACAGGTGCCTGGGGAGGCGCTCAGAACCCTGGGCTCAGGACTGTGAGGATGGGATCGGCCAGACACCGGAGTCAGGTGCTGCAGGAACCCGGGGGAGGGACGGCATTCCAGCCTGGAGGGCTTGGTGAAGCTTCCAGAAGGAGGGAGGTGCACTTGGTAAAGGGTGGGGACAGACAGAAGGGCATTCTTGGCTCTAAGCATGGAGGCCTTAAGGGGCTGGTTGAGGGTGAGGCGCTGAGGCTGGGGAAGTAGGCAGGGGCCAGGCCAGGGAGGACTGTGGGCATCCTGTTCGGGACTTCCAGCTTACACAGAAACTTGTTTTTCATTGTTACTAACTTATTTTAACTTACACTGAAGTAACGCAAACTTGCAGTAAGCAAGCCTAACGGCACAGGTGTGTAATGTAACAGGTGTCACACCTGCCTGTAACCTGTCTCCTACCCCTCTGAGCTGACTCTTCCTCCTCACTCTCCTCGGCACCCAGCACAGCACTGATGTGTCGTAGGGGCCAAATAGATTTGAGCTGAACCCAAGCTCCCTGGAAAGAAAATGGCTTTGGCGTTGGAGTGATGTGACTTTGCATCCAGCTTTGCTTGGGAGCAGCTGGTCTGCTGGCCTGAGCTGCACCCTCCAAGTCCAGTGTCTCATCTGTAAAGGGCACGGTCATCCCCGTGTCTGTGACCATGTGAGAAAGCGCTTACAGAGTCCCTGGCACAGAGCCAGGTATCCCATAGGTGCTCAGTGGTTGTCTCTCCCTCCCTCTGTGTCCTTCAGAGTTCTGCAGTCGGGCTCTCCAGGACTTTGTATTTGGAAGTTCATTTTCTAAAGTGAAGAAAGGAAGCCCACCCATGGCAAAGTCTCTGACGTGAGCTAAATTACTGGGTGTCATTTAAAGAAAACGTTTTTACTGATTTGAGAGAGAGAGGAAAGGAGAGGGAGAGAGATAGAAACATCAGTGATGAGAGAGTCATTGATCAGCCGCCTCCTGCATGTCCCCTATTGGGGATCGAGCCCGCAACCCTGGCATGTGCCCTGGCTGGGAATCAAACTGGCGACCTTTCCATGCACAGGATGACACTCAGTCAACTGAGCTACACCGGCCAGGGCTGGGTGTCATTTTTAAGCGGCCAGTTTGAGTTCTGACTCTACCTGTCTGTGTTTTTTCTAGCAAGGCTGACAGAATTACACAGGGATAGTGTCACGTTCTGGCTTCAGTCTGGCGCACAGAGGTTCACACAAAGGTCTTTGTTGCTCTTTCTGTGAGGAGGGGGCTCTGAGGTCTGCTCAGAGGCTCTGGTGTCCTGGGGTTCATTGTCACATGCTTGGATCGATCCCACGGACCTGGGGCTTCTCAGCTGTCCTTCCTGAGAGTCTGTGCCCATGGAGGAGGCCATTTGGGGTCTGTGTTGGGTCAGGCAGTGTCTGGCAGGCCCCAGGTGTGGGCTGGAGTTAGAGTGATCTGGGCTCGGGATTTGGTTCCAATCCCAACAGCTTTGTGACCTTGAGCAAGTCACTGAACTTTTCTGAGCCTATTTCTGCCTCAGTAGAACGAGCTGTTGAGCTGTGTGGCTGGGGCTTCTCAGGTGGGACAGATGCCCAGGTGCCCTGTGTCTAAAGCACCCAGGCTAATGCTGGGCACATGGAGTTTAGCGGAGGGTAGTGTGGTTACGGGGGGATACCTGAGGGATGCAGGCAGTCCCTTTCTGATACCTGGAGGGAGGGGCAGTTCTGCAGACGTTGACAGTACAGTCTAGAGAGGAAGGTTTGTGGGGAGGTCTTGAAGGATGGCTGGGTTGCCCGGGGCAGAGATGAGTGGAGGGATGCAGGGTGGCAGGTGTGCCCTCTTGGGTTCCCACTACTCACCCGTCCAAGGGATCCTGTCTCCTGATGGTGAGGGGCAGGCCTGAGCCCAGCCGGGATGAGTCTGAACCTTACACCAGTGAGATGCTGTGGGCCCTGCTTGGGTCACTGGCCTGGGATGTTTGGATTTCCTGAGCGGAGGTATCCTCATGATCATTTTTGAACAGAGAGCATCTGAGTGAAGCCCCTGATTTGGGGATTGTGTTTGTTCAGTTGTTTGCGGAGTAGGTAGGTGAGCATTGGGCGTGGGGAAAGGTCCTCCAGGGAGGGCACCTGGGAGCAGCCGGCTGGCTGTGACACCCACCTCGTGACCACCAGAGGGCGCACTTGGTCCAGCTTGGGAAGACTTCTCAGGCCCCGGGGCTGTCAGTCACTGCTGGGGGTGACTCACAGACCTGGAGTCCCTGCTTGCTGCAGTCCAGTCCTGGGTGGAGAGCAGATGGTGGGTGTAGCAGGCAATGAGCAGCCCCCCCAACTCTGTGCTTTCCCCTTGCCTTTTGGTTAAAATCTGCTGGAGTGCCTTCTTCCCCCCCCCCCCCCCCCCCCCCTCAGTAAGAAGGGGAGAGTATGGGGGCTGGGGTCACAATACTTCATTTGGATCCTCCCTCTGCCACTTGACTGGCTGTGTGATCCCTGGCAAGTTACTTAACCTCTCTGAGCCTCAACCAGTGTGTGTAAAGTGGAGCTAATGACACGTGCCTTGGATGTGAATCACCCAGCGTGGTGTCTGACACATAGCAGGCACTTCCTGTGCGCTCTAGTCTTTTCCTTTCCAGGAATTTTCTCTTGTGCTCAGCATGTGGTGGCACCTGCGTCGCTATGGAACCGTATCTGCTACACCTTGTAGATTTTAAACTACTTGAGTGTGGGAATCTGTGCCAGGCCCATTTTTACATTCTCTGTAGCACCTGGCACAGAGTTCTGTACATGTTAAGTAATCAGTAAAGATTAAAAATTTGTTTTGGATTTTATTTCCAGCCTCTGGGAAAGGACTGTGTTTTAAGTGCATAAACCCTACTTGCCACCAGGGGGCACAGTGGGACTTAATATAAGCAGTTCTGCAGGCTTCTAGAATCTGGAAGAATCCTGGATACAAGGTAACAGCTACTGAAATATGATTTTTTTTTTTCTGATCTGGAGAAAAACAACACAATCCATCTGATTAATCTAAAGAACTCAGAGTACCAGTTCCTTCATCTCCTTAAAATGTAGCTTTGGAATTCATAAATTTCAATTGGGCACATTACAGTGGAAAGATACTTATTTTAATATGTTCTAAATGTTCTGTGAGCTGTAAAATATGCTTATATTAGTTTTGAAAAATTTACAGCTAGAGAAATTAAGCAAAATAAAACAATGACTCATAACTCTGCACCGATGCTCTGTTTTCGTGCCCAGCGATCCCTTGCCGCCCACGTCTGTCGCGTGCATCTGTTTTCCGGAGCTGTGATCCCAGCACCGAGACCCTTTTATGTACTCTTCTCATTTCCCCGTGTCCCCGTTTGGCTCAGCACACTCGAGTACCCACTGCACGTAAAGGTGGCATTCAGACTCCGAGGCCCTTTCTGAAGGAAGAGGCAGCCCAGAGCCTTCCCAGAGGCACCGGGCGTGTTTCTTGCTTCTGTGTGTGAAAACCTGCAGTTCTGAAACACAGGATCGTAAATGACATGTATGAATTAGGTGTTGTTTATCTGTCTTATACAATGATTTGCTCAGGGAATTCTTTCAATAATAAGCTTCCTTAAAACACTTAAAAATAAACTTTTCCTTTTTTTTAAAAAAAATTGATTTTTAGAAAGAAAGGAAGGGAGAGGGGGAGAGAGAGACACTGATCACCTGCCTCCTGCATGCCTCCTAATGAGGATCGAACCTGCAATCTCGGGCATGTGCCCAGACCTGCAACCTTTGGGTGCATGGGATGACATGCAACCAACTGAGCCACACCGGCCAGGGTGAAACTTTTCCTTTTTGATGATGAATGTAATAGATGTTTACTGTGAAAAACTTAGAAAATGCAGAAAACATGAAGCATGATAAAACATAAACCATTGCTAGTCCTAACCCTGAGTGGGCACCTCATTAACACTGGGGACCTCCCCTGGTCTGGATTATGTGCCTGTATGTTTACAGAATTGGGCCCACACTGCATAGTATGTGCAGCTTGGATTTCACACACCCCTTCCGTACTATTTGTAAGGGGCATTTTTCTACCTTAATAAAAACTTGCCCAAACGTATTTTCATGACTGTCACAAATTCCAGACTTTGCTATCTCCATGTTGTTTCCTATCACGTCCTGCTTTCATTTTTAGAAGTCCATCCTATAGTGAACATGGCTGTGTGTAAATGTCCTTTTTGCCACCTTAGTGCAGTTAATACGGGCTTTAGCTGAAGAAAGCGTCTGTGTATGGTGAGTAGAACCCAAGCAGATCGGCAAACCTTCAGTACCAGTTACAGCAGACCCCTGGGTTCCTGTTCCGTATCTGCTGCTTGGGTAGCTGTGTGACTTTCAGAAAATCACTTAGCCTCTCTGATCCCCGAGTTTCCTCTGGTAAGATGGGGATAATGGCTACTGCCTATTAGGGTTGTTGCCGTGGAGAAGCAATGAGGTGAAGTTTCTGGCTTCCTTGTACCTGTGTTGATCAGTTAAAAGAGAAAAGACAAGTTAGAACCCTCCACATGGTGTAACTCTTGTTTTTGTGAAGCTTTTTGTAGTCTTTCTGTAGGTACGTAGTTTTCAAGAGTTTCAATGTCAGTGTTCCTGAGATAGGTACTTTTTAAAATTTTAAAGTTTTGGGGGTGTCCTGCACCAAGCCATTCAGGAACTACACACTTGGAAGGTAGGAATTGGAGGGCTGGGTCCATGTATCCAAACTGATGATTTATAAACATTGGCCAGTTCACACAGTGCTCTGTGCCTGAGCCTCTGGCACTGCTGGGGGGATTTATATCTGAAGAGACCCGGGGGGGCGCCAGGTTCAGCTGGGTCCCGGCCCCCTTCCCATATGCATCTGAAAGAAAGGACTTTGTTCCGGAGGCTGAACACCCCAAAAGGGGTCTCACTGTGCTGCTTGTCAGCGCTGTGAACTCTGAGAGGCTGGGAGGTCAGGTCAGAGGCCTGGGAGAGAGCTCACTGTTCCCAAGCACTTTTCACTGTTCCCAGGCAAAGTTCCAAACACTCCATCTCGTCTTCACAACGGGCCCAGGAGGCAAGGGCTGTTCTCGTTTCCACTGTACAGACGTGGACAGTGAGGCACAGAGAGGTTAAGGGATTTGTGCACAGACACACAGCTGGTAAACGGTAGAGGCAGGATAGGAGGCTGGTGTCAGACTACACAGACTGAGCAAAAAGCTGAAAGACCCAGAGAATAAAGGGTGGGAAAGCACGCCCCTCGCCCAGGCTGTGCCCAGGCTTAGTCCCAGCATCAAGCCCCGGCAAGAGAAGAGAAGGGGTGATTGCTTCGGTGGCCTGGATTTACATTTTTATGTACTGTAGGACCTGCTGAATGTATCATTGTTAGCGCATCTCTATTATATCAGGGCACCTCTGATGTGCTTTGTAGAAAGTAATATATCTCAGATTCAAAGACAAGAAGTTCATGGATTCAGATGCCAGAGTGAGGGTTTATTTCAGTTTTGAAAGAATTATTCTTGACGGGTTTCACCGAATGAGATGGAGAAATGATTTGATGTGTGGAGCGAGGAGATGGGGAGCATTATGCAGATGACGGGCAATTTATTCCGAGCACGAGGCGAGTCTATTGGAAACAAGCAACGCGCAGCTGGGAAGAGGGCTGGGTTGCGGCGGTGGGCGTGCGGTAATTGGGGACTGAGTGATTAACACACATCAAGGGTAATTAGGCGAAGGCGAGGAGGGAACCGCGGGTGGGGTGTGTGTGTGTGTACGTGTGCAGAGATCACTTGGTTCTGTCTCCATTTGATGGGGTCCCAGAGATAGAAAGACACTAACCCCAGGGCACGCAGTGAGGCCAGGTGCCGGGTGTTGCTGGGACCTTGTGTGGGAAGTGTTAGGATGCTTCCCCCTCTGGGCTCCTCTCCCTTCAGGGAATCCTCCCGGGTTGGGAGCGAGGGCTCCAGGCTGAGCCTCCCGGAGGAGCCTGCTCTTCTTGGGAGGGGAAGTTTGACACTCCTCTCGCCCACATGAAAGCTGCGAAGTTCCCAGGCTAACAGATGAGCCGGTGCCCACTTCTCGTTGGCCCGCGCCTCACGGAGTAAACCTCCGTGGAAGGAGGAAAGGAAGGCACCGCAGAGCCCAGGCGGTGCCTCCGCTCCTGGAAACCTTCGCCGGGTTCCGCGGCCTGTGCACCGGGGCAGGGTGGTGTGCCTGCCGGCTGCTGCCCGGAGGCCCCGGACCCTGGGAAGGTGCATGCAGGTTCCTCAGGGAACCAGCCTCTCCAGCTCATCCCTTGTCATTAAGGGGAGAATAGAGCAATTTGGTAAAGTGCTTTAAACCTAACTGAAAAATGCAGATTGCAAAACTGGCACGTTTAGGTGCTTAGACAGCTGAGTAAATCACTTCTCCCTGCTTTTAACGCTTGGACACCGGTGACTCTTAAAGGTGCCCACTGACGCCCTGCAGCCTCGTTGCTCTTCTCTTTAAAACACGAGTTGTTTTAGATTGAACTCTGTTTTATCATGAAAGTGGTAAAATGTTGGGGGAAAACTGCAAAATGCAAAAAAAAAAAAAAGGCAGGAATTCAAAATGTAACCACGCCATGCTGTTCACTCAGAGGTCGCGCAGGGAACCTTTCCCCGCAGCTCTCCCTCTGGTCTTTCTACCCACGTGCACCTAGTTGCCACTGGGCCACAGGTACTTTGTATTTGCAGCCAGCGTTTCAAAATGACACCATGGTCATTTTCCCCACAAACTGATATATTTTTACTCCCTAAAATAAGGGTGGGTGAGTCGCTCCAACCTCTGAACCTTTCCTCAGGGCTCCTGCTGTTTCTAGTCAGGCACCTGTCCCAGGCGGACACCAAGGGCCCCCACGCCAGGGGCAGTGGAGCGAGGGGCGGGGAGGAGAGCTCTGAGGGGCACCGGGAGGTGCCAGTGAGTGAGCCCTGTGGGGTCAGCCCAGGGTCCCCGAAAGCCAAGCACGTCGCTGGTCTCTGACAAGCTTCCTGAAGTTTCTTTGAGAGAGAAAAAGAGTGTGTCTCAGCCCCCCCCCCCCCACTGTGACCAGGCTGAAGGCTTTGCCAGGGCTCCTGGGGCCACCTCCTGGCCTGGCTCCCCTCGGTGGGGGCCAGAGAGAGACGGCGACACCGGGGCTCTGGGCAAAGCTGCTGGGTGGGCTGGGTGTCCCCGATTGAGCTTCTAATTTCTCTTTTCTCTCTAGTTTTCTACCTCTTTGCCTTCCTGTTGTATTTTTCTTCTGGGAAATTTCCTCCACTTGTCCTTTCAGTCCTTCTTTTTTAAACGTCGTGTTTCTGCTGCCATTTACTTAAACTTTTTTACTGAAGTAAAACATAGATTCAGAAAAGTGGTCTATCATATTTTTACATTCCAAGGGCTGTTTCTTGTTTTCTGAATGTTCCCTTTTTAAAATATAGTCTCTATTTTTTTATTGCATATTTATAAGCTCTTCTCTTAGCTGTCTGAGTTACTGGAAAGTTTTCCTGTGTTTTCTGAAACGTTGGTCTCTTTTCAGTCCCTTTTGTCTTTTTGTTTCGGTGTCTGTTTCATGTTAGAGATTTGCTGCTACTTATTGGGGATGCAGGAGGGAGGCCCCCAAAACACCGCCGTGACCCGGGGCTCTGCCTGAGGAGTGTGTGTGTGTGTCTGTCTGGTGCTTGTCACAGCGAGGCTGTGGTCCAGGGTGATCGTAGGGGAGCGGGTGTCACCGCAGGACCCCCAGATGTGAAGCTGGTATTTTCTCTTGCTGCCCAGGGTCCCAGAGAGGAATCTTCCCCCTGGGATGGGGCTCAGCCGGCTGCCTGCGTTCTGGCCTCGGAGCTGGGGAAGGGGCTGGGGGTTTACTGTGCGAACTTCACTCTCCGTCCGGTCCTCGGGCGGGCTTTTCACGCCCCCCGTGTGCTGCGCATCCTTCCCTGCAGCGAGGAGACCATTTCGCTGTTTCCAGCGGCTGCGCGGCCTCCCGTTCGTGGCACACGCCTGCAGACGTGTAAACGCGACCTGTCTTCTTATTCTTGGCCAGAATTGCTACTTTTAAAAATGTTTGCTAATCTAACTGTATCTTGTTTGACAACCAAATGAGGTCGTTTACAAGCAAGTCTTTCAGAGCCAGCCGTGCACCTGGTAAATGCTGAGTGTTTGCGGTCGTGGCTCTTACCCATTCATCTCCGGTCCTCTTCTCCGGGCAGTTTACGCACTGAGTGTCGGCCTGTCTTCATACATGCCCCGCCCGTGTGTGTCATTGTTTTGTTTTATTTTTTACGGAGGAAACCAAACATATATATCTTTTTTTCTGGTCAAGTCCAGGGACCTTTCCCTTGTTCCTGCCCCCTTGCTTTAGAGACGGCACGCCCTCCCCCATCCCGAGACCTGGCAAATAGCCACCTAGGTTTGATCTTCCTCCAGCGGTGATGAGCTTGAGCCAGTCTCAGTTCCTGTCATCTGGTCCCGGCTTCACGTGGGTCTGGCCGGGGTGCGCACTGTGGGGAGTGTGCTCAGGTGCCGGGCATCCATCGATCGGCCCAGGCGGGAGCAGCCGGGCTTCGTGATGCCCCTTCCCCCGACGCTGGCTGCTAGTGATTTCAGAGGACTTTCCTCCCTCCGAGCTTATTCTGCAGGGCACGGATAAACCATGGCCACCCAGGCCTTCCCTGGAAGCAGAAGTGTTGTTTTTGACCATAAAAGCAGCACACACACACCATGGAAAAAGCAGGAAGGCATTAAGAAAACATTGCCCATCATCTCTGCACCCAGAGGCAGTGACTGCAGACTTCTCGGTATATTTCCACTCGATCTTAAAAAAAAAAAATAAAAATTCAACATAGTTGAGTTCCAACCATACATATAATTTTAAACCCTCCCCCATGACAGCGGCAGCTTTTAATGCTGTAATTTATTGCGGTGGTTTTCAGTGTGGTCTGCGAACCCCCGGGGCCCTCCAGCCCCTTTCATGAGGTCTGTGGGTGAAAATGATTTTCATAATGGTACCTAGAAGTTATTTGCCCTTTTCGCTCTAATTCTCTGAGGAGCATACACTGAGTTTTCCAGAGGCTACAGGCCGTGAGCTGTTGCAATAGATTAAATACAGAAACAGCCACGAGAACCCAGCTGTCTTGTATTAAGCCAGAGCCATTTAAACAATGTAAACAGTGCCTTCTCACTAATTTTTTTTTGTCTTGGAAAATATGCATATTTTTCACCAGTAATGTTATATTAACACATAATGGGGTTTTGATTGTTACCGTTACATAGATTGCTATTTTAAATGCCTTGTTTTAATTTCTAATACGCTAACTACAGAGCCATAACCCCCACACACAGCAGCTCTTTGGAGTCCTCACTAACTTCAGAGAGTTCAGAAGGGACCAAAGGTTTGAGAACCACGGTTTTGTTTATATCTGTAATTTCATTTGGGGGAGGGGGGTGTACAAATCGGACAAGACGGTCACGTCCCGGGGCTGGTGAGTGTGGGTAGGCTCAGCCCAGATGTTGTTCCTACCGCCTCCTGTTTGGTTAGATTTCCAAACAATGGGACCAGAACACGATCCTGGACAGTCCCAGCCTCCCATGGCCCCCCACCCCTTCTGCCTGCCTTCCTTCCCTCCGCCCTTTGTGAAGACAATTTTACAGCGTTATACTACGATGACCAAAAAAAAAAAATTCTTCCAGCTCCAACAGACACTAAAATGATGATTATCCTTTTAACACCCACCCGTACGTTTCTGGTCCACATGGGCTCGTGTTTTCACGGGGCGCACACAGTTCCGCAGCCCGCCTGGCCCCCGGAACGCCCCCTCCCGGCCTCGGCGGCTCTGGAGGGCCGTCGATTTCCCCGCTGCATGGCGCTCCATCAAGCTGATTAGCTGTAATTTACTTAGCTTCCTTGGACACTTAGGTGGGCTCTAATTCTTGCTATTACAGATAATGCCGAAGTGCCTATCTTCATGCGCGACACCCTTTTCCGTTGGATTATTTCTATCAGATTGATTCCCAGAAGTGGACTGCTGGGTCAGAGGGCTGTACATTTTCATGCGTCCGGATCCGTCTCCTGTCAGACTGCTTTCCAGAAGGATTATACCAATTTGCGCCGCCACCGCAAAGCCCGTGAAATAACCAACTATTTTGCTTAACTATCATGCCTAGAATTTTCCCCCGGAGCCCCGAGGGAGCAGAGGCCCTCCTCTAAGTGAGCGTGATCTATAATTATTTGGACTAACACCGAAATTGCTCTCGGAACATTGTAACCTGCTGCGTTTAGAATTCTAATTCGCACACAAGCCAGCATTAAAAGTTTCACAGGCAGCAGTCTCTGCCCCCACAACCGGAGGGAGAGATTACGAGCTTTTATAAACAGAAGTGGTCCCTTCCCGGACTACTTGGAGTATTATTTTGAAAGATACAAAAACACAAATTAAAACACATTTCCATTGTAACCTCTGGTTGGAAAAGTTGTTTGTTTTGGTGCCGGTCTCTTTTCATGTTCATCTCTCATTCCAGTGTGTTCTGAAATGGCCCGGTTCCCCTGTTCCTCAGAGACTCGCCGCGGTGCTGTGAGGTGACAAGGGGACAGGTGCTGTCCTCAGGTGCCTGGGAAGACAAGTGAGAGGCACCCCGGTTTGCTCCTGGGGTCAGTGGTGTGTAAGGAGGAACTTTCCAGTGCCCAGACCTGGCCACCTTGGGGAGTGGATCCAGGCAAAGGGGGCGAGGCTGGGCGGGTTCAGTGTGTGGGCTGCGAGATGGGTGAAGCCTGGGTGGGGGACACCAAGGCCTCTTCTGGAAAGGCGTGTGCTGTCCTGGACAGAGCCCGAACCTGGCCCTGAAATACATGTCCTGGGCCCCCTGGAGCGGCACTGGGCTGGGCACATGCGAGTGTTCAGAATGACGTCCCTCCCCTGATTTCTCATTCGTAAAATTGCTCCCTACAGGTCCCTACAACTCAGATGGGGTGAGGGATGAAACCACTCTGTAAACTGCAAAGCCCTGACAAATGGAGGTATTATCAAGAACTCCAAGGCAGGGTTTACTCTGTAATTGCCTCCTAAGCCCCGTTCTTAAGCTCGGGGGCCTTGCAATCCAATTTGCCTGCAGTCGCCTCGGTTCCCCGAACAAGTCATCCGGTGAGCACCATGGTGCCCCGGGCCTCTCCAGCCGCTCTCCTTGGTGCACCCTCCATTTGCCTGCTCAGCTCAGCTCAGCTCAGCTCAGCTCAGCTCAGCTCAGCAGCACTGTGGCTGTCGGCTGCTATGGCGGCTGTTGTGGCGCCAGCGTCGCAGAGGCTGCACTGGGGACGGTGCAGCTCCTGAGCCAGGCCTCTGGGCTGGCAGCTGTGTGGCCAGTGACTCCCTCGGGCCTTGTTTCAGGCTGTCTGTGGCGCAGCCAGGGCCCCCGGGGGTGACCAGGTGCCCCAAACGAGTGAAAGAAGACCCGGTCTCTCCACTTCTTTCTTTGTTTGGTCATTTGTTCCTCCAGCCATTGATTAAATGCTGGCTCTGTATAGGCCCCGGGATCAGAGAGGACCAGACACACCCTTGCTGGCAAGAAAGTTAATGGGGGACAGGCATGAAAACATACTAGAATGCGACAACATGACAGCCCTCCCGGGCCTCCTGTGTTGAGGACAGGAAATACAGAGGGGAGTGGGTGGGTCTCTAGGGGTAGAGCGCCGGACAGGCTTCAGCAAAGGGGAAGGTCCAGCTGGGAGGGGGCAGGAGGGCCAGTCTGGGCACTGTCCTGGTCCAGTGAGGAGAGCCAGGTGGGGCCTGTTGTGGGCTTCAGACCTGGACCATTGAGGCAGGAGGCCAGCTGCCTCTTCCTGTGCTCGGCCAGGTCCTATGCACACCCAGGTTACACCTCGTTTGTCCACAGCCGGGGCACAGGGCAGTGAGCCGACCTCAGGAGCCCCTCTGTGGGCTCAACCCCGCCCTCCATACTTTCTAACTGTAACTTTGGGAAAGTTAGAGAACTCTTGGGACATTGGTTTCCCCATCAGTAAAGTGGGGATAGTAATAGCACCCACCTTGGTCTTCTGAGGATTAAACAAGAAAACCCATGGAAAACCCTTAGGAGAGTACTAGGCATGTAGCAGGCACACCATAATGTAAGCTGGCAGCATCACCAGCCTTGTGCCCATTTTACAGATGAGAAAACTGAGGCCCCGAGAGGGGTGTTGAAAGACATGGAGCTCCTCAGCTCTGGGCTGTTCTGCGTCACCTTCCTGTTTGGGAACTCCAGAAAGTAGTCGTGTGTGTGGGCAAGGCCCTTAATCTCTTGCAGCCTTAATTGGTTCATCTGTAAAATGGGAAGAACCATCACCTACGTTCCATGACAACAGATTTGTTTTCTTCCCTTGTTCCTGGAGGAAAGCGGAACACAGTAGGTGCCTAACAAACACCTGTGAATGAATGAATACCACCTGCCCAGGCTACCAGACTGCAGGCTTCCTTGAGCCTCAGGTGTATGGAGAACCTTGGGGGTGGTCTTGTCCACATGCCTGGGCCCGACTCCCCACCTCTAAACCGAGCAGGAAGTGTCCCCATGGGGCAGCCTGGCTCTGGCTCTGGCTCTGGCCAGAGCTTGGAAGATGGAGCCGGAGCTAAACCGAAGCCACGATTGTCCCATCTGCTGAAATGTTTGCCTTTATGCTCCTAGGAATGGGCTCAGGCGATGCTCGCAGCTTGTGCGTTTGTTTATTTATTATTTATTTATAAACCATGGATCCAGGAGGGATTTGAGGAGACTTACAGTAAAAGATACGGGCACAGGGAAGCTGTTAAAACAAAACAGGCCGTAAAAAGCCACCCCGAAGGAGGCACCTACGTCAAGTTCTGAGCCGACCACTGTCTCAGGGCTGGCACCTCCCATCTTGCCCTGCAGCCCAGGGCTGGCTGCCCGAGCGAAGCCCACATGAGTGGCCGTGCTCAGAGGAAAGCTTGGCTGCTCTGGGGTGAGATGAGGTGAGAGTGGAGGCCAGGGGGCGTCTCTGTAGAGGCCGTCAGCCCTAGGAGTTGACGTGCACTCCAGGAGCGGGGCTGCAGCAGGGGCCTGGGCCCCTGGCCAGGTTGCCGGGGCTGCTACGCCTCTGCCCCTCACTTTCTCTCCTGCCAAGTGGCGGCAGTTAACACGCAGCTCAGAGAGCCATTGTGCGGGTTAAATGCAGGTGTTTGCCGTGACCCAGCACTTGGAAGTGCGGTTGTGAACCAGACCCGCGTGGGCTGCGACCCCCGTGGCGCATGTCGTCCTGAGAGGATAGGTCTGCCCCCGAGTGGAGAGGAGGTGTCGCTGGAGGGGTGGCCGGCAGGTGCCCCGCACTCCCAGGGCACGGTCCGCACTGACCCTGTGCCCGCTGAGCGTGGCCTGTGTGTTATTGCTGAGAAACACTTGGAGAGTTTGAAGCGAAGGGAACATACTTTTTCATTATTTCTCTGCTTGTCTCCAGCAGTACTGTTGTCAAGGAAACCGAAACCTTTGAAAAGCTTTTCAGCTCCCCGGTCGTCGGTCGGAAGAGGGTACTTGTGCTCTGCTGTCTGTGGGAGTGGACCTGTTCACTGTAACAGAGCCCGTCTCTGGAAGGGCCCGTTTCCTCCACTCCCCACGAGCAGAACCTTCCTGACCTTTTAACAGACGGAAGGTTGTTACTTTCTCTTCTGAAAGAATCGCCTGCATTGTTGACTCATAGTGTTTAACTCACTCAGCAGGACGTGGGTGCTGGGGTGGGAGTGGGCCACTGAGATGCATAGGGTGCCCCACCCTTCCCTGTAAGATGCCTGGCTTCTCTGGGACGAAGGCAGGTAGACAGACAGGTCCAGTGCAGGATCACAGCTGCCCTGGCGGGACGCAGGAGAAAACTCCATGGGGCACAGAGGACAGCCCCGGGGAAGGGGCAGTGTCCGTGAGAGTCCCCAGGGGTCTCCGAGGACAGGCAGAAACGGTTCAGCAGCAAAGGGATGGAAGAGCATTCTGGGTAGAGGGAACAGACTGTGCGAAGGCTAGAAGGTGTGGAGGAGTGCGCTGCCATCAGCTGACCGCAGGGCTGTTAGGTGAGGCCAGTGGGTTGGACACACAGAGCAGGTGGAGGGAGGCTGCCTGGAGAAGACCCGTGAGGCAGGAGGTCGGGGTGAGGCTGCTCTTCACAGCCATTCCGTTTTTGGTGGACAGAGTCCTTGCTCTGTGATGCGCGGAGGCAGGTCCCTCATAGCCTGGCTTCCGAGGGAGGGACGCTGCTGACACGTTTTGAGTTTAATAATTCACTCTGGCTGCAGGAGCACAGCTTTTACTGTATCGTCTCAGCCAGCATTCCAATAAAACTTTACGGTAGTTAAACCCTATCAAGGGCATTGGTTTTATATGAAAAAGATAAATCATTGTTACAAAAACACAGAGTCTTGTTTTTAAACAGCCCTTGTTGTTTTTTTTAAACTTTACAAAATGATTTTGGGTTTATAGAACAGTTGTAACAGCGATCCAGAGAATCCCTGTGTACCCGTCACCCAACTGCCCCTCACGTTAACCCTGGAGCCTTCCCTGACCCCTGCACCAGGAGGTCCCAGTTCCGTTCCCCATCAGGGCACATGCCCGGGTTGCAGGTTCGATCCCCAGTGGGGGGCGTGCAGGAGGCAGCCCATCCATGTTTCTGTCTCCCTCCCCCTTCCTCTCTAAAAATCAATAAAAAAACATATTAAAAGCAAAACAAACAAACCAAATAAACCTAAGAGCTTATCAGTACAACTCTCTTAACGACAGGCGGTGTTTGATTTCGCCTGTTTCCCGCTGCTGTCCGTTTCTAGCTCAGGATCCGGCCCAGGGTCCCGAGCAGCATCTAGAGCTCTTGTCATCTTTGTTGTTTGTTATTTTCTTGGGGGTGGGGGACAGGGAGTGGACTTAACCTTGTCCTGGCCACTTATTCTGAGGTCCCTGTGCTGAGCGCCGCCCCCCCCCCGCCACCCATGATCCCTGCCTGGTGTCCCATGACAGGCCCCACAGCCAGGCTCAGACTGGACACCGTTTGGTTTCCGGGGCCTGTTTGCTTGCTGAATCCTGAGCGTGATCCACAGAAGGTTTGCATGTTAATGAGGCTCCCGAGAGCCCACTGATTTATCAAGTGCCAGTTGTTCCTCTCTGAACGGTTGCTGCTTAGTGATAACAGGTCTCCCGGTCTTTTTTTTTTTTTTTTCCCCCCTTTGTTTTTCTTTTTTCCTTCTGGATGTAACCCAGCCAGATGTTTGGGCTAATGCTGACATTAGTGAGAGTTTCTGGATGGAGCCTCTTGCCACGCTGACGGTTTTTACACAGCTTTCCTGCGGCTTATGGGATGATTGAGTGTCTCGAGGCAGTCGTCGAGAGGGCTGCATGTAATGAGTGATACTAGAACATTCTCTGGGTACAGACTGGTGCGTAGCTGTGGTGACCGTCGCTGACAGGTCCCTGCTGCTGTCTCCTGCCCTGGCTCCCCTCCCTCCTCACACTCTTCCCCGTCCTTCCCCTTCCTCTCATCTTTTTCTTCACTGTTTTCCATCTGCTTCCCTCCTGCCCTCCTCCCGTCCTGTCCCCGCCTGACTCCTCTGCTCCCCCCTCCCCTCCCCTCCCCTCCTCGCTCCCTCCCCCCAGTTTCAGCTCCCTTCTTCCAGTCCTTTCCCGGTGACAGGCCAGTGAAGCTGTTGCCACGGAAACAGGAGCCCGGCAGAAGCGCCTCTGCTTTCCGGATGTTTCTGAGATGATGACACAGCTCATGCTGAGCTCTAGAACCATCTCAGCCCTGGCCCCTGGCCTCCCGAGCCCCTTCATTTTCCAGAGGCCAGCCCGGGGCCACAGCTCATCGCTCCGTCCAGTGGACGGTCATTTTTTATTTGTAACTTTGGGATCTAAGAAACCTACTTTCCCGTTGCCCCGGGACTGGCCGCAGCCTCGTGAGAAACGGCCAGCTGAGTGCAGTTACATTAAGGGAGGGAAAACACCGGCGGAGAGGCGGGGCTGCCGGCCCCAAGAGTGCTCAGGTGCACGTGGGAGGGGGCCCTACACTCGAGGTCCCGGGATGGAGACGGATGGCTCTTAAAGGGCCGTGGGGGAAAGAGACGTTCAGCGGGGGCCTTGGAAAATCTTCGAATACCTAGTTTCACTCAACAAACGTTCAGTGAGAACTTGCCATTTCCTAGACATGTGCACCTGCCGTGGGGGAGGCTGGGCTGGGGTGACAGAGCTGGGGGTGCCTGGCACCGATGTTGCCTTGGTATTTGTCACAGCGACCCCGTGACTCCAGGCGTGTCGGTTCTGCAGAACAGCCTGCACGCCTGCACGTTAGGTGGGCTCTGGGGTCCCCTCAGAGGGCTGTTGGCTCCTGGGCCTCCATGGAGCTGGTTTGGAACTGGGGGGGCGGGGGGCGGGCAGCTTCGTTCCTTCCTGCTTGTTGGGGGCGCTGACTTCATCCGGCTGGTTCGCATTAGCCGGGACCTGCAGTTTTTCCCTTCCGCCAACACCAGCTAAGAGGCAGCAGGGGAGTCAGTTCACGGGGTGTATTTATTAAGTTCGTACTTACTGCAAAGGTGACTTTGCTACGTAAAAACCTTAAGCCTTCATTCCCGTGGGTATGGGTCTCCTGCCCGGGGTGTGAAAATAAGGCTCTTAAAATCGAAACATTGTGGGTGGAACCGGGAAACATTTTCATTGGGGGGCCGTTGAGGAGGGAGAGGCGCCTTCCCGCCGGAGTGGCCCCTGCTCCCGGGCCTCTACCCTCATAATCGCCACCATTTCGAGCTCATTTCAGCAGCGCCCCTTCCGCAGCGAGTCCTCAAGGCCTGCGCGCTGGGCTCTGGAGGGCGCGGAGCGAGGAGCGCGCTGCCCACTGGGTTCCCAGCGCCGCTCTGCCCCTGGTTGATAATGGGCTCCACACAGCAGTCGCTAATGGATGGCGAAGTGGAGTGTTTTTGTTGTTATTGTTTCCATTTGAGAAGAAAGGTTTGGAATTAGCATAGTAAATCTCCGTGGGCTCTTTACAAATAAAAGAATATTCACATTGAAAACAACTTTCAGGAAAGACGTGTGGTAATGAATAAAACATCGGTGAGTGAAGATAAGCGTGTTTAATTATTCAAGTAGAAGTAGTAATTTAAGCTAATTATTGCTTGCGGATTTCATAATTCGGTTTTTGTCTCGCAGTAATACTTCCTCCGGGGCGCGTGGCCGGCTGCTCGGTTCCTAAGTGGGCGGGGCCTGTCCCTCCGGTGGCCGCGGCCTCTGCCCCACCTGCTCCTGCGGCCTCAGTCCCACCTGGAACCCTCTTGCACCACCCAATTCAGCATTTTCTTGCTTCTCACCTTCTCTGGTTGTTTCTGGAGCCCCAGGCCAGCTGCCCACGGGTTTTAAGTGTTGTGGGGGCAGGACCCCTCTCTTCACCCCTGTGTCCTAGGCTCCCCGGCTGCTCTCATAGCCCGGTCCCCACGCCCACACGAGACAAGTCCTTGGCCTTCTGTGCTCCCCGAGCTCCGTCGTCTCTGGCTGGCTCTCCCTCACCCCCCTGCTGGCGCTGACCACTTCTCTCTCTTCGTAGCTTCCAGCCAGCAAGTTCTTGTGGTCCTTTCAAAAAATTTGTTTAAATTTTTTTCTTTTTTTTTTTTGCTTTCCACTTTGTTTCTGATTTTAACAGAAAAACATGATTAATTAGAGGAACCGAAAAGTACTGGAGACTGTAGGGAGCAGGGATGATTCACCACCAGCCCGGCCTTTGCCCCCGTGGCTCAGCTCATCCGTACGTGGCCTTTGCCATCTCGCCCTGGAACCCCTGGGGGTCGCCTGGCACAGCCTCCCGGGGCGGGGCTCCAGCTCCCCCTCCCTGCCGGCTTCCTGGGCCGCGACTGGCATTAGTAGGCGCCTCTGAAGGAGCAGTAAGTGCTGGGAAGTACTTTTGCGCTATCGTGTGAGGCTTTTAAACCCCAGTTATTACCATGGCTCCCGTGAATGCTCGTGATGGCTTGGGGTTTTTCCAAGCCCCCTTTCATCGCACAGATGCTGCCTGGAACAGGTCTCGGCAGTTCAGGTGAATCATTCGCCCCTCAGAAAGCACAGGGAGAGCTTTCTGTTCGCACCTTCCCTCCCAAGTGCCCTCTGTCAAAGCAGAGACAGCCGCTCTCCTGACACCTGGCAGCCGTTGCTGCCCGAAATAATCACACCCATCCGTCTCCTGCCTGAGAGTTCTCCATCATCCTGTCAGGAAGGACAACATTTGCTTAAGACCCCCCCCCCACCCGTTATTACTTTTTCCTAAAAAAACAACCCTCTGACTCTACAGGCTTGATCTGGGCAAGCGAGTGATTCATTTCTTTGCCGTGATATTACAGTGGACAGGGACAGCCAGGTGGGCCACAGGGGCGGGAGGGAGCCACGAGCTGGCTGTCCGGGCCAGAGTGCTCCTGTGGACCTGCTGCCCACCCACCTGCTGAGACCCTGAGTGAGCCCGAGGCTCCAGCTCCTGTTTCTTGTTTGGAAAACACAAGGCTCTGACTGTGGCCTTTCAAGCCCTTTTAAGCCGAGTGGTTCTGTGATCTCCCAACGAGCTTTAGCTGGATGAGCTAAGGAGAGGATGACAGGTGTTACAGGTGGCCCCCAGCTCCTCCTGTTGAGTCTCTGAAACTAGCCTTCGCAGTTTTGAGTGGGTTTTCTCTATGTGTGACCCCTGTGGAGAAGAGCCGAGGGATGAAATGTGCCGGGGGGATGAAGCCCAGGCGGCGCGTTGGGGAGACCCGCTGGGCAGACACCCCACGTTGTGAAGGCCCTTCCCTTGCTGAGGGATTGATGGCCTGGCCTCGCTCAGGGTTTCCATCTCCTGTGCCCTGTGAATGGCAGTCGGGGGAAGTCAACATTTCTCTCGTAGATCAATCTTATCTCCCTGTTTGATCGGAAGCCTCCTGGGGGTAAGAAACCACTTTTCCTTATTTCATTTAAAAACTGACTTTTAAGAGTAGAAATACCTGGATTTGGTACAAAATTCAAGAGAGAAAACAGTGTGCAGAGAAAAATGGGTCTTCCTCCCCTGCCCCCCTGCCCCCAGCCCGTCCTGGTTCTGGAGGGGCCGCTCCCCATGCGTCTCTGTGTCCTGAGTCGGGGGGGAGCACCCAGCCCCAGGTGGGAAGCAGAGCTCGCCTGCGCCCAGGTGAGGTGGAATGACCTGGAGATGCCTTGCTGACGGAAGTGTGTAGGTCCGAGTATAGAGGGAGGTAACTGAAAGTGAAAGGAATGACTGGGATCTGTGGGGCTCCCAGGAGGACCTGGCATACTCCTCAGTGAGCGGTGGTTCTCTCAGCCAGAGGCATCTGGGAGGCCCTGAGGGGCTCTCATGCTGCAGTGCCCTCAGGGCTGCTGTGCACAGTTGGCGAGATGGCAGCCCTGAATGGTGCCCAGAGCTGGGCACGAGTCGGTCACTCTGGATCCTTTCCTGTGCCGAAAACAGACAATGGAGAGGGAACATGCGTCATGTTGAAGTGACAGTGAAAATCAGGGTGGAACTGGGGCTCCCTTAGTAGATTGCTGATTAACAATGTTTTAGGAGCCCGTTGGTTGCCCAGAGTGGAGCTGCTGGAGCGAAGAGGAGTCCGCAGGGCAGCCCCGCCCTCTAACTGAAACGCATGTGGAGTGCGGCCCCTGACTCCCTTCTAGACGACAGTGATCATTAGCCGAGCTCACTGGCAGCTTCCGGGGCACAGAGTGGATGCTGGACCCTGGGGAGCAGTGCCAGGAAGAGCATTAAGTTAATTCCTGTCGCCCTCGTTTCGGACTCGCCTGATGAAGGGCCTTGAGTAGAAGAGGGCCGTCCGTGCTGGTGCAGGTTTCTCACGGCTGCGTGGGTTTCTCACGGTTGCGTCTGGTCTCACAAGGACTCAAGGTGGCAGGATCCCTGAGGTCAGATTTCGGTGGCAATGATAAGTCCCGTTTGCTGAGACCCCACTGTGTGCCCGCCTCAGAGACTGGCACCACATACACCACTGATCCCCCAAAACCTCTGGAGTGTGGATGGCACCCCCATCCTGCACTTGAGGCCCTGGGGGCTCGCAGGGCCTGGGAGCTCATGGCCAGCAGGTGGTGGGGCAGAGCTGGGACTGGAGTCCAGGACTGTTTACTTCCGAAGCCTGTGTTCTCGCCACTCTCCCTGCTGACCCAGGGGAGTAAATCAGATGTTCTCATTTCTCAAGGCGTAGAGGCTCCAGTGCCACCAACACCTGTGGGGCTCAGTGGGGAGCACCTCCTGCCTTGCACAGAGTGGGTGCTGGCCTTAGTGTCGTGAGTGAATGACACACCCCACCGATGGAGAAGGGGGGGGCAGGCCCGGGGCAGGAGGGCAGATGCGAGGCATGGTGTAAAGACGCAGCAGTCCGTCTGCAGACGGTCCCCCGCCTGCCTTCATTCCCTTCTTTCTTCCTCCTTGAGATTCAGATTGCTCCCCGGGCAGAGGGTGGCTGAGCAGGACCAAGGGTGTGACGTGTGAGGAGCCTGACTTGTTCCCTAACAAGACGCTCCGGGAGCTCCTAGGGTGGCACCAGCAGTTTGGGACGGAGCGAGTTAAGCACAGGGGACCGAGTTTGCTGAGGCCCTTTGAGGGAAGAAGACGGTTGCTGGGCTGAGCCTGAGGCTCCCGTCTTAGTAGTAACCAGAGAGTTTCTGAGAGACTGGGCAGTGATGTATCCCAGGGCTCAGACATTTCATTTGCATTGTGTCCTATGTTGCTAAAAAGTTGCTTTTGAGTTCTTATTGATGTGTCACATTTTTGGTGGTAATTGTCCACCTTTGACACGAATAACCCCCGTTTGCTCTCAGGCCCATGTAGCTCTCACAGCCCAGGAAGCAGTGAGGAAAAAGCTCTAATTCTAAGTTAAGCCCTGTCTGTCTCCCCGCTCAGGTGAGACGGGGTTGGAAAGTTGGCCCGGCTCAGGTAGTGAGGCCTGTATTCTGGGTGGCAGTTGTTGGGTTTGGGCAGGGCGGGCGGCCCTGGGCGGGGGCCGATGGACATCCTTATGTTCCTCATTTCCCTCTTCTGGGTGCCCTTGGTGGAAGCTTGGCTTTCCCGAGGCAGCTGCTGCTGGGGCTGCTTATTACATGCAAATCAGAGAAACCCTGTGGACCACATGGACCCTGGGAGCTCTGGCTGTGCTCTTCCCGTAGGCTCTGGAGGCCACTGTCCCCTAAAGCATAAAGTTATTAAGAGCGGGGACCACGGTTTTGCAGTCTAGTTCCCAAACAGGACTTAGTGCCCAGTTTCCCTAGATTGAGTCTGGGTGTCAGAAATTGGACCTGGGATAGAGACATGACTAGCCCCTCCCCTGAGAGCCTGGAGTACCTGTCAATGTCCAGACAAGCGGAGATGGGCCATAGGACGGACCTTGGCTGGTGTAAACCACGTGTTGGGGAGCAAAGAGAACCAGTCCTGAAGGAGGCAGAAGACATTTGAGCTGGCCCTGGGGGCTGAGGTGTGGGGGCCAGAGAGGGGGCGCTGGCTGAGGGCCTTGGGAGCAGAGCTCAGATACCTGCACCACAGGCCAGGGAGGGGCTGGGGTTGTGGTAAAGGCCCATAGTGGGGGGGCGGAGGCTGGTGTCAGGGCTTTGTGAGGCATGGGGGGGGGGAATCTAGAGTTTTTCTTGTAGAGACTGGGAGCCGTGGGAAGTTCGTGAACTGGTGTGTGTACAGTTGAGGAATGGCCCCTGGGGAGACCTCTTATAGGCTCCTATGATAATCTGGGCCCTTAAGATACAGCAGATAGGCCTGGGGTTGCGTGAGCCGCAACTTCGATTGCCTCTGCTCCTCTCCTTCACCGCAGACTCCTGAGATTTCAATATAGAGGTAATTAAACTTTAGGGGCTTAAATATGCCTCCATTTGCTGAGAACCCGTTTTTACATATATTGAATTCCAATATTGCTCAGCCCTGTGTGGTGGGTGTTAGGGCTGAAGAAATCTGCGATCTGGAAGGTCAAGACTGAGCCCCCCGCCCCCGCAGTGCCGGCTCTGTTCCCTCTGATGCCCTCCCCTAGCCTCTGAAGCCCAGGGAACTGAAGATGATGGATTATTTACGCAGCCCGCGCAGGGCTCGGTGACGCAGCCACGAGCCGTGGAGCGGAGCATTCTGTGACTCATCAGACCTTTTCCAAACACTCCTGATATTTCTCTGCTCTAAAGGGACCAAAGTCATTAGCAGTTAATGCTGGTGGATGACGCCAGAGCAGTACCGAGCAAACCATCCGGCTCCTCTTTCCTGTGCCTCGGGTGGTGTGTTTTTTTGTGTTTTTTTTTAAAAGCTATGTGAATTATTTTCTTTTTAATAATGTTTGTTTTCTTCTGATTATTAAAGTAATGTATGCTCATTTTAGAAAATATATAAATGCATTAAATAGGAAATAAAATGCATGAATTATTTCTCCATTACAGGTTGATTAAGAATGTTTTGCTTGTGCAAAGCAAATTTGGAGCCCTAGACTTTATTTTTTTATGGGAGGCTTGTTGAGATAATTTAGATCAGTAGTTTGCAACCTGTGCTTTGGGGGCTCCTAGAGCTCTAGGGAAAATTTGAGGTGCTACATCTGGGGAGGGTGAGCTGGAAGACTCAGAACACCTGCCCCCCAATAGCTCAGCTCTTCTCAGTCTCATGACTGGGCTTGCTCACATGGCTGTCTATGCGAAACAGCTCTGCGGGCCCTGGCCAGTGTTGCTCAGTGGTTAGAGTGCTGTCCCTCGGACTGAAGGGTTGCAGGTTCGATTCTGGTCAAGGGCATGTACCTCGGTTGCAGGCTTGATCCCCGGCCCAGGTTGGGGCGTGTGCAGGAGGCAACCAACCAATGTGTCTCTCTCACACTGATGTTCCTCTCTCTCTCTTTTTCTCTGAAAAGCAATGGAAAAGATATCCTCAGGTGAGAATTAAAAAACAAAAACAACAGCTCTGTGGCTTATTAAGTTGGAGACTCAGTGATCTGGGCCCAACCTGTCCTTTTACAAGCGAGGAGTCAACCACTGAGAGATGTGTCTGGCCTAAGGTGACACTGGCTTGGGGCTGGCCTTCCTGCTTTCTGACTCCGCATCGCTGTTTAGAATTAGTTAAAGATGCTGGCAGTTCAGCCTGAGTGTCAGCTCTCACCTTGCAGGACCTCCCCGGAAGCCCATCAGGGCTCTGCAGAGGGTATGCTTTTCAGGGATGGGGAGGCCTCGGAACTGCAGGCGCTTGAAAAGATCGCAAGCAGGAGCCCCTCACTGCTGCCAGGCACACGAAGGGGGAGCCGTTGCTCTGGGTGACCCTGACTGTATGAATAATGAGAAGGAATTAAGTAAAGGCCGCTTTTCCTGACACTGATGCATGAGAGCATGGAGTAACTTTCTACAGGAAATTGGAACAGGGATCCCTTTAAATTGAATTCGAAGCTGTGAATAGCCGGCCAACATCGGCCCTGCTGTCCTGATGCAAGTTAAGTAAGCAGTTTCCTGGGTAAGAGTTAAGTACTTTAGGGATACAGGTTAATGTCGAGGCCAACAGGGCGCACGTTAATAAATTGCTTTTCCCGCGTATTGTCTACGAAGACACAGAAGAGTAATTTGCTTCCCGCAGAGCCGCTCCAGAACCCTCAGACTGATTTTATTACGTTTTTGGGGCCGATACATTTGTTCGCTCTCATTGGTTTTGTTGACAATAATTACCCACCCCCCCCTTCTGTCTCTTCATGGCTCTTTTCTCGATTTGAATTGTTTGCAGTGGTCGCAAAAGTTTACCATTTTAGAAAATAAGTGTTTTAAAGTAATAATACTCTGGGCCATAGCCCTTCTGAGTTTCCAGAAGGAGATGGCTAAAGTTGTATTTTTAAAGTGAGTTTGCAACCACTGAAACCAGGAAAAAGCAAGGGCTGCCTCCTTCAGACACATCCGTGCTGGCCCCTGGCCTCCCGAACTCTGTGGGAATGACTTTCCAGAGTTTGGATAGGCTCCAGGGCCTGGGGCTGGGGGCCTGGAGGGCACGGACCTCAGGGCCTCTGCTGTGTGGCTCTAGGCCCAGAGGGCCCAGGGGAGGGAGGATGTTGAAAATAGCAGCCTCTACTCATTGAGGGCGCGGGTGCCCGGCGCCGTGCTGGCTATCTCTAGCTCACAGCCTAATAAATTAATTCGTCAACAAGGTAATTATAAATTGCAGAGTGCTGTTTACTGGGAAATAGAGCAATATGGCCGGTGGGTAGGGAAGAACCCTCGGAAAGGCAGCACCCAGGCTGAGACTGGAAATGTGAGGACACAGGCATGCGGGGAGCAGGCGCAGGCTCGCGCGAAGCCTGGCAGGAGCTCGCCGTGGCCAGCAGTGCGTGCAAGGCCCGGCCGTCCTCAAGGTACCCCTAGAGGAGGAGATGCTTCCTGACAGTCGAGTCTGGAAGGAGCTTCTCAAATTAGAGCCCTCTCTTAATTTGGGACCATGGCGTTTAAGCAGGTCTTTAAGCCTTTGTCCATCTCCCGGTTTGAGTCAGCCATGTGCCCTTCACACAATGGTCTTGGGTAAACCATTAAGTGGTCAGTCAGTGAAGGCCACTTGCTTGTGCCGAGCTTGAAGCCCAGCTTCTTAGCTCTGTGACACGGGGTGAGCAGTCCCTCGGTGCCTCAGTTTCCCCATCTGTAAAATAGAGAAAATGGTACAGGGGGTCTCAGATTTCCTCGGTTCACAATCCCTTAGTGTCACGGTAACTTCACAGTTCTCTAGGCCAAAACAGATGCCTCCAGGGTCCTGTTTACTAAGGTCTTAGGGCCAGACAACAAGTATTTGTGTCTGACCACCTCACACCCGTTGGTCATGAGTAGGTTCTCAGAAGTTGGAGGCGGGTTGAGGGCACTGCTACTCTCGTTTCCTGGCCCACATTGCTTTTCATCCCAGCAACAACCGAATACCCTGCTTTGCAGAGCTAGGACGTCACTGAAAGAAGTGCATGAGCTAAGCTGGAGCAGTTAACCGCCCCAGCTAGTCCTCTGCATGGTGTCGGCAGACACTACAGTCTGCTTTCAAAAGCTAAACTACTCCTCAGCACCTCGGGGAGTTTGCTGGGGTGCCTTGGCGCATAGTTTTGGAAGTGCAATGATGTTTACCTCGGGGGGCTTTGTGAAGATGAAATGAAATGATCCATGGAAATGCTCAGGGCAGTGCCTGGTACTAGGGGTGTAGTCATCATTGTTGCCCCTCAGTCCCAAGGGTTCCCTTAGCCGGTGTAGCAGTGTGTCCTAGGGGTGGCGGTGACACTGGTCTTGAGGATGCCCAGGGAGAGGGGATGGCAGTGGGAAAATACAGCATTTCTGCATTTGTTATAATAGGTGATGTTAAACAAGCATGTGCGTCTAAGTTAATAAGTTAAATATAAATATGGACGTTTCAGTATCTCTACAAGTGTATGTATGAAAGATGGCCTCCAACCTTTTTGTTTTGATTTTAACCATGTCCTTGGGAAAATGAGGGCCTCTGGGGTTTGCCTTAGATTTGAGATATCAGCAAAGGGGAGAGTGGTCTGAGCTGAGGTTGGTAGTTTGGGTAAGTCCAGATTGTCAGGGGCCTCACAGGACATGATAGGTCTTACGATTTTATTCAGAATGAAGTAGAAAGCCATTGAAGTTTTTAAATGTAAAAAAACACCAAGTGAGTTAGCTTTACTGAGGTGTAATTTACATGTAATAAAATGCACCCATTTTAAGTGTCCTGTGGGGTGAGTTTGGATGAGTCTATACACATGGGCATTCATCCCCACCCCCCAACCAAGACACAGGACATATCTTCATATCAACCCAGGAAGTTCCTAGTGGCCTTTGTCAGTCTCTCCCTCCCGCCCCAGCCCCAGCCCACCATTGATGTGCTTTCTGTCACTCTACATTAGTGTTGCCCACTCCAGAATTTCCTATAAATGGAATTATACACGATGTAATCATTTGTGTCTGGCTTCTCTCACATGATGCAATGTTTCTGAGATTCATCCATGTTGCGTGCATCAGTTCATTCCTGTTCTTAGCTGCATAGTATTCCACAGGATGAAAATGTCACATTTGCTTATCCTTTCTTGTGTCGATGGGCAGTCAGCTGGTTTCTAGTTCGGGGCTGTCAGAGTCATACTTTATGAATATTTGTGTGGACATTTGCTTTCATTTCTTTTAAGTAAATATATAGTCTAAGAGTGGAACAGCTGGGTGGTGTGCTAACTGTAGGTTTAACTTTGTAAGAAACCGCCTGCCTTCAGCAGGGGTATGACACCACTTGATTGACATCTTTGAAAGGTCCCTTGGTTTCTGGATGGAGAACAGACTGTGAAGGGGCTGGGTTGGGAGCAGGGAGCGTGGAGAGTTGGCTGCTATTGGTGTTGGGTGAATGAGGCCAGTGGCTAGGTGGGGATGATGGGGGATAGTGGGAAGGGCTTGGCTCTGAGGTATGGTTTGGGGACTGAGTGGTTGAGGCCTGGTGATGGTTGGTTGATGCTGGGAGTCAAAGGTAATCCAGGTGCTATGTACAGACTCAGGGGGCTTTGAGCCTATTACATTATATCTCTGGGACTCACTTCTGTTCTGCCCAGTGGGATTGTCAGATAAATATTTTGTTTTCTAAACAAATGAGAAATGGGGGGAGATGCCTTGGTGGGCAGCAGGCTGCCTGAGGGAGTCACCCTGGTTGTGTGTGCCCAGTGCTGTTGGGAGACAGTTGTGGGGTCAGTCGCTCACGTTTCTGCAGTGTCCTGAGCGAAGCCGCAAGCAGCTTGTTTTCTGGCCTGTTTTGTCAAGGATGTCTGAGAAGCAAGCAGCTTTGAAAGACAGACGGCATCTCTGTTTGGAGCAGATCTGCTAACATTCCCAGGTAATAAGGACAGTGTTTTCCTCCAGAACAGAGGTTGGGCAGGTTTATCAGCAGCCCCTTGTATTAGACTGGGGCTTCCTAATGTTAGAGTCCTCTCTGTGTCTCTGTGTACAGGAAGCACCTGGCCCTCATCACTCTCTGGGAGTTGGGGCTTGGGGAACCTGTGCAGCATCCTTAGTCTGGCTACCGTGGTTGCTGTGAGTCCTCCACTGTGTTTGTCTCTGACCCGGGAGTCTCGTATCTTCTGCGCGTCTCTGTAAAACTGTGGCAGGCGAACTTGTTAGCTTGCCAGCAGGGGGCTCTCTCAGGGCCTGAGGATGCCTCTGGGCTGCCCAGGCTTGACTTGAACTGAAGAGGAAATGCTGTGGTGTCCTCCCAGGGAGAATCACCCCCACACACCCTGGTTAGGAAGATCCTCACTGGCCCAGGGCTCAGATGTGGGCTTGCAATTTAGAAATCACATTGTTTCTGAAAACCGGTGACTTGACAGCATTATTAAACTTCGAGGAAAGAGTCCAGCCACCCCAGGCTGGGGGAACCTCTGTGAGCCAAACCTGGCCCTTCCCCTAGCCCCCTTCTCCGTGGGTCCGGAAGCTGGCTACTTGGCACCAGGGCTGGCCTGCTAGTGGGTTCCATGGCTGATTCCTCTGCTCATATTCTTACCCTCCTGTTACCTGTGGGCATCACTTGTGCCAACAACAGCTAAGGGAGTAAGCAGTCAGACCCTGACAAGCTTATTAGCAGGACCCTTAGCATGTGCTGGGTGCTTTGCATACCTCCCAGACTCTCAGTCTGCCAATGAGCTGGGGAGACAGAGAAATGCCAACCCCAGAACTAGACACAGAGCCGAGACTGGGGCCAGGCTCCTTCCCACGACCGGGGTGACCTCCCCGGGGAGGAAGTGAGCAGCCTGGCCGCTGCTCCCGCTGCCCCCTCCCTGCTGCGGGGCGCTGGGAGGGCAGTGCTGCCTGAGCGGTACCTCCTCCTGCCAGTAGGGGTGCCAGAGACCGAGCCGTTTCCTGGCCGGCTGCAGGTGAGGCAAAGAGGGAGCCAGAGCCTGCTGCCTTCATCTTGGTGCCGTGCGATTTGTCTGCGTGGCAGACAGGGCCTCCATCGCATTTTCCGCCTGACTTCTCCCCAGCTGCAGGGACCCTGAGCTGTGCCCGGCCATGCCATCTGTTCCTGTCACATCTGTCGTGGACGGGCCATCATGGTGAACTGTCCCCCCTGCCCTGGCCCGGACACAGGCTCCATGTTCATGTAGGTTGGCATGACAGTCGTGACTGAGGTCCTCCGTCCTGCTTCCTCACTCCCCTGGTTTTGTACTTCATCCACCCAGTGGCTCCCCCTCGCTGACTTTCCGACGTCCACGCATCTATTAAAAATGAAACATTGGAGCAGCGGTGCGCAGTCTCAGCCACAGGGAACAGGGCAGGTCTGTGCTGAGGCCGGCTTACCGGACAGCCCTGGGGGTTACCCTTGGGCCATGCTGAGTGAGTGGAAGTCCCCTCCCCTCCCTGCCAGCACCGGCCCAAGGTGGCGGGGCAGGGCGGGGCTGGTCCCCACACTCACGACTCACTAGAACCCCATCACCTGGCCTGTTTTCTGACTTGGGACCCCGCTCAAGAAAGTCCTGTTTGCCTTTCCCCGGGGCCGCCTCCCTCCCGCCGGCCGCTCAGTGCCCTCTCCTGAGGTCTGTGCCGTAATGGGATGGCCTTCTCGGGGAGTCTTCAAATGAGCAGTTTTCAGAATGGCCGAAAGCACTGTTGGAAAACAGAGAAGGCTATTTCCTGGGAAGATGATGACCTTATTAACTATAATTAGGCAATTCGCAGAGGTTTCCAATATAGTCCAGCATCTTGCCTTGTTGAAATGGGGGGGAGATTCTTTGGTAATGTCTTTGGGGTTGTAATAGTCTTTAACATTAACAGTTTAATTTCTTCTGGAAGGGTTGGCAGCCTGGTGTTTCCATTTAGAAAGCCAAGTGTAGTTTTACAGTCATCCACATTAATACAATAATTGTAGTTTTGAGCAAGTAATTTCAGACAAGACATCGAGTTGTTTTTATAGCTGGAGGAAGATCTCAGGTAAGGAGATGGAACCTGGCGTCTAATCTCCCACAAATGGCATGACGTGGCAGACACAGGCTGCTCACGTCCCCGGGCCGGGCTCCATACTGCGGGCAGGGACGTCCGTGCTCAGAAACGCTTCCTGCGTTCAGCCCTCGGAGAACATGTCTGTTGGAAGCTAACAAGAACAGTTCTTTTTTGAAGAGTTTTGCGTACGTGAGCCCATGCTCAGAAATTTCTCCTAAGTTCTCAGCATCAGGTTGCCCCAAGCCCGGGGATTGTGTGGGAACGAGCCCTTCTGAGGGCGCCTGGAGGCCAGGACCTGCCTGAGCAGGGAGGCCCCTGCTGCCTCCACAGCCCCGCGGGCCCCTGGTTGCTCTCGGCCTTCCCACCTCCCTCGGCCGGCTTGGGCATCCCGGCCCACAGCAAATCAGTTGGGTTCTGCGTTTACCTTTCCCTCGTGAACATATTTTTTACAGTTCTGTAGGCAATATTCATATATCACTTTGGATTCTGTTTTTAAAGCTTAATCTCTATTCCTATTTTCAAAATAGCCGTCTTCTCCGAGTGGTTCACCACAATTTGCCGCCACAATTTGCTAAATTGTATCGCTGCTGAGCATGGAAGTTTGTTCGGGCAGGGTGTTTTTTTATTGTTGTTTTATACGCAGGGCTGCCATCATCGCTATGTGCATAATATTGAGCTCCTGTGTACTTATTTTCTCACGCTCGATTCCTAGGGCTGGAACTGCTAGTCAAGACTAAGAACAACACTTAAAAAAATTCCTTATCATGCTCATAGTGTTTAGAAAAAGAAAGATGGCCCGTTGCCCCTCCCACGGGGCCCACGCCTGTCAGCTGCGGCTGGGCTGGGCTGCAAGTGACAGGAACCCACCGGGAGGCATGGGGGGGAATCGGCTCTGCCTCCTGGAGCAGGATGCCCCAGGAGGGTGCATGGTGGTCCCCTTGGCCGATGCACCATCCAGGGCGCCTCATTCACACCATGCCCGCCTCCTCCCAGGTTTATTTCCCCCTGCAGCCTTTTTCATCTTCCACAAGACGAGTCTCCCTGCCTGCTTTTGGTCCTCAGAGTGTCTCCTGCATTTGGGCCGTTATAATGAGATGTTCAGTTCTTTTTTCTGCCGATCTCCCATTTGCAACTGCCTGTGTTTGCGACACACCATTTGGCCAAACTGAAAATGTAACAGTGTCAGGACAGAGAGGACAGTGTATCTCAGGGCTTGGAAGGAACGCATCTTTTTTTTTGTAAGTGGAATTACCTTTCATCCTGTGTCTCTAGTCCTGTGAAGTCCCTTGGGTAGGACACATCCTTTGCTCTCTGCTTTCTCCCATGCACCGGGGAGGGGGAGGACTTTTTCTGGGGACTGTGGGTTCCTCTGGTTGGTCTTGCAAGGGGAAGTCTGTTGAACGGGTGCAGTGGGGCTTGGGAGGAAATAGGAACCCCGACACATTGTTATCATCACATTAGCCAAGCTGGGCGGGCACAGAGAAGGCGGGCACAGAGATGAGTGAGTGTGACCTCCCATGATCCAGCAGACAATCAAAGATTTAAAAAGACTCCCACGGACACACCACCAAATGTAACACCTGTTAACATTGTGCCATGTTTGTGTTGGTCCCTCTTTTTGATTTGTGAGGAGTAAAATGTTGCAGGTGCAGCTAAATAAAGCCCAGCCTGGCTCCCTCCCCTGCAGTGGCCTCATTCCCGAGGCTGGTAGGAAGCTTCTGAACACTTACTACGTGTATTTATCTTTAAACAATATGTAGTATTGGCTTTGCATTTTAAAGATTTATAGAAATGTTATCACACTTTATATCCTTTTGTCATTTGTAAGGTGTTGGACATGTTTTTGCAGTTTTTCCATACACATGCACATCTACCTGTCTGTGTGTCTGGACCATTCATTTTTAACTACTGTGTAGTATTCCGTGGTGTGACTACGCTAGAGTTTATTTCTTCATTCCCATCTCATGGAAGGTTAAGTAGTTTTTACCTTTCATCTCTTGAAAACAGTGTTTCAGCAAACATATTTTCCAGTTATCTATTGCTATTTAGTAAAGCACCTCCAAACTCAGTAGCTTAACACAGTCATGTTTATTTTGCTTATGGATCTGCAGTTTGGGCCAGGCTTGGTGGAGAGAGCTTGTCTCTTCTCCACTCGGCATCATGTGGGGTGGCTCGAAGGCTGGAGCCGGGGTTACCTGAAGGCTGGTTCTCTCACGTGGCTGCAGGTGACTCTGGCTGCCAGGCCCCTAGCTGTGCTGCTGATTGGAGCACTACATGCGGCCTCTCCATATGGCCTCTCCACGCCGCCTGGGCTTCCTCACAGCATGGCGGCTGGCTCTGTAAGAGAGAGCCAGGCCCTGACCGTATTGCCCTGGCAACCCAGCCCCAGAAATCAGGCAGTGGCCTGTGTGCTGCACTCTCTTCATTGGAGGTGAGTGGCTAAGTCTGGCTTCCATTCAGGGTGAGGAGAGTCACACCCCACCTTTCACAGGACGGGTGTCACAGAGTCTGCTGAGCATTTTAAAATCAACCCCCTCAGATGTGCCTCCTTGCACACATCTGGGAGGGGTCAGTGGACCCCTTCAGGTGGACTGAGAGGCCCTGGCGGGTGTCCCTGTGACCCGCCCCGGTGCTGCTGGGTTGCCACCTCTTCATGCCCACCCCCACACTTGCTGCCAGGGGTTTGGTTCTTGCCCCCCTTGTGGGTGTGCAACGGGACCTCGCTGCTTTAAACCGCCTGCCCTCCTGCGAGGCTGGGCCCGCTGCCTCCTGGGCCTTGTGTTCTGTTTCCAGCCGGTTGCCCTGAAGAAGATAAAAATGTCAAAGTGCTATTTTCTGGCTTATGATGTCAGTTTTCGAGAGAGAAGTGCTGAGCATCCCACAGAGTTTATTGCAAACTATTATGAAGACCTCGGAGTTACCATTGTTATGAGTCACTTATGAAAAAAATATGATTCCGGTAACTGCAGGCTGTATTTGTAATGTGACGGATTTCCATTTAATCTCTCACCTCTCTGTAATTTGCCCAATTTATAAATGCCCCGGAGCTCGCTCTCTCCTTGTCGGGGAGTTCTGTTCTCACTTGGTGTTATCACAGGAATAGTAATAAGAAATGGTGCCAATATGTGTCTGTCTTCGCGTTCTTGCCGCCTCCTCGGTCATTTAATTACTTCTGGTCCCAATTCCCCACCCTGGTCTCCCGTTAGAACGGCGTGTGCAGGAAGCTTCCGGGGAGGATGCCACCCAGGCTGCCTTACGGTTGGGGGTTGGTGGGCCTCAGGTTGGGAGGCTCATCTGGACCCATGGGCGGGGCGGGTCCTCCCTGGGCTGCATGGCACCCGCTGCTGGACACACCCTGTTTGATGAGACTGGGGTGGCAGGGGCAGTGCATCACCTCCCGACTGACCGTACAGCCTGGCTCCCGGAGCCTTGGGGAGACATGCACTGAACTGGGTCATTCAGACGCTCTGCTATTACAATGATCAGTCCGATCTGCTCGCTTCTCTCAAAAACATCTGGAAAGTAGCCACGTTTGACTGAGAGTTAAAAATGAATTCCTAAGCTTTCCTCGAAGAGCGAACTTTTAGCTACTTTTTAACTTAGTCCGATTCTGCCTGAACAGCCTGTCCTCGGCCCCCTGGAGAACATTCTCTCCCTGCCACCCTCCTACAGGGCGCTCGCTCGGCTCCTTTTCTGTGTTTAGAACTGGAGCCTCCCCTGCGGAAATGAGGCCTTGTCCTCATGCCAAGAGCCAGCCTGGCCCCTCTGCACATGCTTGGGAGGCAGCCTCTGCCCCCAAACCAGGGCCTGGAACCAGGGGCACTCGCGAGTCTTCCCGTTCCTGTTGGGTGCCGCATGCATATCCTCGCAATGTCGCTGGCACCTCGTTGTCCAGATCCTGGGAAGGGGACACAGTTCACTCCAGGAAGCACAGGGGGACATCTGTCCTAGCCAGGCTTGGTGCTGGTCCTGGGATCCCTGGTGGGTGACTGGCGGTGCCTCCCAGGATGGTGGGTACAGCCACGGCTCCACGGCCGCCTTCTCAGCTCTCCCTGTACCCACCAGAGTGGGTGGGAAGGAGGAATTTGGTATTTCAGGGGAGGGAGGCTTTGGGGTGTGTTCATCTGCTCCCCGCTGGAGCCACGGGTCAGCCCCGGGCTAGTTGGGTGAGGCCTCCAGCTGGTAGGGTGGGTGCCCCGAGCCTGGGCCCTGTGGAGGCTACACCACTTACAGGGAGGGAGTTTTCACACCACCGTCTAGGTGCCAGCAGAAGTCTAACGAGGGCAGGGCAGCAGCTTTGCTGCTGTGACAAGTTTGTTCGCAGCCTGCCGGCTGGCATCCTACATAAACAGACGCCCTGCCTGCTATGCTAATTAAACCCCAGGCCTTGTTTGCATATCTCCGGTTACATTTGCTCTGGGGACTCCCCAGGCTTCCTCCTGCAGTGACCCAGGCGAGCTACCTGTGCTCAGCCAGGGGCTCCTCCCTGCTGTGGGCTCCTGGGAGAAGCACCCCACTGCCTGCTTGGTGTCTGGGCTACAGCCTCCTGGGCCGGGGTTCAGAGCCCATGTTCCTGGAGTAGCCCTTCCTGGCCGGGGTCTTGGCTCCCAGCTGGTGAGATTCAGGGGCTGGGCTGAGCACTGGGCTCCTCTCAGCAGCTGCCTCCGCCGTCATCACCTAGTGAGCACCTGCGGTGGACCAGGCTCTGCCGGCACCGTGCAGTCACGGAGCAGGAGTTTAGTTCTCCCATTGCACTGCCAGGTAAGCGGAGGCCAGAGGAGGGGCCACCTTTCCCTGCCGGTACTCCTCTGGCCGGCCCTCACGGTGACTGACCCCACCGCCTGCTTGGTGGCCCTATCCTCTTGGGGAGCACGTGGCAGAAGCTGGGAGGAGCGGTTGGGTGAGTGTACGGCCAATGCCATGGGGTACAGCTGATGATTAGAGAGACCAGGATTCGGACCCACGTGCGTCAGGTTCCGGGACCTCTGCTCTTTGTGCCCCTCCCACTGATTAGTAAATGTTGTTAGGTGGGGAAGGACACCCGGGCCCGAGCCCGACGTGTGTATTTCACGGTCAACGGCCCTGGAAGCCCGGCTGGCCTGTGCACGAGGCCCGATAGGCGGGGCTGCCACCCGAGGGCGATGTGGGGAAGGTCTGTGTGGGGCGGCTGAGATGAAGGCCTTCATTTCGGGGCCTTTGTTAATCTAACAACGTTCCCCTGCAGAAATGTTGGACTTTGCACCAAAGCTCCCGCATGTAATGAGCTAGGGAGAAAATGAAGTGTTTCGGCTTCACCTTAGGCGTGGGTGTGTCGCCAGCGGAGCCATCCGGGTAGGAGCCCTTAACACAGTCCGAGACACACAGCCGAGGGACACGCAGCGGGGTCAGGGTTAGGCCCTGGGCCTCCGGAGAGCTGGCCCTTCCACCTGAACTGGATTTGCATGAGCACAAAGGACGCCGGTCACTCTCGCTCGCTGGCCTCCTGCATATGCATCTGCCTCGTGGGACGGGGGCAGCTTAAAAAATTAATAGGTGTGCCCTTTATTCCTGTTCCTGCCAGCCAGTGTTTGGAATTAATTTTTTCTGGCCCACTAACTCTTGTGGTTAAAAGTACAAATTAAGCTTTCCGGGACGATCCATCACGAAATTATTGAAAAGTCAGCGTGGAGAAGATGGGCTCTGTACCGGGTCACGTCTGCAGGCTTGTTGTTCCTGCAGCTACGCTCCCCTCTGTGTTTCTTCCTTCGTGCTCTGGGAAATCAGCCTGAGAATGGGCTCCCCACTCGGAAGAGTTATTGGCCGTTTCTCCCGAGTGGGCTCGCCTTCCAGGGAACGGTGGGCATCTACCTGACACCAGGTTGTGAATCTGCGCCCCGAGCTCTCCGAGGAAAGCATGAATCCTCAGCAGCGGCGCGGTGCCGCTGTATTTCAGGCGGCCCATAGAGCTGTCAGGAGTCAATGAAGTCCTCAGGCACCTGCCTGTGTCCTGCCAGCATCTGTCGGGGATTCTGCATGTACTTTGTGTGGAATTGGAAGGCAGGTCACAGAGTTCTCAAGCGCCTTTCTCTCTGCAACTTCCCTGAGTCCCAGAGCCCACCCTACAGCATCCTCTATTGAGCACCAGCCCTCTGGAGCGAGCGCCCTTCCCACACCGTCCCGCCGTCCACGCTCAGCATCTTTTCCGTCAAAGAGGGAGAGCCCCCTCTCTGGTTTTACTAGAACCGGCTAGTTGCCAGGCATGGTGCCCGGCAGTGGAGCACACAGACCGAAAGACGTGCCCCTGCCACAGAAATGCTGATTGGTGTGGCTGCCTCCGGGTCCTCACTGCTGTGGGCTCCCTGGACCCCAGGGGCCCTGCCCCCTGAGCCGTGGGCCTATAGCCTCTGGTGGTAGCTGCTGGAATTTCAGGCAGAGGGTCTCAAACAGAAGCCTTTCACTCCCTGTCTTGCTCACAACCCTCCAGAGGTGCCTTTGTCCCCTGAATGGAGCCCAGATTCCTCAGCGGGCCCCTCAGCCTTCCCCATGATGCTTCATTCTAGCAGTTCCCAGAAGGCCCCTGGGGAGCGCTCCCCACGCCGCTTTTCCCGTCCCAGGAAACATCGGTTGTGTTCTTTGACCCGAGGGCAGCCTCTTGGTGTGAGGGGGCGGCATCTACAACTCTGCGCACAGCACTCGCAAGACTTGAGACTGCTGCGGCCACCTCAGTGCCCAGACGCGGACCAGAGACGGGTGCCCTCCACGGGCGAGGGGGCCCGGGAGGCAGGCAGCCCGTGGGGCAGGAAGATGTGGATGACTGAGCCCAGGCATTCCTGTGTGTGTGACTGGCCGTGTGTGTGTGGCCCACCGTCTTAGCCTGTTTCCTCCTCCGCGTGCTCAGCCCGGGCCTGCCCCTCGGGGGCTGCTGCGCGGTGGTCTGGCCTCGTGAGTCTCACACGTGAGCAGACCCTCCCGTGTCGCCTCTCCCTCCGAGTGCCCTTATCTGGAGCCACCTTGCTTCCTCCGTCAGATGGATGCTTCTACCTATTTTTATCTGATCCTACTGTCAGAAGTACCGCACCTTAGTTTTTTATTCCACTTTGAAAGTAACTTTAATTGAGTCGCACATTCATATTTAAAATCTCATATGTATTAATTTTATGAGATTGGTTTGTTATTCTCCGTACCTCTCACGAAGCAATATCGCCGAGCTTCCTCCCGCGTCTCTGGTAGCAGTCATCCTGCTCCCCTGGGCCACTCTGAGTCATCTAATACAGTTTTCCAAGCGCGTCCGCCTCGCTTCCACACCCGGGTGCTTTCAGATCAGCACTTATTCGATCAGCTTGTGATGCTGTCACTGGGAACTTTCTCTCTAAGCGTCAGGTGCTCATTTGTAAAACTTTGGAACATTTTGTTTTTCTGTTTGGCGCTTGCGTCTTCCTGCTTGGGGTTTGGTCGGGTCCGCAGAGCGGGGCCTCCCAACCCTCTGCCCTTAGCCCCCTGCTCTTAGCTGCCCACCGTCTAGGACTCTGACCCTCAGTGTGTCACCAGCTGCTAAATCCCGAAGACCGAGAGGCCTGCCCGGGGCTGCTGTGTGCTCTTAGCCGGGCATATTTGAGGCCGGTGTCAGTGGCAGGCCAGACACGAGGTCCACCCCTGCCCTTCCAGTTGGAGGCCTCTCCAGACCCCTGGTCTCTGAGCTCCTGACCATCTCGGGGAAATGGAAGAACTGTGATATTTGGCCAAGGGGAGGGATGCTACTACTAGTGCGGCTCACATGCTGTGAAGCCCAAACTCTTAATCTACTTATTAATAATAATACCTCATTTTTGAGAAATTAGCCCCAGGAAATCAGGGAGTTTGATTTTTCATCACTAGATGTTAAACAGCGCCTGGCACAAATTAGGAGCTTCCCCGATGGGTGTTGACTTCATTAAGAAGGGTGGGTCCCCAGGGTGCACAGAGCGACTTCATGCATGGATAGCCTCACAGCTTAGGCCAAAAGGATTGCAGTCCCCCTTGCCAGGTGAGGACACTGAGATGCAGAGGGGACCTGTGGCTTATTCTAGGTGTCCCAGTAAAAGAGCCTGCACCCTGCAGGGCTCAGGGGGAGGGATGTGGGGGGAGTCCCCGGGGGACCAGTTTGGGTGGTCCTGCACGGCCTCTCTGGCTGGCGTGGTGGGACCCCGAGGTGCCCATTGCAGAGGTGGCCCTGTCCTCAGCCTGCAGGAACAAACCACTGGAGAAGCCTTCCTTCTGGCCTGTCCTGGGTCTCCACTGGCCAGCCCAAGTGAGCGAGTCTGTGGAAGGACACGGTAGCCACGCCCATAGGCTCACATCTGAGCCATTTCTGCTCAGCTGGCTGTGACCTTCTGGCCCCTGACCTTCATTCCGAGGTGCCTTCTTATTTTATTAGCGCGGCTCATTAACTCATGACATTAAAATATTGACACGAATTGACTCGGGGACCCGTATCCTTGGAGCTTCAGTTAATAAAAAAACTTTCGATAAGACTAGTGGTTTTAGAACATTTAGACTTAATTATATTTTCTAAAGGATTTTTCTAAAATTACATAACTGCTTAGCAAGGTACTTCAATTCCCTAGTTAACTGAAAGAAATTGGTTTTTCGTTTGGTTTTGCTTAATACAAATTAAAAGTAATATGCGTTTGATAAAAGCAGTTAGAGGATTATTTATTAAAGTCTGCCCCTTTGTATATTGGGAAAGAAATCCATACGAGTGGTATTAAGTCTGAGATGATGCGCGGGGAACCTGACAGTTGGGGAGCTGTCTGGCCCAGGAAACGGTGCGCCTTCCAGAGCCCCCTCTGTGGCGCTTCCTCTGGGACCAGGGCCCTCTTCCTGCGCCGCTTCTGCGGGGTGGATGTCACACGCGAGCCGGTCACTTTCAGCATCAGTGAGTCCTGAGTTATGAAAGCGTCGCAATGGAGCTGTAGAGGATTCAGGTGTTTTACTCTCATCTCACCTACGCTGGGAAGTGCGCCAAAGCTAGCAATTCGAAAATGGGGAGGGGAGGGGAGGGGAGGGGAGGGGAGGTAAGGTTGTGGAGACACGGGAAGAAGGTGCGATTCGCCGATGGTCATTAGCCCACTTGTAAGGGCCAGCTCCTCGCGTTGGTTGGTTTTAGAAAGCTTACCCTCCCAACGCCAGAGTCTCCCCAGAGGGTAGCCTGCCCAAGAAGCCTTGCAGGTAACCACTGGTTTACCAGCCTACCCAAGATGAAGCTGCTCTCCTTCCTGCTTTAAAAAAAATTGACGTAATTTCAGGCTTTCAGAAAAGTTGTGAGAATAGTACAAGGAATTCCCAGAAACCCTTTACACAGATTCCCCAAATGTTAGCATTTTAGCCCCTCCCTCCCTCCCTCATCATATATACATACACACACAAAAATTTTCTTTCCTGAACACTTAACACATTGTTTGCGGGTAGTTTTTATCGTGTGCTCTACTATCAGTCAACGTAAAACGTATAAATACGTTTCCCTCATACAATGTGTTAAGGGTTTAAGTTGCAGGCTGAGGGCCCTTTACTCCTAAATACTATTTAACCTTTTGTGATGACGAGGTATCATGTGGGGAGCTACTTAGAGACTATGTTACTCCTCAAACTTTTATCTGCTAGTTTTAGCATCCATTAATGAGTCCTGCCTGTATCAGTTCCTGTAATGAAGGTTAGCAAATGGTGATTTCTAACTATCATTTTTTCCTTCTACAAAAGGGAGTTTGCCCCTCCCTATTAATCTATTTACTTATTTTGCATCAGTGTGGATTCATGGACTCTTAGTTTAATAAATCTAATCTGTTTATATCATTTGGCCATTAGAAACTCCTTCAAACTGGCTCCTGTGTCCCTTTATGATGACTCCTCATTCTTTGAGCACGTCTTTTTTGGCACAGCAAGATGTCCCAGGCTCCTCTTGTTCCGTCCCTGCCCCATCTCCGCCTCCAAGGAGCTCTCGTTCCTTTCAGTGGAGAAAGCCATTTAGGAAGCAAGATTTGGGTGTCGGCGTGCTCATTGCTACTGGGGTGTTGGTGCTTCTCAGGAGACAGATCTGGGCAGTGGATGTGTGCTTGCACATGCACACACCCCTGTGCACACACATGCCCCTGCAGACCTCCACCCAGCTCCTTCTGTTAAACCCGCGCGTGCACACGGGTTCCTCCGATTCCCACCAGGTACCACGGGGCTCATTCTGCCTGTTTCATTTCCATAGTTGTGACCCCCTTAGCCAGCGCTGTGAAACTCGGCTCCCGTTTTCACAACACATCTACATACTTGCTCAATCTTAGAATGTCAAAAAGTGGTTTCAGAATTGCTAACCTTGGCACAACAGCCCGCTAATTAGAATTCATTATCAGAGGGTCGTGGCTTTGCCTTTAGCCTGAGGACGCGTAGTCCAAATGTGCTCAGATGTTTTTGGGTTGGTTCTTCTCCCTCCCGTCCGTGTGGTTTTTCTTACTTGTTTCAAAAGCAGTTTGGTTCATTTGTTTTTCTTTATATTCTATTTTAGGGTCCCCTCATCTCGTGGGCTCCTTCCTTTCCCCTCCCCCTTTCCCCTCCCCCCCTCCCTTCCTCCCTCCCTCCCTAACCACTAACATATTTCCAAAGCCCAAGTCTGTACAAAAATTTCTATTTAGAGAGGTGCCCGCCCCGGGGATTCCCTTCATCCCATCCACCCAGCCACCAGCCCCGCCCCGCCCCGCAGGCCACCAGTCTCATTAGTCTTTGGTTTCTTTTTGCTCAAATGCGTAGTTTCTTATTTCCACTTCTTTCCTCATGAAAAGCAGCATGTTAAAGCTCCTCTTGCGTTTTGCTTCCCCCTCCAGCTAACAGTGTGTCCAGTCTGGCCACAGCCGCCCCTGGGGCTCCCTGGGGTTTGTCACAGCCCCAAGTGTTCTCCTTTTTGGCTCCTCTTTGGGTGCATGAAGACGGAGTGTGGGTGCTGTGTGTAGCCAGGTGCTGGCAGGAGCACCATCCTCCCGTCCCGGGCAGTGGGGTTGGCGCAGGGCGTGGCAGGGCATTGCCCAGACCTCAGAAAGCACCTTCCAGTCCAGACAGAGAGGGAGCCGCACAGCTGGAGCGCAGCTCGGGCCCAGGGAGGAGTTCGGAGCTGGGCCTCACCTGGGAGGCACCTGTACTACCAGGGGGTCGGACATGACTTCCCGGGAGAAACGAGCGACAGTGAAGGAGACACCTGAGTGTAGGTGAGTCTTTACATGGAGAGGGCATCTCTGCCTGGAGCAGGACGGAGAGTGGCTGCTGGCAGCGGGAGGAGCTGAGCCCTGCCAGTCATTGCTGTCTTCAGGCCTCCTCCCCGTCTGCTCTGCAAAGGGACCAGCAGCACCACCAGCCCCAGGGCGAGCCCTCGAGTCTCCTCAGCTCAGTGGACATCCTCAGAGCCAGACTCGGGCCTTGGACTCCCGGGTCGTGTACCCACTAGCCTCCCGTCCCTGGGGTGTGTCAAGTCTGAGCCTTGCTGTCTCTCTCTCTGTCATCTCATCTCACTTAACCCTCCCATCAGCATGGCCCTTCCATACGGGACCTTGAGGCTCAGAGAGGTTAAATGCTTTCGAGGGTCACAGCTCCTTGGAGGCCAAGGCGAGGCCGGGCTCGGCTTCCCTTACTTAGAATTCTCTTGTACTTGAGAAAGGGGTTCAGTCTGTTTTAATGTTTCTTTAATGCTTTTTGGAATCCATTTCCTTTGTTTATTTTACAGCAGCATAATTTGCAATGAAATAGTTTTACATTGAGCTCACGTGTTTTAATGCTGTTTTAACGGCGTCTTAATGGTGTCTGGATTTGCAGTCAGATACTTTTGTCATCCTGATTTCCCCACGTAATAGCACCACATGCTCCCGTGGCCCTGGCTGTGGCCTGAGCTGCTCTCTGGGCAGGACGAGTGTCCTCTGAGCCAGGAGTTCAGTGTCTTTCAGCAGAGGAGGCCCCTGGGGAGGAAAAGGGAAAGTCGGTCCCCAGAGTGGCTGGGTTTCACTCTGGCATGTCTTTGGGTCGTTCCCGAGGTGGTTTTCTACCTGGCAACATCTGGCCAGGCGTCACCTGTGCAGAAGAAAGTCCGAGCCTCTGCCTTCAAGCCCCCTGAGATGTGAAGGGCACGCGGCCGCCCGGCAGCCGGAGCGCTGGCTCCAGAGGGCCTGTTTGCTAGGGTGCCCTGCTTTTAGTAGCTGTCCCCGTGCCACTCCATATGCCCAACCATCTGCTCTGCCTCTTTGTTTGGGAAAACGTGGCACAACACTGAGTGTCTTGCCTGGTGCAGCACAGAAGGCCTCTAGGGCTGGGGCTGTGCCTCAGCCATGTGGGTCCCTCGATGCTTGGCAGGGGGCAGGAGCCAGCTGGGGCTCAGAGCCTGCTTGTGGAATGAACAAACGAATGAACAAGTGAATGAATGAATGAATGAATGCTTGATTTGTGTTATGGAGGGCTGCAGATGATGGTAAGAGAGGAGATGAGACCCGGACCCGGGGACTTCTGCTCAGGACTGGCCCATGTGCTGGTCCTGCTTCTGGGGGAGCAGCCAGCCTGGGGAGCAGCTTCCCTCCCCCTCTGCTGCCAGTCCCAGCCCCCCCTTACCCCTGGCTTTAGCAGGACCCACATTCGTGGTACCCCAGGCCTGCTGCGGCCCAGCCTTACTGCATCTGAGGTTCAGCACCGGTGCACCGGGGCTAGTGTGGTAGAAAGAACCCCCCAGAGCTGGGCTCAAACCCCGATCTGTGCTCACTAACCGTGGTGCCTCGGTTTTCTTACCTATAGATGGGGACGCCACCCCAGTTTGTGGAGCGGTTGTAGGGATGGGGATGCTGTGCACTGCCCAGCACCTGGACCCTTGGGCACCCGTTGCTGTAGTTATTATGGTCATTTCTATTCCTTTTCCACTGCTGTCATCCTGCACCCCCGCTCGCACTGCCCACCCACAGCCAGGAGTGCCAGCACCTTCCTCACGAGGGAAGGCAGGAGAGCAGCTGGGTGAGAGCCACGTCCACCATGCCGCTCAGAGGCCTGCGCTGGAGCTGGGGTCGAAGGGGTCGCGGGGGTGGCCGCCCTCCCTTCCTCTTCCCTCCCAAACACCTCTATTTTCTCAAAAGGAAGAGATTGGTTTGACTCAGGCGGGGAAAGAAGTCCCCAGGGCTCCGCTGCACACGGTCGCCCCGATTCCGAACGAGCGTTAATAGGAATAAACAAGGCTGTGGGTGGATTTGCACAGGAAGGGAATATCTTCTGACGATTATGTAAATATTTATGTGTTCTGGCTTTCTCCTTGCGTTACCGGTGTCTAATTTCCTAGTCTCACAATGAAGTATAATTTGGAGAAGATTTGCAGAGACAGGCGCGGTAGCGAAATAATTCGATTTGTTCAACAAACTTGGCTTCAGTTACTCCCTTTCGTCGTTTATTTTCGAACCCCTTTGATTTCCCGGTGACCCGGCGACAACTTTCCGCCCAATGAAGACGTGGCTCCCAAACATCGCCGGGAATTCAGAAGCGGTTTATGATATTGTCGCTTCATAGGAAAATGCATCCATCGGCAGGGTGTAAAGCTGACGGGCTTCACATGGGTTTGAGTTTGTGGTGTCGGCCCTCTGTGCTCCTGCGGTTCTCCAGGCTATGAGTAAGGTTTTTTAATTAAGTCAAATTGAATTGAATGAGCTTTTATTGAGCGCCCACTCCCTACCAAACACAGCCTCCTTAACCCTTGCCCACCCGTGTGGCGGCTGTGGATGGTGGGCCCGCCCAGGAGCACCCAGCTGCAAGCATGGGGCTGGGATTCGGAGTCAGGCCCGGTTCCTAGGCGCTGTCCTCCCGGCTGATGGCAGGCGGCGCTGATTGGGGAGGAGGGGCGAGTAGAGCGGCTTCGCACAGTTATCTCGTTAATTCTCCTTCAGTCTTCTCAGCAGCCCTGCGGAAGTTCAAGTTTGTTGCATTTTTTTCTCTCCTATTTTACATCTGAGGAAACTAAGGCTCAGAATGGTGCAGGGATGTGCCCAGGGGCACACAGCTGGTAGGAGACAGAGCTGGGGTTTGAACTTGGAACACGCTGGCTCCAAGGCCAGATTTCTTTCTAGAGCCCCTCTTGGGGGCGGTGTGTGTGTGTGTGTGTGTGTGTGTGTGTATGTCTGCATTTCCTCCAGCACACGGCTGACCTGCTGGCCCGTGGAAATGGCCTGGCCTTGGTTGGTGCAGAGGTGAGGCTCAGCTTCAGTTTCCTGGGCACTTTCTGACTCTGTGCCCTGGGCAAGGGGCACCTGTCCTCTCTGACCCTCGCTTTCCCCACCTGTGATAAGTGGGTGTCATGATACCACCCTGGGTTGTCGGGATTACAGATAATATATGTGAGGCACCTGGTGGTGTGTCTGGCAGGTGCTGGGCCCTGCCAGAGAGACCCTGCCCTCGGAGCTGTTGTTGCTTGTTGCCGGCTGCAGCCGGGGCTCAGAGCTGCTGTTATTCCTGTGCGTCTCGGAGTCGGCCCACGGTGGGGACGGTGACTCATCTGTGGCATTTGTGTGGTGCTGTGCAGGTTGGCCCCGCACAGCACGCCCTGCCCACAGCAGGTACTCAGGAGCCATTAGTGCTTATGAAGGTGATAAAATTGCCAAAATGGAGGGAAGCCGTCAAAATGAGAGCCTTGGCCTGTCTCATGAAAGTTAACTTGCAAACGTAATGACTGCTGGGCTGTCAGGAGGTGTCATCTGGATGTCTCGCTGGAAAGGAGCTCCGAGCTCCGCTCTGTGGAAGGGCAGCGGGCAGCTCCTGATTGCTGTGGGGGTGGGTGCTTCTCTGATGCCCTCCAGGAGCTGTGCCCCACTTAACCCTTGAATTGCAAGTTTTAAAATGAGTCCTGGACATAGTTGTCTAGCCTCAACCTCTCCCAGCGATTTGAGTGTTTGAGGCATTTTATTTGTAATAACACCTCCCGCCCTCCGTGGAGCATGTTCAGTGCCGTGGGGGAGGCCCAGGGATGCTCCCAGGCCCCACTGCTCATGAGGGGGGAGCACAGGATCCCCATCTTTTGGTCCATGTTCAGATTTACATATCAAGGAAAGGATTCAGTGTTTAAAAACAAATGTGGGAAACTGTCAGGCAGGTCCCTGAGTAGCCCTTTGCAGCCCCTCTGGAAAGACAGGCGGGTGGAATGGTCCAAAGCATTTGTTTACAGTGGTCTGGGGTAGAAGGCACTGTTTTCCCTTTTCAGTTTCCGCCTGACTCCCTTCCTATCTCTTGTGCTAGGTGCCAGTTATCCCCGGGGAGCATTTTCCTCCTGGGTGCGTCTGCACTTGGCAACTTGGATGTGCAGGAATCCCTTGATTGCAAAATAGCGACTTTCAAAATAAATGCAGACAGGCAGCCGCGCTCGGGAGCGCTTGGCCGCGGGCAGCGTGGTGGCGCCACACGCCTGGGTTTGAGTCCAGGCTACGGCGAGCTACTCGTCTGGTCTCAGCTGCCGTTTGCTCGTTGGTAGGATGGGACCCCCAGAAGGTTATGGGGGTGGCGACCGGCCAGCATGATGCAGTGTGCCAGCTCTGCGCTGGGAACTGAGGGGCAAGCGACAGTCAGGCATCCCCCTGCCTGGTGCCCTGGGCTGCGCCCCACGCGCCTCTCAGGCGGCATCACCATCTGGAGTATTCAGGGTCCCTCTTTCCTTAAACGTGCTCCCTGTTCCTGTTCAGGGAGAGACAGTGGCCATCCTCAGGCCAGATTATTTGGGAGATCCGTGTTACTTCTGATTATTTATGAAGGGGCAGGCCAGGGGGAGGGAACCAGCCCGATTAATTCGTCAGCGAGGCAGCTGGAGGGACGTTTGACAAACAGGCCAGGCAGTCGTTTGGCCGGAGATTGTCTGCACTGGGATTGCTCCCCCAGGACAGCCCCGATGACACATGTAATTGACATTCTTTATTAACCCTGAAGTGATTAAAGATGTGGCGCTGAGTTTGTGTGGAAGTGCCAGGCCCCTGGCTTTCTGAGCGGGGTCCTGTGTGGGCCAACGGGCAGCCGTGTACTTGCTGCCACAGCTCTAATCAAAGGAGCCACGCACAGATCTCACCTCTCTTGGTCTCGAAAGCCAGCCAGGTCGCCAAGGAAGGCCCTGCTTCCTGGGCCAGGTTTTCGGAATATCCTGGTACTAGCATCATGATGGACACTCAGGAGGCCCTTTGGTCTTTTGCCCACTTAGGCATCAAGTTTTAGCTGAGCCCCTATTGTGAGCTGGGTCCCCAGGGGTGCAGAGCGGGGGGGGGGGGGGGGGGGGGCTGAGGGAAGGTTCATGGGGATAATTGTGCAACCTGAGATGTTAGGGGCAGGACCAGGGGAGTGGAAGGGGTGCAGGGGCAATTTGGGACCCAAAGGGAGGGGATCTCCTCTGGGAAGATCTCACCTCAGGGCTTTCCAGGCAGAGGCTGGAGAGGGAGGGGGCTTTGAGTGCCAACTGCATGCCAAGTGCTGTTTCTGTGAGGAGTTTCTATTACCATTTTACAGCAGGTGCCCAGGGGCTCGCTCAGCCAGTGTGGCTTGTGTGGCAGAGGGATCCGAGTGCAACCTGTCCCAGGGAGTGGGCTTGTCACACTGCCCCTGCGTGGAGCGACGAGCTGGACATCTCCTGAGGACCAACACTGTGCTGGGGGAATGCCCTCACTTGGTTACTAAGCCAGTATTCAGTAGGCATCTACTGTTTGCCAGATGTTCTGCTAGACCCTGGTGCCCTGGTGGGTACCCGGTGGGGAAAGAAGGAAAGAAAATAAAATTACCACTTGTCTAGCAATATGGACAAGTGACATTTCAGCACTGAAATTGTGGGTACATGTTATTAAAATTCTATATTCCAGAGTCCCTCCCCCCCAAAAAACAACCCTGACAAAACTCTTGCTCCAGGAGAGTCACCGCCCGAATTAGACTGCTGCCCGGAGCCTTTCCCATCAGGCTGATTCCTTCTCCCCTTTGGTGCCGTGGCTGCAGGATGTTGTCGGGGCAGTAATTTAATTAAAGTATGCAGTTTGTAAAGCAGCTGCTGTTCTGTGTACTAAGCACATTTGCCAACCTTTTCAGGGAAACCTCCAAGCTGTTCTTGGAACTTGGCGAAATTGCAGGGGAAAAAAAAGTTATATTTAATAACATTTCATCCTTCGGGCCCTGCAGCCAATCGAAGCGTAAACAAAAGCCGTGTCTAAAAGCCATTTCTCTATGCGATTCGGGGAATCGGGACAGTGCAGTTACACCGCGTATGAGATTTACGAAAACATCGTGCCTGACGAGACGGGACTCTCAGTGAGTGCTCTGACTTGTGCTGCGGCCGGTTGCGGCTCCTAATTCAGGTCCCTAATGCAGATCGCGTGGTGCCGGCAGCCTGCGGGCACTCGTCCACCCGGTGCTCAGCCACTCACTGTCTTGCCCAGAAGCGGGGCCCAGGGTCTGCTGGGGAGGGGTGGGCGGGGGAGCCGGGTTTCAGCCCCGCCTGGCTCGGCGCAGGGACAGCCTCGCTAGACCTGTAACGTGGCACCTGCGTGACCGGCTGATCAGAGGTAGACATTTACGATGACGTGGTGCCGGTGCTTTTCCCTTCCTCTGTGCCTCTTTCCCTGGACTGACATAAAAGGAGTCACACACTAGCAGATGTCAGAGTGACGGCCGTGCTTCGCCTCATCAATGGAAAAGCCATCGATCGGATGGCTCTCGACGTCGGTTCTGTTTATGGCAGATGGGGTGCCGGGTGCCAGGCACGGCCATATATTTCCCGGTTTTTTTGAAATAGCTGAAACCTTGATTCAAAGACATGAAGTCCTTAGGCTGTCGCTTGATCCCCCCCTGACCTGTGGGGACAGATATTGTTGCTCCTACCTCTCCCCTCTCCCCTGTCCCTTCTCCCTCTCCCCTCTCCCTTCTCCCTTCTCCCCTCTCCCCTATCCCTTCTCTCCTCTCCCCTCTCCCCTGTCCCCTCTCCCCTCTCCCCTGTCCCTTCTCTCCTCTCCCCTCTTCCCTGTCCCCTCTCCCCTGTCCCTTCTCCCTCTCCCCTCTCCCTTCTCCCCTCTCCCCTGTCCCTTCTCTCCTCTCCCCTCTCCCCTGTCCCTTCTCCCCACTCCCCTGTCCCCTGTCCCCTCTCTCCTCTCCTCTCTCCCTTCTCCCTCTCCTCTGTCCCCTCTCCCCTCTCCCCTTTTCCCTTTGCCCAGAACTCAGCATTTCTCTGATAAAAGCATGCATTATTTAGAGCCTGTCGCCTCTCGAAGTTCTTTAATTACAGAATTAAAGCAGAGTAATGACAGTTTAATTTGTTCTCTCATTAATTGGGAGCGCTCCGGGCTGAGGTGAAACGAGTGCGTTTGGGAAGCTCAGGAATATTTGTGGAGCGACTGGAGCGTGAGTAATAAGAATCGCGGCCCTTGACTGCCTGGCGCTGGGCTTGGGGCGCCTTCTGCGTGGTCTCGGCATGTTTGCCCACAGCCTTGAGGAGGGGGCAGTGCCTCCTCTGTCCTACAGGTTAGCATCTCAGGGCCCAGAGAGGTGACGCAACAAAGCGCAGGCCGCCCGGGCCGCCAGAGCGTGAGCCAGGCCCCGAGCCCCTGTCCTGTCCACGACCCCACCCTGTCCTCAGGCCACCAACAGTGGCCTCAGTTCCACAAGGGGCTGCCCTCAGGATGACAAGTTCCCCCCCCCCGGGGTGCCCCTGAGAGGCGCACAGCCGTGCCTGGTGAATGCTGAAGCTAGGGGAGCCCTTGGGCTGTGAAAGTGGAAGGAGAGGGGGGTGGGAGGCCAGCGCTCCACCGAAGCCAACGGTAATTTTTCCATTTTGAAAGCAGCAGTCTGTCCTTCCCAGAGGCAGGGTGGCGGGCGAGGCGTGCCTGCAGGCACATCCAGCTTCATTTAGTGGTGGGTTAGGAAGCTGCCACAGGGAGCAGCAGAACACACGTCTCTTGGAAGCCTGTGGTGCCGGGTGGAACCCAGGTGGCTGGGGCCCCGTTAGAGTCGGGCTCCTGGGCTCTCCTCCGTCCAGGGCCCGGCCCAGCTCTGCCTCCCGTAGGACAGGTCTCATCTCCAGCCGAGGCCCAGGCCAGGGTGGTTGCTGAGGCCCAGACGGCAATGGCCAGGGAGCTGCCTTCCCAGGGACACGGCCCAGGCACCGTCCTCCTCACCTGGCCCCAGGACCCAGCCCGCCTTCCGAACCCTTCCGCCCTGGCCTGCACGTCCCCCGCATGCCTGCATTGGCCCTGGGACGTGGCTTTGGCCCTGGGCTTCTGGGGCTGAACTGAGGGTGGAGAGGTGGTACATTCACCTGTGCTGCTGACTCACCTGGTTGGCCAGGGCCCGAGAGGGAGGCACCCAAACTGTTCCTCTTCCTTTGAGCTTCTCGAGCCCTGTGTGCGCCGCCACGGGGTCACGTTGGCGGCAGGTGGTGCGGGATAGGAAAGAGAACCAAGGGTGCGTGTGTCCTGTCGTACCTTCTGCTTTGTCACTCTAATCCCCTTAAGCTTCCCCACAACTCCTGGAGGGGTGTGTCCACCCCATTTCCTAGCTGGGGAGATAGCGGCTCAGACACGTGGGCATCTGCTCCGACCACGTTGAGAGAAGGGGCTCAACAGGGTCAGGACCCGGGGTGTCTGCAGTGCTGGTGGAATCCCGGCCTGACGTCCTTGTTGCTGCCCCCCGTGTCCCCCCCAGGCCTCCTGCTTGCTCGCACTGCTCCCGTCTCCCCGTAGTCTCAGATTTCCACCAAGCAGTTCTCACAGAGAACTTCGGAGTTTATTATTAACATGTTTCTCTGCAGAGAAGTCTAGATAAATTTAGGATTAGAGGATTCAGTTACATCTTATTATTGCCTGTCATTAAAAATCATGCAAATGAGCCATGGAATAAGGTGACTTGTATTGTTTTGGACACCAGATTTACATGTTTACCAAAACAGAATGACAGCGGACTTCTCTGCCACGGCCTCAGAGCCTTAGCTCTGTGGGTCTTCATTCATAATTTATGCCACGACAACTTCCAGAAGAGGTTTTAAACTTACACACAACAAGAGAATTTTCAAGCTTACTTTTATAAAGATGAAAAGAACGCTTAGTGGCCGCGTAGCACAGGTGGGGGCCAAGGAGGGGAGTATGGGTGGCCTCTGACCTGGGGCCTGGGACGTCGGCCAGGAGCTCCTGGTGCCAGAGCTGAAACCAGGCCTGCTGGGCAGGTTCTCGTTTAGGAATTAACAGGAAGCTTCTGTGCACCTTTGCTCTGAAGCCCCTTGGTTTCTTGTTGAGCAGCCCACGTCCCTGGAGGACGGCACGGAGCCCGAGTGGGAGCATCTGGGAGAAGGGCCGGGATAGAAAGACCTCCTAACCTGAGTGTCGGGGGCCCTGGGCGCCATTTCCACTGCTGCGGGGTTAGGACCCCTGCCCTCAGGCTCAGTGATGCTTCCGTAAGGTCACCTGGGACCCGGCTGGGCAGTTCTCACCTCGGGCTCAGCTGTCCGGGTACAGGAACAGAAGGCTCCATCGGCAGTGATGACAAGCCTTCAGCTTAATCAGGTGTGATCCCCCCATCCCCGCCATGTGAACCCTTGGCTGGTTCAGTCCTGTGGCCCACCTTCCTCCTGGCATGTGGGATGGAGCGGCTGTGGGGCCTCATCAGGTCCAGAGGAGAAGGGGGCCTGGCTCTGTGAGCACCTGCTCCTGAGGTCCCAGGGCTGTGCAGTGACACAGAGCCACTGTCGATACATTGTTGACTCTGATGCAGCAGTAAAAATGTATAAGTTACAACACCTGGTGCACAACCCACTGATTATAGAATAACTTACTGTAAAAACAATAGCCAAAAGTTAAGCAGCAATTGTGCTTAACTCTTTCAAAAAAAAAAAAAAAGGAAGCCACGTGCCATATCCGAAAGTGTGTGAGCAAGAGACAGACAGATGGACTAAGGGACAAACGAGCTTTCTGTAATCAGTGCAGGCGTGTCTGGTCACACCTGGCTCTTGGGGTCTGCGGTTCCCTGACGCCTCAGTTCCCACGGCTCCCAGCACAGGTCCCGATAAAGGGATTTGACTATTATGCACACAGCCCCCGGCTTCTGTAAATTACAGGCTGTGTGACTACAAACATCACAGACTTAAGTGCTGTAGACTTACCATTATTATTGTATTATATAACTTCTTAATCCCTTAGAATCACTTGCTAAACTTCTATAGGTAAAATAACTTTGTGCTCATTAATCCAAAGTAATTTTGGATTAATGCAATTATCCAGACTAATTCAAAACTATTGGAAAATTTGGGGGCTCCATTTATTTTTTTTAAATATATCTTTATTGATTTCAGAGAGAGGAAAGGAGAGGGAGAGAGAGAAACATCAATGATGAGAGAGTCATTGATCGAGCCCACGACCCGGGCATGTGCTCTGACTGGGAATCGAATCCCGGTCGCCTGGATCCTAGGTCGACGCTCAACTGCTGAGCCACACCCGGCCGGGCTGGGGGCTCCATTTATAATACCACCTAATGTGTTCAAGATACAGTTTATTAGGGAACGATGGCTGTTCAACCCCAAAGAACCCCGGGCCCTGTGAGAGCTGGGTGCTGAGGAGTCTGAGTGAACGGAAAGCTTCTGGACCCTGGTTAGTTCTCACCTGGCTCTTTAAGAAGTAATTAGACTTAGGGATTGTTTCTGAGAAATGGACTCGAGACCCATAGATCTAGGACGATTGTAGTTTTGGACGCTGACCTGGAGATCACAGAGATAACTTGCAGAGAGCTCACAGCAGCGGGGCAGTGGGGCAGGGACTTCCTGCGGGTGCAGACAGCAGGTGCTGTTTCTCCAGGGCGGCAGCTCTCCCGGCTGCGTGCTCAGAGGCTGAGCGTGGAACTAGGACCCAGGAGATCGCAGTTCAACTCCCACATGCCCGGGCGCGCGGGAGGCAGCCGATCAGTGCCGTCTCTCTCATCATTGATGTTTCAACTCTCTCTCTCTTCCTTCCTCTCTCTGAAATCAATAAAGATATATTAAAAAAAGAAAGAAAGAGTAGCAGCTCTCTCACTGTCCCTGGATCAGTGGATGGGGTGGGCTGCTTGTCCCAGGAGGGACTCGGGTGCCCTGGGCCGAGGGGCTCCGCGCACCACCGCCCGGACTTGAGTGCGGAGCTTGTGAGGCCCGGTGCGTGCCGTGGGTGCCGCGGGGGCAGGGCGGGGAGGCAGGGAAGCCGGGCCCGCGTCTCCGTAGCCTAATGATTTTCAGAAACCATTTGCGAGATTGAGGTAATGTATTTCCCAGACTCAAGCAATTTACCCCTTCCCACCGCGGCATCAGCTGTGAAATCCTCCTGCTGTGCACGCGTAGCTGTTGGCACCCGGGGAAACGGTCACGCTGGAGGCCCCTGCCGCTCTCTGCGCTCTGCAATTCTGGAGCTGGCGGGTAACTGCGCTTCTGAAAAGGGAGTTTTTAAGAACATTGGAGAAATGTTAAAAGCAGGAAGCTGGACGTCGCGTTGTATATTCAGTAGGATCCCAGGGATAACAAAGGATGTGCAGAAAAATGCTGTGCAGATGCTGCGAGCAGCGCCACGGTGGGTACCGCGTTTGGGTCCAGCGTGAGCTCCTGTGTTGCCCACTGTTGCGTCTCAGCACCTCCCCAGCCCACTGCCCAGGTGGTAACCCTGGTACCCACCCAGGTGAGGAGCACCCTGGAGGGAGGCACACGGACTGTGGCCCTGAGTCCTGGGCCTGCTCCTTGCTCACTGGTATCTGGGGCGACTTCCTTCACACCCACAGCCGCAGTTTCTTCCTCTGTAAAAATGGCCCAGTGAGCCCTAGCCAGGTGGCTCAGTTGGTTGGAGCGTTGTTCTGTACACCAAAACTTTGCGGGTTCAGCTCCTGGTTGGGACATGTATGGGAGGCAGCTGGTCCGTGTTTCTCACACCAATCTCTCTCTCCCTTCCTATCTCTAAAAATAAATAAAAACATCCTCAGGTGAAGATTTTAAAAAAAATAAAAAAAATAGCCCTGACCAGTGTGGTTCAGCTGGTCGGGCATCGTCCTGTGATTCCCAGTCAGGGTACACGCGTGGGTTGTGGGCTCGACCCCCAGTAGGAGGTGTGCAGGAGGCAGCCGATTGATGTTTCTCTCTGTCTCTGTCTCTCCCTTCCTCTCTCTCTAAAAATCAATAAACTATTATTTAGGAAAAAAGAGGCCCAGTGACCCCCCCAGTTCAGAGGGTGCTGTGAAGATTCCGTTACTTGTGTAAGCACCTGGCATGTGGGGACGCGGGTGTGTCTAGAGAAATGACAGCCCTTATGGTGCTGATGGGGGCTATAAAAATGTGGTTATAAATGTCTTTATAATAAAATACAGTATTATAAATAAAATAAGTTGGGAGAGGAGTAATGACTGAAAATGGAAAAAGAGCACAGCCCACTCAGCTGCAGTCCCCCTGACCACTGTCCTGACCACACTGACCACTCTCTATTCATCTTCAGGAGAGAGGAGGTTGGTCAGATGCTCACCAGACTCTGACCACGTGTTGCCTCCAGCTTTCCCAGAGGCGAAGCATGGAGTGCTCTGGGGACATCTGTTGGCGCCTTTACTAGCCTGGGGTGCCAGGAGGGCTTCCTGGAGGAAGGAGTGTCTCAGCTGAGACTGGAAGGAAGAGTCGGGGCCAACCTGGTGGAGAGAGAGGAACAGCTTCAAGTAGAGAGAAGGGCACGTGTCAGGCCAGATGTGAAGAGCAGGGCTAGAAGGTAACATGCAACTGAGGTAGTGGTGAGCGGTGAGCTGGGCAGGTGAGTGGGGCTTCCCGTGTCAGCTGAAGGCTCTCCCCCTAGACCAGTCCATTTACAATCCCCCTGAGCCCCTGGTGAGATGAGGCCTTATGGCCAGAACTCTGAGAGCGCCTCCTCACTGGGTTTCTGGATGGATTTTTTGGGTGAGGGGCTGGCATTAAGAAATACTGATGAAAAAAAGATCCCCCCATCCAAACCCTGTCAGGGAGGGCTGGTGAGAACCCCTCTGCGGGCGGCGTGGGCCTGATGGAGCATGCCCACTGGGCAGCCCTGAGACGCCTCCGGGAGCAGAGGCAGCCTGGCCCTGCTGTGGTGGTTGCCATGGCAGCGGGACCTGGGTGGCCTCACTTTCCGAGAGTGGTCACCTCTATTGCGGGGTCTCGTCCTGGCCGGCTGTCTCAGCTGGGTCTCTGGAAAGCTGTCAGGGGGCCATCCCCTGGGACAAAGCTGTGGATTACAGTCGGGAAACCAGGCCCCACACTAGGCCCGCGGCAGGAATGAAGCTGGAAGCTGTTAGAACCACATCAGGCTGCTCTCGAGAGCCCGCATCCAACCTGCCTTAGCCTGAGGATGGAGCAGACGTGTTGGTTGTCACCCAGCTCCCCGACCTGGCCCAGGTGACGCATGTCCCTGTGGCCTGCCGTGGCCATTGCCTGTAGAGGTGGCGCTGTGATGTGGCCATAGGAGTGAGAAGTCCCAGATTCTGTTCTCCCTGGCTCTGTCACCACAGCGTCTCCCTGGGCGGGCACTCTACCTTCCCCTCTCCTTCTCCAGATGTACATTGGGGTGTCCTCGCCCCCAGCTTGCCCGCCACCCCCTGGGCCGGGCCTGCTCTCTCCCTCTCACCCTCTTCACTGGTCACCCCACATCTTTCCAGCCTCTGGTGCAGAAACCTGAGTGTTCTTTAAAAAGGACCTTGGCCCTAGCCAGTTTGGCTCAGTGGTGAGAGCATTGGCCTGTGGACTGAAGGGTCTTGGGTTCAATTCCGGCCAAAGGCACATACCTCGGTTGCAGGCTCAATCCCCAGCCTCGGGGGCATGTGTGGGAGGCAACCAATCTATGTGTCTCTCTCACATTGACGTTTCTCCCTCTCTCTTCCTCTCTCCCCCTCCCTCCTTCCCTTCCACTCTCTCTGAAAAGCAATGGAAAAAATATCCTCAGGTGGGGATTAATAAAAAAAGGACCCTGATTATCCCTGTGGTCTGTTGTGTTCCACCCCCCAGTGGCCTCCTGTTACGTGATGGAGACAGTTTGGAAGTTCTCCACGTGTGGCTGAGCCCGGTGTGATCTGTGTCCAGCTCTCACTGTCCCCCCAACCCCCAGGGCTCTGGCAAAGCTGCCCATCCCTCCTGCAGCCTTGGCTCCCCCACCATGGGCCCTGCCCCGCCCTCCTCTGCCTGGAGGTGCCTCCACCACCACTTCACTCCTTCCTCAGAAGCCTGCCCCCCCAACCGAAATGCGGTTTCACCGGCTATTATCTCCCAGAGCCCAGTTCTCTTTTCCAGCACGCATCCCCCGTGGTGATACCTGTGTGTGTCTGCTGTTATCTCTCTTCACTAGCTTCCTGTGAGCCAACTGTTCCCTAGGGATCCAGCAGGGAGCAGCGTTCTTGGCACATGGTGGAGCCCGAATAAATACCTTTTGAATAAATGCAGTGAATGAGCGAGAGTTGCCTCGTCTTTCTAATTTCCACATTTATGAAATGGAGACAACTTCCTGTAGACCTCACAAGTCCGTGTGAGGGTCACATGAGGTTGTAATTTGGAAAAACTCTGTGGGAAGTGAGGCACATGAGTTAAAGTATAATGTTATCACCACTTCCAGCCAGCTCAGACCCTCCTCTCTCCCCTCCACTCTGAAGAAGAGGTATATCTTAGGCTAAAAGAGTCAGGAGCAGGGCAAAGCCCCTTTTAGTCGTCTGTGTTCAGGGAGAGCACACCAGGGAGGAGAGAGGCCTGTGGCTCAAGGACAGACGCAATTGTGCTTAGAAATCACGGAGAAGGGGCGAGAGTGGAGAAGACTGGAGGTGGGCAGATATTAAACCACTTTCCAAAAGAGGGAAAGGCAGCATTAGACACTAACAGTAAAATTAATGTCCGCTCCTGGGAAAGTCCCAGAACGGGTTTGTGTTGGAACTCTCGGTTGCACGTGGCAGGATACTCAACTCCTCATGGTTTAAGCAAAACTGAATCTGTTGGCTCAAGAGGCTGAGAAGGCCAAGGGCTGTGCAGCTTCAGGCACAGCTGCACCCAGGGGCCCAAGTGTCCTCACGTCTCGGTCTCACCCTCTCTGTCTCGTAGTGTCTCTGGGTCCAGAGACAGCCCCCTCACCCCCCACCCCCGTCTCCGCCTCTTTCTGAGTCAAGGAAGCTCCTTTGCAACCCCAGCAGAGGACATGCACCTTCCGCCCTACTGCCCACTGACGCTTCAGCTTCACCTGCCTGCCTCCCATCGGCCAGGCCTGGGCACGTGTCCTCTGTGGAAGTCAGAGCCAGAGCCTTGTGTGCCACGTGATGGTTCCCCAGGGAAGGCGGGTGCTCACACCAGGAAAAGGGCACGTGGACGCTGGGCGGGCAGTGGAATCCACGGCAGGGCAGGATTAAAAAACACACAGACGTCCTTGCGGGAGCCAGCATTCACTCGCCAAAGCCACCCATCCGTTCTGTGAGTTCTGACTCGGGGCCTGTGCACTGGAGGCCCAGGGGGTCTCGACTTGGAAACACCTTCAGGTCCTTGCAGTTTAATCTCACCCTCTTTTTACCGGAGAGCAGGAGCCAACCCAAGGCTCTGGTGGTGCCAGAGAGCCTTGGGCTCTTTTTGTGAAGGGGGGAAGGAGAGAGATGTGTCTCCCAGGCAATGCATCTGACTGGATGACTATGTCTTGTTGGAAAATAGCACTCAACTCAGTTAATTACTCTCAGAGCCAGGGAGGGCTCTTATCGCCAAAGGGCATTATGCTTGGCGTCCTCCTGTTCCACGACCTAATAATAAACGAATTGTCCAAGCTGTAGATGACCCAAAGCTAGGATAGCCATCCTTTCATCCGTCTGTCCATTCATCTGTCTGTCTTTCTGGTTGTCCATCCATCCGTCTGTCCATCCATAGTCATATCCATTCATCCATCTGTATGTCCATCCGTCCATCTACCCGTCCGTCCATCCGTCTGTCCATGCATTCCATCTTTCTCTTCATTTACTCAACAAATTCTCAGTTTTTAGTATATGCCAGATGCCATTCAAGACACTGGGGCTATAGAAACCAGACGACGAATCATGTCCTTACCCTCATGGAGCTTATATTTTAGTGGGAGAAGCAGACCACAAACAAGCCAACAAAACACACGTGTTGGGGGGTAATGCGCTTACGAGAGCAGTGCCGGCCGAGATGAGGGGAGTGACGGGAGCGCGTTGAGATTGGATGGTCGGGAACGTCTCCGAGTAGAGACTCGGGGAGCCCCGTGTCTGTCTGGAGAGCATTCCAGGAAGAGGAAGTGCAGGGGCCCAGGCCCCGTGTGGAGGGGTCCGAGGTGTGTGAGGAGCAGCCGGGAGGCCACTGTGGCTGGAGTGGAGCTGACATGGGACTTACTCCAGGAATGATGGGAGCACTGGATGGTCTCAGCGGGGAGCGGTGTCACCTGGCTCCTGACTCCCAGGGCCACTGTGGCAGCAGACTGGGCTGAGCGGAGGCTAGGACACCTGTGTGGAGGCTCTTAGCGGAGCAGGGAGAGGTGATGGTGGCTCAGATGAGGCTGGTGGCAGAGAGGCTGTGAGAAGTGGTTGAGTTGGGGACATAGGCTAAAGCTAGAGCTGGTAGGTGAGGGCGAGAGGGTGTGCGGGAGCAGGATAGGAGCAGCGGGTTGGACCATGGGGGACAGTGGTTAAGCCTGCAGGCTCCCGAACCACACTGCCTGGGTCTGATTCCTGCTCTGTCTCTCACGTGCTGACCTGGGCAGGTTACCTCTCTGTGCTTCAGTTTCCTATAATAATATCCACTCTACAGGCTGTGGTGGGGACTGAGTTAATTATTATAAAGCGCTTAAGAGCATGCCTGGCCTGTAGTCACTGCTGAGGACATGATCACTGTCACCAGGAGGTGGGAATGAGGTGATGTTTTGTCTCAGGATGATGTCCACGCCTGTGATGCTTTCAGAAGAAGCCCTGCCTTCTCCTGGAGCCCCCATGCCTCACCTTGGGACCGGCCTCACCACCTACAGGGGCCCCCTTCGAGCTGCCGGGGGTCATCCCCACTCTGCCCCGAGGGTGGGCCTGATGGCCTCCAGCCCCCCACGCTTTCTTCAGCAACCTTGGTGCTGCATCTCGCCCTTAATGCTTTTTATTCTAAGAAAACTCTTCTCTGCCCTTTCGCATCTTCTCTTGACATTTAAAGTTCCTTCCCTCTATTCTGACCTTATTGAGTGGAGAGAGTAATTTCTTGGAAGTCTGTGTAATGAATGCTCGTGTACTTACAGATTCTGATTGAGTTTCTGCTCAACCCTTACTTCGCGGGACCCTGCGTCACCTGGTATAGAAAACGTCTCAGGAAGCACTTAGGAGGATGGTGTAAAGTGAAGACACTGCTTTAGGTGTCATCCTTCCTACAGATGGGAGCCCCTTGTACAGAGGCGTCAGCGAGGTGCCCGCCCTCACAGATTCAAGTGAGATGGGCTGAAGCTCCTGTACCGTGTATTTTAGGAACCCCACACTCTTCCCAGGCTCTCCACACATGTTCCTGAAGCTGGGGGCGGGGGGTGGGGTGGGGGGAGAACTGTAGGTTGATTAGTCTCAGATGTGTTCCTGGCTCCTTGTTTATGCCGCAGTACATGACATCAGTTTGCAGATCAACCCTGGCCTCCTTGTCCTCTCTGTGACACCCACAGGACAAATGCTCCAGGCCTGTCCTTCTTCTTCTGTTTTCAATATGTTTTTATTGATTTCAGAGAGAGGAAGGGGAGGGAGAGAGAGAGAGAAACATCAATGAAGAGAGAGTGTCATCGATCAGCTGCCCCCTGCACGGCGCTGCTGGGGACCGAGCCCACACCCCGGGCATGTGTGCTGACTGGGAATCAAACCGTGGCCTCCTGGTTCATAGGTTGACGCTCAACTGCTGAGCCACACTGGCCGGGCCAATCTTGTCACCCTTCTAAACATTCCTACCAGGGGCAGGGTGTGGGGAGAGCTGCACAGAGAGAAGCTCCAGAGACCTGTAGAAGGTCCCCTCAAAGACTCTAGTGGAATCCTGATCAGCACATATGTGGGGAGGAAGCTCTGTGAGGCGGGGAAAGACCCCCTCCAAGGAGCGTGGTGAACAATATCCCTGGAGCCCACAGGGTTAGGAAGAGTTTATTCCCACCAGCCAGAGTGGGAAATCCTCATGATTCACAAGATTGCCTCAGTAGTGGTAAAATAGCCCCGAACTGCATGCTGCTCTGGTCCGTCCTATCCAAGCTTAGAACTGTCCTGGCCAGGAGCAAACTGCTTCCAAGTAATTACACTGTGCCCCAGAGCAAACCTCAAGCGTATAGGCATGCAAAAATATAAAACGTCTGCTGAAGTCAAATTCACTGAACCTGGCATCCAGACAGATTACAAGGCATGCAAAGAAGCAGAAACATCCGAAACATGATGAGAAGGAAAATCAGTCAATAGGAAGAGACCCAGGAAAAGCACAGGTGATACGATTAGTAAGTAAGAACATTAAACCAGCTGTTATAAATATGCTCCATATATGCAAAAAGGAAGGGGAAAGCATGAGTATGTTAAGGAGAGACACAGAAGATAGAAGAGAGAGATAAGTTAGACCCTGGAGATGAAAAGTATCTGAGATAAAAATATACTAGATGAGATTAATAACATCAGAAACTATAAAAGAAAATTTAGCAAATTTGAAGATGTAGTTATAGAAAGTATCTAAAATGCCATAGAGAGAGTAGAAAGCTTGGGGAAAAACGAGCAGAGCATGGGTGAGCTGTGGCACAACTTTAAGTTCACCCAATATACATGAAATTGGAATACTCGGAGGAAGTGAACATAGAAAAATATTTAAAGAAATAATGGCTGAAAGTTTCCCAAATATGAGGAAATTAGAAACCCACAGATCCAAGAACTTCAGTGAACCCCAAGCACCAAGGTACATCATAATGGATTTTCTTATGACCAATGACAAAGAGAAAAATCTTAAAAGCAGCCAGAGGGGTAAAAAAGGACAAGTTACATACAAAGGAACAAAGATAAGAATGACAGCAGACTTTTTATTAAAAAAAAATTGATTTGAGAGAGATAGAACACGCCCCCTACTGGGGTTCAAGTCTGCAACCCAGGCATGTGCCCTGAGTGGGAATCCAACCAGCGACCTCTTGGTTCATGGGTCAATGCTCCACTGCTGAGCAACACCAGCCGGGCAACAGCAGACTTTTTATTGGAAATAATGCCAGAAGACAGTGGGACAACATACTTAAAGTACTGAAAGAAAAACAAGCCACTGTCAACCTAAAATTTAATACCCAGCAAAATGTCTTTTAAAAAGAATACTTTCTCAGATGTTTAAAAGCTAAAGTGATTCGTCACCAGCAAACCCGCACTGCGGGAAACATTAAGTTCTTGAGGAAGAAAGAAAATGATGCTGATAGAAATCTGTGTCCCCACGGGGGAGTGATGAGCACTGGAAATGATAAATATGTGGGTAAATGCAAGTACTTGTGGCTCTTATTAAAAATCATGTTCAACGATGATTGATTGTTTAAAGTAAAAATAATGTGTTTTGTTGTGTTTATAAGCTTAAAGCAATGAGTAATAAAACAAAGATTTGTGATTAGTAACCCAACAATGGGAGATAAAACGAAATAACAAAATATGCTTAATCCAAAAGAAGGTGAAAAAAATAGGAAAAACGAACAAATGAAATAAATGGAAAACAAATAGCAAATTTAAACCTAAACCATATCAGTAATAGATGAAATGGTCTAAACACCCATTTAAAAGACAAAGAGTGTTCGGTTGGGTTATAACAAGGCAAGACCCAATTATATAATGCCTACAGGAAACTCACTTTAAATATAAAGACACAAAAGGTTAAATGTAAAAGGAAGGAAAAAAATACGCCAAACTAATAGTAATTAGATTTTGGAGCAGAGACTATTAGCAGCGATGAAGAGAGTCATCTCGTAATGATAAAGGGTCAGTTTAGCAATGGGCGTAACATTAGGTGCATAAACATTAGGTGCATAAATATTTATACATCCAATAAAAGAGCTTTAAAATACATGAAGCAAAACTGATAGACCCGAATGGAGAAATAATCAAATTCACAATTATAGTTGGAGGTTTTAACACCCTTTTCTCAATAATCAATAGATCAAGTAGACAGAAAATCAGTAAAGACATCGACGGCTTGGACAACACTATCATCCACCGTGGACTAATTGGCATTTACAGAACGTTCCGTGGAACAGCAGCCGCAGACTCGTTCTTAAGCAAGTGTGTCAGATTCTAGGCCGTAAAACACGTCTCAGCAAACTTAAAAGTATCGGAATCATTCAAAGTATGTTCTTTAATGGTGAGAGGATTAAGTTAGAAATAAATAACAGATATCTGGGAAATTCCCAAATATTTGGAAACTAAACAACACACTCCTAAATAACCCTCGGGTCAAGGAGGAAACTGGTAGGGATATAAGAAAACATTTTTAACTGAGTGCAAATGAGAATACCACGTGTGAAAAGTCACAGAACACGGCTAGAGCAGTTCTCAGGTGGTAATTGATAGCACCAAGTGCCTATATTAATAAAGAAAATTCCAAATCACTTCCCTCAGTTTCTGCTGTAAGACGAAAAAAGAAGAGCAAACTCAATCCAAAGTAAGCAAAAGAATGGAGCTAAAGATAAGAGCAGAAATAATTGAAATAGAAAACAACACACAGTAGGAGAAATCAGTGGAACCAGAAGCTGGTTCTCTGAGATCAGTAACAGTGATAAACCTTTAGCCACTCATCAGGGACAAAAGATGCAAATTACCAATATTAAGAATGAGAGTGGTACTGTCTAAAGATAGTAAAAGGTTTCTAAGGTAATGTGATGATGAACTTGATGCCAGTGAATTCTACGCCTCTGATGACATGGACAAATACCCAAAAGACCCAAACAATAAAAGCTCACTCACCAAGAAATAGATAACCCCCAAAGCTCTGTATTTATTAATTGAATTCATAGTTAAAAATCTTCCTACAAAGAAAACTCTAGGCCCAAATGACTTCACTAATGACTGTTTAAAAAAATTAAATTTACTGGGGTGACATTGGTTGATAGGATCACATAGGTTTCAAGTGTATAATTCTATGATACATGATCTGTATATTGCACTGTGTGTCTACCACTCAAAGTCAAATCATCTTCCAACTAGTGACTTTTACCAAACATTTAAGGAAGAAATAGTACCAATTTCTTGTGGATTGAATTGTGTCTTTTTTAAAACTTATGCTTTGAAGTCCTAACCCCCAGTGCCTCAGACTGTGTCTTTATTTGGACAGAGAGTCTTTATAGAGATAATCAAGTTACAATGAAGTTGTTAGGATGGGCCTTAGTCCAGTATGACTGGTGTCTTTACAAAAAGGGGAGATTTGGAGACAGGCATACAGGGAGGACATCATGTGAGCATGAAGACAGCATCTACAAGCGTCTGGAACAGATTCTTCCTTCTCAATCTATGGATTGAGTGAGTGATACACTTATTCATTCTTACATTATATTATAACCAAGTAGGATCTGTCCCAGGAATGCGAGGTTTGCTTAAAATTTCAAAATCAACTTCCCTGGCTGGTTTGGCTCAGTGGTTAGAGCATCAGCGCACAGACAGAAGGGTCACGGGTTCAATTCCTGGTCAAGGCCATGTACCTGGGTTGCAGGTTCCATCCCTGGCCCTGGTTCGGGTGTGTGTGGGAGGCAACCAATTGATGTGTCTTTCACATCGATCTCTCTCTCTCTCTCTCTCTCTCTCTCTCTCTCTCTCTCTCTCCCTCTCCTCACCTCCCTTCTACATTCTCTAAAAAAAGCAATGGAAAAAATATCCTCGGGTTAGGATTAACCAAACAAACAAAAATCGACCAATGTAGTTCAGCATATTAGTGAACTATAAAAGAACCATATACTTTTCTCAAGAGATACAGAAAGAGCTTTTGATAATACCCAGCATCCATTCCTGATAAAAACTTTCAGCAAACTAGAAATAGAAGAGAATTTTCTCAAACCTAGAAGGGGCATTCTGAAAACATTGGCTCTAGCATCACACTTCATTGTGTTAGAGACTGACTTTTCCTTACATGATCAGGAACAAGGCAGGGGTGTCCACTCTCACCTTGTTTACTCAGCATTGCACTAGCGATGCTAGCCAGTGCAATAAGGCAGGAGAAAGAAACAAAAGGTACCTGGATTGAAAAAGAGGAAGCAAAACTGTCTTTATTCGCAGACAACACGATTGTCTATGTAGAAAATTCTATTGAATCTACAAGACAACTTCTTGAACTAAGTTCATTTAGCACGGTTTCAGAATTCAAGGTCAATATACAAAAATCAATTTTATTTCTACATACTAGAAACAAAGAAACTAAAATTAAAAATACCATTTACAATATCATCCAAATATGAAATAATTAGGGATAAATTAGACAAAAAGGTATGAAATTTTTTTTTCATTAAAAAACCGGCAAACCATTGCTTAGAGAAATGAAAGAATACCTAAATAAAAGGACAGATATATCCTGTTCAGGCATCAGAAGACTCAATAGTGTTAAGACATCTCCCCAGATTGGTGTGTAGATTCAGTGCAATTCCAGCCCTCAAACACACACCTGTCCCGCCCCCCTGAAGGTTCCAAAGCTTTTGCAGACCAATGGCCTGGTGGAGGCTGGGCACTGGCTGCACAGGCTGGTGCTGAGCTGTGTGAGTCTCACAGTGGTCCCTAGGATGTCCGGGGTGGAGAGGAGGCCAGGAACCAGGGCTGAGCTAGGAGGTTCCCCGAGGCAGGTACCGTGGGGCCAAATGGGAGGCAGAGATTCACCCAGAAAGCTGACAGCCATTGTCTCCAAGATGTGAGATTACTGATGAATCTTATTTACTTCTTAATGTTCCTATTTTTTGACTTTTTTTTTTTTTTTGCAGAGCAGACCTGTTTCCAATGTAATCAGAGAAACAACCACCCCATAGTTAAATCTCATGGCATTTTGGCTTTTGCACGTCTGTATAATTTGACTGTTTTATAAGGAGGTTGCATTTGTTTTCAGAATCAAAGAGGCAGGCCGGTAGGCAGGACGTGTGTGACCTGTGGCCAAACCTGTGGCTAAAAATAGGTCTTAGGAGACCCTGAGAACTTCTGGGGGGCGAGTCTCAGTAGTCAGGGTGCGCAGACGGCAGTGAAGGGGGGACGGGCGAGCACTGCATTCTGCCTGCCGCGGTCTCCCCAAGGCTGACTTCGGTTGGACACAGGCTGTCTGGTTAACGCGTCACGTCACCTCAAAGCATCCGACGGGAGACGGGGCTCCTTAATCCTGCCGAGGCAGATTGGGATCTCTAATTACCTAATTGGAAAAAGGCACACATGTCAGGCTGCCGCGGTGTTTGGGAATTAATCTTTAAAACCTGACAGTAAACATTAAATTCAATTAGGGCGGGCGATTAGCAAGGACTCTTCGCGCCTCCGCCGGGGGAGCTGGGAGGAGGGCTGGCTGGTCTGCGCTGATTCCGGCGCCCTCGCTGTGCGTGAATCAACCAGGAGGGCCGAGCGGGCCTTTCACTTCAGAGGGGAGTTAGCGGGCGATGACAGACGGGTGGGTTTCTCTAAACACGTAACCGCGTTTCCACCGCCGACTCCGGACGCCCCCAGCCAAGCCCCAGGCTTTCCCGTTCGCTGCTGTAGGTTCTGGTGCTGCAGCTGCCTCTTCTCCCCCCTCTCCCCCCTCTCCCCTCTCCCCTCTCTCCTTTCTTCTCTCTCCTCTCTCCTCTCTCCTCTCTTCTCTCTCCTCTCTTCCCTCTTCTCCTCCCATGACCGTGATCCCTCCTCCCCCCTCCCCAGCCCCCCTTCCTTCTTCCTTCACCCCGTTCTCTCTCCCTTCCTTTCTCCCCTTGTCTTCCTCCCGCTTCCTCTTCGTCAACGTTATGAATTACAAAGTATTTTAAACATAATCAAAAGTGTGGGGAGTAACGTAGCCGACACCTGCGTACCCACCACTCAGGTGGTGAAGCCCAGGGTCGGGCCCCAGGTCCCGGCTGATGGGGTCAGCAGCCTTGGACCGTGGCTCTCCTCGGCTCCCAGGGGGCGCCTCTGCTGCGCGCCCTCCCCCTCGCTGGCCTCTGCTCCCCACGCTCCGCTCTGGTCCCTCCTCAGCCTCCTCGCGCCCCTACCTGGGAGCCCCGGGCCTCCTCTCTGCCCCCTCTACGTTCATTCCAGTGCGGGACTGAAACACCGCCAGTGACAGTGACCCCCAAAGCTCAGCCTCCCCCCTGGACCTCACACTCGTATCCAGCTGCCGGCTCTCTGTCGTTCAAAACCGAGCTCCTGGTCCTCCCCAAACTTGCCACTCCTGCATCGGGCGCACCCCTGCCACCCCCTCCTCCCTCTCCTCCGGGTGCTCGGGCCAGGACCGAGGACTTGGCTGGACCTTTCTCTTGCCCTCCTTCCCCACCTCCAAGCCGAGGAGACCTTGTTGGTTCTACCTTCCAAGCAAGGCCACTTCTCCACTGCCTCCAACTGGCCCAAGTCATCCTCTGCCCGCTGGGTTCTCACAGAAGCTCCTCACGTCTCCCCCGCCCCTCCCTCTCCTCCCTCTCCGCAGCCAGACTGGGCCTGGTCCTGCCTGGAGGGCCCTGCCCCCAGTTTCTGTGTCGCTCCCTTCCCGTTGCCCTCTCCGAGAGGCCCTTCCCCTTTCCCCGCCTACGTTTTGGATGCCAGGTGTTACCACCACCTCAAGTACTACATGGATCCTGCTGGTTCATCCTGTTCAGGCCTGTCTACCCCACTAGAATGTAAATTCTTTGGAGGCAGAGGTTTTGTCTTAATTGTTTACTGCTGAACGATGCCTGGCTGATACAGGTGCTCAGGAAGCCTTTGCTGAATGAATGTGTAAGTGAATGGGCCTAATAGATGATAGCATCAGGGCATGTTTGCTTCAGAGCAGATTTGTTCCCCCCCCCCCAACTCTGCCTCTCTCTAGAGGAAAGAGCGTAGTGTTCGTAGCTCCCGGCCCCGACCCTGCCCCTCTCCCTCCACTCCCAGTCTCACTGCAGATGCACAGACATGATAGCATCCTGCTTCATGTGCGCTTTTAAAACTGTTGGAAGACACACAAGATAGAACTTACCACCCTAACCATGTTTAAGTGTACGATTCCGTGGCCTTAAGTACATCCATGTTATTGTATAACCGTCCCCACCATCCGTCTCCAAAACGCTCTCATCCTGCAAAACTGAAACTGTCTCCGTGAAACAACCAACTCCCCACCCTCCTCTGTCTGCCCGCCGGCAACCACCAGCCTACAGTCCAGCTCTACGATTTTCACTACTCAGGACCTCATGTAAGTGGAATGATACACTATTTGCCTCTTGGGACTAGTGTATTTCACTCAGCACACTCTCCTCAAAGTCCATCCACAGTGTAGCTTGTGGAAGAGCCTCCTTCCTTTTCATGGCTGAGTAATATTCCACCATGTGGATGGACCACACCTTGTTTATACGTTCATCTGTCGGTGGACACTTGGCTGCGTCCACCCGCGGCTGTCGTGAGTAATGTGATATGAACACTGGTGAGCGTGTGTCCCTTTGAGACCCTGGTTTCAGTTCCTTCGTGTGCACAAGTGCAATTGTTGGTTCATATGGTAATTCTGTGATTATCTTTTGAGGAACTGCCATGCTGTTTCCCACAGTGGCTGGACCGTTTTTGCATTCCCACCGACAGTGCACGAGGGTTCCTGATTCTCCAGCCTCTCCAACACTTGCTTGTTTGTTTTTTGAAAGAAGCCATCCCAATGGGTACGAGGTGGCGTTCTGTGTGTGGTTAAAACTTAGATGGCATCATACTGTGTATAAGCAGCAGGACCTGTGTGCTCAGTATTTTTTTACTGTTTAGCCTTGTTAACCCTGTGGAGCTAGTTCATTAATTTTGCTTTATTTTTTTTTTTCTGTTAAAGTCAGACTTGTACATAGTTTTGAAAAAACACGCAGAAGAGCCGCTCCCTACACTGCCCTTCCACCCTGAATTCCACTCCACCTTGAAGGCTCTGGCTGTTCCTCTGTGATTTCTGTCCGTGTTTCTCAATGTAAATGCTGCTATTCTTGGTTCGTCAGTTGAGGCCCCAGCTCTGGACCCCCAGGAAGGAAGGAACTGAGCTCTTAGCATCCTGGGAGGGCATCTCTCGACCTCTTGCCTTCTTACACTTACACACTTGTGTGCTGGGAAACACGCTTTCAGAACCCTGGTCTTCTGCATTTGAGAAGCTCCAGGGTGAATTTTCTCACCGTGAAAGGGGAGGATCTCTTGAGGATCAGGTTTGTGGGGGTGCATGGGTTCCCCAATGTTGCTGAGAAAGTGTCCGGGAACCCTGCTTGCGTGCCTGCAGCCCTGAGAAGCACCGTGGCTCCCTATCTGCTCCCCAGGTCCCCACTTCTTATCCCCGCTTTACAGAGGAGCAGATGGCGGCCTAGAGGGCCAGCAGCACGGGGGCACCTGGCCCCAGTGCCCATGTGCCAGCTGCAGGTGTCCTTCCTGCTTCCCGAGTTCAGTCCTCTGAGCCCCGGGATGACCGGTGAGGCCAGGCCCTGGGCTGTGTGGTGGTGGGTGGAGCTTCCTGGGAGAGCTGGTGACAGCTGCAGCCAGGCCCTCCAGTACTGAGTGGTCCTCGCTCTTGGACTGTACAGGTCTATACTTGAGGGCTCAACAACGCATTTTAGAGATCAACAAGTGTACCTGGGGCTGTCTGCCACGGGCCTTGTTCCCCAGAAAGCCAGGGTGGGAACGAGGCCAGCGCCTTCTCTCCCCTTGGGCAGACACTTGCCGTCTGCCCTGTTGTAAGCACAGGTGTCGCAGGCTCTTTTTGGATCTTAGCTGAACCTGTGAAGGTAGCCTGGCCTGGTGCAGTGTCCCCTGCAGGGCTGAGAAAGTCCCGTCTCACAGGTATCAGAGATGCAGGTGAGACTGCGCAGAGCTGGGAATGTGGTAGCTGCCGTTTTCCTGTGGGTTCCCTGGGCCCCAGAAAATATTTTGGGAAAAGCTCCCCCTCAACTCACAGCCCCAAGCTTTTACATTTGTATGAGGAAATATTTAACCTTTAGGTCTTGTTTTGATGGCAACATGAAGGGAATCTGGTTCCACTGTGAGACCCTCCTCCCGCTGCAGGGCCAAGCTGAGCCCGCAGACCAGGCCCTGCTTCTGACGTCTGGCGCTGTGTTTGCCCCATAGGTGTGGAACGCAGTGGACTCGGGGAGCTGCCTGCAGACCTACTCCCTGCACAGCGAGGCGGTGCGGGCTGCCCGGTGGTCCCCCTGCGGCCAGCGCATCCTCAGCGGTGGCTTCGACTGCGCCCTGCACCTCACAGACCTCGAAACAGGTGTGTTTCTCTGTGTGGTGACCTCAGGCACCCCTTCTGGTGACGGAGCCAGCTCTCCCCTTGGGAAACTTCCCGGTGGGTCTGCAGCTGGTGTCAGGGCCGTGGGAGACAAACCCTGGGACTGGGACCAAGACTCTCTGTGGAGGGTTTGGGCTGGGGCCGTGCCAGCCACCGAGGACAGAGCCCCAAGGTTGTCTTGGCCCCAAGCTGTGGGGCTGGATAAAGAGATGGCTTTTTAATCAGCTTCTGACATGTAATTTGTCCTGAAATGGATTCAGCTTTATCACGGTGTCCTTCGGTCGGAACCAGTTTAGAATTCCTGTCAATTCATTATCGTTGAAAGCAAGCCGTAAGGAACGAGTCCAGCTCACAGGGCGAGTCTGCGAGCGAGGTCCGCTTTAATGCCCACACTGAGCAGGCAGCTGGGCGAGAGGGAGCCGCTGGGGCAAATCCGCAGGGGACTGCTGACAAGCAGGGCGAGAAGGAGACAGAAGTCAGTGGAAGGAGCTCCGGTCACCAGGCTCTGCTGCGCAGCGGGCACCGTGAGCGCCTAGTCCAGCCACCGCCCGAGCCTCCCATCCTGGTTTCCAGGTGAGGTCAGAGCCGGGGAGTGCGGAGCTGGGCTCAGACCTCTGCCCCGACCCCCAGGCTGCTGCCTTCTCCTCCCTGGGCATCCCCTGGGTCCCTCTGTTGCTGGCACCACTGCCAAAGCCAGAGCCAGGAGGGGAGGCCCTGGTTCCCTTGAGCCCTTGGGCAGCCCCTGCCTGCCTGGCCCAGCAGTGGTGGTGCTGGGGTCTGCGCCTCTCCCGGCCCAGCCAGCAGGGGTGGTGACTCCGTAGTCGGGCCACTCAGCCCCTCCCCAGCAGCTCGGAGGTAGGCGCAGGGAGGGCAGGTAGTGGGTGGTTTGGGGTGACTGTGGGGTGTCTCCCCCTCGAGTGTCCTGACTCCTGGGCGGTGGAGGGCAGCCTCCTAGATCCTCTGACTGAGCCCCACGCACACTCAGTGAGGGTGGAGGCATGACTGACGGCTGTGTCAGCAGCTGGCCCTGTGCCACGGGCTTTGCCCACAGCATGTCACTCCTCACCTGGGCTGCTGCCGTGATTATTTCCCCACTTCACAGGTGAAGTGACTGAGGCTGGAGGGGTGGGGAGCTTGCCCAGGGTCTTTTGGTGGTGGGTGTCACACGGGACTTGAGTCGCGTCTATGCACTGCGGAGCCTGTGCCCATTCCACAGTTCCATGTGGACGTTGCCCTGACTGTCCGTGGTCTCACTGGGAGCCCGCAGGGCTGAGGAGGGAGCCAGGGCTCAGGGAGTTGGATGCCACTTGATGCTGCTGCTGATTGGGTCAGTGATGGCAGCAGCAGGTACTGTCACCGAGTGCCCACTACATGCTGGGCCTTCTGCCACAGACGTACACCTGGGTCTCATTTAGCCCCCTCTCACCCTTAGAGGCTGGCACCACCTGAATTCTATTCACACCTTGGCCCCGAGCCATGAGCCAGCAGTAGAGTCAGGGTGCGGGCAGGCCTGCCAGGCTCTGAGCCGGCTCCTGACCTTGCACTCAGTAAGCCAAGCTCAGTATTGGAGACACGGGGCGAGCAAGACCTGGGACCCACCTGGAGAAGCCCATAGCTGCTGGGAGACACGAAGTGCTGAGAGAATCTCAGTGATGCAGCAGATTCAGGAGCTACGAGAACCTCTAGCCTGGAGGATTAAGGAAGACTTCCTGGAGGAAGAGGGACCCGAGCTGAGGCAGGATTAGGGGGACGGAGAATCAGGTTGCAGGGGCGTGGTTGAGTGGGAGGGAAGCGGGTTCTCAGTGGATGGAACAGTGATGACCCAGGTGTCACAGGAGCATGAACTGTGGTAGAAATGTGGGTGCAGGGAGCTGGGGGGCTGAGCCCGGGGTGCAGGAGCGGTGCCCGAGCTTTAGGAAGTTCCAGGCCCGTGGTGCACGTTCCCAGGCACTGCTCCCTACTGCAGGGTCAGAGTGCCATGGGCGCCGCCCATCAGCCTGCAGGTGAAGTGATGCTTTTCACACCCTGGTGATGCAGTTGGTTAATCCAATAGGAGTTCATTTGATAACATTGATAGGATCCTAGTGGCCCTTTGTCATACTCTGTCTTCTCAGTCAGCAGATGTTAGTTAAACAGACACTGCCCTTGTGTGTGTGTGTGTGTGTGTGAGAGGGGGAGAAGTGTCTGAAATTCCTAGACTTTCAGAGTCCTCCTGCCTCACAAGTTAGGGACTGTCACAGCAGGTGGCAGTAGGGGGCCGCTGCGGAGGCTGGAGCACTCTGGGCAGGTTTCCTGGTTGGCAGCTGGTTGGGTGTGCCCGAGGCTGATGGAGCGCTGGAGGAGGGGAGGCAGCTGCCTGGCCCCTGTTGGCAGAGCTGTGGCTGGAAGGAAGGTGTCTGGCCCCGCCCCTCCTCCGCCTCCAGCTCTGGTGTGCCTGGGGGTGGCAGAGGGAGGGCATGGCCTGACCCTCAGAGCAGTTGCCATCTGGCCTGGGAGGTGATGGGGACTTTTCCATGCACACCCTCTGCTGGGAATGGCACCCACCACCTGGTTCACCTGTTGAAGGCCCACTTTCCTTCCCTCAGCACTTATTGAGCACGTATTGTGTACAGGCCCTGGTGCTGGGCTGCAATGGTGAGCGTGTTAGATGGGGGGTAGGGATGAGGGGTTTGGACCTCGCCCTTGGGGAAGCCCTCCAGCCCCTAGAGGGGGCCTCCCCTGCTGAAGGGGTTGTTGGTTTCCGTGTCCATGTCTCCCTGGCTAGTGTGGGAGCTCCTGGAGGCTGGGCCTGTCCCGGTGGTCTCCGTGTGTCCGTCATCAGGCCAGGCCTGGTGGACGAGACGGAGCTGAGGCCGGCCCTTGCCAGGCAGTCAGACCCTCCAGGGGCCGCCGGGGCGGGGTGGGGGTGGGGGCTTCACCCCGACCTGGGCTGAGCTGGGTGCTATCTTTAGCAGGGGCTGGGTAGGCGTGCGCTGCCTCCATGGCGCTCGGCCTGGTCCGCTGTCTGTCCTTTCTCGTCACCAAGCCTGATCTCCCTCTTCCCCAGCTCTGCCTCTTTCCGCCCTCGGTGATTTGGCTTTTTCATTTCAATCTAATTAGAACTCCCTGCCAGGAGAAGGCGACGTAGGGCGTTCTCACTGCAGTGCTGCGGGAATTAGTCACTCGGTGCCCATTGTCACTAATGGGAATTTGGCGCCAAGACCATTTATCCTGGTGTCCTCAATCAATACCATTAAAAATCTGTGGGTTCTAAAACGTCAATACCCGGCCAGAGATATGGAGGGCCAGCCACATTTTATCTCGTTAATTTATAGTTCTGACGGACCGTTGGCTTATAGAGCAACCATGAATCAACACTTAAATAAAATCCGCTCACAGATTAATTATTTTTGATGCTCTCGTTTCAGTCTGTAATCTTCCTAACAAAACGCCTCTGGTGCATTAGGCTGAGGCGGCCTCAGGGAAGCCAGCGGCTCTGCCAACACCCAAGCTTCGCTGCTTTATGAGTCAGCGTCCTGCATACCAGATCCGCTGTCTCCTCTAAATTCCTGGCTGCTGTTCATTCTACCTGGCGCTGGCTTCTTACACCATCCGGCCCCCCAGGCAGTAGCCCCCCTGGGTGCAAAGGCCTCCAAGGTAGAGGGGACGGTCCTTTCCCTGGAGCCTCAGGGCACCCTGTCCTTCCTGGGTCATGGTCAGCTCTACGGATATGTGCCCAGCCTGTCCAGGAGCAGCTCTCAGTGCTGGAGGTGCACGTGTGACAGAGCATGGGTGGGGTACAGATGCGGCCGGGATCCCCGGGGAAGGTTCCTTCCGCTCTGTGTCCGCATCTGCGGAGAGGTGACGGAGCCTGGCTGGGGGTGCTGTTGAGGGAGAGCTGAGATGGGGGTGCAGAGGCTGTCTGTGGAATGCCCGGCACATGGTAGGCGCTTGGCAAAGGGTGTCCCTTCCTGCCCTCGTCACTGCCCCAGGAGGCCTCTCAGACGGTAGGAGACAATGACCTCATTCCTACTGAGTGTCCAGAGAGCCCCAGCTGCTGGCCCTTTCCCCAAGCGGAACAGCTCTGGGGGCTCAGTGCCAAAAGCCCCGATGTTTTCCTGAGCTGGCAGGTTAGTGGGCCTCTCTCTTCCAGGTGTGGATCAGGGAGCAAGTCCCAGCTTCTCTTCCATGTCCTGCTTCTCCGTGACAGCGTGGCCTGGCGGGGGTGGCAGCTTCCTCCCTATGATGGGACGGCACGTGCCCTTTGTGTGGGTAGGTGTCCTCCTCATTCAGACCCCCTGCCTGCAGCCTTGCTGTCCTCAGCCCTGGGCTGGCCCCTCCTGCTCTGGGGTCCCTGTCTTTTGGTGTGTGTTGGCGGGGGGGTCACGGTGCATGGAAATGAGTGGCCAACTGGGTCTGGACCCATAAATGGTCGTTTCTCTTGCTTTCCCAGAAAGGTCTTCGGTGTCCTCCTTGCTCATGGGTCCTGATGGGGCCCCCATCACAGAAACGCTACAAGGACATGGACGGCAGAGGGCCGAACGCTCTCCGCAGGCCAGGCCTGTGTCAGGTTGAAATGAGTAAATGGATGTCAGACCCCTCTTACTCCATATCTACCCTCCACTCTACCCTGTGAGGGGAGTGATTTTACCCCCATTGCGTTGACCCAGACACTGAGGTATTTGCTGAGTTGCTTGGGGCCACGCCGCCAGCTGACACAGCCGGGCCCCAACTCCAGCCTGTGTGACAGCCGGAGGCTTTGCTGTTGACGCTTGGGTGTAGCGTGCCCTGACCGCGTCTGCTCCCTGCTCTGGACAAACTGTTTACTCCAGTCGACGTGGGGAGCCTACTTGGCTCTCTCCCGGGCAGCTGGCTTGCTACCTGCAGAGGAACCTCGGGTCCGCTGGGAGGAAGGCATGCCCAGACGGGTGAGCTTAGGCTTAGAGTTAGGGTTAGTGACTGATCCCTCTGATTAAGTGACCGGCTGAAGGATGCTCCAGCGGGAAGAATGCTGGCCCTGGCGATTTTAGAGCACTCGGCGCGGGAAGGGTGAGCAGCATCCAAATCAGAACCCTGATGAAGAGCCCCGGGGCTCCTGGGGCTTCAGAGAAGGGGCACAGACGAGACTCCACGCTGGGCTAAGCCTTCAGAGGGGACCGCCCTGGGCGCTCCTCCATTCTCAGGCTTTCGAGCACCATGACTGGGTGTCCCCCAGCACATCTCAGAGAGGCTCGGTGGGGTGTCCTTCAGGGGCCTGTGGGGACCAACAGGCAAGTACTCAGCAAGTGGGGCTGCGATGTGGGCTCCTGTGGTGGCAAGTGCAGAGCTCCCGGTGGCACAGGCACCGTGTGTGTTCACTCGTGGGGCCCTAGGGGTTTTGCCACTAGATCCGGACCCAAGGCTCCAAGGGGCTGGATAGCTGCCCCTTGGTCTGAGTTGCTGCCCACCCCCCCTCCCACTGATGCAGGCAGGACCCCACAGGCTCCTCTGCTGGTCCCTCATCACCTGGGCCCGTTTCTAAGCTCATCCCTTCCCTGAAGCACCCTCCCCCCACCCGCCTCTTGAATGCTGTCTGTTCTCCAAGGCCCGGACAGCTGTCGCAGTTCCATGAGCACTTGCTCTCTGAAGAGTCTCAACCGCGTTTTCCCCTCTATCCACACAGCTTTGTGGTGAGAGGCTGACCCTGGTTATGGATATTAAGTCAGATGTCATTAAATTCCAGGAAAACACCTGCCAGCGCACCCCTCACACTTGGAAGGTGCCCAGAGCTCTTCCCACATCTCACCGACGCCCGTCTTGTTTGCACCTAGTCTGGCGTCTGGATCAGGGAAAGCTGGCTTTCGGTCCCAGCACTGTCGCGTGCGTTACCACGAGTGTGCAGTGAGATGTTTATCTCTGTGTGTGTGTGTGTGTAATTGCGATTGGGTTGCATTTGGCACCCTCGTAGGTAAGACCACCTGTGCCCACGAGCCCTGGAGCCTGAACATGGTCACTGCACGTTTGCCTTCCTGGGGGTGATGTCTGAGTCCCAGGAAACCAACTTGGGAAAACCTTTGGGACATGCCTTGTGTGCAAGTTGAAAAGTCTTTTAAGAAAGAAATCTGGAAAATGCAGTCTTGTTCAGATAGTTAAGACCAGTAGCTCACCTTGATATAAGGAAATCATGGCCACGGCCAATGCTTCTCTGTTGTGTGGTTGCTGCCGCTGAACCGCTGCCCACTGGGCCTCGCAACTCTCGGAAGCTGGCCCACCTGCATTATTTCTAATTCTCACAGCAACCTCGTGAGGTGAGTTTTATCGCCCCAGTTTTCCATGTAGGATCCCTGGGGTCTAAGAGGGTTGCCGGCTGATCCAGGGGTAACGTTCAGGCTCGTCAGACTCACGCCCGGACCCTTCCCTGGGCCCAGCCCCAGTGCCAAGATGGCCCCGTTTCTGACTCAGAGAGTTTGATCTGGAAGTTAGTAATCTCCTCCTCTTGTTAGCGTTGAGTCAGGGTGGTTAAATTTACAGCTGGCTGCAGTCTCCCCAGAGGAGTGTAACGATATTGATTTTAGCGAAATGAGTCACATGCCGCCTGGCTGGGAGCACAGGCTCAGTCCCCACCAGCCGACAGCCTTCCCTCGCCAGCGTCTTCCCTGCACGCTCCCGAGTCTTCCACGTGCACAAAGAGCTAAGGAGGAGGAAGGGTCACGAATTGCTCGCGGCAGGCGCGGTGGGGCGCAGAGAGCTGGCCTCCAGCAGACGGGCCGGCCTCCGCCCCCGCGTGGCCGACTCTGCACCTCGCTGAGCGTCCGTCTCCCCAGCTGCGAAATGAGTTAATTGCACCTGCCACGTAGGGTTGTGGCGGGACACGTGCGAGCCCCAGGCAGGCCCGGAGGTACCAGGCGCCGCCTCCCTGAGAGTGGGGCAGGCACGTCCCTTCTCTTTCTTGGGGACCGTACTTGGTTTCGTCTGAACCCGGCTGAGTGGAAGAGGAGCCCCCCCCCCCCCGCGGACCTGGAGCCCCGTATGTTGACGGGGTCCCCAGGGTCAGCTTAGGGTGGATGGGCAGTGTGGCCCCAGCCACGTGTGCGTGGTCACCTCCGGGGCCTCGCCGTCCCCACCTGAGAGAGGAAGAGGGGCCCCTCCGAGGAGGTCCCTGGCCAGTGTTAGCGACTGCCTCCCGTGGTCACGTAGGTGAGGGAGCACTGGCAGCACTAATCGTGTTGAGAGAGCAAACCAGGTTTCTGCTCTCTGCTGGAACATGTTTTTGCCGACGCCGTAGAGTTCACGTGCGTCATTATTGACTGAAGGGGGAAAGGGAGTGATTTTTCCCAACTCCGCGAGGATCGGAAAGTTCTTACACCGGATGATTTCATTATAACGAGATCAATACAGTCAGTGTTTGTGGATTAAATATTTTAAAACTCAATTTCCTATAAGCAGCATATAGCAAATAATAGAATTTCCTGTAACAGACATGTGCACAGGCGGGCGAGCCTCAAGGTTAGGGTCACGTCCCCGCGAACCGTGGTGCTTGAGTGGCATCTCCGGGAGAGGGTGGGGCAAGCAGGCCTTGGGGTTTATAAAACGGCGCAGAGGAGGCGCAGCGCTCACAGGAAGGACCTTCACCTCCAGCGTGGAGGTGTCCTGATAACGATTTCCCAGCCTTTATCCATCTCGCCAGCGGAACGCAGAGGCCATCCCGCAGCATCGTATTCTCCTGGCCTGCGACACAAACCCCAAGCCACTAGCCTCTCAAGGTCTCCGCCGTTCAGGACCCGTATCCCTGGGATTCGGCGGTTAATGTAACCGAGGATGCATTCAGGCATCTCGGGCTCAGTTTTTTTCAAACGACAGTAGCTCCCTTTTGTTGTTTGCTGGCTGCCCTGCCTTGTGGAGCGCTTTGCGTGCCTGCCGCGTGTGCCCTCCGACGGCCTTGGTCACGAGGGCCCACGACCCAGCGGGGGGGGCATAGCGGGCCCTCCACCGGAAGTGAGGGAGCTGGGGGGGACTCTGGGACTCGGCTGCCCTGCTGACTGCCTCCCACTGGCCTCGCCTTGTCCGAGGCCTCCTCACCGAGCAGAACTTACCCCTTAGCCTTTCTCATGGGGTGTGTGGAAGCGTATTTAAAAATTCTTAAATCTTGCCCTGGCCGGCGTTGCCCAAGGGTTAGAGCGCCGGCCCTCTCACGAAAGGTCACGGGTTTGATTCCTGGTCGAGGGCGCGTGCCTGGGTTGCATTGATATTTCTCTCTCCCTTTCTCTCTCCCTCCCTCCCTTCCACTCTCTCTAAAAATCAAGGCAAAAACATCCTTGGGTGAAGATTAACAACAAAATTTAAAAATCTTTTCGTTTTGGGTCCTTTTAACAAAGGAATATAGTAAAGGCCTGGCTGTCATGAGTGGGAGTAGGAAAAAGATATAAACTCCAGCTTGTCTTCTAACTGGAAAACGTTGTTCTTAAAAGACATCGATCCTCTCTCCGTCTCCTCGGGGCGCTGAGGAGGAATAGCATATTCACAAGCACTTTTTTAACCACAAAAAGTTCAATCACGTCTTTTGGCAGCTGAGCTCTCACTTCCCCCCGTCTCCCCCGTTGTTGGCAACGCTGTGTGGCTGCACTTTCTGAAGCCGGCGAGTTCACTGCCTTTTCTGAAACAGGCATATGCTGAGTGCTGCGCTCCAGGAGCGAGGAGACAGTTCTCCCCAGGTGGCGGAGCTTGTTTTCCGTCTGGGCTGAAAGATTGGCAGTGAACCCAAGCGAGCAAGAAGCCGCCGGAGGCCCGTGGTCTCCCCCAGGGGCCCTTCGCCGTGGGGTGGGGCTGCCCCCGGGACAGTGAGCTCTTGCCCCCCCCCCCGGGACATACCGGTGGGTCCTGCCCTTGCCCCCAGCGGGTCCCCCTGCTGCAGGCGCGAGGGGCGTGCTGGGTGCTCCATGGCGTTGCCCCAGTCCCGGATGGATGGGCTGGTGGAGAGCAAAAGGGGGGGGGGGTGCCCCAGGGGGGACTGGCTAATTGAGAATGTCGTGGTTGGTTCCTGACTACCCGCTTGGCTCCGGATGTGCTCAGACGGGAGAAGCACAAGCTCAGGAATATGAGGTTTCCAACCAGATCCGTTCCCAGAAGCGATGTTTTGTTTCCCGGAGAGGGTGGCTGCTCTGTTGACCTAAGGACAGGGGCGTCGCCCCGAGCCCGGTACAAGCCTGCTCACCTCCCCAGCCTCTCCAGAGGAATCCTTTTACTTACTTATTGCTCGTCCTCACCTGAGGATATTTTTTCCACTGCTTTTCAGAGAGAGTGGGAGGGAGGGAGGGGGAGAGAAACATTGATGTGAGAGAGACGCATGATGGGTTGCCTCCCGAACACTCCCAGACGGCCAGGATCGAACCTGCAGCCCAGGGACGTGCCCTTGACCGGGAATTGAACCCGTGACCCTTCGGTGTGCAGGCCGACGCTCCGGCCACTGAGCCACGCCGGCCAGGGCGAATTCTCTATTTTTAGAAAACAGTGTTACAACAACAACATGAGTATGATTTAAAGTCACTGCACGTCGGTGAATCGGTGAATCTCTTCCCGGCCTTTGACCGTCCGTCCTTAGTCCTGTTGTGATTCAGAGCCAGGCGTCGGGCGTTGTCCGCCTGCCCACAGGGCATGTTTCTCATCCCCCCCCAGTTTCAGACAGCCTCTCAGCAGCCCGCGGGCGGGCGGAGGGCTGTGGTAGCCCCGGCCGCTCCCTCGGGCGGGACAGCCCTGCTGTGTGCAGCCCTGTCCCGCTGTGGGGACGGGGCGTGACCTGGCCGGCTCCTGAGGACGCGGCGATGACCCAGGATGACCACGAACACCTCTGTGCCCTGGGTTCTGTTGCAGAATAGTCAAGGGGCTCATTGAGCTTAGAGAGGCACCGTCTCCATTTGTAAAAGGTCAAGTGTTCCCAGAATTTTCTCTGATTACGTACAAGTGGCTGCCAGTTGTCGGCTCCTGGAAGATATTAGGAAAAAGTCAACGCACTCAGTCGTTCATTAAGGTAAAGGTGAGGCTGTAAGAAAGAACGAGAGAAACTGCTTTCCGGAAACTTGTTCTGCGGGAGGAACACCACGGAAACAGGTGCTTTCCGTCGTCTCCATCGCGCTGTGACTTTCGTGGGCGAACACGAGGTAAATGTGTCACCTGTTAAAGGCTCTAACACCTGCCCCTTAGCTGGGGAACAGCGCTTCCCTAATCTGCTTTAAAATACTTCCAGTGAAAATTTCAGTGGGCTTTGAACGGGGCTGTGAAAAATACGCCGTTACCGGGCGCGGGGAGGCGGGCGTTCGAGCTGAGCGCCCGAGCCGTGCCCCTGGCAGAGCTGGCGGCGCAGGGGCGCGGGGGCGGCGGCCCCGCTGCCGAGGGTGAGCGTCCGTCAGGGCCCATGCGCCCTGGGAGGGTCTCGGTGGCTCGGACAGACTTCGGCGAATGAACTGAGGCTGTAGCCCCGCTGCTTTCAAATCACCGACTGACGGACGAAACAGTTCCCTACATTTGGAAAAACGGAAGCACGGTCAAGCCTGTTGCTCTCACTGAAAACACTGGGGCTTACTAACGATTTCAGAGAAGCTGCTGATGCTCTTCGTGAGTGAAACGGCACGTTGATCTGTTCTAAAGCACTGGTTATTTCCTCCTTGTTTCACCCTTTAAAATGCTCAGCTTTGGTGTTTGTTGTAACGCTCATAACATATTGGTACACAGCACACTGTGTAGCCAGTGAACAGACGCACCGGCGTCGGTGACGGGGCTTCTGGGCTCTCCTAGGCGGTGCCCACTGTCGGACGAGTCCTGGGGCCGCGCATCCAGGCCAGTGGGGCCTGTAAAAGGCGGCGGCTGTCGCTCTCGAGTCCCGATCAGTGGCTTTGTGTCTTCCCTGGTGACTTGGTAGAACAGCTCGCTGAGTGCGCGGGGTCCTGAGCACCGGGCAGGGCGGCCTCCAGGCGGGGCTTTGCGAGTTGGCCGAGCAGCTGCGCTTCCTGGGTCGCTGTAGGAGGCGGCGACGCGGGAGAGCTTGGTGTCCTCGGCCACCGGCCCGTGCACCCGGCTGCCTGCTGCCTCAGTCCGGCAGGGGCTCCCCGTGGGCCAGCGGCGGTCACTGGCGTCCCTCGCGGGCCGGGGCAGCCCTCGTCGGCACCGCTGCGGGAAGCCACCTTCACGTTCTGGTCAGCGCGGTGCCCAGCAGGATGCCGTGCCTGGTGTGGTGGCCCGGGCCCCAGGGACAGGCCCCGGGCGGCCCTCAGGCTCTCAGGGCAGCCTGCCACCCCCACTGCCGGGCTCCGCAGCAGACCCTCTGTGGGTGGTTTTAAGGGGGTGGTCACTTTGGAGCCCCCTGCTTTCGTCAGATTGCATACCCCCGGGTGGAGCCTGAAACGTTGCTCGGTCTCCCGAGTGCTGGGTGTCTCGGCCGTAAAGAGTCTGAAGGGCGGATGCTGGTTCATGTCTAAGAGCACGCGGAAGGCGGCATTCGCGATCCAGCCGCCGGCCCCGTTCCGGCGGGTGAGGGGTTCTGCCGATCAGGGTCGGGGGCAGAGTGCGCCCGTGCCTCTGCCACCACTGTTAAGTGCCCACTGGCCGCCTCGGGCCGGGGGGGCGGCGTGGGCCCGTAGCTCCCTCCCAGGCGGTGTCTTTGTCTTAGAGAGATTTATTCTGCGGCCTGAGTGTTTTCTCTCTTCTCTTCTTGTGTTGTAGGAACCCAGCTACTCAGCGGCCAGAGTAACTTTAGAGTCACTGCCTTGAAATTTCACCCGAAAGACCACAACGTTTTCGTGTGCGGAGGCTTCAGCTCTGAAATCAAAGCCTGGGACGTGAGGACCAGCAAGGTAAGCCCGTCCCCCTCGCCTGCCTTTCCGAGGGGAGCTCGCCCTGACGCTTGGAATGACGGGGGCGGGTCCCCATCGCCACTCAGGACGCTTCCGATGGAGTAGTCACCACTAATGTTTAATCGGTGCCAAGCATAAGTTTTAGATGTTTGAAAACAGTTTTGAGCTGTTAGACTATTAAAACATCGCAGGTGCAATCCTGTACAACAGCACCAACAGTATTTATTGAGCACCTACTGTGTGCAAGTGCTTCTGGATGATGTGAAATAAATCAGCCTTGGGTTGCTCAAGGGAATCACGTGTGGATGCATATAACTGGTGTGGAGAAGTGCCGTGTGTGTGTGTTCATCTGTGTGTGTGTATGAGGTGTGTGTGTTCATCTGTGTGTGTGCGTGTGAGATGTGCGTTTATCTGTGTGGGTTGTGTGTGAGATGTGTGTGTAGTGTGTATTAGGGTGTGTGTGTGTGAATATGGGCGAGAGAGGGAGGGAAGGGCTGGCATGCAGAGGGGTGAGTGCTGTCATCTCTGTGTGAGGAAGGCTTCTTGGAGGAGACTGTGCTCCTTTTGGGGCTTAAAGGCTGGTCCCCATCAGTCGGGCAGGGAAGCGATCTGTCTCCACTCCTTCCCTGAACAAGCCTGCTGCTCCTGTCGCCTCCACCGACGTAACACGTGGCAACTCCATCCCTTCTAGTCGTTCCGCCAGAACCATCAGATTCACCCCGTCTCTGCTCTTCCTGTCCCCCCCAAACCCAACCCTCCAGGAAATCCAGTCCGACAGTGAGTCTGGTTTAAGGTGCTGTTGCCTCCTGCTGGTCTAATTGCGGGGTTTTCTATATGGCGTCTCTTTCCCGCTTGGCTTCTTGCAGTTTGTTCTCAACAACTGGAGGCCGGAGTGGCCTGTTACAGTGCCCTTCAGACGTGCCGCCCTTCTGGTCAGAGCCCTGAGGCTCTGGGCTCACTCACAGTGAAAGCCAGCATCCCTGCAGTGGTCCACCAGACCTGCACGACCTTCTCTCACCCCCACTGCCCTTTCCCCAACACACCTGCCTCAGGGCCTTTGCACTTGCTGCTCCTTCTGCCTGGAATGTTTTTCTCCAGTTTTCTACTAGAGGCTTGTGCCCTTCCCCCTACGGTGCTCTGCTCAAATGCCACCTCTCCAGGGAGGCCATCCCTGACCACCATGCCAGCCACACCCTGGCATCCAGTAGCCTCCTTTGCCACCTCACTTATCCTGTGGGTTTTACATGTTCATTTATTTCCTGTCTCCCTCCACTCGAACGTAAGATCCGCAGGGTGGGGGTTTTTGTCTGTTTTGTTTGCTGCTCACTTCTAGCTTCTAGAACAGAGCCTGGCAAATCGCAGGCACTCAGCAAATCTTGGTTGGCTGAATGAGGGAGGAAGGCAGTCATGCCCAGCGTATGGTACAGGAGGTGGTAATATGAAACGCGGGCGGGGCCAGTGGACGGCGCCTTGGCTGGGCGTGGGCTCCCGGCTGTGGGAGAGGCCCAGGCAGAGAGGCAGTCGGTGCCGTGCTCCTGGTTTGGATTAGCAGAGGGGAACCGTGGCAGGCTTGTGAGAAGGGCTGCGGGATCAGGGGTGAGGAGGGGTTCATGGAGGGGCCATGAGGAAGAGCCGCAGCTGGACTGTCTCCAGGGCTTGATGAGGTCAGGAGGGCTCGTTTTCAGGACCTGAGAAACATCGCCCTGGTCTGAGGAAGGCTCACCGTCGCTCACGCGTGTTGAACTTGACTTTGAAAGATGCATCCCTTCTCATGGCTGAGTAGTATTCCACTGCGTACACGCATCACGTCTTTATCCAGTCCTCTCTCAAAGGACACTTTGGCTGGCCCCCGTGAATAATGCTGCAGTGAACATAGGGGTGCACATATCCTTGCCAATACATGTTTTCGAGTTTTTTGGGTATATACCCAAGAGAGGGATTGCTGGGTCATACGGTAGCTCCATTCTTAATTTTTGAGGAATCACCAGTCTGCTCTCCATAGTGGCCCCACCAGTCTACCTTCCTGCAGCGGGGAAGCAGGGTTCCCTTCTCTCCACACCCTCTCCGGCACTCGTTATTGCCGGTCTTGTTGAGCACAGCCACTCCAGCAGGTGTGAGGCGGTAGCTCATTGTAGTTTCGATTTGCGTTTCCCTGATTGCTGGTGAGGTTGAGCATCTTTCATGTATCTATCGGCTGTTCGTGTGTCTTCCTCGGAGAGGTGTCTGCTCAGGCTCTCTGCCCAGTTTTTAATTGGGTTGTTTGTTTGTTGGGTGTTGAGTTTTATGAGTTCTTTATATATTTTGGAAATTAAACCTTTGTCATAGCTACTGTTTGCAAATACCATCTCCCATATGATGAAGTGCCATTTGCAACAACACGAATGGACCTTGAGAATATCACGCTAAGGAAATGTCAGTCAGAAGAAGCTAAGAACCATATGATCTCACTCGTATGTGGGATATAAAACTGAAACTCGTGGACACCAACAGCAGTGTGGTGGTTGCCAGAGGGAAGGGGGTGGGGGATGAAGGGAGCCTAATATCTGGTGACTGGAGAAGATTTGACTTTGGGTGGTGGGCACACAGAGCAATATACAAATCTTGTAACATAGAAACCCACACCTGAAACCTATATGATCCTATTAACCATTGTCACTCCCATAAATTTAATTTTAAAAAAAGAAAGAAGAAGGTGCAGAATGTCAGAGAGTGTCCCCCTCCATTTGGGAGTGAGTGTCCCAGCCCGAAGGGCTCCAGCCTGCTGCACCTGCACCAGCAGGTTCTACCCGAAGGCTGCCCCCAACGGGTGCGGCCCCCAGGCAGGCCTGTGCTGAGCAGAGGTTGTCCACGTGGCCAGGGTGGAGGGAGGGGAGCCTGCGCCCCCAAGGCCAGGTTTGAAGGTCAGGCTGGTGCTTCCGAGCGGCCTCCGCAGGACGGTGCCTCCCAGCAGGCACAGGGCTGCGGGTGCTCTGAGGAGAACCTAAAAACAGAGGCAGCTTCTTTAAAGGGAGTGGACTGTTCATCCATAGACATCTTGCTTAAAGTTCTTCACGGTGGGAGAGTTAGAGCACAGATAGATATACCCTTTTTATTTATTTTATTTAAAAAATATATTTTTATTGCTTTTTATTTTTATTTTATTTTTTTAAAAATATATCTTTATTGATTTCAGAGAGAGGAAAGGAGAAGGAAAGAGAGAGATAGAAACGTCAATGATGAGAGAGTCATCGATCAAGCCCACAACCCGGGCATGTGCCCTGACCGGGAACCGAAGCCCGATCGCCTGGATCCCAGGTCGACGCTCAGCCGCTGAGCCACGCCCGGCCGGGCTTTATTGCTTTTTAGAGAGAGGAAGGGAGAGAGAGAGAAACATCAATGTGGGAGAGAAACACTCATCGGCCGCCTCCCGCACACCCCCTGCCAGGGATCGGGCCTGCAACCCGAGCATGTGCCCCGACCGGGAATTGAACCAGTGACCTCACGGTGCACAAGATGGTGCTCAGTCCACTGAGCCACATTGGCCAGGGCTCTACTCTTAAAAATAAACACCCAGTCATACAGGCGCCTTCTGTGCCCATCCAGTCTCCTCCTGAGCTGAAGATGGGTCTGAGGCCCTGCTGCTCAGGCCACCAAATGGGTGGGAGCCACCACTGAGTGGTGGGAGCTGTTCCTCTGCAAAGGCCTAAACTGAAGGAATAAGGTTGATGGAAAATAGTTTATTTTTTTAAATTACACCTTTTTTTTTTTTTTTTACAAACTCTTTTTACAAAAATATTTGGAAAAGAGAGAAAAGTTACCCATAAAGAAGTGGGCACAGTGGGATTTTAGGAAAACCCTAGAACACTTGTATTTGGGCTATAAACACACAATAAATGAAAGAACACCCTGGAAAGTGCTGTGGCGTTGGAACCTCTCCATCAGGTGACCCCTGGGTCCCCCAGCCCCTGCGGAGGACCAGGTCCCATAAAGGTGCACTCCCAGATTTTCGCCTTAAAAACCAAACTTGAGAAATTGGTCATGCAGGACGCCATCTGACCGAAGAGTTTGTTGAAAATACCGGCTTTTCTCCTGGGGCTGAGGCCAGCTGATGCCCGGAGGGTGCTGGGGGAGAAGCAGTTGGCAGCAGATGCTGCTGTGACTGGTACTGGCACGGGGCAAGCCTCTCCCGGGCTAGTAACCTGGTGGAGAAAGAAATCTGTGCCGTATTTGTTTACACTCCCTTCTTAGCAGCAAAATGACTGCCCCCCCCCCCCCACGGGGTCACAGGGCGCAGCTCCATTTGCACCCGCCAGGCTTCAGGGACAACTCTTTCCTGCTTCAGTGGCCTCACCTGGACTCCACAGGGTGGCTGGAGATGCCCGCGCAGGCCCGCTGCCGCCGGGCGCTGTCCCCGGTGCTGAATGCCGCCCGGGCCTCCCTGGCGTGTGCAGGACCCCAGAGGGCCAGCCCTGGCTTTTTCTGCCTTTCAGGGGCAGCTGGAAACTAATCTCAGGCAGAACAGGAGGGACGCAGACCTCAGCTTAAAACGAGACACACTTTCCCTTTTAAATACAGCAGAAAGGCCTGTATTGTAAAAGTAGCATGTGATCATGTAGAAGGGGAATGAGAGAAGGGGTGGTGGAGCCAGCCGCCGGCAAGCTTAGTGCCTTTAGATGTTTTCCTTTCCTTGCTCTTTCCCGCATGCGGGCTTTTGAGAAAACATTGTTTGGTCTCATTCTTATATGTTAATTTTGTATTTTGCTTTTCTCAGAGCATTGTCAGGGCTTTCCTTGTTATCACAAACTCGGGTAAAATTTTCCGGACGTCCCTTTGATGCAGGTGCCTGGCTGACTGGCTCACAGCAGTGTCTGACGTAGGCAGGCCCTCGATGAACATGGACTGAATGAGTCAGTCCCAGATGGCTCAGCTTATTAAACAGTTTCCCTATAGCTGGGCATTTAGGATGCCCTTCTCTCCCCTTTTTCCAATTAAAAGTTTTAGAGGTGAGGATGGAGGTCAGGGGTCAGGAAATAGCAGCCTGGGGCTAGATCTGACCCACTGCCTGCTTTTTATAAAGTTTTATTGGAACACAGTCACACTCATTCGTGTATGCATCGCCTGTGGCTGCTTTCACACTACAGAGACGGAACCGAGTAGCTGGAACGGACACCACGGCCTGCAAAGCCAAAATATTTACAACCTGGCCAACCCCTGTAATGCATCGATCCAGCTGTGACATCTGTCACCCCGTTGTTTGTTGGGACTGATTGCCCTGATCTGGCTGACAGGGTGGGGACTCCTGTGCCTCCCCCTGTTAGGGGCATCCTTGCGGACCGTGTGCTCAGAGAACGTCTTTCCCAGAGAACTGTTCGCTGGTCACGACGTCTGAGACGTCTCTCTTGTCATGACCCCAGACAGCCATCCCAGTTCTCACTGTGGTACGTTCCTCCGTAAGACACATATCTGTAGATATAGTGTTTCCCGTATTGGGGCCTTATTTCCTTAAGCTTGGGTCCCAGAGCTCAATTGCTGGCTCCAAGCGAGTCAGCATGTCAAAGGTAAGGGGTAGGTTGCTGGCCAGAGTGGAGGCTTCCTGGTGTGCCCGCCACCCCTGGAGCCTGACCACAGGGCTGGGGTCTCAGAGAACTGAGGCTGAGGAGAAGCTGGAACATAACCTTTCAGCTGCTTTTCAGGCCTGCAATTTTATGATTCCTCAAGCTTAGCCAAGTGATGAATGTTGGGATTCGGGACTCCTCTGGTCCAGCCCAGTTCATTACGGCAAATGGACTGCTTGGCTCCCATCTTCTCATCTTGGCTGATCTCTCTGCCTCATCACATCCCTCATTACTGCCAAGTGCCTGGCTCCACCTCCGGTAGGTCAGCAGGATGTGCTTGGCCCGAGCTAGCTGACCGAGCTCACCTGGAGCTGGCTCAGTCCTGCCTACAGAAGTTTCTGACTCTTCTCCCTGGAATATGGGTGTGGCCTGGAACCCAGGATGCCTGTGGCCTGACTTTCATGTCTCTATGGGGTCCCTCTCTCCAGCAGCCCCTCCTGGCCCCCAGTGCCATGGGCCTGGGCTACAGGAGACCTGGACTCATATTCTCCCCCTACCACTTGCTCAGCTGGGAGATTTCCAGCAAGTCCCGTAGGCTAAAGCCAGGGTCAGTCATGGTTTCCCACTGGTGTAGTCAAGAGGTGAGCGAGGTTGTCTCTAAAGCAGGCTTCTCAGACTCACCCATGTACAGGAGAGCACCTGGGGCTCTTGTTAGGATGCAGATTCTGTTTCGGCAGGTCTAGGGTAGGGATGGGTCTCAATCAGCTCAGGCTGCTGTAACCAAATTCCACAGACTGGGGGGCTTAAACACAAACATTTCTTTCTCACAATTCTGGAGCCTGGAAGTCCAAGATCAAGGTGCCAGCATGGTCAGTTAGATGGCCACTCTCTTGCTGTGTCCTTGAGTGGGGGAGAGAGAGCTCTGGTCCCTTCATCCCCTTATAAGGGCATCAGTGCCATTATGGGCCTCCACCCTCATGACCTCATCTAACCTAATTACCATGGGGGTTAGGGCTTCAATGTATGGATTTGGGGGGCACACACACAAACATCCTGCATTTCTCTTTCTTTTCTTTTTTTAAAAATATATTTTTATTGATTTCAGAGAGAGAGGAAGGGAGAGGGAGAGAGAGATAGAAACATCAATGATGAGAGAGCCATTGATTGGCTGCCTCCTGCACGCCCCCAGGGGTCGAGCCTGCAACCCAGGCATGAGCCCCGACCAGGAATCAAACCACTATCTCCTGGATCACAGGTCGATGCTCAACCACCAAGCCACGCCAGCCCGGCCAGTCCTGCATGTCTAACAAGCTCCCAGAAGATGCAGAGGCAGACGGCCCATAGACCACACTTAGAAGCCAGGGCCCAGAGGGCCTCTGAATATAGAGGTCACCTGCTTCTCCTGTAAGTGCTCTCGGCCTGTGTCCTCGGCTGGCCTGCACCATCTGTGACCCACCTTAGTGACAGCTCCCGAACTTCTTACTTGACCGTGAGCTCCTTCATCCAGCAGGTGCTCATTTACAACCGCCTGTAGGGGGGCTGAGTCAAGTCACATCTGTGCCCCAGCATCTCCCACAGGACCTGGACCAGAGCAGGTGCTTGGGGGGGTAATTTTGAGACAACCGAGGGGTCAGCTGCCCCACCCACTGTGATAGAGCCTCTCAGGAGCACCCCTGCCCACAGCTCAGGGGCAGTGGCCACCCTGGGATCTGAGGCGAGCTGCAATCCAGCTGCATCTAGTCATTCTAGAAGTGAGGATGGAGGCAGAGGACCTGGGTTCCTGCATCAGATGAAATATCGTGCAGTGATCTCGATGCTGAAGTTCGGGGCCAAGTCTGAGCTCTGTGCTCCCTGTGTGTGTAGATGACGGAGCTGCTAGCCTCACGCATCTCCAGCCTCACGCATCTCCAGCTGGAGCTTCAGGGATGCAGAAGTGTGAGACTTGGGCCCAGCTCTCCGGGGCCACCAGCACTGTGGGAAATGCTTGAGGTACTTCAGAGTTCACTTTAAGATGACTGTGGAGTTTGAGCCACGTTAAGACAGGAAATAAGAGAAAATTTCCCCCTTGTATCATGAATCAAATTTGTAGAAACACTACCCTTTTCAGAAGACTAAGTTATGGAACCCCAACCTCATAAACGTCTCCCAGTTGAGCAGGACCGAGCCCTGGAAATTGGAGCAGCTCTGGAAAATCTAGGGCAGGTGGCCCCGGGGTGGGAGCTCGGCCTCTGCCTCAGTTCCTCCTCCCTCCGTGGGCGGCCGGCCAGCGGGTCTCCCGTGCACAGTTGCCCGCTGCTCCCGGGCAGAGCAGCAGGTGCGCTCGGCAGGTGCACTCAGCCCCTGCGGGCCTCTAGAGTGTGGGCCCACAGCCCTGGGAGAAGTCCTCATGCGAAAACCCGCTCTGACAGGCCAGCTCACTTTCAGTCCGGTGTTGGTTTGACACGAACCATCAATATTTATTCCTGTCCAACATCTTTCCCTTCCTCCCTCCTTCCTTTCCATCTTGACTTCCAGACCTGGAGTTAGTTTCTTGACCTCCTTTTGGATCATGTCCCAGACCCCCTGCAGGTGTGTGTCCCAATGTGCAGGTGACAGTGAGGGAGGCTGCTGGCTTTCTCATCTCAGCTCCTGTCGAAACAGCCGCTCACCCGTTTCCCAGCAGAATGTAAATCCCCTGAGGTCAGGGATGTGCCTCATTTGCTGCTGGATCCCCAGCACCTACCAGAGAGGTGGGGGGCTCTTGCGTGAGTGACTCACAGCCCTCATCAAGACCGATTTCTGAAGTCCCAAGCGATGGACTCACCCAGGTGAAGCAGAACCTGGGCCACCATTTATTTGTGTGTCATCTGTCACCCTGGCTTTGGGCATCCTTCCCTGGGTGGCAGTGATGCGAGCTCGTAAAGCCGCCGGTGGTGGTCAGCCTGGACTGCTGGCCTTGGCCCAGTGGTCGGAAGCACCTGGGGGGCATTAGGGATACTGCCGCCAGGTGTAGAGTGTTTGAAACCTCTCAGGTGACTGTAATATAAGGACAGAGTTGGAGAGTTGTGAACCGCAGCCCTGGTCCTGTTTGGGGGCCTCGGTGAGCATCCTGAGCTGCTGGCATTTGGTCGGTTCTGCCCGTGTGGTGAGGGCGTCCTGGGATTTGCATTCCCGAGGTGCAGGCTGGCGGGGAGACTCGCACCTTCGCTCCTTGGCTCTCCGTGCCATCAGTTTTCATGGCATTGCAGGCAGGTTGCTTATTTGCCCTAATGAGGTTTTGATTACTTTCCATTTGTCTCTTTCATGGCTTTATATTAAAAAGCCTTTTTATTTGGACTCTTTGTACTTTCTGCAGTTCTAAGTTTTGCCTCAAACCAAACTTTTTATGCAGAGAAGAGTAGGAGACTCACGGAGCAGAGAGATGGGGGAGGGCTGGAGAGCCTGATGCAGAAAGTGAGGTGACTTTGGGCCATTCCTTGTCTTTTCTGGGCTCCCATTGCCCGAAGGTCAAGTGTCACTAGGGCCCGGTGCTGACAGCACTGATGGAGGTGGCATGTACTGGATGCTCACCACCTGCCAGGCTCTGTCCTGAGCTCGTTTGCTGCACAGCAGTCCCGGGAGATGCGCCAGGCACTACCCTCACCCCATTCCACTGACGGGGCACTGAGGCTCAGGCGGGTTCTGGCAGCTGGCACACAGCCGGTTGGTGGTGGGGTGAGACCTTGAACCAGGAAGCTTGACCCCCATGCCTGTGTGTTGGGTTCTTGGGGAGGCTGCTCTGGGCAGCCCCTGAGTCCAGGTGTTCACTCAGCCCTGCGGTGTGCAGCCTGGTGCCCGTGTCGGCACCCAGCTGTGAAGGGGATGCCGGGGCCCCGCAGCCGCCGGCCTGGACTCATCACCCGGCGTCTGTGTGAGGGCAGCCGTTCTGCCCCTTGGCAGCGAGGAAGCAGGCCCTGAAAGGTCCGGCGCTCGGCACAGGTGTGGGGCTTGGATGGGAACCGGGCCTCGTTCCAAACCCTCCCTCTCCCGATGACAGAAAGAGGACATGTTGCACTTGTTGGCGTCACAGACATTTCCTGAGGCACCTCGGACACCAGGCATTTTCCTGGGATCCGGGCAGGCAGGCTGGCCCTCCAGAGCTCGCAGTCTTGAGGGGCTGCGGGAGCCCCTCTGAGACGGCACGTTCCTTTGGTGTCTGATGCATCTGTCAGCCTCCCGGCTGCCCTCACAGGCGGCTGGTGTCTCCTGGGTCGTCCAAAATCGTGGGCAGAGCTGGGAGGTGGCTCCTGGAATCCAGAACCCTCCTCTTCAGCCCCTCTGCAGCATCTGTGGGGGCCACAGCAGCTCCTGTTTAAAACCCCTGGGGAGCTCGGCTCCGTGTGGACTACGGGAGACCCGTGGCCCTCGGGCGGGGCCGTGTCCCAAGTCCTTCGTGGACATGTCCCATGTCCCAACACCGCATTTGATAACTTCTCTCCAAAATGCAGCAGCACATATCGGAAAACATAAGGCAGACTCAGACTTGTAATGATTGTGTAAACACAGCATTTATATAAGCGAATCCGAGTCCCTTATAATACCTTCTGCCTTGAAAATAAGCCGTTATGCTGAAACCTCCCGTAGAGATTTTTAAAAATTTGATATCTCTGTTGAAATGGACTTACAGTCTTACCTGGAAACTCATCTTAGTTTGCCATAACTAACAGTATTCAAGAAGTCCTGGGTTTGATGCCCTAGTTATTTTTTTGTCTTAAAATACTTTAATTATTAAATCTTTCTTGGTGACGGCTTCGTGGAGATGTAACGCACACAGCAAACAGTGCACTCGCTGAAAGTGCACAGTTCATTAGATCTTAGTATGTTTAGTTATGTGACCGTCATCACAGTCAATTTAAAACATTTCATCCCCTCAACAAGAGACCTCACGCCCCTGAGGGGCCACCCCGGGCCCTAGGCGGCCACTCGTCTGCCGTCGGTCTCTATAGCCCTGCCTGCGGCGCACAGTTGATAGAAATCACGTTTTCAAGGTCCGCCAGGCCTAGCAGGTGGCAGTCCTGGTTCCTTTCGTACCCGGGTGGTTTTCCGTTGTGTGCACGACCACACTTTGTTTCTGTGCTCACCAGTTGATGGGCATTTGTGTTTGGGCTTCTGGCTGCTACGAATCACGCTGCTTCCAACGTTTGTGTGCAGGTTTCTGTGCGGACATGTTTTCGTTTCTCTCAGGCTCTGCCTGGGAGGGAAATTGCTGGACCATATGGTAGCTCCGTGGGCAGCCTTTGAGGAACGCTGGGCTGTGGCTGAGCCATTTACATGCCCACCAGCGGTGCCCGAGGGTTCCAGTTTCCATGTCCTCGCCAACCCTCGTTATCTGTCTTCTTGCTGATCTCGTCCCTGCCGCTGTGAAGGGCAGCCCCAGGGCTTGAAGTGGGTTTGAAGTGGGTTGGAAGTGGTCTCCGTGAGGGCCCACGCGGGACTCTGCAGACTGTGTTTCTTCACCAGTGAGCTTTGGTGGTTGGTAGAGAATTGGTCCATTTCATCTAAGTTATCAAATTTATAAACATACACCTGTTCGTCATATTTCTTTATCCCCCTTTTGGTGTTTTTTAGGTTCTCTCTCCCCTTTCGTTCCTGATAATGATGTTTGTCTTATTTGTTTTTTTCTCAGTGTGGTTAGAGATTGATCGATCTCCTGGGTCATGTCAATGCAACGTTGATTTTCTCCATGGCTTTTCTGTTTTCAGCTTCATTCATTCTTGGTCTTATTTTTATTTTCTTCTGCCTGCCTCGAGTTTAACTTGCTCTTCTTCTGATTCCTTCAGGTGGCAAATCAGATCATTGATTTGAAATCTCTTTTAACGTCAGCATTTTAATTCCGGGCACTTCCCGCCCGGCCCACACCCTGTGAATTTTGGTCCAGCCCTGTTTTCTGGCTTTCCTTTTATGTCTCCTTTGATCCCGGGCTCGCACAGACGTGTACCGTCTAGTTTCCACACGTGGAGGGATCTCCCCGATCTCTTTTCCTTACTAATTGCTAGTTTAATTCTGTTATGGTCGGACCTGCTCTGTTGACCGTCCCCTGAGATCTGGGGAGGCGTGTGTCTCGATGATGTTGGGCGGAGTGCTCTGGGTGACAGCTGGCAGGTCAGTGGACGATGCTGTCCGGTTCGTTCCTCTGCATCTTGCTCATTTGTTGTCCGCTTGTTCTTTCAATTACTGGTGGAGGACTGTTGAGGCCTCCGACCATAATTGCAGAACTGTGTGTCTCTCTGCTCAGCTCTGTCATGTTTTTTGCTTTATGGATTTTGAAGCTGCCACCCGAGCTCCGCAAGGGGCCTGCTCTCAGGTCAAAGCTGTTAGAGAAAATAAGAAAAAAAAGAGAGAAAACAAAATTGAAAATAAAATAGCAGCTCGCCCCTGTGCCGGTCACTTCTCCCAGCTCTGACCTCTCTCCCGGTCGGTAAGCTTGGGCTGTGAGTTCCCAGGGAACTGCTTTTTGTCTTGTCCGGAGTTTTAGTTGTAATCAGTTGGGGGAGAGGCTGGAGGGGCCCCGGTGGGTTTTGAACACATTTTTTCTTGGCCTTGACTTTCCCCTCTCCCTGATGTCACCTGTCTTGCAGAGACCCACTGCTGTCACCTCTCCAGAGCTTCTCCCGAGTCCACCGGCGTGGGGTCCCCTTCCCTCCCTCAGGCTAGGTCTTAGCTGCCTGGCAGGTGTCACCCCCCCACTGGAGTGTGAGCTGCGTGGGCACTGGGGACACAGTCTTGTCCAGCCTGGCACCCCAGACGTGTAGGAGCCGTAGCGGGATCCGGGGCCCAGTGTTTCTTTTTTTTTTGTTTGTTAATCCTTACCTGAGGATATTTCTTCCATTGATTTTTAGAGAGAGTAGGAGGGAGGGAGGGAGGGAGGGAGGGAGGGAGGGAGGGAGGGAGGGAGGGAGAAGCATCGATGTGAGAGAGGCACATCAATTGGTTGCCTCCCACACAGGCCCCAACCGAGGCCGGGGATCGGACCTGCAACCTAGGTACATGCCCTTGACCAGGAATTGAACCCACGACCCTTCTGTGTGCAGGCCGACGCTCTAACCATGGAGCCACACCAGCCAGGGCTCAGTCAGTGCTTCTTGACCTCACCCACTCCAGCGAGCCTGCGGCATAGCTCCGTGGAGGTTTTAGGCTCCGGAACACATTCATGCCCCCAGAGGCATCCCGGCTACAGGGGGCGCTGGCGGCTGTGCTGATCTAGGCCCGAGGCCGTTGTGTGCTCCCTGTGGGCGGGCAGACGGTCCCGCAGCCCAGCCTTGCCTCCCAACCCTGAAGGAAGACGCCTGGCACTCGGTAGCGGGTGGAGCCCGACGCTGAGAGAGGCAGCGGACTTGCTGAGACGCCACCCCGAGGTCACCCTGTAATTAGGCGGCGCTGAGTGGCCCTCACGCGGTCCTCAGAGAGGACTCAGCGTGACGTCCCCCCTCACCCTCTGCAGGCTCTTACATCAGGCAGATCTCTCAGTTTTTAATTACAGTCACTCACATAAACATTTTCTTAACAAAAGTTCTGGTTACCGGGCTCGGCCGGTCACTTATCCACTGAGCGTTTGCTGGGCACCTGCCATGTGTCGGCTTCGTTCTAATTTGCAGGGTCCAGAGAACCTACGGGAGATGCCTCGTTTCTGGCCAAGCCAGACGCCTTGGCGTGGCTTTCGGACAGCGCTCCCCTCAGCGCCCCAGCACCTGTGCATGCCTGTCCCGGGCTGGCACGTGAGGTTGGCAGGTTGTCCTCGGCATGCAGGCCCCCGCCGCGTGCTCCTGGCAGGGCTGGTCTCCACCTGAAGGAGGGTCTTGCTGACATGAGCCAGGGTGCCCCCTCCCCTTCCGTCTGCTGCTCAGACGGGTGAGCCCACCCCCTCATCGCTCTTGTCCAGAGCAGGCCGGAGCTCTGTGTGTTGCCCCTGTTGCTTCTTAAGGGTCAGTCCCCTGGGAAAAGGTGCTCAGGTGCCTGGCACAGCCGTGCGGGACTCTGCAGAGCCCTGGAGGTGGCTGCGTTGCTGGAACCGATTTTATTTGTGACTCCATTATAAAGTGAGGAAAACAAATTTTTCACTTGAGAGGATCAGCAACGCAGATACACGTGTAATTGACTGTTTCTGGTTCCCTCCCTGCCTCCCGTTCTGCATCTGTAATTTAAAATTTCACAGTCTTTAGTGTGGCGGCTGCTCCATGGGCATGTTCAGATTCGTTTTGGATTCAGCGAGCGCTAATTGAGCAGCTACTCTCCACCTCCGGCTGAGCGGGGGGGGGGGCCTGGCTGCAGTGCCGGCTGTGGACGGGCTGTCACGGTGTCTCTGCCTCCAGCCAGCGGGGTGATCCTGGACGGGCCACCCACCTCGCCGAGCCTTGGTGTCCTCGTCGGCACAGTGGGGCTGGAAATCCTGACCACACGGTCGTGAGGATCAGTGGGGTCATGTGTGAAGCACCTAGCAAGGCGCCGGCTCACAGCAGGTGTTCAGGAATGCGACCTGTCGTCTGTTCTCAGATGATGATCACCACAGCGTCATGCCCTCCGCGGGTAGTGATAGTTGTCAGTCATGTGCTTCTTTAGCTTCTCTAAAAGCTGAGCGGAGATGGTACCTTCCCCAGCCAGGCAGGGCCCTGACCCCCAGTGACTGCTTTCAGCTGAAGATGGTCTCTAACCAAGTGCGGTAACACGGGGCCCCCGGCTGATCACAGGCTTGGATATCCATCCCCACACCTTTGATAAATGTTTAAAAGAGAAATGAATTAATTTTTGCCTAGTAGATATGGATGCTCAGAATGTGGGGTAAGAGCAGAAAGTGGGAACTTCAGGAGATGCCACAGCCTGACCCTAACCTAACCCTAACCTTAACCCTAACCCTAACCCTAACCCTAACCCTAACCCTAACCCTAACCCTAACCCTAACCTTAACCCTAACCTAACTCTAACCTTAACCCAGGAGCCCCAGGAGCCCCAGGAGCAGGAGGTTCTGTGGTTCCCAGAAAACTGGCCAGTAAATCCCTTCAGAGACAGAGGAAGGTGGCAACTCAGGACCCGTCCAGGGTAGTTGGTGGGAGTGGGGAGAGGGGCTCCTGGGGAGTGAGACACTGTTGGCTTTCACTGAGGAGTTTCACAGTCCTCCCCTCCACTTGCCCTCTCCTCCTGGGAACAGGCCAGACTGGTCCTTGTGAGCCCCCCACATTTGGTGTCCCCATTCTCTGGGCCTCAGTTTCCCCATCTTTCAGGAGGGGGCTGAACTCTGTGATGTGGTCTGTATGGTGCTGACCCCCTGCGTAGCTGGGGAGGGCTGAGCTGAGGCCTCATGCTGTGAGCGGTCAGCTCCCTCTCCTGGGGTCACCAATCCTGGAACTGCTGGGCTGAGAAGGATTCATCAGGGGGTCCTACAAACACTGTTGAATACCTGCTGGGTAAAGTGCATGGCCACGGAATGGAGGAGATGTGGCTCATCCCTGCCCTGAGGCCTAAGGTCACATTTGAGCGGAGGAGACAGTATTGGCCGGTTAGTTTAGTGTGATGGAAGCTGCGTGTGATGAAAGGACCACAGAGGAAGGACCTGACGAGTCTGCTTGGCACTTCGGGGAGGCTTGGTTGGCAGAGGGTTTTAAAGGATGCATAGGAGTTTTCTAGGCAGCCAGTCAGAGTAGGGCACTTGAGGCATAAGGAATAGGGAAAGACACAGATATGAAGGGTTCAGCAGGTGAGGGTGTGTGTGTGGGGGGAGGGTCAGGACAGGGCCTCCACCCTGGCCCTTTTTAGGTTGTGGCCCAGAGCTGAACACCCCAAGGGAGGCTTTAGGACCAGGAGCCCTCCCCGGGCACGCAGACCCCCAGCGCTCCTGACGGTCAATGACGCTGGCCCTCGGGAAGGCTCGGAGTCAAGGCCGGTCCTCCGGGAGCCCGAGCCAGCTCGTGGTCACACCTCAGTCTGAAAGAAAGGGGAAGGTGTCCTCCCTGGCATATGGTTATTAAAGCCCGCCCTGTTTAAGCTCATTAAGCAGTGTTAAATGCTAATGAATTTAGAGAGGGGTGTCTTGGGGCCCGTTTCCTTGGCAACATGTGCGAGCAGGTGCTTTATAATGAGCTGCACCTATTTTAAAAGTGAGCCACGAGCCCACTTTGATAGGCTGGGCCTCGGATGCTGATGGGTGAGTGTGAACAAAGCCGGCGGAGGCCAGTGGAGAGGCTTTGTGCTCAGAAACATCATTCTCGGGTGGTTTCTATAGAAACCGCCGGCACCCGGGAGGAGGGCAGCGGAGCTCCCGCTCCTTTACACGGCGCACAGCCGAGCGGCCCCAGCCTCCGAGGTCGCCGGAGCCACCGCGGCCGGGTGCGCCCGCCTCTGGACGAAACGGGACAGGTGCGTGTTTTGGCAGCTGTAATTCTGTTCAGTGACCCTGCTCAGTCCCTGCTACTTGGGGTTATCTGGGCCCCCCTCTGCCGGTCGTCTCAGGCCGGGCTCATTCCTCCACAGAGCACTTTAAAGAAACTTTTTATTACTGAAAAACTTAGATATATTCCAAAGTCAAGAGTCTACTGGATGAGCCCCCTCGTAACCAGCACCCGTTTCAACAATTAAAAGCTACGGCCAGGCTTCCTTTATCTGTAATCCTCCCCATTTCCCAGCACGCTTCTCCCTTCCTGCCCCCCTCCCCCGGATTATTTTGAGGCAAATCCCAGAATCGGTATTATTTCGCTGTTACATACTTTTTTCTTGAAAAGATAAGGGTTTAAAAGTCATTATAATACCATCGTCACTTCTAACAGTTTAACAGTAATTCCTAATATCCTCAAAAATCCAGTGCATATTCAAATGTCCCTGATTACCTCATAATTTCAAACATTTTAGGAACAATTGTCTTGTTCGGGTCAGGACCCAAACATGTGGTTGATAAGTCTCTGAAGTCTTGTTTATAAAGTGGGCTTCTCTCCTTCTTTGTTTTCCTTGTAACATTTATTGGGGAATCAATCGATCGTTTGTCCTTTGTTTCCCTGATTGCGTCCCCAGGGGTGTCATTTAATGCATCCTCTGATCCTGGCATGTCTTACAAATTGGAAGTTATGTGCGTGCAGATCGCAGGGCAGCTTGTTACTCTGATTCTCATTCTGACTCAGTGGGTCTGGAGTGGGGCCGGAGAAGACACAGTTCTAATAAGTGTCTGGTAAATACCAGCGTTACTGGTCCAGGGCAATTCCCTTACCCTCCCCTCCCCTCCCCTCCCCTCCCCTCCCCTCCCCTCCCCTCCCCTCCCCTGTTATGTTTTCTTCTTTTCATAGGAAGGATCTAGATAGAGGCTTGATAAGATTCCAGGACTTCCCTCCCTCCTCTAAGAAGATCTGATCAGATTCAGGCTCACTTTTTTGGCAAAAACGATTCACAGGTCGTGGCACATACTTCCATCAGGAGGCAGCTAATGTGCGGTTGAACCCCCTTTAATGACGTTGTGATTGACCAGGGAGTTCAGGTGTTGTCAGCTCAGTGCCTCCTTTACAAAGTCCCCATCAGCTTGTCACCTAATGATCTTAGTCATTACTCATGATCATTACCTAGATCTGTGAATTCATCAGAGGTTGCAAAATGACTGCACTAGTCTGTATTTATTTTTTAAATTTATCTTTACTGACTTCAAAGAGAGGAAGGGAGAGAGAGAGAGAAACACCAGTGATGAGAGTCACTGATCGGCTGCCTCCTGCACGCCCCCCACTGGGGATCGAACCCGCAACCCGGGCATGTGCCCTGACCAGGAATCAAATCGCGATCACCTGGATCCTAGGTCGATGTTCAACCGCTGAGCCACACTGGCCGGGCCGTTGCACTAGTCTTTAAAGAAAGCTTTGCTTTTAAACCTAGTTACCTGGAAGCCTCGAGTCTTCCCCTTCCTTTGCAAGCCGGCAGAGTAAAGGGTTGCTTCCCTAGCCTTCTCCAAAGGTACCTAATGAGTTTTCTTTTTGCTCTCTGTAGGAACATTGTGCACTCATGATTTATAACATAGTTGATGTTTCAGTCAGTTGTGGCTATTATTACTATTCAGTGTTCAAATTGTCCTATATTTGGTAAGTAGGCTCCTGAGTCTTTTTATTTGTTTTTAAACCAGCTTTACTGAGATATAACTTATGTGCAACTAGAGTTAGTTTCGACAGCTGTATACGTCCACGGAGCCACTACCACACTCAAGATGCAGGACCTTTGCACCACTCAGAAGTTCCCTCCTGCCCCTTTGCCGTAGTCCCCTCCTCTCCTTCAGTCCCTGGACAACCCCTGACCCACTGCTCGCTGAAGAGCAGTTGGCGTTTTTCTGGACTTCAGTATAAATGGGATCCGACAGTGGGTACCCTTTGGTGTCTGGCTCCTTTCAGTTAGCACAGTATCTTTTGGGTTCATCTGCAGTTGAATGTATCAGTATTTCTTTCTATTGCTGAGCAGTATTGCATTGCATGGCTTCATCACAGTTTGTCTATCCAGTTACCTGTTGATGGACGTTTTGATTTTCTGCAGCATTTGGCTATCGTAAATTAAGCTGCTGTGACTGCTCATGAACAAGTCTTTGTGTGGAAATATATTTCCATCCCTCTCAGTTACACTGGGAGCCTAACTGGTGTGGTATGTGTATGTTTAAATGTGTAATACGTTGCCAAACTGTGGTACCATTTCGCATTCCTTCAGTGCCCCACATTCTTACCAACACTTGGTATTATCAGTCTTTTCCATTTTAGCCACAGTAGTGTGTGGTGGTAACTGATTGTGGCTTTAATTTCATTTCCTTGATGACTAATGATGTTGAGCATCTTTTCATGGGTTTATCGACAATCTGAATATTCTTTTCTGAATACTCTTGCCTGTTTAAGATGATGATGATGAAGTTCTAGAAGTTCTTTGTGTATTCTGGGATTACTTTCTCTGATTCCCTGTTTTTTTGTATTCTATCTAAGGAATCTTTGCCTACTCTGAGGTTGCAAAGATTTTCCTCCTATGTTTTCTTCTAGGATTTTCATCGTTCTCACTTTTACTCTTAGGCCTATGATCATTTCTAATTAATTTTTGTGTAGGGTATGAGGTAAAGTTTATTTATCAATTTTTGTTACGTGGGATACCCAGTTGTTTCAGCACCGTTTGCTGAAAACACTTGCCTTTTCCCATTAGATTGCTTTGAAACTTTGGTTGAAAATCTATTGGCCATGTCTTTGGGTCTCTTTCTGGTTCTCAATTCTGTCCCGTCGATTGTTATATTTATCCTTTTACCAATACCACACTCTATTGGTTATGCTATAGCTTTATAGTAATTCCTGAAGTTGGACAGTACAACTGTGTTTTTCTTTCTCGAAATTGTTCTGGTTAATCTAGATTCTTTATATTTTAATTTTACAATCGCCTTGTCAATTTCTTAAAAAAAAAAAGCCTGCTGGTATTTTGATTAGGATTGTGTCCAATATATAGATCCATTTGGGGAGAATTGCCATCTTAGCAATATTAGACCTTCTTATCCATGAGCGTAGGGCATTTTTCTGTTTACTTAGGTCTTTAGTTTTTCTCAGCAGTGTTTTTCAGTCTCCATCGTTCAGATGGTACACATATAGTGTCAGATTTATCCCTCCGTGTTTCATGGTTTGGATACTATTGTGAATGGAATTTTATTTTCCAATTGGTTGTTGTTAGTATATGAAAATGGTGTTAACTTTCTTATACAGTTGGCCCTCTGTATCAGTATTTTTGACCTGCTGTTGGGAATCTGCAATGCGGAAGGTGGGTCGCATGCATTGTTCTGTGCCATTTTATACAAGGGACTTGAGCACTCATGGGTTTCGGTGCCCTGGTGGGGAGGGGGAATCCTGGGACCAATCCTCTGCAGATCCTGAAGAACGATGACTGTATTGTATCCTGTGATCTTACAAAATCCGCTTCTTACGTGGAAAGCATTCAGTCTTTTACCATTAAGAATCGTATTAGATGTGGGGTTTTCATAGCTGTCCTGTCAGTTTAAGGAAGTTGCCTTCTATTTTTAGTTTTTGAAAGCTTTTATCATATATTGGTGTTGAATTTTGTTGAGTGATTATACCACATCTACATTTTTTGCTATATATTCAGTTAATATGGCGAATTGCATTTTTTTTTTTTTAAAAAAAAAGTTAAACCATGCATTTCTGGGATAGACCCTCCTTGGTGGTAATATATTTGCCCTTTTTATGTATGGCTCAATTCTAGTTGCTAATAATTTGTTAAGTATTTTACATGTACGTTCACGAGGGTTATTGGTTTATACTTTTTCCTTGTGTTGTCTTGGTCTGATTTTGATGTGAGGTTGATTTTGGCCTCAAAGAAAATGAGCTGAGAAACGTTCTCGCCTCAGATCCTTTCTGAATATTGGTGTGGGGTTGGTGTTCTTTCTTCCTTAATGTTTGATAGAATTCACCAGTGGAGGTGCCTGGACTCAGGTTTTTGTTGTTATTGTTGTAAGGTTCTTAATTACAGTTTTTTAAAAAGATGCATATAGGGCTATCAGGTGTTCTATTTATTCATTGTTGTAACTTTTTTCTTTCAAGGAGTTTGTCCATTTCATCACAAGATAAGTGATATATTTATCACCTTCAAGCTCTTTTGCGGCCCCTTTGCGATCCCTTCCTCCTGCCCCTCCGTGACACACTTTTCTCCAGCCAACCCCTAATCTGTTCCCTGTCACTATAACTTAGTTTACGTTTTCTAGAATTTTGGTGTAAATATGGCCATATGGTATGCGCTCCTTTATGTGTCTTTTCCCAGCACAATTATTTTGGGATTCATCCACATTGTTTTGTGTGTGTATCGCCAATAGTTTATTCTTTCATATCTCTAGGTAGTGTTCCATTGTAAGGATATGCTAGAGTCTATCCACTTGCCTACTGACAGGCATCGAATTGTTTCCAGTTTCTGGTTATTACAAATAAAGTTACTATGAACAGTCACATGCAAGCCTCTGTGTGGACACGTTTTCATTTCTTCGGGTGTTATGGGCCGAATTGTGTCCCCCCAATTCATATGTTGAAGCCCCAACCCCCAACGTGACTGTGTTTGGAGATTAGGCTTTAAAGAGATAATTAAGGTTAAATGATAATTTAGATCAAGTGAAGCTCTAATCCAGTAAGACTGGTGTCCTGATACGAAGAGGAAGGGACACCAGAGCTTTCTCTGTGTGCTGCACAGAGAAAAGGCCACGTGGGGACACAGCAGGAAGGCATCATCTTCCAGCCAAGGCAAGAGGCCTCACCAGGACCAGCCCTCCTGGCACCTCAGGCTTAGGCTTCTGGCCTCCAGCACTGTGAGGAAAGGAATGCCTGCTGTTGAAGCGCCCGGCCTGTGGTGCCTTGTCCTGGCAGCCCCGGCACATGAAGACACCGGGTAAATCCTAGGATTGGAATGTCTGCATCATATGCTGGTTGGCGAATGTTAAACTTTTAAAGAAACTGCCAGTTTTCCAAATAGCTGCATTTTATAATCCCACCAACATCGTGTGAGGGCTCCATTGCTCTCCTTCTTAGCCAGCGTTTGGTGTAATCAATCTTTTTAATTTTAGTCTTTGTAAAATATGTGCAGTGTGGTATCTCACCGTGGTTTAAATTCGCATTTCCCTGATGACTAATGATGTTGAGCATCTTTTCATGAGCTTATTTGCCATCTTTATATGTTTTTGATAAAGTGTCCAATTTTTTTGGCCCATTTTTTGTCAGATTTTTTTGTTTTTGTACTACTGAGTTTTGAGGTTTCTTTATGTATTTTGGGTATAAGGTGTTTGTCACATATGTGATTTGCAAACACTTCCTCCCGGTCTATGGGTTGTATTTTCATTCTCATAACAGTTTTGTTTGAAGAGCAGTATTAAAAATTTTTGATAAATTCCAATTTATCATTTTTTTCTTTTCCAAATCATGCAGCTGGTGTTGCATCTAAGTAAACTTTGCCTAATCCAAGGCCACAAAGGCTTGTCCTGTTTATTCTAGAAGTTTCATAGTTTGTGACTTTATGTTAGTCTGTGGTCCATTTCATATTAATTTTTGTGTATGGCACAAGGTATGAGTGGAAGTTCATGGTTTTGCCAATGGAAATTCAATATTCCTGCCACACCTGTTGAAAACAGTATCTCTGTCCTTATGCCTCTGTGGTCTACGTATGTGTAGGTCTCTTTTGTACTCTCTCTTCTCTTCCATTGCTTTCTTTTTCTATTATAACACCAATACCCGTGTTTACATGATTGTACAGTGGTACCTCGGTTTTTGAATGTAATCCGTTCTGAAGACCATTCGAGTTCTGAAACCGAGGGATCAACAGCCGACAGTTAGGCCTCAGGATCTTGCCCTCAGTGGCATGTTTGACTTCCAAGGTGTGTTCGAAAACTGAAGCATTTACTTCCGAGTTTACAGCTTTGGAAACCGAAATGTTCATCAACGGAGACGTTTGAAAACTGAGGCACCACTATAATCTTATAATGAGTCTTAAAATCAGGTAGTGTAAGTCTTCCAATTGTTTTTCAAAATTACTTTGACTGTTCTAGGTCCTTTGGATTTACATTTTGATTTTACAATCACGTTGTCTGTTTGTACCCAAAAAATGCCTGCATGGACTTTGAATGATATTGCATTTAATCTACAGATCAATTTGGGAGAGATTGAATTCTTAACAATTTCAAGTCTTCCAATTCATGAACATAGTATACTTCTCCATATATTTAAACCTTCTTTAATTTCTTTGACCAGTGTTTTAGTTTTTGTTGTACGGATTCTTTACATTTTTTATTAGACTTATCCCCAAACATTTATATTTTTATGCTACTGTAGAACTTTACACCCAGCAACAGCAGAATACACATTCTTTTAAAGAAGTTTATAAATTTTGTTGATCTTTTCAAAGTACTAGATTTTTGGTTTCATTGATTTTTCTCTATTTCTTTTATAAAAATTATTGATTTTTTTTCTTTTTTAAAAAAATATATCTTTATTGTTTTCAGAGAGGAAGGGAGGGGGGAGAGAGATAGAAACATCAGTGATGAGAGAGTCATTGATCAGCTGCCTCCTGCATGCCCCCAACTGAGGATTGAGCCCACAACCTAAGCATGTGCCCTGACCGGGAATCAAACCTGGATCTCCTGGATCCTAGGTCAATGCTCAACCACTGAGCCATGCCAGCTGGGCTCTTTTCTTATCTTAGTTATTCCTCTGCTTAAACCTTGGGTTTAATTTTATCTTCTTTCTCTAGTTTCTTAAAGTAGAAGTTAAGGGCATTGTTTTGAAACTTATATTATTTTCCATTATAGATGTTTGGTGCTATTAATTTCCCTCTAGGTTTTGCAGCCACATCACACAATGGTTGATGTATTGTTTTTCATTTTTCTTCAGTTAAAAATACTTTCTAATTACCTTTTTTATTTCTTCTTGATCTGTGAATAATTTTGGAGTGTGCTATTTAAGCTCCAAATACTTGGGAATTTTCCAGATATCTGTTAGTGATTTCTAATTTTACTCCATTGTGATCACAACACATACATCGTATGTTTAAATCATTTTAATTTATTGAGATTGGTTGATGTCCTAGAATATGATCTATCTTGGTAAATGTTCAGTGTGCATTTGAAAAGAGTATGTATTCTGCTGTTGGGTATAATGTTCCACCAGTGTCAGTTAGATCAAGTCGTTGGTTGATGGCATTATTCAAGACGTCTGTATCCTCTCTGATATTTCTGGGGTTCTTTCCTATTAGTTTAGAAGGACTGGTTGAAATTTTTGACTATGAAAATAGATTTGTCCTATTTACTTTTAAAGTTCTATTAGTTTTCCTTCATTTATTTTGAAGGTCTATGTTTTGAAGGTCTGTTATTAGGCATGTAAACATTTAGGATTGTTCCTTTCTCCTGATGATTGACTATTTTGTCATTGAAAAGACCCACTTTATCCCTGGTAATACTCTTTTCTCTGACATCTACTTTGCCTGTTATTAACATAGGCATTCCTGTTTTATTTTGATTGTTAGCATGGTGTATCTTCTCCCGTCTTTTTACTTCAACCTATTTGTGTCTTTATAAAACATGCTTTTTGTTAGGTGGCATTTAGCTGGGTATTGATCATTTATTTTAAGTCTATAAACCATCTTTTCCTATAAAGTGGTGTATTCACCCTGTTTTAATTTAGTGTAATTCCTGTGGTTAGGGTTAACTCTATCATCTGCTATTTTTTGTTTTTCCACCTATTCTTTTTGTCCCTTTTCTCTTGGATTTAGTATTTTTTTATGATTTCATCTTATCTCCTTTGTTGCTTTATTGTCTGTAGCTTTGTGTTGTGGTTTATTTCTAGGGGTTGCTTTAGAGTTTATAGTATACTTCATCTTACCAGTCTACATTCAAATCATGTGACATCTCTTCTTGTATAAGAACCTTGTGACAGTATATAAATTTTCGACTTTTCTCCTCAGAGTTACTATTGTTGGCATACGTTTTATTTCTACTTATATTAAAATTCCCACAATGCATTATTTTTTCCTGGAAACAGCAAATTATTTTAAAAATATTTTAATGATAAAGTATTTTATATTTTCCTACATATTTACTATTTCCATTGCTTTTCATTCTTTTGTGTATATTCAGGTCTGGTATAATTTTCTTTCTGCCTTAAGGACTTATAATTTTTTTTTCAAAGTCATGCACATTTCAAAGAACTTAATTGGAGAAAAATGGTCTTTTATACTTACCCAATTATATACCATTTATCTTTCTCTTCCTTCATTCCTGAAGTTCCAAGTTTCCTTCTGGTATTATGACTTTTAGACCTGAAGAAGTTCCTTTAGCATCTGTTTTAGACAGAGCAGGTCTGTTGATGACAAATTCACTTAGTTTTTTCCCCATCTGTCAAGATCTTTATTTTACCTTTATTCCTGAAGGTACTTTTGCTGTCTGTAAAATTCTGGGTTGGCACTCCTTTCTTTCAACATTTTCAATGTGCTCCACTCTCTTTTGGCCTCCATGGTTTCTGATGAGAAATCCATAATATTTCAAATTGTTTTCATGTAATGCTTCATTTTTCCCTCCTTGGGTGGTTTTAAGATTTTTTTTTTCTTTGAGGTTTTTAGAAGTTTGTTGTCAGGGCTTGGTGTTTTCTTTGATTTTCTTTTCTTTGTGGCTTGCTGAGCCTCTTGACTCTAAATTTAGGCCTTTTATCAGATTTGGCCACTTTGGTCAATATTTCTTTAAATATATACATATAGACATATACACACACACATGCAGGGTGGGGCAAAAGTGGTTTACAATTGTTATGAAAAATAATACAATAATTAATAAATAATAAGGCAAGAACAAACTCTGTTTCACATACACACAATGTAAACCTACTTTTGCCCCACCCTGTAAACGCGCTGCTCCGTGGACAAAGATCTTTCCGTTTTTGATATCATCCCACAGGTCCCCAAGGCTTCGTTCATTTTTGTTTCAGATTGAATTATTTCTTTCGATATACAAGTTCACTGAGTCTTTCTTTTGTCATTTCCATTTTGTTACTGGGCTTATTTCGCAGGATAAAAAATTTTTTTTTCAGTTCTAAAATTTCTATTTAAAAATATATAGTTTCTGTTGAGACCATCTATCCGTTTATTCCAAGAGTGTTTATCTTTATCTCATTGAGGTTATTATAATGGTTCTTTAAATGTGTCTGGTAATTCCAAGGTCTGGGTCGTTTCAGGGTTGGTGTGGTTCCCGATTACATTTTTCTGGTTCAGCGTATGTCCGGTGATTTCAGAATGTACCCTGCAGATTTTCAATGTTATGTTGTCAGATCCTGGGTGCTGTTAAAATCCTGTGGAGAAGAGTGATTTCAACCCGCCCAGGTGGGTTCAGAGAGCAGGGTTTCCTCTCCTGCTGCAGGCATGGTTCCACTTCAGTGTTCAACACCCGTGTGACACCCTGGCTGGTTTGCTCAGTGGTCAGAGCATCAGCCCTCGGTCTGAAGGGTCCTGGGTTTGCCTCTGGTCAAGGGCACGCACCTCGGTTGCAGGCTCAGCCCCCAGCCCCAGCCCCAGCCCCGGCGAGTGCGGGAGGCAGGGAGTTGGTGTGTCTCTCATGTCAGTGGTCAGTGCGGTCATTCCCCAGCCCTGCTCCTCCCTCTCCCTCGCCCTCTCCCCCTCCCCCTCCCCTCTCTCTAAAGCAATGGAAGAAACACCCTCGGGCCGGGATTAAAGCGAACAAACCCTGTGTGAGGCTGAGTGGCAGGGCTGGCTTCGGGCCTAGGCATTGGCTGTCCGGGGCCCCTACTCAGCCTGAGCTCCGCGTCTCTGACTGTCCCCCACGTGCACCGCCGTGTCCCTTCATGCGCAGGATTGGAGGGCTCCCTCCACTCTCCTCTTCCGAGTGTCTCCCCCACTCCCTGTCTCCCCGGGCGCCTCTCCTGGTTCTTCGCCCGAGCGATGGGGTTCTCTCCGAGGGTGGGCCTCTGCCTCGCCACACCGTGTCCATGCTGGGGTCCTTCTCAAGGCAAAGCGGCCAACTTTGGAGAAAATAGAGGGGAAAATACCAGGATCCCCCTCTTACTGTGTTTACAGTAAGGGCGCTTCCCTGAGTCTGCTCAGGTGCCCTCCACTGGGTTCCTGTACTCGGGTGGCACCGGAGCGGTGCGGTTCTGCTCCCGGGGCTGGGAGAGCAGGACAGAGATGGCTTTGCCATTTCCCCTATGCCCTCTGGTTTACCGGGGCCCATTTTTTTGTCCCTTTGACCAGGATGATGGATTTAGTTCAGAATTTTTGCTGTTCATGCCCACTGTGATAATCCCTAAATTCAGTCAGTCTGTGAGTCATTGTCAGCAGTTGAAAGACACCCTCCCCACAAAAAAACCCCAAACTAAAAAAAACTACAAATCTAGAGCCTCACTTGCCATGCTGGTTTTTCTTCGCATTTTGATTTCCTTCCCCTCACTCACCTGCTGTTGCGTTTCAGTCTTCAGACAGCTGCTTCGTGAATTTTGCGAGTTTTCACTTGTAGTTTGTGGTAGAGAGGAGAGACCATCATGGGTTTATTCCATTTGGGGTTCAAACTAGATTTTGTTCATTTAAAAAATTGAGTCTTTTTTCCTCTCTAGTATATTTTGAATAATTTTGTTTTTAAAAATTTTGTTTTTTAAAATATGTTTTCATTGATCTCAGAGAGAGGAAGGGAGAGGGAGAGAGAGATAGAAACATCAAAGATGAGAGAGAGTCATTGATCGGCTGCCTCCTGGGGATCGAGCCCACAGCCCGGGCATGTGCCCTGACCGGGAATCGAACCATGACCTGCAGGTTCATAGGTCGCCGCTTGGCCACTGAGCCACGCCGGCCGGGCTGTTTTGAATAATTTCTACCGCTGTGTTCTTCTAGTTCGCTAATGCTTCCTTCTGCAGGGCCTCGTCGGAGTATTTCACAGCTGGACGTTGGCTGGGGTTCTCCTACACCCTCCAGGCCAGCCTCTCCTCTGCCTGTTTATAGCAACTGTCCTCACTCACGCCCTGGTCTGTCATCTGTCACCTGTGGGTTTAGCGTTAGAGACAGAGCCTGAGGCCGTGATTGGTCACTGTTTCTAGGCTTCTTCCACGGACACAGCTAGGAAATGGTTTTGTTAAAAAATACATCATTGGTAATAATGATTTTTCCAGTTCAAATTTCGGATTACAGAACTTTTCCTTAGCTTCTTTACTTTTATATCTTTTTTCTTTCTTTTATACTGAAAATTTTTATTTCTATCTGCCTTAACACAATTTTTTGGTATGCATTAACACTAGCAATTTAACTATTGAAAACAGTCTGAGATTTCTCACAGTTCTTTCTGTCCACAGTGCATATCTAATTAGGGTTTACCATCAAATTACTGTTCATAATGTATATTCAACTAAGGACTTACCGTTAAATTGCTGTGCTTTAATGGCTCTTAAAATAAATCCTATTTATGTGGTTAAGCTACTATTTCAATTCGTAGTTCATTTCATTTGCTTAATTTTTCTTTCACATTTTAAAGACTGCATTTTAAGTTAATTTGGTTGTATAATGTTATAAAATACATGCATTGTTCTAGGGAAGGGATTAGAAAACTACAGCTCCTGGGTCCAATGTGGTTTACATTTTTAAATGACTGTCACACACACACACACACACAAAACGGTGACTCTGTGGGGCCCACAAACCCTAAAATATTTACTGTTTGGCCCTTTACAGAAATTTTCTAAGTTCTGGCCCCAATCCTGCCTCCATTCTGTTCTCTCCCTTCCTCTGGGCCATCTCATTCCTTTACTTACTTAGTTTCAGGTTTATCGTTCAACTGTTTTTAATGTAAGCAAACATACCTATATTTATAGCTTCTCTTCTGTTTACAGTCCACCTTTTTCCGTCCCACGGTGCTTTGCACTGAGCAGTGTATCTGGAGGTCGCTGCAAAGAAGGCAGGGAGGTGAGGCTCCTTTTTTTACGGCTGCCGAGCATTCCAGAGTGGGATGTGCTGGTTTACTTAACCAGTCCCTTCTTGATGCTTATTTCGGTTCTTCTAATTTTTTATTTATTTTTCCATCGACTTTTTTTTTTTTTTTTTCTTTCCCCCAGAGAGAGAGAGAGAGAGTAGGAGGGAGAGGGGAGAGGGCGACAGAGAGAAGCATCCTGCAGGTGCCCCGACCGACCGACCCACCGGGAACAGAGGTCAAACCTGCCGCCCTCCGGGCACAGGCGATGCTCCAGCCGCGGAGTGGCGCTGGGCAGGGCTCGTTTTCATTCTTACAGGTAGTGCTGCTTTCAGGGCCTTGGCTTGCGTCTTGGGGAGCTTTGCCATGGTCACTTGGGGACCGGTCCCCTCAGCGGGCTGCGGGTCGGGCCCGCGGCTGGAGGACAGGCCGCCGGTTCCCGTGTCGCTGCTGCCCAGCCTCTGCGCGGGGATCGCAGTGGTCGCATTTCTGTCACTGATGCCCCGCAGCCGCCGAGCGGAGCGTGCGGTCAGACTTCAGGATTTTGCTCATTTGATAGGTAAGAAATGATATGGTCATGAGCAAGGTCCAAGGACCAATTACGTTTCCTTTTATTGACCTTTCTTTTTACTCTTTTGTAGAGCTCTTGGTCACTTTCATCTGTTTTTAGAAACTGTCACATATTAGGGATAGTGCATGACCTTTGCTTCTAATATAAGTTGCAAATATTTCTCCCATTGTCCCTTTTACTTGCTTATTGACTTGCTTTTAGGCCCTGCCACAGCGATTACTATTATTATTGTTATTGTTACTGTTATTTTCACTTAGACTTTCCCATCTTTTGTCTTGTTGCTTCTGGCCTTGGAGTCATCACCAGGAAAGTTCCCCCCAGCCCCAGGATATAGAAAATTCACTCATGTTTTCTCCTCGTATTTCTATAGCTGCTTTTTCAATGTGACTCTTGGATCCTTTCGAATTTCCCGAGCGCGCTCGGTGCACTGGCCTGTGTGACTGGCCACTTTTCCCACAGAAAGGGGCCCTCACTCACTCCTCCAGCTGCCCTTATGCATAGACGCCTCGCATCTCAGCATCTGAAGGAGACCAACATGCGCATTTTCAGGGAGAAGGAATTGAAATCTGGGGGGAAGGGACTTGCACAGGGAGTTGCGGCCCCATCCTGGGGACTTGCTCCTGCCGGCCGAGATGGGAAAGTTTGTGAGCGTCGGCTGCATGGTGGCCACTGAGCCAGGCACACGTCACCTTGTTTACTCCCAAACCAGAGGTCCTGTCACTGTCTGCACCTGCAGGGGTGGCGACTGAGGGTCGGAGAGGCTAGTGCTTGCCCAGGGCCATGCAGCCCCTAAGAGACTTCCCACCGGGGAGTACGAGGCCTCTGCCAGCCCTGCCATGGCGATGTGACATTGAGCACGGCTGCTCTGCCCTCCCTCCCACCCCACTGTGGTCTCGAAGCTCCTCGGAGAATCAGATTTCCTTTGTCTCCATGTCCTGGGCCCCAGGAGCGCCCTGTGAGTGAGTCTCCTCTCCCCGACGCCTGCTGGAGCCGGTGGCAGCAGCTCCGTGGGTGTAGCCTCAGTCCCAAGTGCCAGCCAGCATGTTGCTGGCAGCCCGAGGCCTGAAGCTCACTACTTTTCAAGTTCTTTGGTTCATTCATCCATGTGTTTATCCACTCAGACACTCATCCAGATATTCATTCACTACACCCTGCTGATGCCTGCAGTGTGCTGCGCTGTGCTGGCCGGGGCAGCCGTCTGTCCCCAGGAGCTCAAGCCCTGGGGCTGGGCAGGTGGCCTGGGCAGCGAGGCACAGGGCGTGTGGTGGGGAGACAAGAATAGTGCAGGGGCGTGAGAGGGGCGGATGGATTTGGACCCAGTAAGGTTACTTCAGAGCCATGATGAGGGGGGCTCCCCCTCTCCTCTCCCCTCCCCCCTTCCCTCCAAAGTAGCTTCTAAACATCGCCTCTAAACATCACATGCATTTGAGTTGGAAGGATGTACAAGCTTATCAGGGCAGATGTTGGGGAAGCCGAGCCCCCTCCCAGGCCCTTAGACTGCGGCCCTAGCTCCAGGCTGAGCAGGCGGGAGCCTCGCAGCAGCACAGCCACTGTGGCCTCCTGGCCCTTGGGGCTTTCTTCGCACTCTGAATTTGAACTTGGTGAGACTTGGCTCTGCTGGGAGGCATAGCGGGGCGTGCAGATCCTGGTGCCTGGAGGGAGGGACAGAGGGAGGAGGGCAGCCGTCTCCCTGCCCTATGTTCAGAGGCCTGCAGGGCTGCCCTCTCTTTTCTGCCCCCCAGACCACGCCCCAGGCTTCAGGGGCCCACCCAGAAACCGCCCTTTTGGGGGCTGCTTTTGAAGAAGCTCAGAGAAGAGCAGTCATTTGTTGCCCACCCTCCCCAGGAAGTTGTCCCAACTGAGGGACAAATCTACTGAGGCAGGAATTGGCCAGCAGAAGACTGGGATATGGGCCCCAGGGAAGCAGCTGGGACTGGGAGAAGCTCCACCACACCTGGCTGTGTGCCCCTGGCCAGTCTGCATCTCTCTCAGCCTCAGTGTTCCTCATTTGCAGAATGGGCCTCCGAACACCCCCAACCCCCATCTAAGTTGGGTTTATGGAGTGCTGCATTTAATGGGCATTGGACATATGTACATTTAAAGTCCACAACATTTGAAAGACTATGAACTCCAGTTTTTTAAAAATTTGTCAAGATGGCTCAGCCTCGGGCTGAGGCACCGGTGAACTGTTCATGCTCTGGCCGCATGGGGGCGCCCTGGGAGCTGATAACTAGGGGGCCAGGGCAGCAGGCAGGCTGGAGTCACTGTGCCTGGACTGGGGACTCAGCATTGCAATTTAAAGTCAAGTCATGTGAATCTGTGAAGTGGAAGTTCTTGTTAATCTCCGCCCCTCCGGGCCCCGCCCCCACCTGTTTGTCTTAGAACCGCTGGTGAATGTGACAGATGCTCTGGGAAAGCAGAACCGCGCCGGATACTGAGTCACGGCAGTTTACAAGGCGGGAGGCTTTGGAATATTGGCCGTGACGCTAAGATATAAAAGAAGTCTTTAGACTAACCTGTGCGCTGTGGTCCTGGCTTTATAGTCTTCAAGAGCATCCACTCCCAGCGATACAGCTTCTACTCCAGGGGCAATAGGCTGGGGCTTCGTGAGCTTGAATTACGTGCCGTCTTCAGAGGCAAGACCTTCTCACAAGTTTGGCTCCACGGATGCCCCTTAGGTGCCCTTGGCTAGGCATGGGCCCTTCCCTCAGCTCGCCTTCGTGGCTCTCTAGGGGATCAGTCTGACCGGAGATCACCACCACCCTCTGGACCCAGCGCCAATGGGTGTGGGGTGAGCATGGCAGGGGGCCTCTCCATGAGGAGGTGCTGTTAGGCAAGGCTGTGGAAGGTATTGCGGGGCAGGTGCCGAGGGAGACAGACATTTGCCTGGTGGGGCCAGAGGACCCCAAGGTGTCCCTGCACCAGCCCCCAGCTCCACAGCTTGGGCTGCTCAGCCTGGGGTGCCTTGTCCCACACTGTCCTCGCTAAACCCGCCTGCCCTCTGCCTTCCTGCGGGGCCTGCCCGGTGCTCCTGGGCGCACAGCGTGACAGGCGCCCACTCTTGCAGGTGGTGAAAAGCTACAAGGCGACCGTCCAGCAGACCCTGGACATCCTCTTTCTCCGGGAAGGCTCTGAGTTTCTGAGCAGCACGGATGCTTCGAGCCGGGACTCTGCCGATCGCACCATCATTGCCTGGGATTTCCGGAGCTCCGCCAAAATCTCCAACCAGATTTTCCATGTGAGAAACCCCATTTGGCCTTGCTTTCAGTTTCAGCCCCAGGATGCATCCATGTAGCCCTAGGCTATCTGGGGTCCTGGGTCACTTCCTGTGGGAGGCCGTTCAGTAGGTGGGACAGATTGGCTGCCTGAAATCTCTAGGGTAGGGGAAAAGCAAGTGTAAGTCCAAGCCTCCCAGGAGAACCTTCCACAGGTTCCATATTACAGCCTCTCCCTCACTGTCTTCCCACATGTCCCTGCCCAGCACAGCCACCCCACAGGGTAAGGGTGTGGAGGGGCAGCCCAGTCCAGATGGACTGGTAGATGGTTGAGCAGCTCGAGACACCTCTACCCTTCCTCCACCACGCCAGCCAGCCCACGGGCCTCTGCTCTGCCCTTCTTGAGTGGGTTTGCCATGGGCTGCGACTCAGGAGTTTAAGCAGAGAACACATCAATTATGGTCCTAGGCCCAGCATTACAAGCTGGGGGCCTGGGCCCATTATCTAGCCTTTTGGATTTTCATTCCCTCTTAGAAAATTGAGAGAATGTTACTTGTCTCATAGAGTGGTTTTGAGAATTAAAAGAGAGAACACTTATAAAGGGTCTAGAACAGTACTAGGCACAGGGAGTGCTCCATAAATGCATTACTTATTATCACAGTCATTGCCACTGTCATCACCACCATCATCACCATCACCATCACCATCATCATCGCCATCAACACCCACATCATCATCACGACCATAGTCATCATCAGCACCATCACCATCATCATCATCACCATCATCGCCATCAATACCTTCACCGTCGTCATCATGACCATAGTCATCATCAACACCATCACCATCATCATCACTATCATCACCACCACCACCACCATCACCATCAACACATCACCATTATCACCACCATGGTCATCACTACCACCACCATCTCAACCATCACCGTCATCATCACTACCACTATCATCACCACCATCATCACCGTCAGTGTCATCACCACCACCATCACCATCATCACCATCACCATCATCATCACCATCACCACCACATGATGGTGGCATCATAACCATCATCACCACCATCATCACCATCACCATCACCATCATCACCACCATCACCATCATCATCAGCACCATAGTCATAATCACCACCATCACCATCTCAACCATCACCATCATCATCACCATTATCACCATCATCATCATCACTGTCGTCACAACCATAGTCATCGCACCACCATCACTTAAGATTTCAAATAAGCCATAGCTAATCTTTTGGCGCTCCCACCCTGAATTTAAAAACAGTGTTAGGTTCCATACACACCTTCTCCCTCTCCCTGCTTTTCCCTTATTTTCAGAGGGTCCTAAGTGACCCTGAGCAAACCTGTCTCTATATCAGGGGTGGGAAACCTTTTTTCTGCCAAGGGCCATTTGGATATTTATAACATTATTCACGAGCCATACAAAATTATCAACTTAAAAATTAGCTTTAAAAGCTCCTAGATTCATTGAATTTCGAGTCCCACCTGTGGTTTCCTTGGCAGGGCCAAACCAAATGCTTTCTAGGCCATATAGGATCTTCGGGCTCAATGTTTCCCATCCCTGCTCTAGACGCCCACTTCAGGGTCTAGTGCAACCTCCTAGGGAGGACAGGCCGTGGGAGGAAAAGGGGGGGGCATGTCTGACCACCAGGGCTTCCTGCTCCATCAGCCCCAGCAGAGAGCAGGGGAAGCGAGCGAGGTGGATGGAGTGCTGCTTGCCTGGCCCTCCTAGAATCACATCTTGCCTCCTTGTGGGTGAGCAGTGCTCTGCTGGGCAGCGTTACGCCAGGGCGCTCACTATGGGGCCACCATGGCGTCCACTCCTCTGACGGGCACATTAGTGCATTAGTCTGACTGCAGCTGTGCATTAGTCTGACTGCTCCCTGCTTTGCCCTCTGAGTTTGGGGTAATTTAGAGACAACTTAAGAACAAGTCTTAGAACGTGAAAGGCCGGATGCAGTTGAGAAGGGAGTTTCCGGGGGAGCTTCTGTGTGGCTGAGCCCATCAAACACCGAGGCTTCCCCACCGGGGTATCGAATGCTGTCCGCATTTGGCTTCTCGCTCGGTCGTTTACCTCCTCACTTGCTGTGCGCTGTGGCTGTGTGGGACGCCGTGCTGGGCTGCCCCTGCGGGCCCCTGGGGAGGTGGGACACGGGCACGCAGATTCGGTTTCTGTTCCTTTATATCACATTCCCACAAGCCTGGAGGCTTAAACCATCAGAAGTGTAGCCCTCCCAGTTCTGAGGGTAGCAGCTGGCTTCAGTATTCACGGGGCTGAAACCCGGTGCTGGCAGGGCCCGCTTCCTCTGAGATGCTGGGGACATCTGTCCCTTGCTGCTTCCAGCTTCCAGTGGCTGCTGGTGGTACTGGACTGTGGCTGCATCCCTCTGACCAGCATCTTCAGATCGCTCCCTGGTCCATGTTCCCATCACCTCTGTGTGTCTGATCTCCCTGTGCCTCCCTTTTATAAGGATACACGTGGCCTCATTTAGGCCATAATACAGGGTAGTCTCTCCACATCAAGATTCTTAATTCCATCTGCAAAGACATGCAAGGCGACATTCACAGGTCTCAGGAATTAGGACGTGGGTATATTTTGGCGGGCTCTTTAACAGTCCGCCACAAGGGCCATGGGCCAAGGCGTGCAGGTGGCCCCTAGAAGCTGGAAGTGCAAGAAGCACACTTCCATCCAGAGCCTCTGGAGGGAACCCGCTTTGCTGACACCTTGATGAGCCCGATGAGACCCGGGTCAGACCTCTGACCTTCAGATCTGTACGGCCATAGGTTTGTGTTGTTTTAAACCACTCCATTTGCAGCAGTTTGTTACAGCAGCAATAGGAAACTCATACAGGCCCCTAAGCCAAGGTCTGGGAGGAAGGCGCAGGGCCCCATGAGCAGAGTGCTGGGCAGCGTGTCTGCAGAGGCACCAGGCCCGACCTGCAGAGTCTTTACCCTCCGTGGCCCCGCTGTTTCTAGGAGAGGTACACCTGCCCCAGCCTGGCCTTGCACCCGCGGGAGCCCGTGTTCCTGGCACAGACCAACGGCAACTACCTGGCCCTCTTCTCCGCCGTGTGGCCCTACCGGATGAGCAGAAGGCGGCGCTATGAAGGACACAAGGTACTGCTTGCCTGTCCCCACAGCCCCTGGGCTGGGATAGCTGGGCAGTGGCCCAGAGCCTCCCACCAGACGGTGCCGGCAATGGATTGGGGTCAGATTGCATGGACCCTCTGTCCAGCAGATGATGTGTCCTGCTTCCTGGGTGACCACATGCCGTGTGGCCTGGTGGCCACTCAAGGCCCTGGGCCACATCTGGCCCTGCCCCAGGCCCCAGCCGCCAGGCAGAAAAGGTTTCCCCTGATTTGTTGGCTCACGTGGACCTGTCTTGGGGTTGGGGAGGTTCTTGGGGCTGGGTGACTGTCAGGCTGGACACCGTCTGCTGTGCGGGAGCTGGTCGGGCCAGACTCCACTGAATTAGCCTCGTCCACCGTCCACGCCAGACCCAGTCTCCCCGAGGAGCTTGGGCTCTCCCTCTCAAGTGGACAGGACGACCCCATCTCAGGCGAAGCTGCGCGCAGGGCCCAGGTGTGGCCCGCTCACCCTGTGTCGCCCTTCGCAGGTGGAGGGCTATGCGGTGGGCTGCGAGTGCTCCCCCGACGGAGACCTGCTGGTGACAGGCAGCGCAGATGGCCGGGTCCTGCTCTACTGCTTCCGCACGGCGAGCCGGGCACGCACGCTGCATGGGCACACGCAGGCCTGCGTGGGCACCACCTTCCACCCTGTCCTGCCCTCCATCCTCGCCACCTGCTCCTGGGAGGGGGACATCAAGATCTGGCACTGAGCCTCCTGCTGCAGAGCCTTCTGGACGGATGGATGGACATGGGCCTGGCCCGGCTCCCCTTCTGGGTGGGCGGAACTAAATACTTGAGGTCACTCCTGGGTCAGCCCCAAAGGGAAGCTGCTTTCACCCATGGGCCTCAGTTTCCTCCTCTGTGAAATGGGGACGGGACCTTTTGTCTCAGGTTGTCAGGCTGTGTCAGTGAGCCTGGCACGCTGCCCGTGATGCTCAGTAAACATGCGAGTCTCGCTGTCTCTTAGGTGATTTCAGCGATAAACTGAGGATAGCAGTTGGACTCAGTATCACTGTGTGCGGCTGTTCCTCTCGCTGCCCCACTTGCGGCCACTGGAGCTCCAAAACGAGAATGTGGGAGCTGGAGCCAGGGGCAGCCCCTCTCTTTGTGTCCTGATGAGGGGTCCTGGGAAAGTAGGGAGCTCTGGGCCTCGGGTCTGTCCTTGGGACCTCTGTGCCAGAGCACGGGAGGCCCACCAGTATCACAGGGCCCGACCCGGCTCGGCCTGCTCAGGCCCCCTCCCTCCCCACGGAACACGGCCAGCTGGGTCCCGGTCTGCCCCAGCCCGTCAGGTGCGCACTCTGCCCACGCGAGTGCGTCTGCCCGAGTGAAGGAGTGGTATGGAGAAGCACAGGGCCCTTGGGGAACCTCGAGGGCTCAGGCTGGGAAGGCCCAGCTGTGGGATCTGGACAGGCTGCTGAGCATTGAGCCCCACCAGGACTATAATTGAAGGGCTGCCCCAACAGCCCAAGGGTCCACCAAAGGTGAGGGGGACTACAGGTGCCATGGCTCAGGGCAGAGGGGTCCCTGCAGCCTTGGAAGGCATCCTGGAGGAGGCAGGTGGTGAGCTGGTGAGGAGGGCACCCCAAGCAGGGGAGTCAGTGAGGAAATGCAGAGGACTGAGGAGCAGACCCATGGATGGGGCGGGAGGCACCAGCCTCGCCTCCCTGAACCTGGGTTCCAGGCCCAGGCTGCTGTCAGTGTAGCCGCCCCGAGTTCGTTTCTTTTCCACACTGGTCACCTTGAACCGACCAGAGCTCTGACCCTCATGGGGCGAGGAGACATCCAGGGCTCCCCAGAAGCCACAGTGGTTGTTCTCAGTGCTCCTCCGTGGGCTGCATCACCTCAGGGCCTGAGGTGCCAGCTGGCTGCACGGCCTCCCCTGGGCTAGGTGACTGTTGGGAAGGGTGGCAGGTGTACTCTATGCCTCTACCTGTTGCTTTTTCTAAACACTTTCTTCCAAAGAGCATCCTTAAAGGCTCGCTCTGGCCCCTCCACAAGGTGCTGGGAGTTCACTTGCAATTTTAAAATAGGAGCTAAATTTAGAAAGTGTGGAGCAGGGATGAAAGAGAAGTGTGGGCTGTGCCTGCACCACCCACCTGGGCTGGCCCAACTTTGCCGCGCTCATCCATCTGAACCGCCGATCCAAGGCCATCGTGGGGGAAGAACACATCACCTGGAGATGCCAACGTGGCTGCGTGTGCTGCCAGGCCTGGCCATGGCTGTGGCTGTGGTGAGTGGAGCTCATGCTCGTAGCCCCGGCAGGTGGGCATGATCACCTCTGTCCAGTTGAGGAAACCGCTGCTCTGAGGACAGAGGGATGCACCCAGGGCCATCTGACTCCAGAGCCTGTGCCCTTCCCTCCCTCGGGACCCCCTCTGGCCCAGCCTGGGGCTCTGTGTGGGACTGTTACCCGTGTAGGGACCCCTGGGAACTTCATCGTCCCTGTTCTTAGGCTCCAGACGGGGAACTGGACCAGAGGCGCCTGGGACTTGCCCAGAGCCACACGGCCAGCTAGTGGCAGAGCCCACTGTGCACTGCCCCACGGGGTGGAAGAGGAACATACGTGGGCGGGTGGGTAGATGGCGGGTGCATACATGGGGTTTTCCCGGGTGCTGGAGGATTCTGAGTGCAGGGAGAAAGGGTGGATGGTAGAGGAGAGCACCCACATCAGCGGCAGCTGGCTCTAGAGACCAGGGCGGGCCAGCTCCATGAGGTGTGGAGGTCACTTAGGGGAGCCTCAGGCTTGGAGGTGACACGGGCCAGGACCCTAACCGTGCTGCCCAGTTGCATGGCTGACGTGGGGGTTGGGGACTGATGAGGCTCAGGCTCCTCATGGGAAGGCCTCTGAGAGAGCACCCCCTGGGTGCCAGGGGCTACTGTTTTCCCCTCACCGCCCTAGTTGCCCCTAGTCCAGTGAGGGTCTCTTCCTCCCTCTGCCCATGGGGAAATGGCCCCAGGGAGGGGATCGGACTCCTGAGCCTCCACAGCCCCATCTGGCTCCGGGAAGCTGCTTCCTGGGGTGAGTCTGCTCCTGGGGGAGAGCATTGGGCCAGCTCTGGCCTCCTCTGCAGAGGCAGGTCAAGGGCAGGGATGCTGGAGCCACAGCCAAGGCCCCTCCTACTTGGGGCTGCCTGGCAAGAGGCAAACTCACCCTGGAGATGTGACGCCAGGTGGGCCAGGGCCAGGGAACTCGAAGGCATGCACCCGCTGAGGTGGGCCCCAGTGGGAAGTGGCAGGCCCCGGGGAGAAGCAAACATGAAGCCCCTGGAGGAGGGGCCTCCATCCCAGGTCTTACAGAACCTACAAGTGCATCCTCGGGGCGTGAGAGATAACCAGGCATGGGGGGAATGAGAGCGTGGGCAGGAGCCAGGAGAAACAGACCCACGCATAGCCCTCCAGGCCCAGACCATGAACTGTGTGCCCGCTGTTTAAGGACGTATCTCCAGGGACTAGGAAACTGTTAGCAGCATGGTGGGTTTGCCAAACAACTAGGTAGAACTTGTAGGAATGGAAAACAGTCATAACGAAAACTAAAAACTCAGCGGCAGTGTTTGGTAGGTTAATGGGCACAACAGGAAAGGATTCGTGGACAGTGTGTGCGTACGGAGCACGGGGTCCTCCGGAGCGAGCACCGGACAGGGGATGCGGTGAGGAGGGGAGGGAGAGAGTGGGCAGAGAAATATTTTTTTTAGAATAATTGAGAATATTCCCGAACTGATGAAAGACACCAACCCCCAGACACAAGACTCCCTGTGAATTCCCGAGAAGGACAAATCCACAACCAGACACACCTCGGGGCAGCTGCAGAAAACCCATCAGAAGGAAGATCTCACATGTCTGGAGAGATGAGGCCAATTAGCACCACAGGAACAGCTTCTGGGGGACAGACGGCAAGTCCTCAGCCACCAGGAAGGACAGTGCAGAGGACATCCCCAGTGCGGCGGGAGAGCGACCACCTGCTGACATTGGCCCGGGTGAGAACACCTCCGAACACGGCAGAGCAAAGGCATCTTCAGGGAAGTGGAAGCTGGGAAGTTGGCCACCAGCGGAGCCGCACTAAATGCAGAAGTGAGGTCCGACGTGCCAGAAGGAATGGGGTTGTCATCACATCTAGGGGTTGAGACAGCGGAGGAATTCAAACTCGCGACGAGATGCTGGGCGCGGAAAGGAGAGTTGTCGGGAGCCAGTCCTGGTTGCAGAGAGCGAAGGACAAGGGTGGGAAGGACACCCAGGGCCACATGCGTCTGAGATCTAAAGGTGGGCTCCACATGGGAGCCCGGCCGGGCATGGCTCAGCGGTTGAGCGTCGACCTGGGATCCAGGTGATCGGGGTTCGATTCCCGGTCAGGGCACGTGCCCGGGTTGTGGGCTCAATCAATGACTCTCTCATCATTGATGTTTCTATCTCTCTCCCTCTCCTTGCCTCTCTCTGAAATCAATAAAGATATATTTTTAAAAATAAAAAATAAAGGCAGTGGGGAGACGAAACAGCCCAAACCCAGATTCTTTCCACCAATGTTCTTTATTAATGATGTAAAATACAGTAATTTCCACCAATGTCCTTTATCAATGGACGTAAAATACAGTAATTTCCACCAATGTCCTTTATCAATGGACGTAAAATACTGTAATTTCCACCAGTGTCCTTTATGAATGGATGTAAAATACAGTAATTTCCACCAATGTTATGAATGGATGTAAAATACAGTAATTTCCACCAATGTCCTTTATCAATGGACATAAAATACAGTAATTTCCACCAATGTTCTTTATCAATGGACGTAAAATACAGTAATTTCCACCAATGTCTTTTATCAATGGACGTAAAATACAGTAATTTCCACCAATGTCCTTTATCAATGGACATAAAATACAGTAATTTCCACCAATGTTCTGTATCAATGGATGTAAAATACAGTAATTTCCACCAATGTTCTGTATCAATGGATGTAAAATACAGTACGTTGCACCAATGTCCTGTATTGTGAGTGTCGGTACAGTACCAAGACGGCATGCATCACGGACGACAGGAAAGCAAGCCACAGAAACGGGAGTCAGGGCCTCATTGCGTCTGAGGTAGAGCGAGGTGGTGCTGGGAGCAGGACACTGGGGGGACGAGCACCAGCCCCACTCGGGACGAGGGACCACGGAAGAGCTAGCTGGGGGTGCCGTGTCCGCCACGCGCGGAAACAGTTTACGTCTCACATCCCGTCACCCGTTCGGTTCCCCTCCTTGTGGACAGAGCTTCGGGGTTCCCTTGTCACTGGCTTTCTGGGTGTCTCCACGGGACACTGTCCTTCCCTCCAAGGGCCAGGCCCCACTTACCCTCGCCCGAGAAATAAGGAGCTTTGTGTTGAAAACGCCAAGGCTGCCGTCCAGGGAGTTGGAGGCCAAGTGCGTTAAGAAAGACCCTTTTTCTCTAGAAAAATAGTTTCACTTTATAAAAGGGGGAATGCTCATCTCGGGTGGGGAGAGATGTTGGTGTGAGTTCCCGCGTGGTGGGGCTGCAGGGACACGCGTGGCAGGGGTCTTCTGGGGCTGCACTGGGGGGGCTGCACTGGGTTTCTGCACTGGGTCAGGTGGGAGAGGGGTCTTGGTGGGCAGGGCCAGGAGGAGGGGTGTCTGGGGGCAGGCGGGGGCAGCGCCCTGGGGTCCGGGATGGGTGGCGGGTGCCCCTAGCTTTGGCCTGCGGGCCTGCAGGTGTTCAGTTGAGCAAGGTTCCGTAGAGCTGGGCCTTCGTGAGGCTATCCTTGCGGTTGAGCCCCGTGCCGCCCCCGCGTGGGAACGTCGGCTGGGGGCTCAGGCGGGCCTCGGGGTGCATTTCGGGGGAGCCCTCCATGGAGCTGGGCTCCAGGGAATCCCTGGAGCTCTGGAGGCTCTGCTCAGGCTCGGGGCTGGCCACGCCGCACAGCTGCCCCGGGAGCCGCTCCCCGTCGCCCTCGCTGGACGCGTAGCCCGGCATCGGGTAGGCGGGGCCCCTGGCGCGCAGGAAGGGGGGCTCGGCCAGGTGGCCCTGGGAGAAGTCGTCGCCCTCCGAGAAGCTGTCGGCCTTGTAGCTGGCGTAGAAGGGGCTGTCGCGGCCCTCGGACCGGTGGCCCGGGCTGCTCCCCCCGTAGTAGCGATCGGGGAACCTGCGGGGCGAGGGTCGGCGCCCCGGGACCGGGAACGAATAGGCACCGATCTCCTCCACGGGCCGCCACGGGCCGCGTAGGTCCTGCCTGGGCATCCGGGCCGACCCGGGCTTGGCGCGCAGGCTCCACAGGTTCGGGGGGGTCATCAGGGTCCTGTGGACGCCCGGGGAGCCCGGGAAGCCGTAGGAGTCGGCCTGGTAGGGCGACAAGGTCCGTGCGAAGCCCGGGGCCGCCTCGGCCTCCAGCGCGGGCCGCGGGAGGCGCGCGCCGCCCGGGTAGCCGGCGGGGCCGGGCGCGCGCGGGAAGAGCGGCTCGCGGCCGTCCAGGTAGACGGCGCGCTGCGCGGCGGTCAGCGTGCCCGCCTGGCCGTGCTCCCGCTCCTCCGACGTGGCGCTGAAGCTCGAGTAGGAGCTGGACGTGGGCAGCGAGGCCGCGTAGCCCGCGAAGGGCTCGCGCTCGTAGGCGGCGGGGTAGGCGGCCGCGCCCGCCTCCTCCTCGGCCGCGCTGTCGGCCGAGCTCTGCGCGCGCAGGAAGCCGACCTCGCCCACGGGCGCGTCCGCGCTGGGCCGGCGCTCGCGCTCGCGCCGCGGCTCCTCGGGGCAGTAGAGGGCCGTGTCGCTGCTGTACGCGTCGTCCTTGTAGGGGGGGCGCAGGCCCGGCGTCTCCGCCCCGCCGCGGAAGGACAGGTCGCGCGACGCCTCGGACGCGGGCGAGGACAGGCCGCTGGGCTCGGGCTTCTCCAGCACCTTGGCGATGACGCAGGCGGGCACGCAGTCGGCGTAGGCGGGGCGGCGCAGCGCGGGGGGCAGGCTGCGCCCGTGCTTCTCCAGGTGCAGGCTCACGCGCTCCTGGAAGTCCAAGGGCAGCTGCAACCGGGGGCGGGGCGGGGCGCGGCGGGGCGGGCGGGACAGGGGGAGAGTCAGCCCAGGGCCTACCCACAGGCAGACAGGACCCGGGGCACCAGCTGGAGCGAGGACCCGGACGTCCTGGATGCATGCGCCTGGGGGCTCCTGGTCACCTCGGGGCCCACTCCCACTGCGCCCCGCAGAGCCCCGACGCTGGAACCAGGGTCTCGCTGGGCCCCTCCCCTCATTTCCTCCCACTGAGGGGGTTCACTTGCTTCCCCAGATGCGTCCCGGGGGCTCCTGAACAAGACAGACTCAGTAACATATGCAACAAAGATTGAGGGCCAGGGCCAGGCGCCCAGCGGCTGCCGCAGGAGTGCCTGGTGCCTTGTGGGGACCTCCCGCTACTGTTTGATCTATTTTGTGAGTGTCTCAGGAGTGGCCCAGGCCCAGGGCCAGGGGGCAAGGACAGAGGCCTGGGTGAGGGGAATGTGGGGGGGGAGGGGCCCTGGACCAGCCTGAATGTGACGCCAGCCAGAGCGCCCTGTGGCGCTGTCAGGAATTGTGCCCCAGCCAAACCATGGGGTTCCTGCGAGGCTCACAGAGGGCGAGACAGGGACAAGGAGCATCCTGCAGAGGACACCAGGGGACACGCAGGCTGTGGGGCTGGGTGAGGAGGTGCGTGGGGGGTGGCCTTCCCCTATGCCTCAGGATGGCCAGGATGCTGCAGGAGTAGGAGGGGCTCAGGCTCTCCCAGCATCTGTCCCTCAAGAGTAGGAGTGGCCTTGGGGTGGGACCTGCACTGAGGAGCCCAGAGTGGTCCTGGGGGCGCCTGGCTGGGCGGGGCTCAAGTTACCTCGGACACCTTATGGACCCTGCCGTAGTTCTGGCTGCACTGCAGCAGCTGGGCCGCTAGATTGCAGTCCTTCCTATAGAGCTCCTAAAAGACAAGAGAAGGCATTGGCCCGGGCTTGCCCGCCAGGGTCCCTGCCACCCTGACCGGAAACTGGTGGGCAGAGCTGATGTGTGGCTGGCAGGACAAGGACCCTCCCTGGGCCTCCTCAGGAATGGGGGCCTCAGCTCTGACCTGGAGCTGCTGGTGCATGGAGGGGCCCTGCCAGGTGGGGGCAGTGGTAGAAGAAGGGCCCCCAGTGGCACCTGAACTCGGGGGGGGGGGAGGGGGGCTCAGCCATGAGTCCCTGCAGAGAACTCGGTGGGGAGTATAGCGCCACAAGGGACAGGCCAGAGCCTGCAGCCCCGCCACCCCACACCTCAGACTCCCTCCTCACACCCCTGTTCTCAGAGTGTGGCCTGGCAGTGGGGGTGGATGTGGGGCTGGGCCAGGGTCAGGGCAAGTGGGGACACAGGGGCCGTGTGACCCAAGGTCCAGGTGGGGACTGCTCAGCCTCCTGAGCTGAAAACAGATGCAAACAGTAGGAATCAGGGGATTTGGTTTCGTCTTTGGAAAATCTCTGTTGCATGTGCCTGTGGCTGGGCCTTCTTTCCCACCCCCACCCAGGGACCCTCCACAGGGAGGGCCCAGACACTGAGTAGTTGGGGCCCACTGATGGGCGCAGCTCCACTAGGACTGGGTATCCTGCAGCTCAGATAAGCTGTTGAAGGTAGGGTCACCCCTATCATCCCCCCACCCTGGCCCCTCTTACCTCCACCTGCTGTGCTGAGGCTGGTGCCCCAACTCAGCCTGCATAGTGGAGGGAACCTGGGTCCCCAGCCCCCTCAAGAACTCCTTGGGCCTCCTGGGAAGGGCACAGTTGGCTGAGAACTGACCCCCCTGTGAGGCTCCAGACATGATGCCCCTGGCAGCAGAGGGTTGTGGGCACACTGTCTGGCCAGTTTGAGAGCCACCCTGTCCTGGGGCCCATCTCATGGGGCCCTTGAAATTAGTTCCCACGGGCAGCCACATGGCTGGGATGCCCACTGAGAGTGGCCATACCCCCACCCTGGAGTCAGGAAGCCCTGACTTGATGAGAAAATATGGCCCAGTGTTCCGCCCCCGAGTCCTGTTTCCTTCCAGGACACCCTTGTCGGTGTGTGTGGGGAGGCGGCCCTGCCCCTCCCCGGCTGCCCAGGCATCCTCAAGGCCCTGATTGCCCTGTCCACCCACCTGCTGGTGCCAGCCCCTCACACCTGCCCCTGGGTCCCTCAGGGTCAGAATGACCCAACACTCACGTTGTCCTCCGACAGCTTGTCGATGGTCACCTTGGCCTCCAGCAGGTGGCTGTTGAGGGCGACAATCTCGTGGCTCAGCGCTCTCTTCTCTTCCTCATAGTGCTGGCCCTGGGGGGGGGGGCAGTGGAAGGAGGCGGTCAGTGGTCAGCGATCGGCCAAGGCCTGGCTTAAAGCCCCGTCATCCCCTAAGGCCTCCTGTGCGCCCTCTTGCAGCCCACAATGACGAGGTGTTTGGAGGGCCGCAGAACGCAGGGGAAGAGCTCAGGCCGACCCAGGTTCAAATCCCTCTCCACCACTGACGAGCCAGATGGCCTCAGTGTCTCAACCACACCCCAGGAGAGCAATGTCTGGGGGATGGCAGCTAGGCTGGTGGTTCCCCACCAGAACTGGGGTCCCAGGGGTGGGGTGCTGGGGGGCAGTGGCATCGGGGGTGGCCCTCACCATGCGCTGCAGCTTTTCCTCCAGCTCCTGGTTGATCCTCTGCAGCGTCATGTAGTTGGTCTGAATCCTGGAACAGGAGGCAATGGGGCCACTGCCAAGCCAGGTCTGGCCCTCCCACGACCCCCACGGCCATGCAGCCTGCTGGGTAGGGCCAGGCTGGACCAAGGCCCTTGAGCCCACCCACTGGCCCCTCCCTAGTCTAACGTCTCCAGGCCCAGCGGAAAACATCTGATCAGAGCTAACTTGTTGGAGGGGTTTCCTGGTCCGGGGTCCAGGACCCCTGGAGACAGAGGGAAGGCCTGTTATTCACTGCGACTCTGCCGGGCCCTCCCTCAGAGCCGGCTGACTCAGGTTCACACGCAGTGCTTACAAGCCTGGCTAGGGGATGCATGCACAATAGCAGATGAGCTGGGGAGAGACCTAACACTGCGGGATGGGCCCTGGGTGAGTGCTGGCGACACATGGTCCCCTGGAGGAAGGGTGGCATGGAGGCGAGTGCCAAGTAGGAATCAGGTGCTCTGAGCCCCCTCTGCAGCCACAGAGTGTGACAGTGAAGGAGTTTGGGACAGTGACAGTCCCCTTGACAATCTGTGTCTAATATTATTGCCCCGACAATAGGAAAACTGAGACTAGAGGTGCTTAAAGCAGTTAAGTGGCAGAGCTGAGAATTTAACGGAGGCCTGACTGACTGTCCAAACTTGGTTCCTACATGACCCTATGGTGGCATTCAACAAGTCCAGGACAAACAGCCTCTCGGGCAAATCCTGTCTCGGGCAGCACCAGCCATGGCAAATATTTAAAAGAGGCTGAGCCCTGGCTGGTGTGGCTCAGTTGGCTGGGCGCAGGGCTGCTGATTCGATTCCCAGTGAGGACACACGCCCGCGATGCAGGCTCGACGGTGGGCAGGAGGCAGCCAACCAATGTCTCACTCTCCTATCAATGTTTCTCTCTCTCTAAATCAATAAAAAACATCTTAAAAAACAGAAGGAAAAAAAAGAAACGGAGCCAACAGCAAAGTTTGCGCTCTCTGCCGTCTTCCCGAAAGAAGGCTGGAGAGTGTGATACGGTTTAGAAAAATGTCCCTCTCAAGGTGCGCAAGAGCAAGGTTTTGAGAAAAGTTTGGTTTTTAAGGGAGTAATTACTCAGGGACCCCCGCACCTCCTGGACACTCCACTCACTGCCACGCTGCTCAAGGGAATGTCCCTAAGCTCTGGTTCATCTCCAGGGCTAGGCATTGCCTTTCCCATCAGGGACTCGGGACAGTGGGGCCCTGGTGGGGCAGCTGGGGTCTGCTCCCGCGCCGCCCCGCGCCGCCCCGCGCCGCCCCGCGCCGCCCCGCGCCGCCCCGCGCCGCCCCGCGCCGCCCCGCGCCGCCCCGCGCCGCCCCGCCCCGCCCCGCCCCGCCCCGCCCCGCCCCGCCCCGCCCCGCGCCGCCCCGCGCCGCCCCTGACCTGCGCAGCTTCTCCGTGACCTTCTCCAGCTCCTCCTGCGCGCGCCGCAGCTCGATCTCCAGGTAGTGGCGCGTGGAGTCGAACTCGTTCTCCAGCTTCTCGAGCTTGTGCGTGGTGTAGGACAGCCGCTTGCGCAGCTCGCCCTTCTGCTCCTGCATCGCGCTGCAAAGACACGCGGCGCGGGCGGGGCCGCGGCGCTGAGCGCGGGAACCGAGGCCCGTGCGGGCCCCGGCGCGCCCTGGCTGCGCACCCGCGCGCCCGGCGGCGCTAACGCACTCGCGCGTGCACGCCCACGCACCTGCACCCCCACACCCCCACACCCCCTTCCCGCGGGGTCCGGGACCGACCCCGGGCCGGGCTGGCCCTGGCAGGCCCTGTGCCTCCCTGAGCAGTCACCTCGTTGACCACGGAGCCTGGCCAGTGTCTGGGGCGTCCGTCAGCACCCAGTTCGTGAAGCCTATTTCTGGATGGCGTATCTTAACGGGGGTCCCCACTTTTGCTCCTCTGCAGTGTTGGGTGGGGACGCTGAGGCCCAGAGGTGGCAGTGCCATGCCCTAGAGCAAGCCTCCCTTCCCCAAATTGGCTGTGTGGCCCCAACAGACTGTGTGACGCCAGGGCCAGGGAGGAGGGTGGGCAGGGATGCCCAGCGTCCACCCCGCTGGCCAGCTAGCTGCACACAGCATGGGACACTCAGGAAAGCCCAGGACTGCTCATGTGTCTCCCCCCCCCCTCCAGGAAGACTTCCAGGGCCCCAGGCCTGGCTCTTGAGACTATTTTCCCCACAGACTGGGGGCTCCTCTAGGACCACAGAACGCTGAGCCCTCAGCTCAGAAGCAGAGACATGGAATAATCCACCCTCTGAACCGCATGCTTCCCCTTGGGAAGTGGGGACTGTCCCCATCTTGCCCTGTGGACACAAAGCCCTGATCTGAGAGATGCCTGGGTCTGAGGGGTGACCCAGCTGGGAGGAGCACACATCCCCAAGGGACCATCCAGTGCCAGCACCCATTTGGATGATACTTTCTGGTGCGTTTGCTGCGGGACTGGGACAGGGGGTGACTGTGCCTGCTCAGACCGCGTGGTGGGGGCAGGAGGGAGGTGCCGAGGGGTCACACTGCCTCTACCAGGTGTGCTGTGGGACCGTGGGCAAGAGCCTGTGTTCTTGGGACCCCCTGGACCTCACCCTGAGGAAGGGGAGGAGAGGAGCCTCCTCCAGCACCCGAGCAGAGCTGTCCTGTCTCGGGGCCTGTGTGTAAACCACGCGCATTACCGCGGGCGCACCCCCAGCTACTCCAATGAAGCATTCTTGGATTTCTGCCTATATTTCTGTCTGTTTTTAAAAATAACTAAAATAAAGAGTTGCTTACATTTGAGAACCCCAGAGAAGGGCGGGGCAGGCCCTCCCGAGTCAGTCCCCAGGGAGGATGTGGAGTGCCGAGCAAGGAGGGAGCCCAGGTCTGCCAGCCGCCTCCAGGCCGCGCCCCACACCTGCAGCTACAGATCCCAGGCTGCCCTGGGCCAGGCTTTTCTCCCCAGTGGGGTGTCCTGCTTCTTGGGGGCTCCCCCTGGTCATCCAGGGCCCTCTGCAGGCACAGCAGGGGGGGCAGCAGCCCCTGACGTTGGTCATGGCTGCAGGGCTGCGGGTTTATGGCAGCCCCTGGCCACAGGCACAGGTGGGATCTGTACCCTCGGGAAGAGGCCAGGGCGTCATCCACCCACCTGTGCGGCCCCTTGCGCCCTGAGTCCTCCCCGCCTCTAGCCACACTCCTGGGCCATCACCGACCAGCCTTTAGACCCTGGCACTTCTGAGACCTGCAATCCCCGCTCGCTCTGCCCCTCACGCCAGCCCTACCCCAAGTATCCCCGGGGTGCCCACAGCACCCCTATCCCTGCCTCTCAGAGCCAGCCACCTTTCCTCCCCCACCTTGGCCACCCACCCACCCACACACATGGCTGGGACCCTACCACCACGCACACTGCCCACTCCTGCCGTGACCCAGAGCATCGCCTGCAACGCACCCACTGTCACCCTGCCCTTTCCCTCCTGCTGGCCCCACCTCACTCGCAGCACCTCACAGCACCAAGTAACATAAACACGGCTCCCGCCCCACGGAGCCTGCGGTCTCAGGGGAGACCCGATGCAAAGGGGGCAGGCTCGTCAACAAGGCAGGTGCGGGAGGAAAACCCGACAGAGCCGTGAGGTGGGCTCGGGCGGAGCGGGACAGCCCAAGGGGCCCCTGGGCCCAGACCTCCTACCCATGAGGCAACCGGCTTCATGCAGCCCGCCCTTCTGAGCCTCAGTTTACCATTGGCCTCTGGACGGCTTTCAGAGGTACTGGGTGGCTCTGTCCCACCAACACTCGAATGCTGTCCCAACCCTGCCTGAGCCCTGGACACACAGCCACCCCAAGCTGCGCCCTGGCCAGTCCTGGGCAGGCAGCACTGCCAGCCCCTGACTCGCCCCCTCCTAGCCCCACGGCCTGCTTGCCACCCAGGACCCTCCGTCACAGTGAATCCCCATCTACGCCACCCCTTGACCTGGCCCCGGCTAGTCCTCAGGGCCCTGGTTTTCACCCCCCGCCCCGCATGTCTCAGGCTGCCCCCATGCCCAACCCCGCACGGACTTCTCCCCGCCAGGCCTCCGTCTCCAGCCTGGCCCCTCTGGGCTCCACTCCCCCAGGTCCAGTCACCCACTGGCCTCTCCACCCCGACAGCCCGCGACCACCTCACACTAGTATGTCCACTGCTGACCACTCTCTGCCCCGGGACGGGCATGGCTACCCTCAGTCCCCAGTCAGACCGTGAAAGTTGTGGTGACCCCTCCTGCCCCTCACCTCTCCCAGCCCATCACCAAGTCCTGGGGTCAGTTTCTGGAAGCTTTGGACATGTCCCCTCCCTGGTCTGGTCCAGGAGTGGCTCTCCCCTCCTGGGGTGCTAACCCGAGCCCTGCCTGGCCTCTCAGCCTGTCTCCACGTCTGTAAAACAGGGGTGCATGCACCCATACGGAGCTACCCATGCTTAGGGGGCAGGGCTGTCACTGGGGTCCCTGCGCCACCCTGGGCCATCAGAACCGCCAGGATGACACCAGAGGCAGCCCCGTGTGGAAGTGGGGCCTCCAGGCTGCTGGGAACCCGGGGGATGGCGCAGCCCGGGGCTCAGCAGCTAGGTGTCCCCCGGAGTAGGAGCTGGCTCTGGGCCCTGGCACCTGGAAAGACTCCCAGACGCATGGGGAGGGTGTGCCACGCCCCCCAGTCAGGGCCACCCTAGCTTCACCCGAGTCCTGGGGACTTCGCGCAGGATCTGAACCTGACCTGACAGGGTATGTGTGGTGGGTGGGGTGTGTGGTGTGGTGTGGTCAGTGGTGGGTGGGGGTATGTGGTGGGTGGTGGGTGGGTAGGTGCTTCCACCAGGAGGCCTGAGCCGAAGGACAGAGCCCTTTGGGGAGGAGAGGGCATGAGCTCTGGGCCGAGGGCCTCACCTCGGGGACAAGACGGCCCTGGAAGGAGCAGTGGGGGTGCTGGTGTCTGTCCCCTCTCTGGGCCTCCTTGTCTGTCTGGGGGAGTTGACACAGACAAGGGACAATGTGTGGGGACAGATGCAGAGACAGCAGGGGCCCGGGGCAAACAACAGGCATGTTACCTGTCCCAGAGCGAGGGCGAGGACCTGGCCAGTCGGCCCTGCAGGACGCGGGACTGTGCGAGGCACGAGGGCACCCAGGGGCTGCGCAGCCTGTGGGCGAAGAGGACAGCTGCTCAGACGGGCGGGCCGCACCCGCCGCGCGTCCCGGGGAGGGCCGCCCCGGCGCTCGGACGCCTGCGCAGGCCGTCGGGCGGGGGGGCCGGGACGGTGGGGGCTCCCGGCCTGTGCACCTGCCAGAGTCCAAGCTCACGGGCGGCCCTGCGTCCACCGGTGGCAGGGTCACCTGTCCCGTGTCCTGTCCCACAGGCCTGCATCCACCATCGCAGCCGCAGAGGGAGTCGTGGGGGGCAGGCTCCCCAGCTGTGGGTCCCCTTTGGCTACTGAGCCTTGTGTGCAAGACCCGAGGAGGCGAGGAGAGTGGAGGGAGGTGTGATCCCAGCCCCCCACTTCTGCCGGGAGGTGGTGATAGGTTGACCCCTATGGACAGTGGGGAGGGGTCGTGTCCTAGAGGCTGTGGGACCTGGCGAATGTTAGGGTCCAGGGCAGCCCCGCTTGACCCTCCCCGGGGCTCCTCACCCCACCCTGCCTGTGGCCTGCGGGGGCTGGGCGGTGGGCGTGGAAGCCGCCTGGGGGGATGTGAGGGGGCAGGGCCTGGGGGCAGCAGGGTGGGCAGCGGCTTGGTGAGCCTGCTGGGAGCCCCTCCTGGGTCTCTCGGGGACTCGCAGCCCCAGCAGCCCCGAGGGAGGCGTCCAGAGAAGGCTGGAGACGCGGCAGGGGCCAGGCCCGAGGAGCAGCGTAATCCCATTTAAGAGAATAACTGCCCGCAGCCGGCCAGAGGAGACGCGGAAGGAAAGGCGGCCGGGCGGGCCTGGGTGGCCTACGGTTTGCTTTTGTGCCTCCCTGGTTTTGTCATTCCTGCAGCGCGTGTGAAAAAATCAAAGAAAAATTTCTACTGAGGATCAAATTTTGGTCCAAAAAAAGAGAAAGATCTTAGGGTGTGGCTTTGACAGGCTGAGGGGCACAGCAGGGACGTTCTCGGCCAGGCGTGAGCCCCACTTTCCTCGTCGGTAAAACGGGCCACCCTGCCCACAGGACGGCGCAAGAGGGAGCGACCTGCCTCCCACTGGGTCCCCCAGCAGGGCCAGCGACAGCCCGAGGGACATCCCACTTCTGACCCCCACTCCTTCCAGCTCCCCCCTCTGACACCTCTCCCTCCTCAGTGCGGTAGCTTCTCACAGCCCCCCTCACCCCTCAGGCCCCCCATCTCTCTCTGCACTGTCCTAACATTGGGGCCAGACCTCACTGTGGTTAGGGCCACCCCTCCGTGGCGTGGCCTCGGTGCTGCCTCCGGAGAGACAGCAGGAAGACACACGGCAGAGCTGACAGGCCTCATTTCCACTCACGCCCCCCCCCCCCGAATCCTACTACACCCGCTCCCCCCTCACGCGGGCAGCCTGACTTCACCTTCCTTCCTCCACGCAGCCTCCCCACGCCTCCTCCGCGGGTCTCCCGGCCGCCCGCCCACCTGTCATTTCGATGAGCGGCCAGGCGGCCCTCGCCCGCTGCAGGCCTGGCTCCAGCCCGTGAGGGTTTCCCCTCCAGCCGAACCACTGGTCTCTCCCTCTCTTCTGGAAGGTTCTCTCTGGCCTATGGACCTGGCCATACCTGCCCTCCACCCCCAATGTTTGGGGGTGTTTGCCTGGGGGGCTAGTGTAGGAATGGCCAGGGGTCAGCCCCACAAGCTAAGGAGCTGCCTGCAGGGCTCCCAAATTAACCGCCCAGCACCTGCCCGCCCCGCCCCGAAGCCCAGGTGAGCAGGGGCTGCCCTGCGACGCGCTGACGAGCAGCTTCATTACTGCCCACCAAGGAACCCACGCTGGCTTCACTAATTTGCCCGCCCCACCAGCCGGCTCGCCACTGCAAACAGTCACGCCACACAGTAATTGGATCGGCGGGAGGGCCTGCTTGACGGGATTCGGGGATCCAAAAGGCAATCAGGGCCGCGGGAGGCCCATCGGCGACACTGGGCTGCGGGGTGTGGGGCGGCGGCCCCAACCCTGCGCTCCCTCCATGCCCCACGGCCCCCCCAGGATGCCCTTGGTGCCTTGCTGCTCCCCCAGCCCCAGCCCCACCCCGCCCCTCCCATACCCAGAGGAGACAGTCCCGGAGGTGAAACCGAGTCTGGAAGAAAAGGACAGGAGCTATGACAATGGGTCTCAGGATCAGCCCGTGGGCCGAAGGAGGCTGCCTTTCTGGGCCTCAGTTTCCCCATCGGTAACCAAAGCCCAAAGGGGCACTTAGGACCATGATGACCTCCTTGCAAGCTTTCCCTGAGGTCATCCCCACTCAGTCACCCAGTGAGGCCGTGGGTGTCCCGTCGGTGAGGCCTGGCGGGGGCTGCCCATTGTCCACTGTGGCCGGGGTAAGGGCTTCATCAAGGGCACCCCAATAGTGAGCACAGGAGCCAGGACTAGGACCTGCCCCGGGATGGCTCCCCTCCCAGGCGGCTACTCCAAATTCACTGATGGTCTCCCAGTCCCGGCCTTGACCCCTCCTGCCCCGCAGAGCACCCCCCGTGCTGTTGGCCACAAGGGCTGAGGAGCCCAGGAGACCTGGTCCCAGGTTCTGCTGCATTCACCCAACAAGTATCTCGTGTACCCCCAAACCCGTCCCCGTCCTCCCGTCTCAGGTGGCAGCCACTCCATCAAGACAGACACCTGGGGGTTGCCCTGACGCCAGTGCCTCGATGGCCCCTCAGGGGACAGGACATGCAGCCACCCAGCTTGTTGTGGATGTAAAGTGAGAGTGCCCAGGTGAGGGCTGGCACAGCCTGGCGCAGAGTAGAGGCCCAGAGACGCCAGTCAGGTTGCTCTTCCGCCTGTTGTTAATGGGGTGACCTGAAGGCTGAGAAACTGGCACACAGCACATCCTTGCTCTAAAACACCCAGCCTCTGCCCTGGCCGCTGTGGCTCAGTTGGTTGAGCAGCGGCCCCTGGACTGAGAGGCCGCTGGCTGGATTCCCTGTTGGGGGGGGGCACATGTCCAGTCAGGGCCTGCAGGAGGCAGCCGGTTGATGTTTTTGTCTCACATCTGTGTTTCTCTCTCTCTCTAAAAATAAATAAAAACATATTTTTAAAAATAAAATAAAATACCAGGCCACCATTAGGACCGCGATGTGGGGTGAGCAGAGCTGGCCCCCTGCCCCCAACTCGGAAATTCTCTGGTGGACCCTAACTCAATCTAGGGCTGCCGGTCACATCTCCCACCCCACCCTACTGGGTCCCCTCCGTCACAATGGGAATACTGTCACCTGCCCAATGGCTGGGGGGAAAAGGCCTGGGCAAAATGAAGCTATGAGAGGGGCAGGCAATTAACGGCCAGAACTAGCCTAGACACCATTAACCATCTGCCAAATTCCATGTTAACGATTTAATCCTCAAAACACTTTCTAAGGAAGATGTGATTAATATTATTCCCATTTCACAGATGCAGAAACTGAGGATTAGAGAGGTTCAGAAACCTGCCCAAGGCCACACTGCCAGTAAGTGTCAGAACTGGGATTCAAACCCAGGTGACTCTGCCTTTTTAATCACAGACTTCATCAGAAAGCCTCTGTTAAACAGTAGGGACTCAGAAGGACTGTGGAGACAGGGGACTTTGAAGAGCAGGACAGAAGAAGGTAAGAGAGAACAGTCCATGACCAAGGTCCCTTTGTGATGAAACCCTGGCTCCCAAAGGAAGAAATCAAAGTGAGGTAGTCATTCACACCTTAGTGAGAATTTGTGCATCTACCTTCTTTTATGTGGATCAAGTTTAGAAGTGGGGCAGAGAGTGCCCTGACTGGTGTGGCTCAGTTGGTTGGGCTCATCCCATGCACCAGAAGATTGCTGGTTCAATTCCTGGTCAGGGTACATATCCTACTTGCAGACTCAGTCCCCTGTGGGGGATGTGCAGGAGGCAGCCGATCGATGTATTGCTCTTACACTGATGTTTCTTTCTCTCTCTCCCTCTCCCTTCCTCTCTCTAAAATATCTTTAAAAAGAAGAAAAAAAAGAAATGGGGCAGAGAGCCTTGGAGGACCATGCTTAGGAAGGGACTGGGGCTGAGCCCACTGGGGATAGAGGGGGGATATTGAAACCAAATCCCTCCACCGGAGGCTCTCACAGCTCTCAGGGACTCTCATTGGGCGATTTTTAAAAAATCAAAACTACTCCCTGAGGGCCAAGGGAGGAGGATGGGGGCATAAGCGGCCCCCAACACCCCCTTTTTGTGGGGTCCCCCTCTTGGGCATCATGAGGAAAAGCTGTATCCCATCTCCTTCCTCCTCACCATTTGCCATAGTCCAGTCTCATTCAAAAGCATTTACCATAAAAGAAAAAAATCAAACACAAAAACCAGAAGCAGAACTAATGGGAAAAAAGACAAAAATAAATAAATAAATAAAAATAAAATGTCTAAGTTTAAAAAAAAAAAAAGAGGAAAAAAAGGGGGGGGCATTTACTGAGCACCTACTATGTGCCAGTTCTAAGCATTGGAGATCACCAATGGGCTGCTGTTCTGGGGGAAGACAGATAATAAAGAAGAGAAATAAATAAATCACGAGTCCGTTGGGGATCAGGGTGTCACAGAAAATCAGGGCAGGGAAGGAGGAGGTGGGAGAGGGGGTTATAGCTGTTAACAGTGAGTGGCCAGGAAAGCCCCCCCCCCCAAGACACTGAGGAAGGTGTGAAAGGAAAGAGGCAGGAGTCCTGTGGATATGTGAGGAAGGACTTTCAGGCAGAAGGGAACAGCACGTGCCAAGGCCCTGGGGCAGGAGCCTGTCTGATGCGTTTGAGGAACAGCAAGGAGGCCTGGTGGCTAGAGGGGAGCCTGCGAGGGGAGAGTCATGGGAGATGAGGTCAGCGTGATTTTACAATTGTAAGATGACCCGATAGCTGTCTGTCTGTCTCTCTAGGACATCAGCCTGGTGTCGCCCCATAGTACCTGCAGCGTGGGCAGGACCACGGCAACAAATATCAGTCATGTAAATGAATCAGAGTATGGGCAGGAACTTGGCGTTCATGTGCAAAATAAAAAAAAAAAAAAATTAAAAAAAGGAGCCCAGCCTCAAACCATCCACAAAAATAAACGTCAACACACAGGCTGCGGGTTTGATCCCTGGTCGGGGTGCGCACGGGAGACAGCCGATCCATGTGTCTCTCTCTCACGCATGTTTCTCTTCTCTCTCTCTCTCTCTCTCCTTTTCTCTCTCTCTCTCTCTCTCTCTCTCTCTCTCTCTCTCCCCTTTTCTCTTTCTCTCAAATCAGTGAACATGTTGGGTGAGAATAAAAGAGAAAAAGTAAAAGCCTGAAACACTCAACAGAATTAAAAATACCTTCTGCTCATCAGAGGGCCGTGTAAAGGGTGCGAGGCAAGCAAACAGCAGGAGGTGCAGCCGAGCAGCTGCGGAGGACTTTCGGCAGAGCTCCCGCGGGTCAGCGGGACCCTGACGGAGACACCGCACAGGCCCCACAGGAGGGGCCGAGGGGGCGGCCGCCCAGGGAAGCACCACAAACAGTGGCGGCCCCCGCCTGACCGTGCGGAGTCGCGAGGCTGTGGGGACGCAGGAACTCCACGTGCGGCTGGGAGGCGACGGGCAGAAGCACCCAGGAGAGTGTGGCCTTAGCTCCTGAAGCCGCCCTGTGCCCCCCCCCCGCAGTTCTGGGGTACGCTCCCAGAAACACAGCCCGCGTTCCCCAGATCACCTGCACGGGAGCTTCGTTTTCAATGGTCTAGGCTGGAAGCTGCCCAAACATCCATCAGTGGATACACTGAAGTCACCTCACTCACACATACCGGTCCCCAAGATAGCCGCCGATGGACAGCTCTGCGCACCAAGGACAGCCCTGCAAACATGATGTTTTGGTGGCAAGAGCCAGCCTGGGTACCGCGGCTGAAGGACCTCGCGTGCGAGGCTCTAGTTCAGGAGACACTGCGGGTCAGGCATGCTCGCTGCTGGTGACCTCCGGGGAGCTGGAAGGGGCTGTGGTCAGGGCAGGGGCTGGGAGGCACCTGAGGGGCTGGCAGCGGTCCACTTAACCTGGGTGGGGGTCACCCTAAAGTCACAGATCTTGATGGTTATTTTCTCTATGCTTACCATATAGTTCACAACTTTGAAAAATTCTATTTTGGAGGCAGGGTGGACTCGTGCCGGGAATAGCTCTGGGTCTCCAGGGCACCTTCTGAGTCCCAGGCGCCATGCGAGGCGACTGACCTGCTTTCTGAGATGACAGAGGAGGGGACTGAAGCTTACACAGAGGAAGGAGCTTGCCCTAAGGCACAACGCAAAGTGGCTGCGGCTGGGGGTGGGGTGCGGGTGGGGTGAGGGCAGAGGGACCCTGTGCAGAGGAAGGCAGAGGAGGGGATTAATTTGGGGATTAGAGACACAGCTGGAAGCTGGGACTTGCTAATATCTGCAAATACCGGAGTGTCCCTGGAAGAGTTTTTCAAGCAGTGGGAGGAGGGAGAGCTGAGTGAGGGAGGGCCAGGGAGCATGCAATAGGCTAGAGCACAGGTGACCACACCTGGGGGAGCCCTACTGTGTGCCAGCTCTTGCCAGGCACTGGGGCTGGAAAAATCGAGGGCTCAGACCCAGGCTGTGCTTGCAATGGGGTGGGCAGAGGACACTCCAGGTGGCAAGGGGAGCCCCAGGTACCTCTACTCCCCACCCTCACCTGTCTCCCTGAAAACATCCTGCTTCCTCAGGCCCCCAGGCGTTTGCACCTCTTGAAAGGCCCCTCCTGTCTGCCCTGGCAAACTCCTTCCTTCAATTCTGGGCTCCAGTGTCCTTGCTTCCAGGAAACCCACCTTGATTCATCAGGCCAGTGTCCCCAACCTGGGATCCCTGGGAGGATCTGTTGATGGGATTGTGTCCCTGCTCTGAAAGGCTGGCTTGGCTCTTGCTGTGACTCAGCGCCCAATTCGGAACTTGGTACACAGAGAGGGGATGAGTCCACCTGGGGGTGGAGGGGCAAGAAGGTCACTAAGGCCACAGAGAAAAGGTGACAGGGAGGACAGATAGTTTGTGACATGGACAAGAAAGCAGGTGGAAGGGCGTTCTGGGCAGAGAGAACAGCAGGAGCAAAGGCAGAGAGGCGTGAGGTGACAGCTTGTTTGGGACTCAGAGGGGGGACTACTATATGGGGTGGGGAGTGGCAGCCAGGGGATCTGGGTTGAGGGGCTGGGGCGGGGAGAGCCCAGCTGCATACCTGCCCACAAAGGGAGATGCTGAGGGTCACAATGGCAAGGTCCTTTTGCTCATTCAAATAGTATTTACGGGACCCTCCCACTAGCCAGGCTGGGGGGGAGGGAAGAGAGGGGAGCAGAGCGATGGGTGGTTGGGTGGGGCAAAGGGCCTGCCCTCTCAATTCAGATCCCAGGCCTGGCCTGCAATGTGCAAAAACCACAGTCTAGGGGCAGGAGGCAGGACCCGGGCACAGGAGCCTCCGGGATCCTTTCAGCTGGACCACAAACAGGTCTCCTGCCTGGGGAACCCATAGTCCTGTGGTTCCCATGCCCCACGGTGAACCCCTGCCAGGCCCCAGAAGGGGGTTGTCTGCACAGTAGCTCATGCCACCCTCCCAACAGTCCTGCATGGGCGGGGGGGTGGTGATTAGGACAACGGCTTTACAGATGGGGAAACTGAGGCTGGGCTATGTCTCTTTCCTATTACCCAGAATATAAGGATGGGTGCTCAAGAGGCTTGGCCGGGCATGGCGAGGGAAGGAAAGAGAAAGAGAACCATTGAGCCCCCCACCCCAGGCTCGCCTCCGAGGGCCCTATGAATGGTACCTTTTGCTCAAGTCCCAGAGGTCCCCTCCCCTATAGGGAGGGCGCCCAACCCTGGCGGGGGTACTGGTGAGCTGGCAGCCAATGTGGGATACCTTGGAGGGCCCTGAGCTGAGCTCCTCTGTGTGGCCAAAGCCCCTGCCCCACCCCAACCTTGACCATGACAAGATGGGTCTGGCTGATAGTAATCAAGTTTTGGGTCTGAGCACCTTCCACCTAACAGACCGGACCCCTCCTCCCAGCCCAGGATAAATAGGCCTCCCCCCGGGGGACCCACAAGGGCGGGCTGCGTTCCAGCGAAGCGGCCAGGAGATGTCCCTGCTTTGGGTCCAGTCGGGGTCTCTGTGAGCCCACCTGTCCCCAGGCACCCGCAGCACTGAGGCACCTGGGAGGCGCCGGCCCCTCTCCCGCACGGACCCAGGAACCTGCCCGGGAACAAGCCTGGGCCCTGCCGCGCCCCTGCCCCTTGGGAATCGGGAGCACCTGCTACCTGGAGTCTTCGAGGGGGGTGCGGGTTCCGGCGGGGGGCCGGGGCGGCGGGCGGCGGACCCTGCCCGCCGGGGGGGTGCGGAAACCGGCGCCAGAGCTGGATCGGCTGCCCACACGCGCGCTGGCTCAGACTCCGGAAGGAAAACACGGGAGGGGTGTTCCCAAAGTGGGGGTCAGGGCGGCCACGGGAAGTCTCGGAGGAAGTCATGAATATTCACACCGGCTGACCCGGCCGCGGCGGGGCCACGGAGGGCGCGGGGAGCGCGCGAGGTCTGGAAGTTTAGCACCCGGAGGGCGGCGGGCGCGCGCCCCGGTGGGAACACGGCCCGGGCGCCCCGGGCGCGGGATTCCCCAAAATGGCTCCAAGACCCGACTACCTCGGTCAGCGAGAGGGCTCCATCCCCCACCCGCCCCCGCGAGGCGTAAACTTAAAAGCTCGGAGCCGGGCAACTGTCTACGGCGCGGTGGGGGGACCAGCGGGCGCCGAGACCCGCGTGCGGCAGCAGGAGCGGGCGCCCGGAGGGTCCCGGGGGACCACCGAGGGCCGGGCGGGGCGCGCGGGCCGCGGAGGCCGGCGGGGCCCCGACTGCGCACCCCCCGCCCAGCCGCAGCGGCCCCGGGCAGGCCGAGGAGTCCCCCGCGGGGCTCCCCACCGGCTCGCCGCGCGCACGCACCACGCGCAGCACCCCGGCCGGCGGAGCAGCGGCGCCGCGGGCGCGGGGGGAAGCGCCCCGCGCGGCCCCGACCCCCCGCCCCCGCCCCCGCCCCGCCCCGGCCCGCCGGCCGCGGCTCGGAAGGCGCTCCACTCACCTGAGTTTCTCCATGTCTGCGGCAGAGGCCTGCGAGAAACCAAACGAGAGGGTCAGCGGGCGGGAGGCGTGCGCTCCGCAGCCGCGCCGGGCGGAGCCGGGCACCGCGGGCACCGCGGGCACCGCGGGCACCGGCGGCGCGGCGGACGGGCACCCCTGCGCGGCTCGCTCCGCGGGAAGCCCGGCCCGCGCGACCCCAGGCCCCGCCGCCCGACTTCGGTCCCCGGGACTCAGTGGGTGCGTCGGGCAGCTGCCGAGTAACAGGTGAGCCCTCCCGGGCCACCGCGCAACCCCGCGCGTAGTTACGCCCCCCGGGGGGCGAGGGGGACTGACCCGGGGACTCGGGGTGGCACCGCCTGGGGACTCGGGATGGCGCGACCCGGAGCGCTCCCGAGCTTGCCAGAAAGAGGGGGACCCAACTCGGTCCCGTTAACTCGTCCCTGGCTGCGGCCCCCGCTACTCTCACCCGCCCCCCGCCCCGCCCGTTAACCCTTCCAGCCCCGGGCTCCCTCCCGGAGGAAGCCGAGCCCCGGAGTGTCAGAGCTCCGAGCAGGAGACTGTTCCGATCGGGAGCCGGACGGGACTGCGGAGCCGGACGCGCAGCGACCCCGAGGGGGTGGCACTCGGGACCTCAGGCTCCTCAGTCGGGGACCCCGCTGCCCTCGCGTTCTGAGGTTCCGGGCCTGGCCCGCCCCTCCCGGGCCCGAGGGATTAACCCTCGCGCGACCGGCTCGCCCGTGGGGCTCCCTGCCTGGCTTGCGCAGCCCGCGGGGGAGCCGCTTGGAGGCCCTCGGGGCCCGGCCCCGCGCGGCCGGGCGGCCCCTCTGCGCGCGGGGTGGGGGTGGGGGTTAACCCTGCGCGAGCCGGCGAGCGACGGGGACCGCGAGCGGCCCGCGCGGGATCGCACTTCCTGCGCGAAGCGGGGGCCCGGGGCTGGCTCCCCATCACTCCGGAAAGGCCGCTCCCGGGGGCTTTCCCGTCTTCCCGAGCCACGGCTGGCATTCAAGAGGGACGGGGGCTGAGCCCAGGGACCATGCGACACACCTGGGAAGACTGATGACTGCCCATGCCGGCCCTCGCGCCGCGTCCGCCGGGAGCGCGCTCCGCTCGGGTCCGGGCCCCACGCCGCCTCCCCCACCGCCCCGCTGGGCGAGGGCGCAGCCGGGCTGCCGGCGCCGAGCTGGGAGGCCCGGCCCGGGGCCTCGGCCAGGATCCGCCACCAACCCCCGCGCGCCCAGGCAGGCCTCCCCGGGGCTCCCCGCCTCAGTTTCCTCACCTGCCCGCTGCGGTTGAGGGTCGGGGGAGCGGACCGAGCGCCCTGCGGCCCGTCAGCACCGCGGGCGGCGGAGGGGCCGGGGCGGGGGAGGAATTTCAGGAGACAGGATCCGCGAGGGGCCCCGATCCGCAGCCAGACACTAGCTCCGACACTCTGAAAGTTGCCTGAGACTGGGAGCCTGGACCCCCTCCGTGTGGTCTCCTCCCCCTTAGACGTGCAGTTGGCTGCTCCGCCCACCGCTGCCCCAAGCCCCCCGATGGATCCCAGGCCCACCTTTCCCGCGTCCCCATCACCGTGCCCGGCGCGCGAGACCCCAGCATACAGCAGGCGCTCAATAAACGCGGACGATGCCCGTCCGCATCCCGCAGCACCATGGCGAATCTCCTCCTGCCGCTTCCCTTCAGGGCGAGTTCCCGGCAGGAGCCCTGTCCCTTCGCCAGGGCCCCCCCACAGCGCCCAGGAGGCCTGGCCTCCTCCTGGCCAGCACGCAGGGTGGGAGGAGCCCTCCGGAGGGTCAGCCCCAAGCAGGTTCCGACCCAGCCCAAGTCCAAGGGCTCCTCCGTCCACTCTGAGGGATGGCTCCTCACTCACTCCTAAGCTCTGGGCAAAGCTCTTGGGGTGCGGAGAGGGCAGCCAAGGATCTGAGCCGGCCTCTGGGGACTAATGAAACCCCTACTCCAGTCCTGGGAGCCCACCGTCAGCAGAATGGCAGAATAGTAAGACGAGCACCTCCACCCACGCCCCTTGCAGTTCCTGGCACCGTCCTCTCCTGCGCTGGGCAGGGTCAGTGCGCTCTGCAGAAGTGGAGAGCAACCCGGTGGTAAGCCCAGCCGGGCCTGGACCTCAGCGCTCAGAGGCCTTCCCCACCCAGAGGCTAGGGACATCCTTCATGTCTCCAGTCGCCTCAATCATTCACAGTGGATGACCTGCCAGGGAGTTTGTCTAAAATTAATAAGAATGTATTAAAATTTAATTTTTAAAATCTAGCATTAATTATTTATTTATATTGAGTACTTCGGCTCTTCTAAAGGGCCTGTCTGGGAATTCCTCCTCCAGGAAGGGCCTCTAGGAGAGGCGGCTGAGTTGCCCTGGTGGCAGGGGGTGGGGGGTGGGCAGGGTAGGAGACAAGAAAGGGAAGGATGTCCCACCCTGGTATCTCAGCAGCCCCTCTTCACTCTGCATTTCAGAAGCTTGACTCTGATGCTATGACTTCCCAAATTCTGCCCAGAACCAGTGTCTGTGGGGTAGCCACTGCTCTAACTCTTAAAGGCCACCTCCTCCAGGCAGCCCTCCAGGGAGACGCAGTGGAGTTGTTGGGTTAGGCCCCCACACCATACGGGCCCTCCCTGGGGCAGGGCCTGTTTTTCCCCCATGTGTCCGGGGCTAGCCCCGCACCTCACTCAGGAGTGGGGGGGGGGCATGCATAAAGCTCTGGATGTGTGCAGATGAGCAGTGTGGTTGTGTGTGGGTGGGGGAGCAGCCCTCTGGGGAGATGCTGTGCCTTGAGCAATGGTCTTGATGTTGGGGCCAAAGCTCCATGTTCAAATCTTGACTGCAATTCATAACTACAAGATCTGGGGATGTTCCCAAGCTGCCCTTTCTCTGGAACCCAAGGCCAGAGCATGGAATGGCTTCCTCGAGGCCCCTGAGGCTGGCTGGGGGTGCCTGTGGGCTGGGCAGAGGAGACTGGGGCCCTGCCTGGGTCTCGAGCCAGAGATAGTGACCACTATAGGAGGAGGGCAGGGGTGGGTGGGGACCATGAGTATAGGGGTGTGTGGGATGTCCAGGGTCTCCAGGGTGAGATGATGGGGCAGGAAATACCCTCAGGACTCCTCTGGCCCCTCCAGGACCCCCAGGCAAGTGGGATCCCAAGACCTCCTGACACAGGCGGAACACAGGTGGGCCCTCTGGGTGCTCTCAAGGGACAGTCCATCCCTGCTTTGGGTACTGTCTCTTCAGTCCACCCCAGGGTCATAGTCCGATGCCTGTTCCTGCAACACACCTGTGACCTCATCACTGTCTGCCCTAAACTCACCCCTTGTGCCCTCTGAGTTGTCCAGCCCCTCTGGGTGGTCCAGCCCAGCGATCACCTTGACTTCCCAACAATGTCCCACAAGTCCTACTTGTTGGTCAAACTGGGCTGTGCCTGCATCCCCGCCTCAGCCCCCCTGCTGTCTCCTCCCACACTGACCTTGCCCATGCTGGTCCCCTGCCCCCAATGCCCGCCCCCTCCCACACCCTGAGTTCCACTCTCAGCATCCCGGCAACCACCACGGTCTCATCACCTCCCCCCTGCAGCCTGCCTCCTTCCTTACTCCCTGAATGACTGTGAGCTTCAGGAGGGCCACCTGGGTCAGAAACGGGCCCACGCACCCTACGTCCCCCTGTGCCGTTCCCAGCGCAGCGTTTCACCCAGTTACGGAGCTCAATCCCGTTTAACCCTCACTGAGACTTTCCGAGGTAGGTCTTATAACCCCCGTTTTGCAGATGACAGACAGGCTCCAAGAGGTAAACCCCTGCGGCTTTCACACTGTACTGTGATTTGGGGCCAAGCTCCTGTCCATCCTCAGGGGCGGTGGGCACTGTGACTGATGCACACAACAGGCACTCCCCAGAGCCAGGGCAGCTTTGTGCCATCAGTGAGGCCTCAGGGAGGGGTTGGGGAATCCTGACTCAGCCCCTTACTTGGCACGCACCAGCCATACTGGCCACCTCGCTGGTCCCAAGCTCACCCAACTCACTCCTGCCTCAGGGCCTTTGCATGGCTGGGCCTCCTTTCCTGACCACTCATCTGAAGTAGCTCCTCCCCCACAAAACGACTTCTCATCACATCCCATCTCTTTGGTTATTTGCCTGTCCCCCTGAGCTATAGAGGACCTCTCAGCAGGGTCCCTCTGCTTAGGCCACTGTCTTTATCCCCAGAGCCTGGCCCAGAGGCCTCCAATGGCAGGCAGGTGGTGACGGCTGAATGAACACGGTTGCTCTCAATCCCCAGCCAGAGGCATCCGCTTGCCATCTTGAGCAGTCCTGCTCTCACCGACCCCATCACATACCATCCCCTGCCCCTCCTCAAAGACTTACACACACACACACACACATGCACACACACACACCCCCCCCACTGGAGGACACCTGAGTCCGACTGGTACCCAGAGCGCTGCCCAGGGAACCCCCTCTGTGGATGTGGGGTATCCTGAGCCATCTCCTACGGGGCTGCAGCCGTGTGACCTGGGGCAAGGCTCTCAGCCTCTTGGAGCTCAATCCCTCATCTGAGGGGGATGGAAAATTGTCAAAGGACAAGGGATGATCTCGGGAACAGGGCTTCTAAAGGACTGTGGCTGCTCCGCAGAGCCAGCCTTTTAATGCAGTCACCTGGGCTGGGCACCTTCTCGGATGTCCGCGCCACTCCTCCTTTCAACACACACCTCCTGTGCCCTCTTCCAGGGCGCTTGGCAGTGAACAAACTAGAAGTTCTCCGCTTTGGAGCACTGCCGTTCTGCAGGGGGAGACAGACTGCAGGAGACACCACGGAGGTGGCCCTCCGCCCCGTGTGTTGCTGGGGGAATCTGCTGAGGGGGAGGGCCACATGGGGGGCGCTGTCAAGGGGGATGTCAGGATGAAATGTGAGCAGAGCCTGGGGAGCTGGGAGAGGGGCAGGCCCTGGGGGTGGGGTGCCTGGGGAGTTTGGGGAGTACCCGGTCACAAGTGGAGCAGGGGCTGAGTTGGGGGGCCTCATGGAGGAGCCCACTATCTTGAGTGGCTTGGAAGTCCCCACAGGGCTGGACAGAGGCATATTGGTCACGCTGCTGAGTGGAAGACACACCAAGGGGTCAGTGCAGGGCCTACCTGAGGAGTGTAGCCCAAGGCGGGTGGGGACCAGGGTGGGGGTGGGAGATGCCCCGACAGACTAGAGGTGGGTGGAGAAGAAAGTCACCCACAATGACACTGAAGATGACATCAAATGCTTGAACCCAAGCAGCTGGAAGGGAGTGGGGAGAAGGTGAGGATTCAGATCCAGGGGTGTCAGATGACCGGCAGGGTCCACAAGAGGGTGGGTGGGTGCAAGGGTTAGAAGATCAGAGGAAGGTCCAGGAGACGGTACTTACAGCCACAGCCCTGGATGAGATGGCCAAGGGAGTGAGGGTAGATGGGGAAGACAAGGGGCTCCGCCAAGGTCAGGTTCAGGGAGGGAGCAGAGCCAGCCACAGAGACCAGGGAGCCAGCAGGGCGGTAAGGGGAGAGCAGGTGTTCCCAGGGGGAGGGGGCACCCGCCGTGTCACAGACTGTCATGGGTGAGAAGCGGGCCTTGTGTCCCTGAGCATCACCCACAGGGCTAGTGTGTGCTGGACACACAGTGGGGTCACCCACCGATACCTTAGTCGCAATACTGGGGTGAGCTGACGGGCTCTCTGTGCGTGGCCAACGAGAGAGGGGTGAGCACTTGCCCGATGTCAGCCGGCAGCTGGGGACCTGACCCAAGCCCTGGTGTGAGGGGTGCCCTGTGCCACTTCCTGCTGTGGGCTCTACGTGGCCTCTGCCGGTTCCAGCTGCGTGTGGCTGCAGACAGGATAAGCTGGTGGCTGCAAACTGGCCTCCCGAGCTAAATCTGGCCCGCCGGCATGTTGTATTTGGCCCGCTAGAGGGTTCTAACTTTTTTTAAAAAAAACATTCAAGCCAACACTTAAAAATTGGGAGAGTTTACACTTTTAAATCCGTATTTTTTGGCTCCCACTGAAATTTTTGGAGATCTGGCAACTCCTGCCCACGTTCCCATGTGGAAACAGTTAGGGAGCGGGAAGCAGCTGCCCCTCCAGCGGTGGGAGAGGCACCATCCAAACCTCAGCTTGCCCTACAGATGGGGAGACTGAGGCATGGAGGATGGCATGACTTGTCGAGGTCACTCAGTGGGAAAGCCCCTTGGACAGAATCCAACCATAGCTCTGGGGACTGCCAGACCTGAAATTGGAGGTCTTGTCAAAAATCCCAGCCTGGCTGCGTCAGAGCTGCCGCCTGCCTCTCCTTCCCTAACCCTGGCCCTGTCCTTCCCATTCTCTTCTTCTGACCCTTCTGTTCACAGGAAATGGCTGGCTCGAATCATTCACACTATAGTATGAAAGAGCCCTTGGTTCCAGGTCTCTGCACGGTAGGAGCTGCAGGTCCCAGAGACCCTCTACAGTGGCTTCTTGTTTGCTGGACAATGAAGGGGAGGACCAGGGTCCCCCAGGGCCACTCAGCTAGACGGGGCAGAGCCAGGACAAAAATCCAGGGTCCTCCTCTGATGCATGGCTTTCAGGTTGATGACTAGAAGCCAGGAGTCTGTCCTGCTCCCCCAAAGCTCCACCTGCACCCTGGGAACTGTTCTGGGGACACAGGTTTGTCCAGGGCAGGAGGCACCCAGGAGAGGGGCTGTCACTGTCTTCATTCTTCCAGTGACTGAATCTCTACTGTGCACCAGGCCTCACCCTTCACCAGTCACCTCTAATCTCCACGCCCATATATGAGACATGGAGGGAGCTGTGGCTTTTCCAGGTTCTCTGAGCAGGGCCCAGCCCAGTAAAGGCTCTGCAGGCTCAGCTCTCTGAGCCTCAGTTCCTGGTCTGTAAAATGGGCCTGGTACTAGTCTCTCTCTGGCCTGTTTTGAGTATTTGAAATGAGGCTGGAGCTGAGGGAGACAGAATAGGTCCTCACCATGTGATGTGGCCTGGGGTGAGGGGAGGAGGGGGGTTGGGGCTGGGGCTGATGTTCTTTGAAAAGAGCACTCCCACCCAGGCCCCAGCACAGCGCTCTCCCCTCCCCTGCCCCCATCCTGTCCTGGCTGCCAGCGCCCACTGCTGGGCCCCAATGGTCCTCACAGCCCTGTGCTGCCTGGCAGGCCCGGGGGGCATGTTAAAGAGCCTTAGACAGAATCTGCCAGAGGCCCCGATATCATGGTGCTCCCTGGGACCCAGCCATCCCCCGAGTGAGGTGTGAGTGGTGGGCAGAACCCAGAGCAGCAGAGAGGTGGGGGTCCCAGATTGCTGGGCCCTCATGGAGGAGACAGGGGATGTGATGCTTTTCCTGTGACAAGGCAAAGGGAAAATCAGAAACCTTACACTTCCCTTTCACTGCTGGGGATACCAGGGCCCAGAGAGGGTGGGTAACTTGTCCAAGATCACACAGCAATCAGCAGACCCTTGAATTGAGAACCCGGGGGGTGCACTGGGGCTTGGGAGAGAGAACACTAGCAAATCATCAGCAAGTAACAGCACACACTCTCACCCAGATTTTGTTTTTAAAACAACCTACCCACAGGGAAAGCCATCCTGGGAGGGGCCTGGTCGAGATCTCCACCAACTGGGCCCTGCAGCCCCCACCTCAGTCCTGTGCTGGGAGAAGTTGGGAGGGGGGAGGGGAGGACAGGGACAGGGGCAATGTCATGGATAGTCCATGAGGATCTACCTTGGCGCCAGGGGACATGGAAGTTTGGGGGGACAGAAGGTCAGTGCCAAGGTTGGGGTGGCAACACATGGGGTGCTACCATCCTGACTCTGCAGAGCTCCGTCCCCAGGACAGCGGAGGTCTCACTGAGTCTCTCTGTCCATCTGTCTGAGGCCGAGTGTGTGTGCGGCAGGGGGTGCTGAGGTGCTGAGAGAGGCCTGCATTAGATCTGAAGACCTCAGTCCAAGCCCATACTCGGCAGGACCTGTGGCACATGGCAGCCCCCCAGGGCCTCAGTTTCCAACCCCACGAAATGGGGGCAGCTATGAAGAACACAGACCCATCTACCTGCCTGGCAGGAACTGTGACATCCCACCTCACGTGGAGGTGTCTGAGGTTCAAACTTTCAAAGGGATAATATGAAATCCCATGGTAAACCCTGAGGGCTCTGCCGATGGGCGGTGATATTACTGTTAACGCTTCTCATGCACACTCAGTGCTGCCTGCCCCAAAGCTAGAATTTCACCTTAGAGATTCATTCTTTTGGCGCTTAGATCTTTCCCGTTGCAGAGATTATAAAAGGGGTGTGGTGCAGGAACTCCGAAGCTCTCAGCCAGGACTGGTAGGGAAATGGTAAGTGGAGGGGGTGAGGAAGGGGCCACAGTGGATCTCTGTCCAGCTGCTTGCCGGGGATGATCTGGGGCTGAGACTCACCCGGCTCGGAGGCTGCCAGGGGGAGGCAGCTTGGCCTCCCCGCTCACCGCTGCCCACGTGGGGCCCGCTGGTCTCCACAGCCCGGCTGGACCCCAACCTGCCTGCAGCCTCGGCTGCCGCCTCTGAGGACAGCGGGGGGCTCAGGGCCAGGCTCTTCCCTGGGGCCGCAGCCTCTGTGAGGGGCTCCTGGGCTAAGCCTGGGCCTCGCTCACCAGGGGAGGGCTCTGGGTTGCGGCCCCTGGGCCCCCAGAAGGCTTCCAGGGTCTTGGGGTCCAGCACCTGCATAGTGACTTCATCCAGGAACCTGGAAAAAGGCAGCCTGGCCTCCCGATGTCGGTTCAGGCGGGCGAGGGGGCCGGTGGCAGGCTTGCCGCCCATGCATGGGGGCTCTGGGGCAGATGGCAGGCCAGGCGGTGCCCGTGTCTCCTCTTGGCCAGGCCATGCTGCCCAGCTGGGGAGAGATGGCTGGTCCGCGGGGCTCCCACCTGGGCTGGGGCTAAGTCTATGGCTTCCAGGGTCCTCTCTGCATGCTCCCTTCCTGGGGGCTTGGGCCCTGGGCTCCATGAGGGAGCCATGGCCGTCCTGCCTGGGGCTGCCGGGGCCAGGGCCCCGTGCCTGGGAGCTGGCCCCCGACAGCATCTTCTTTAGTCAAGCCTGCTAGTGCCTCGCTGACCCCGCTCTCTCCTCCCACAGGGCTGGGATCCCTACGCCCTCTCAGGGGTCAGAGCATCTCAACCCTCACTGGGCAGAGTGATTGCCCAGCGCCCGCCTGCCCATTGATCCAGAGAGCATGTGGCAGAAGGGCCGCCCGCCCCCTAAATTGATTCTCACTAAATGAGAGCAGGGCTTCGGGGCTTAGAAAGCGCTAGAGAAGACAAGGTCATGTCCTGGGCGCTGCAACTGCCTGGGGAGGCAGCCTGCACTGAACGAGCACCTGCTGTATACAGGGAGGGGCCCTGGGTTGGGCCTCACACACTCCACTCACACTATCTCCTGTCTCCCCGCCAGGGCTGGTGCTGGGCTCAGGGACGGGGTGGAGGTGGGCAGTAGGGACAGGGGGAAGGCAGGGCCTGAAGAAGGGACATCAGACCTGCATGGATCTGGCAGAATGGGAGGGTGTGGAGCAGGCTGCTGGTTGCCCACTGCTCTCCCATTCTTACTTAGTAAAGGACCTCATTTTATTCTGGGAGGCAAGTCACCTGGCTAAAGAACTGCATTTCCCAGGCTCCTTTGTAGCCAGGCTTGGCCCATGACATATAAACGGAATTTGTGGGGCGTGACTTCTGGGAGAACTCTAAAAGGGATCCCACCGCTTGCCTCCCATCCCCCAACCTCCTGCTTCTTATCTGGAACATGGAAGTGATGGTTGGAGCTGTAACAGCTAAGTGGCACCATGAGGCAAACGTGCGACAGAAGCCATATGTAGCAAACGGTGGGGGAGAAAGACGAGAGGAGCCACTGTGTCATCGCACCGCTCCTACCCCACAGCCCCTGCCTCTGGACGTTCATTAACTTGAGAAAAGTAAGCCCCTATCTTGTTTAAGCCTCGGTTATTCCCCGTCTCTGTCACTAGGCGCCGTGTGCAATGCCTCAGGGGTGCCCGGGGGACACGAGGAGCAGCGGTTAGTAACGCCGAGGCAGGAGCCTTCGGTACATGGGAGCCGAGGGCGCAGTTAGATGGGGGTGAGGGGGAGATTAACCCGGAGAAGGGCCTGAGCCTGGCCTGGGCACCTCTTCCTTTGTGTGAAGGGAGATGCCTGCCCCCGGCATCTTGGGGAGCCAGGGGTCCAGGCAAGACTCCTTCCTGGGATCCAGCAGCTGGAGTCAAAGGCTTGCTGGGGGTGGTTCGCTGGCCAGCTGGTGGCCTCGCCCCTCCCCAGAGCTGGCCTGTGGTGCTGCCTGGAGCATGGCCTAGGCTTTGCTTGGCATTGCCTGCTCATGGCTGTGCCCCTGCCCCTGCCCACCTGGCAGTACCTAGACACCTCAGGTCAAGTGCTAGGGACCCCTTCTTTGCTGGGCTCAGCTGCACACCTCTCTGGATGATCTATGGCACCCCTGACTGAATGTCTGAAAAACTCCAAGAGCTCAGCTGCCACCTGGACCCCTCCCCTGATCCCACCCCTAACTACCAGGCCCTGGGGATTCAGTAACTCTCAGATTTCACCACTTCCTTACATCCCTGCTGTCACCTTGCTGGTCCCAGGTGCCACCATGTCTCACCTGGACACCGGCAATCACCCTTCCCTGGGGCCCCTGACCTTGTGTTGGTTCACCTCAGTCCATCCCATAAACCTACCAGTGCAAACTTTTAAAATCACAGACCAGCCCGACCGCGCGTGGCTCAGAGGTTGAGCGTCGACCTAGGATCCAGGAGATCGAGGTTCGATTCCTGGTCAGGGCACATGCCCAGGTTGCGGGCTCAATCCCCAGTCGGGGCCGTGCAGGAGGAAGCCGATCAATGACTCTCTCATCACTGATGTTTCTATCTCTCTCTCTCCTTCTCCTTTCCTCTCTCTGAAATCAATAGATATACATAAAAAAAATAAATAAATAAAATCACAGACCATATTACCAGACAATGTCACCCTTTCATATGCCCTGCAAGGCTCTGACGGCCTAGTGCCTTCTATCTCTGCTACTGTGTACCCCTCTCCATGAAACTTCCATCATGTTCCTGAGCGGTGCTGAGCTCTGTCTGGCCACAGGGCCTTTGTATATGCTGTTTCCTCTGCCAGGGGCACTCTGACTCCCTCTGCCCTTACTCTCCTCCTCACCATCTAATTCTCAGGGCCCCAGATCCCACAGATTAGATCAGAGACCCCTGCAACAGCCTCTTATAACCCCTGGCCTCATACCAAGGCCCCCAAGTGTAATTAATATGCTTGTGATAATTTCTTTATTATCTGTGTACACTCTATCCCAGCTCTCTGAACAGGGCCGGACACCTAGTAGGTGCTCAGTAAGCAGATCTTGAATGACTGTAAGTGAATGTATCACAGGCCCAGGCTGTCAGTTCACAAGCTTCTCCAGCTGGGTGTGGACCTCCATGGGAGGGATCCCAGGCTCTTGGGAAGGCCACAGTGTCCCTCCCACTCCTGCAGTCTCCTGATGGCCAGCCCTTTACACCTGGAAAACCCCCTCTGCAGCAGCAGCCATTCAGCCCCTGCTCCGTCACCTGTGGGAATAGGACCTGGAGACAGATGGGCAGATGCAAGGTCAAATACCACTCCAGCATCCCAGCAGGACCAAGTCCTGTCCCCTCCTCACTGTCATACAGGGACAAAGCTATCCCCAGCCCACAGGCAGTGGTGGGAAATGGTGCAAGGGGTACATGCTGGGCACCTTCAGCCCAGAGCCTGGCACCTAGTGGGACCTCAGGGCTCCTTGTCACAGGGCTCTGATTTGTTCATTCCCTAGCATGTGCGGGCATAGGAGTGTTCTGCAGACCTCGGCCAGCTGGTTCTCTGAGCCTCTCCCAGAGTTGCCGGCTGCATCAGACAAGTTTCCGTTGTCATAACAACCCACTGGCTCTCAGCCGCCTGGGCCAGAGGCCCTGGAGGATGCTGTCGGCTGCTGCGCTTGCAGCCTGGGCCTGCTCACCTCCTGCAGCCTGGGCTGTCTCTCTTGGCCCAAGGGCCCTGTCTCTTGACTCATCCATTTCAGGCCCTTCCTGAGCCCTACTGTGTGCCATGATCCACGCTGGGCATGCACCTGTGTCGTCACCTGAATCTTCATCCAGCCCTGTGAGGTGGCAGGGCCGTGACCTCTGTTTTGTGCTAAAATGGAGCAGAGTCTCAGGGAGGTGACGTGACTTTCCTGAGGTCACATGGCTCAGATGCAGCAGACCTGGGACGAGAACCCCAGAGGTCGTGCACTCACACCCTGCTTCCTCCCGGGACCCCCACAGCCCCGCCACCACTGCCTGTCCTACCCCTGTCCCCCCTCCCCGAGAGAGGAGGGACATTGCTGCCATTGCCTCCAGAGGGCCCTTAGCGAATGCCCAGCATGCAGGACGGCATGCTGGGCATTCGCTAAGACCTCAGCTCCAAGCTCCACCTCCTTGAATTCTCCTAAGCTTAATTCCTAAACTAGGACTTGCTACCCAGTTCACGGAGGGGGACGTGGGCTCTGAAGGCTACTGGCAAACAGCCAGGGCCTGCCTTATGCAGCAAACACCTAAACGGGGCGGTCACCTTCCGTAAGCCTCCCTCATTCCCGTGCGGAAACTTCTATTACCAACCCCCCCATACCAACCAGGACACAGAGGGCCTGGGAACCTGCACCCTTGCTCTCTGAGCCACACTGCCTCCCCGCTCCTGGATAGGCCATGCTGGCCTGAGGACCCTCAAGGGCGGCCATAGGCCTCAGGTGTCTCAAGTCCCCACATCCATGCATATGCCGCGTGCGGTCCAGGCCTCCCAGGAAGTCCCCCCAGACAAGGAAGTCCCTGCGGGTTCCCTGCTCGTCGCCTGTCTCTACAAGAGGCTATACTGCTGTGTCATCCTCCCCTCGACGAGTCTTCCAGCCCTGCCTCCAGGCCACACTATCACCGATACCAGCATGGGGGGAAACAGATGTCTCGCTCATCCGACCACCCATCCATCCCTGTAACCATCCGCCCGTTGGCATGTACCCATCCATGTTTCAGTGCATCCTTCCATGCCCATACCTGCCATCGCTGACATGTGCTCACCCATGTACTAGTCCTGTCATCCATCCATCCATCCATCCATCCATCCATCCATCCATCCATCCATCCCTGTTACTTGCATCTAGTATCCATGCTTCCATCTGTCCGTCCATGGATGCATCCACCATCCACACGTGTCCATTCGGGCACTGGTCCACCCCCATGCCTGTATCCGTGCATTTAGGAACAAATGAGACCCTTCCTGAATGGCCTAGCTGTACAGGAGACAGGGCTGCCCCAGGACCCTGGCTGTTTTTGATTCTGCAGTAGTGGTAGCCCATTTAGGGATGCTCTGGATTTGCCAATTCTGGGAGTAACCCGCGCCTCTCTGACTAGTGTCAGGTTGGGCTGAGACCGTGGGGGTATCTTTCAAACCCCAGCACACCCGGGGAGGATCTGAGGCACCCATTTAGTTGTAGTGGGAGATGGGGGGGTGTCCTTGCCACTCTCCCACACAGATTGTTCTTGATGAGACGGGAAGGAGGGGCCTTCAATGATGGGTCCCGGGCAGATGACTGCACAGGGGAGCAGAGGAGAAAATGACATTGAAACTGACTAAACTCACTGTCTCGCTTTGACCAGAGAAGGACTGGGTGTCCCCTAGAATTTAGAGTAGGGGTCAAAACTCAAAGGCCTCACAGGGAGGCAGATAAATGTCTGAAGCAGACTGGGCAGGTCTGCACGAGGCCGCAGAGGGACTGCCCCTCCAAAGGGCTCGTCGGCCGCTCAGCCTCAGCCATGTGTTGCCATGTGAGGATGTGAGTCCAGACTTACCAGGTTTTGAATTTTTTTTCTAAAAATTCAGGCTTTTCTATGAAATCCTACCTATTCACTCATTCACTCTTCCCCTATCTATCCACCCACCCCCATTCCTGTATCCATCATCTTACCACAATTATCCAGGTCTCCATCCCTCCACCCCGCCCACCCCCGTACATTGACTGCATCCATTTAGTGTCCATGCATTTCTCACGCCTCCATCCACCCACCGCTTATCCATCCATCTGTTGACATCTCTCCATCCATTTTAGACGCTCCCATCCATCCCTCTTGCCATATGCATCAGAAACCCATCCTCCCGTCTGTCCAAGCCCCATGGGTCCATCATTGGTATCTTGTTCCATTCATCCAGTCCTACATCTTTATCCATTCCTCCAGCCACCCTCTTGTCCATCTCTGTCTCGCCACTTCCGTCCATCAGTGTCTCCTCCCATCCATCTATTCCTCTAGCTTTCTATCTATCCACCCCCTGATCGGTCCTGCTACATGCTTCCCATCACCGTCCATCCATCCACCATTCACCACTGGCCCCTTCAGTCCACCCCACACTGCTGCTCTGCTTATGTGCCCCATAGTCCCTGCACACACCACCCATAGCATGACTAGAACTTTCCATGCCCGTCTTCCCCAGGCAGGGCCCAGGCCGGGCCCATCTCCATCCCTGACTTGGTTCAGGGCCTGCTGATTGGGCAAATGACTAGTCCCCTGTCCTGGCTCAGCACTGGGCTCTAACTGATCCTCACCCTGGGGAGCCCTCAGGGGCTGCTGTATTGGCCTCCAGACTCATGACCAGCAGGGGCTGTGGCCACTGCTGGGTTCCCTTCCTGGCTAGAGGGCAGGAAAAACCAGGAGCACCTGCCACTGGTCAAGGTCAGTTTCTCCTGACAGACTGTGAGCTCTTGAAGGGCAAGATCTGTGTCAGGTTCACCTGAGTGGACCCAGGGAATGGTGCTGAGTGAGGGCATGGGGAGAGTGTGCTGGTGAATGCACAGTTCACTCCCTCATGCATTCATCCCAGCTCTGGCCACCTTCTGCCACCACAGCCTACCATCTCCGCCTGCTCTTGGGCACAAAGTCACTCCTCTGACTGTGAGAGGTGTTGAGCCCCAGACACTGAGCCCAGAGAGGGTGGGGCCTTGCTCAAGGTCACACAAGGGATCAGTGGCAGAGGAGGACCTGGAATTCAAGATTCCAGACTCCCAGCCAGGCCTCTCCACCAGGCTAGAGACCAGTCCTGGGGCAATTCTAGGCCAACACAACAAGCCTTGGGGCCACTCCCAGTTACTCTTAGGGATCTTCACCCGATTGGAGGGGAGACGCCACCTCTCCCTGCTCCATGGCCATGCACTTGACCTCCACACTCCAGCAGGACTGAGCTTCTTCTGATCCCTGCATCTTCCCCTTGCCCCCAGACCCTGACCTGGGCCACACCTCAGACACTCCTCTACCCTCACCTGCTCAGCTCCTCCTCAGCCCTTGGGCCTCCTGAGCCTCCTGGGATTTGGGAAATTATATGTGGACTGTCTCCAAACAAGCCATGGATTCACGGACTGCTCTCATTCCCACCTTCCCCTCCCTCCCTCCCTCCCTCCCTCCCTCCCTCCCTCCCTCCCTCCCTCCCTCCCTCCCTCCCTCCCTCCCTCCCTCCTTCCTTTTTCATGTCATTAAGGGCCTACAGGAATAGAGAAACTACTTCCAAGCGGTGCCATGGACATGATGTGTGAAAATGCCTATACTAGACCTGGCACATAGTAGGTGCTCAATACATGGCAGCTATTGTGAGCCAGATCCTGTGCCCAAGAGTCTCAGGTGTGAACAGCTCCAGGTTCTGACAATAAGTGGAACACAAAGTGCAGGAATCTATAAATATGAGACAATGGCTCAGGGATGGTCCTCCCCACAGCCCCGCAGACCCTTGCCCGGCGCCAGCACACTGAGCAGCCAGAAAGAAGCCGCATCTGCCACCCTGCTCAGTTTTCTGTGCCACCCTGATTATAGTGAGAGTCGGGAAAATTAAGGGTTTTCGGGATGCTGCCAGGGCCCGCACTGCCGCCTCCCCGCCCTGCGCATCGCAGATGCCAGGCAGAGCTGCCTCCATCAGCCGCTTGCCCCAGCCAGCAGTGCCACACACAACTGGCGTGGACTCCACACCACAGTTCATGAGAGGCTTGCTGCCCTAGGAGTGGAAGGGCCTCTGCTGCGGTCGGTGGGTGGGGAGGCTGGGACCCAGAGAAGGGAAAGGACCAGAGATCTAGGCGTTGGGGCCTAGGAAGGAGCCAGGCCCACGGAGACCCTGCCTTCCCTGTGGCCCAAAGCCTGGACCCCCGGTCTGCAGGTGGGCCGACCTAGGCCATCCAGGGCCCCACATTTGCAGTGCTCATGAAGCCACCTCCACTCACTCTAGGGTGCCTACTCTGCTCCTATCCTGCTGGCTCAGGAGACTCCAGGATGTCACCCACGCTGTTCTTGTCCCACAGGAACCACACTGGTGATGGGGTGGGGCCCAGACTAGGAAGAAAATACCTCTACACCAGGCAGGAAGTGGAAACACTAGGGCAGAAATCCCCACGCAACGTGCCGGGGTTCAGGGAGGGTGCGCACACCTGCTGAGCGCCCGGGGCCAGCCCTGGCCTCCCCAGCCTCAGTTTCCTCTCCTGCAACCGAGGAGACTGCTAGCACCTGCCCCGCGGTACTGAATGGGAAGGACGGTCTCTGGGGCCGGCGCCCCCTTGGGCTGCGAGCGCTCCATGAGCCAGCCCCGGGTCCAGCCGCCTTCAGCTCCGCAGCCGCCCCGGGCGCGGGCCTCCGGCGCTCCGCCAGCCCCTCCAAGGGCAGGGCAAGGGGCGGCCTGCGCGCCCGGGCACCTGTCTCAGGCGGCAGCCAGGCCCCACGCGCAGGCCTCATCCGGGTCCCGGCTCCCAGCCTCCTCCCGCCGCAGGGACGCGCGTGGCGGGGGTAAGGACCCCGCCAATGGGACCAGGCGCGGAGACGGGCGCTCGGGGGCAGGACGGCGCGCGGGGCCGACTCCCGGCCCCGCCCCTAGAGCACCCGGCGTCTCGGGGCCGCTCCTCCGGCCGCGGGCGCGCGCGGGGGCCTGGCGCCCCGACCCGGGAGGGGCGCCGCGGGAGGGGCGGGAGGCTGGACGGGCGCCCCGGGCCCGGCCGCCCGGTGGCCGCGCAGAGACCGCCCCGCGGCGTGGGTAGCCCCGCCCCGCCCGCCAGCGCGCGGAGCCGCGCCCGCCGCCCGCCCGGCCGCAGGTACTCACCGCCCGGCGGAGCCGGCCCGGCCGCCGGCCTCCCGTCCACATGGCCCCGGGGCGGCCCGCGCCCTCCCCGCCGAGGCCGGCGCGCTGGAGCCGGCGCGGCCGGGGCTCCCCCACCCCGCCCGGCTTCCCGCAGGGAGCGCCCGCCCCCCGCCCCCAGCCCGGCTTCCCGCCAGCCCCGGCCCCGCGCAGCCGCGGCTGATTCACGGCTCCCCCCGCAGCGTCCAACGGGGCACACTCGGGGGGCGCGGGGCCGGGCCGGGGCCCCGGGCCACGTGGGCGCTGGAGCGGGGCAGGAATGGCGGCGGGCGGGCGGTGAATGAACGTGGCGTGGATGGCAGAGCGCATGAATGAGTGAGTGCGGTGCTTCCGCGGGGAACGAATGAATGAGGAATGAGTGCGCGGGGGAACTCGGAGCGAAGGAGTGAGTGGGCCTCGAAAGCCCAAGGCCCTCAGTACCGACCTGTCCAACCCACCCACCCACCCATGCATCCATCCACCCACCCACCCATCCATCCATTCACCCACCCACCCACTCACCCACCCACCCATCCATTCACCCACCCACCCATCCATTCACCCACCCACCCACTCACCCACTCGCCCACCCACCCACCCACCCATCCATTCACCCACTCACCCACCCACCCACCCATGCATCCATCCACCCACCCACCCACCCACCCACCCACCCACCCATCCATCCATTCACCCACCCATCCATCCATTCACCCACCCACCCACCCATCCATCCATCCATTCACCCACCCACCCACCCACCTACTCACCCACCCACCCATCCATCTGTTCACCCACCCACCCACCCACCCATCCATCCATTTACCCACCCACCCACCCTCTCAGCATTTATTGGACACCTGCACACCAGCCCTGCTCCAAGTCCTGGGGATATGGCAACAAAAGAAGCCAAGTTTCTGCCCCCCAGAGCTCACATATTACAGGAGAAACTTGGGCCTGAAGGGCTTGACCAGGGCAAACTACCCCTCTCCAGGCTTTTGCTCTGCTCGGCTCGGCTCTGCCCCACTACCACCCCACCACCGCGGGGGCTCCCTCCATCACCACAGGTGCCTGACCCGCCCGCCTCCTCTCCTTGACCTGCCCACCTGGAGGGTCTTCCTTCCTCCCAGAGAAGCTCAGAAAGGGGAGGGGCCTCTGGAGGGTCAATGGCAAGTGGCCAGAAAGGATGTGTGTTGGAAAGAGGGGTCACGGAGCCCATACCCCTGACTCCTGCCCTCCCTCAGGCCCCAGCGGCTCCCAGGTCACAGGGCTCCCAGGCACAGGGCAGGGGACAACAGGCTGCCAGCGAATACTTTATATAGTTAAATTGTTTTCTTGTGGTAAAACATCCATAACCTAAAACTGGCCATTTTAACCACCTGAAGCGTACGCTCAGGGGTGTTAAGTACATGCATTGCTGTGCAGCCACCACCACCATCCAGCTTGCATTTTAGATGTTGTGTCTTTGCAGTTTCTGCCCATTCTCGTTTAATTAAGGGAGTAGTCTGCTGCATTCAGGCGCAGGACTGTGCTGAGAAAAGGCGTTGCTAGCGAGGGAGGTGAGAGAACCGGTGGAAAAGAGGCAGCAGCCGACTGGAGCCCTTAGGTGTCAGGCAAAGTCCTCTCTCTCCTCCCCCGTAGGCCCCATGTCGAGAAACACCTGGAAAAGGGTGCAGGGAGGTTTCCAAGTTCCCTGGGGCCACAGTGAGCCTCAGAGACCACCCTCTGCCTCCAGACCCATGGGGTTACCTACAGTTTGGACTAATGGGAGGGAGCAGCTCAGGGCGTGGGCTGTCCACGTCCCTCCACAGGGCACTTTCAGACTCACTGTGGGACTGGTCTCCTCTCGGGGCCTTGGTTTCCCCAGACTCTGGCCTCCGATCCTGCCCTGCCGATTCTGCGCCATTCGGGCCATGTGGAGGGTGGGAGGCAGCCCATAAGAGGCAGTGGGACCTGCCAAGCCCCCACCTGCCAGGCCTCATGTCCCTGCCTTCCCCAGGCCCCAAGGGGACAAGAGTAAAGGTGGGGTGTGGACAGAGCATACACGTGAGGGAGGCTCTGCCCACACTTTCTCCCCAGACACTGGTCCTGCTCAGATGGTGCCAGAATGTTCGCCATCCCCCCTGGCTCTGCTGCTGCCAACGCTGCAGATGGCTGGGGAGGCGGGGGAGGCTGGGGTGGTGGGGGTGGCCCACGCCTCGGCTCAGGCAGCTTGCACACCGTTGCTTGGGCTGCCTGGGAAGGCCCCAGGAGAGCCCCTCCCTGTGCTGCACCAACTCCTTCCCCCTGCCCCCAGCTCACTGGTGGTGGGAGAAGGGAAGACAGCCTGCGCTGGCTGTGGGGGAGGTGGCACTAGCCCCTTGGCAGAGGGGGAAACTGAGGCTCAGAAAGGCAACGTTCCTTATTTGTGGCCACTTGCAAATAGGAGCTAAGCTGGGATTTTAATACCCAGGTGAACCTGGTCAGGCAGTCACCCCCACTCAAGTGTCACCTCCCACAGCTCACCTCCAGGAGTCTCTGAGGAGATAGTCCAGGCAGTGAAACCTGAACATCCTTGCAAGATGGGCTGGTTGGGAAGGGCCTCTGCAGCCAGTGCAGCTGGAGCCTGGATTGCCAACGGTATCCAGACAGGCTTCCTGGAGGAGGTGAGGTTTCAGCTGAGGGTAGGAAGAAGGAATAAAACTGGCAGGGTGTGGAGACCATGCCCTGGGTGTGTGTAGGCCTTGTTCCCAGGCCTCCAACCCTCATTTGGGCCTCTGATGACCACCCTGGCCACAGTCCCAGCCCCCTATCACCCCCATTCCCTGGGCAGCTCTCAGTACTCTGGATGTTACCTGATTTATTTGTTTCTATGTGCACATCGATCTCCCCAGCTGGAGTGTGCAGTCCCAGATCAGCAGGGGCCGGGCACGAATGAACAAATGAATAGATGAGTGAGTGGGGGAGGGAGGGTTGGGGTGATGCCAGGCTTCTGGTCCTGGCGGCTGAGTGGATGAGGGAGGCTGCCAGGCGGGGGTCACTGAGAGGAAGTTCCTGTAGATCCCCTGCACCAGGTGCAGGTGTGCCTCCCCTCCCTTCCCCTTGGGCCTCAGAGTCCCTGGTCCTGCTAGCAGGTCCCAGCCTCCCTTCCCTGCTGCCTCCATGGGCTGGGATTGGAGAAACTTCTTGGAATGTGAGCTCTGGAGACCCTGGGGCAGCTGAGGGATTTGTTCTCTCCACACCCCTCACCCTGAGATGTCCTTCCAGGGAGTGTCCACCTGGAAAACTCCTCCTCTCAGCCCCCAACACCGTCTCCTTTGGGAAGCCTTCCCAGATTGCCGCAGGCTGGCCGCTGCACCTGGGCTGGTCTCCCCCCACCCCCCCAATGCTGAGGCCTGGCATGGTTTAGAGCCTAACCTGAACATCACACGAAAGGGGGGTGCCTGGCACCTGCTTGCTCACCTCAGGTGATGAGAAATTCCTTCCCTTTCCCCAAGTCTCCATGGTTGGACAGCTGCCCAGAAAATTCTGAGCAGCAACTTGTTTTCAGTTTCCCTGAAAGAACAGGGCTAAGACCCTGCCCCAGGCAGGACCAGGTTTGGCAGGTTGGAAAAGCACCACCACTGGCACCCTCCCATCTCCCGATCATCAGCCCAGCACCCGCTGCGAGGCAGAGCAAGGGGCTGCTTCCTCCAAGGGTCTCCACCGAGCTGGACCCCAGGCAGCCTGACTGTCTCACTGCAAGGGGACAGCCACGTGGAAGGGACATTTGCACATGCTGCTCCTCAGCACGGAGTGTCTTTCTTGCTGCCTGAGAATACATCTTGTGCATTGCGAAAGGCCTTCTAGTCTCCACCGAGGTGCCCCCTTCTCCAGAAAGTCCTCTCTGAGCCCTAGCACCTCAGCTTCTGTGTGCTTCCCTCAGTGGGTGTCATTGCCCGGGGATTTCCATCTCCCACACAGTGGGTCCTGCAGGAGGGCTGGCCTTGGTTCCAGGTGCTTCCCCCAAACTCACAGGGCCTGATACCTAGAGCTGAAGCAGTCGAAGTGAAGGACAGACAGTGAATAGCTGAATGAATGAATGAATGAATGAATGAATGGGTGACCAGGAAACACTGGTGGCCAGAACCCCAGTGATGGGGAGCTGAGCAGGCAGGGTTGAGGGAGGTGCCTGGAGGGCCTTGGCACTCAAGCCAGATACACCTGGGCAGGACTCCAAGTGGGTTGTAGGAGGAAGATCCTGCAGGAGCCTGGGCACCAGGGCAGGGTGGCGGAGCCCAGCCGCTAAGAGGGCTAGGGAGTAAGAACAGGACGAGCAGAGCCCGAGGTCAGGGTCATCCTCAAGCCCGGCTGCCAGGAGGCTGAGTGCCAGCTCCTCACGTGCTCACCTGGCAACTGCCCCAAGTGGTACCGGTGGATGGAGCAGGCCCAGGCAGTGCTGAGATGGTAGCTGAGCCCAAAGAGTGGAAACTGAGGATGCCTGGAGCCCGGTGCCCTCCCCACCACTCCCAGCCCAGAGCTCCCCCTCTCTCCAGGGGTCCCCACAGTCTTCCCCTTGCCCCCCACCTTTGAAATCTGCCAGGTCAGGCTGGTGTTTTCTAAGACAGTGTGTTCCAAGGTTCTGCCAGGACCTGAGAACACTCCTGGCCAAACAGCACCCCCAGGGGCAGGCAGAGTGCTGGCTGTGGAGGCAGCCAGGTCTTCAGATCTCAGCTTGGCCTCATTCTTACCCCACAGAGGCCATTGGTGGCTCTGCAGAGGCTTAGTTTCTACAACTGAAAGATGGTATGATGACCCCTTGTCTGCCAGATGTAAAGATTGGAAACAAGGTCTGTAGAGCCCCCTGGCACTGGCCCTGGCACAGCCCCTGGCATGCCGAGAGGCTCCATGGGATTATGGCTACCTCTGGGCTCTGGGTCTGGGGAGTAAGGAGCTGGGAAACAGCAAATTTGAATTCTGGTCCTTGCTGAGCAGGAGGGCAGGGCCTGGACAGGGACTCCCAGACTTTGGTCACCCCCCATGGTGACTCAGTCCCCAGGGGTTATAGGATTGCTCTTTGTGTGTGGGGTGTGGTGTCTCCCATCCCTGCTGCTCCCTCCCTCCCTAACAGAACCTTGTGCTGAGGGGCCAGGCACCTGCTCTGCTGAAGGACTGCATTTCCCAGCCACCCTTGTGGCCAGGAACGGCCTGGTGACCAAGTCCTAGGGAACTGCATGGAAGAAGCTGAAAGGAGCATTTTGTTATTGTTTTTTTCCAGCTTTATTGAGGCATCATTGACTTACAATAAACTGTCATATTTTTATTTTTAATGGTTTTTTCCCCCCCCTCACCTGAGGATGTTTACTGATTTTAGAGAGAGAGGAAGGGTGAGAGAGAGAGAGAAACATCTACGTGAGAGAGTCATTGATCAGTTGCCTCTCATGCGCGCCTCAACCGGACGAACCCACAACCTGGGTGTGTGCCCTGACCGGGAATCGAACCCATGACCCTTCAATGTACCGACAACGTTCCAACCAACTGAGCCACTTGGCCAGGGCTGAACGGTCACATTTAAGGTGCAAAATTTAGTAAGTTTCAACATATATATGTACACTCATGAAACCATCACTACAATCAAGGTAGCAAATACTTCTATCAACTGCAAACTTTTCCGTAGGCCCCTGTGGGAGCCATCCCTCCCTTCACGCCCATCCCCAGGCGCCGCTGATCTGCTTTCTACCATATGGATTCGTTTGCGTTTTCTAGAGTTTTACGTAAGTGGAATCATATAGTGTGTACTCTCTGTGTGTGTGCAGAGGGGCTTCTGGCTTCTTCTACTCAGTATAATGATTTTGAGGGGCACCCACGCTGTGTGTATAATAGTCCATTACCTTTTATTGTTGAGTTATATGCCGCTGTTTGAATATGCTTATTTCTTTTATTCATTCACCCATGAATGGAGATCGCGATTTTCCACTTTGTGGATATGTAAGCAAAGCTGCTATGCACACTTGCATCCAAGTCTTTGTGCAGACATATTGCTTTAGTTTCTCCTGAGTGGAATGGCTTGATCCTATGGTAGCTGTATCTCTAGTTTGCTAATAAACCGCCCCAACCATTTTCAAGGTGACTGTGCCATGTTCCGTTCCATTTAGCGAAGTTTGGGAGCTGCGGTTGCTCCACATCCTTGCCAACACTTGGTATGGTCAGTCTTTTTTGTTTTAGCCATCCGTAATAGGTGCGTAGTGATATCCCATTATAGTTTTAAATCTCACTTTCCTAATGACTGACGATGTTAAGAATCTACCTTAGTGAAGTGTCTGCTAATCTTTGCCCTGTTTCTTAGTGGGATTGTTTGTGTTCTCTATATATTCTGAACACGGGTTCTTGGTCAGATACCTGTTTTACAGATATCCTTTCCCAGTCTTTGCTTGCCTTGTAACTTTCTTAAAGGTGTTTTTTGAAGACAAAAAGTTTTAATTTTAATAAAGTCCATTTGACCCATTTTTTTTTTTCCTTTTGTAGTTTGTGTTTATTGTCCTAACCTATTGTTTGTTGCTAGTATGTAGAAATACTATCGGCTTTATATCTGCCAATCTTGCTAATCTCACACATCGGTTCTAATAGCATTTTGGTAAATTCCTTATATATTTTTTGCATAGGTGAGCATGACATGTGCATATAGGGACAGTTTTACTTATTGCTTCACAATCCATATGACTTTTGTTTTGTTTTGTTTTCTTGCCTTATTGCACTGTCTATGACCTTCATTACAGCGTTGGATAGAAGTGGGGAGAATGGACATTGGGACCTTAGAGCCTTCTCAGGGTGAAAGCAGAGACTCCTTTGCTACTAAATGTGATTTACTACGAAGCTGTTAAGTTTTTCTTCGGCGCCCTTTATCAAGTTGAGAAAACTCCTTTCTGTTCCTAGTTTACGGAGCCTTTTATTAGAGGTAGAAGTTGAATTTTGTCAAAATTTTTTACATCTGTTGAGATAATTACATGTTTTTTCTTTTTCAGTCTCTGAACATGCTGAATCACACTGATTGATTTTCAAATTTAAACCTATCTCACATCGCTAGGATAAACCCCACTTTGACGTGATGTCATTCTTTTTACGTTGTGTTGGGTTCAACTTGCAAATATTTTGTTAAGGATTTTCGTGTCTGTGTTCATGAGGAGTATCGCTCCGTAAATCTCTTCCCCTGTAATGTGGTTGTCCAGTGAAGTAACGCTGGCCTCAAAAGGCGTCTTGGACAGTTTCTTCCTCTTCTGTTTTTTGAGAGCGTTTCTTTAAAATGGGTAACATTTCTTTAGAATGGGTAATATTTCTTCCTTAAATGTTTGGTATTATTGGTCAGAAAGGCCATCTGAGTCTGGAATTTTCTTTGTGGAAGGAAGGTTTTAACTACCAATATTATTTATTTAATAGACCCAGGGCTATCCAGGGATCTATTTATTCTCAAGAGAGCTTTAGTAGATTGTATCCTTCAAAGAATTTGTCCGATTCACTTACGTCGTCAAATTTGTTGGCATAGCGTTATTCAGAATAGTCATTTCTTATCCTTTTAATGCCTGTAGTATCCATAGCGATGTCCGCTCTCGCATCCCTGATATTATTAACCTATGTTCTCTCTCTTTTTTTTTCCTGATCGGTCTGGGAGAGGTTTATCAATTTTATTGACCCATAGAACCCGCTTTTGGTTTCACTGATTTTTCTACTGTTTTAATGTCTGCCATTTCATTAATTTCTGCTCTCTATGTTTTTCTTTCTTCTGCCTGCTTTTGGGTTTTTCTCTAGTTTCTTCAGGAAAAACTGAGGTCATTAATTTCAGACCTTTCTTCTTTTATAACAGGGATGGGGAACATCCCGCCCGTGAAATCATTTGGTCTGGCGCAGCCGAGGGAACCACAGGCGGGACTCAAAATTCAATAAATCTAGGAGCTTTTTTCGTAGCTAATTTTTAGTTGATAGTTTTGTATGGCCCATGAATGATGTTATAAATATCCAAATGGCCCTTGGCAGAAAAAAGGTGCCCCACCCCTGTTTTATAATATAAGCGCTCAGTGCTACAACTTTCCCTCCAACCATTGCTTTAGCTGCATCCCATACATTTTTATGTGCTGTGTTTTCACTGTGTTCACCTTAAAATATTTTCTAATAGCCACAGTGACTTATTTAGAAGTATGCTGTTTAGTATCCAAATGTTTGGTGATTTTCTAGGCATCTTTCTGTTATCGATTTCTAATTCCACTGTGATAGGAGAACGTACTTTGTAGGATTTCAGTCTTTGAAAATTTATTGAGATTTGTTGATTGCTCACAATATGTTTATCTTGGGAAATTTTTTGTGGGCACTTAGAAAAAATGTGTATTCTGCTGTTGCGCAGCGTGTTCTATAAATGCCAAGGTCATCGGTAGTGCTGTTCAGACCTTCTATGTCCTTACTGATTTCCTGTCTGCCTCTATTGGTAATTAAGAGAGCAGTGTCGAAATCTCCAGTGATAGGTCATTCATATCAGACCTTTATTCTTTTATAACAGGGATGGATTTGTCTATTCCCCTCTGCAGGCCTACCTGTTTTCGCATCATATGCTTCGAAGCTCTGTTATTAGGTGTTTTAAAACTGAGATTGTTTTGAACTCTTGAGGAATTGAACTCTTTCTCATTGTAAAACTACCCTCTTTATTCCTGGTAATATTTTCTCTTATTTTTATTTTAATTTTTTGTTAATCCTCATTGGAGGATATTTTTTCCCCATTGATTTTTAGAGAGAGTGGAAGGGGAGGAGGGAGAAAGGGAGAAGGAGAGGGAGAGAGAGAGAGAAACATCCATGTAAGAGAGACACACTGATTAGCTGCCTCCAGCATGCACCCTGACCCGGGCGAGGTTTGAACCTGCAACCCAGGTATGTGCACTTGACTGGAAATCGATCTCATGACCCTTTGGTGTGAGGGCCGGTGCTCTAACCACTGAGCAACACTAGCCAGGGGGGTAATATTTTCTCTTAACTTACTTAGTATGATAGTGATATGGTCGCTCCAGCTCTCTTTTGGTCAGTGTTAATGTAGCATATCTTTTTCTCTGTTTTTACTGTTCATCTATCTATGCCTTAATACGCATGGTCAGGTCTTGCTTTTCCATCTTATCTAACAATCTTGCTTTTTATTTTTTATTTTATTGATTTCAAAGAATGGAAGAGACAGCTAGAAACATCAATGAGAGAGAAACATCGATCGGCTGACTCCTGCACGCCCCCTACTTGGGATCAAGCTCCCAACCTGGGCAGGTGCCCTGACCAAGGACTCGAACCAGCGACCTCCTGGGTGCAGGGGGTGATGCTCAACCAACTGAGCCACGCCTGCCAGCCAAGCTCACTTTTAATCGGTGAGTTTAGACAATTTATACTTAGTAGATTATTATTATGGTTGGATTTAAATCTGTTATCTTAATATTTATTTTCTATGTGACCCATCTGTTTAGTTCCCTTGTTCCTCTTTTCCTGCCTTCTTTTTGGATTAATATTTATTATTTTATTTTATCCTTTTGTTGACTTATCAGCTATACTTCTTTGGCCGTGTATGTGCTGCTGTTTAGTGGTTTAGAGTTTACATCTTTAACTTGTCAGACTCTACCTTCAAACAATATTGTATTACTTCATGAATCACATAAGAACCTTACTACAACATACTTCCATTTCCCCCCTTCTAGACTTCAGATTATTTGGTCGTACATTTTAATCCTATGTGTGTTATAAGCTCCATAATACATTGTTATTATTTTTCCTTTAAACAGTCAAGTATCTTGCAAAGAGATTTTTAACAAGAAGAAGAAGAAGAAAAAAAAGCCTTTTATACAGAGTGGAGCAAAAGTAGGTTTATAGGTGTGAGTACCTGAAACAGTGTTTATTCTTATATTCTTGTTTATTAATTAGTATATTATTTTCCATATGAACCACTGTAAACCTACTTTTGCCCCGCCCTGTATTTACCCACATAATGGCTGTTTCTGCTGCTCTTCATTCCTTTGTGTAGAGGCAGGTTCCTTCTGCTGGAAGGACCCCTTTTCACATTTTGAGCAGGTCTTCTGGTGATGATTTCCTCCAATTTTTTTTTTTTATTTGAGAGAGAGAGAGATTGCTTTGTTGTTACACTTATTAATGCATTAGTTGATTCTAGTATGTGCCCTGACCAGGGATCAAACCTGCAACCTGGGCATATCAGGATGACGCTCTTACCAACTGACCTACCCAGCCAAGGTCAAGCTCCTCCCGTTTCGAAGCTCCAAAAATCTTTATTTTACCTCCATCTTTGAAAGTTATTTTCATTGAGTATTAAATTTTAGATTGATTTTTTTCTTTCAATAAAGATGTTGTTCCATTTTCTTTTTGGCTTGGAATGTTCCCAACAAGAAGTCCACTGTCATTCTTATCTTTGTTTCTCTGTACATTTGCGTCTTTTTATCTGCTTTTATGGGTTTTCAGGAACTGGATTATAACATGGCCTGCTGTAATTTTCTTCCTGGGTTGTGTTTTTTTTTTTTTTTTCTGCTTGAATTTCATTGCATTGAGATTCTTGGATCTGTAGATTTATAGTTTTCATCAAATTTGGAAAAATTTCGGTCATTATTCCTTCAGATAGTTTTTCTGTTCCCTCCTCTATCCCAACCCCCAGATTCCAATTACACAGATTTAGGCCACTTGATGTTGTCCCACATCTCGGTGATCCTCTGTTCATTCCCTCCCCCCACTCCAGTCATTTTCCTCTCTCTGTTTCATTTTGAATAATTTCTATTGCTGTGCCTTCAAGTTCACTAACCTTTCATTTTAAAGTGTTTAATCTGCTGCTAAACCCCATCGAGTGTATTTTTCTTTCGTCTCATGCACTGCATTTTTCAGCTCTAGAAGTTTAATTTTTAAAAATATATTCTATTTGCCTCTTCTTTGTGCTCATCATTTCCTCTGCCACCTTGGACATGGGGCCGTTTTACCACCCATGTTCCTGATTTTGTCATCTGGTCACGTCTGGACCTGTTTCCATAGATTTCTTTTTCTTTGTGTTATATGGGTCACATTTCCCTCCTTTTCGTTCTGATACATCTTTTTTATTGAATACAAAGCGTTGTAATTTCACTGTGTTAGGTGCTGGTGTTTTTCACATTCCTTTAAATATTTCCAGCTTTGTCCTGAGATGCAGTTACTTGGAGACGGTTGGATCCTTTCAAGGCTCACTTTCAAGTCTTGAGTCATCCTTTGGTGTTGGGCAAATTTAACCTCACGACGGAGGCAATACCCTCCTGAGAACGTTCCTCGACGAGGACATGCCACTCTGGCTAGTGGGCGGGGACCCTGTTCTCATTGCTCTGCGAGCCCAGGCGACTCTTCTGCCTCTTCCCTTCTGCTTGCTCCCTTCTCAGCCTTGGTGGTTTCCTCACACTCGTGCACTGATTGGCACTTAGCTAACGTTGGGAGGAGAGCCCTCTGCAGATTCCTGAAGTGTTTTCTCTCTCGAAGCTCTCTCTTCTCTGGTGTTCAGCACCATGAATTATAGATGTTTGGGATCTGGATTCTGTGTCACAACTCAGAGAGCCTGCTGGCCTATATTTGGGTTTCCCGTCTCTGGAATGTAGCCTGGAAACTCTCTCCAGGGACAGTCATAGGCTCGCCTCATTTGATTACCTCCTCTCAGGACTTACTGTCTTGGACTGCCTTGAACGCCATTGTGTGTGTGTGTGTGTGTAAGATTGGAGAGTCAGCCCGGCTGGCGTGGCTCAGCGGTTGAGCATTGACCTAGGATCCAGGAGATCGCGGTTTGATTCCCGGTCAGGGCACAGGCCCGGGATGCGGGCTCGATTCCCAGTCGGGGGCGAGCAGGAGGCAGCCGGTCAATGACTCTCATCATTGATGTTTCTCTCTCTCTCTCCCTCTCCTTTCCTCTCTCTGAAATCAATAGACATATTTTTAAAAAATGATTGGAGGGTCAGTGTGATTCCTGTTACTCTGTTTTGGCTGGAAATGGAAGTGCTTAGCATGACCCCTCAGAAGGGAGGCAGCTGGGCAAAGTCTCCCTTCGCACCCCTCTTTTCCTCTTTCCTGTTATCAGGAATGGAGGCATAGTGGCTGGAGTCCAGGAGCTTTCTTAGGCCTGGAGGTGACTTACAGGACAGAAGCTACATGCTAAGAATTCATGAAAAGAGCGATGGATGGCAGGAGCCCAGATCTCTGGTGACATTGCCAAGCAGACACACCCGCTCTGCATGGCCAGCTTCTCACTTGCTTTTACTTGAGAAAATAAATCCCAGTGTGTTTAATCTGTGTTATTTTGTATTTTCTGCTTTGCAGCCCAACCTGTTCTAATGGATACAGCCCTCACCCCAGCACACCCACATTTTCCTCCCAGATGTCCAAAGAGTGCCGAGAGGACGTGGGCCCCCAGTGGGAGTGACGACGCCGGTGTTGACCTGTCCACTGGTCACTCCGTCTGACCTGGTCTTGGCCTCCCCCTGATCCTCTGAAGCTGCTCCACGGGTGGCCTTTTCCCCACGCTCTGGTTTCCTGACCTTGCCCGTGCTCCTCAGATCCCTCCCCTGCCGTGGTCCCCGACTCCTGGGCCCACTCACCCTGCGGGCTCCCAGTAGTGCAGCGTGTGGGGAGTGCGGCGGGGAGGGTGCCCCAGAGGCAGGAGTGGCGCAGAGGTGGGGCCGTGTGGAGGGTGCATGGCTGGCAGCTTGGTGCTTTGGGGCCATGGGCGGGGAGTAGAGGCGGTGCGGCGATGCGGGCAGTGCCAAGGCGTGGCTTTGGCCTAAATGATCTGACTGCACCCCCACCCTGGCTCCCACTTACTGCTGACCACCGGCAAGACTGCCACCCTTGAGGGTTGTCCACCCAACGCCTTCCCTTCACCCCTTTGCGTGCCCTTCCTCATTGCTAACAGAACCCATTGGCTCTGGTCACCCGGTTCCCTGCCTGTGGTCCCCCAGCCAGTCACGGCAGCGGGGCTCGGGAAGGGGTGCTCGAAGTGCTGGCCAGGCCAAGGAGACCGAGGCACGTGCTCTGGGAAATCTGGGGGAGCCCCCAAAAGACTCACAGCTAAGGCAGCGCTGCCCCCTGGGGATGCGGGTGATGTCAGAACCAAAGGCCACCGTGGGACATCCCGGAGCCGGGCCAGCACCCAAGGCTGGGAGAGCAGATGGACAGAAGGGCCTGAGTCCTGGGCATGCTGCCAACGTGTTGACAAAACCCACCCTGCGCCCGTTCCTCAGGTGACACTCCTGCCTATGGCTCCCATGTGGCAGCAGATCAGTGACCTCACGTGGGGCAGGGACAAGAATTGCCTCTTACCCCTCATCACGAGGAGCAAAGGACTCCGGGCGGCGCATCCCTGGCTCCAGAAGGGCTTTCTTTCCTCCTTCGAAGGTGAGAGGTGCCAACGGCCAGGAACACACGGGTCCTGGGTGGTCCCCGCCCCGGGCACACGGGACTTCAATATTATCTATCATGTTCTACATTTCAGATGAAAGGACAGGAAGACTTGCGGCAATTGGAGCAAAATGCTAGTGGTTGTCATTCGTGTGGCAGGAGCACAGCTGTGCGCGCTTTGTTTTGTGCACTTTTCAGAAATGAAACAAGAGGCGATGGGGAGCTGCCCTGCCTCGCCCCCCCCATCCGGGTCTGCAGGCCCAGGGCGCAGCGAGTGGACCCTGCCCTGGCCTCGGGTGGGTGTCCCCGGCTCTGCCCTTGTTGGAGGGGACCCTGCCAGGCCAGCAGCCCGCCCGGTCGTCCTGGCTGCCAGCTCACGCTCCTCTCTGCAGCCGCCGCCCTCCGAGCAGAGGAGCAGATGGCAGCTCTGCGGGCCGCCCAGATGCCCTCCAACGCTCCCTCCCCGCCGCCAGGCCCAGGGCCACATCGCCTTCCCCAGCTCCGGGGAGGCCTGCTATGGGCTGAGAGCTCCCAGGGGCCAGGGGAGGGCAGGGGACATGGGGCGAGGGGGCTGGGGGGGTTGTTCTGTTTCTTTCCCATGAGCACCTTTGCAGGCAAGAGCCTGGGGGGGGGGGACAGGGTGGGGAGACACAATCCGGAACCCAATGTAACTGGGGGTCCTCCCTTACTGTTTGGGCTTCAAAAGGTGGTCCCAGTGGGGACCCAAAGTGTAACCCTCAGGTGCCTTGACCGCTCTCTGCCCAGTAGTTCCCCAGGCCCCAGTCAGTGTCCTGGTCCCGATCCCCCAGTCTCCATCCCAGTCCTCTCTCCGTGTCATGCTGCCCCTGCCAGGTGTCGGGGTCCCCTCCACCCCTGGGGGCTGTTTTCAGCAGAGGGTGACTTTGGGGGGCTGGGTTGATGGCAGTGGGAGAAGGGGCGGGGCACACTGTGCGGACAGGAGCAGGCTTGGGGAGGGGGGTGAATACTGGGGGAGGAAAGTGGGGCTGTGCAGCTCTGGAGGCTCCTGTTCTGGTTCAGGTCCTGTTCTGGTTCAGTGCGTCTGAGTGACCTTGGGCAAGTCACCCTGCCTCCCAGACTCAGGCTCACCCCTTCGTGAAACGGTCTAACACTGACGGCCGAGGGGTTATTAAAAGGAGTGTATGATGTCCACCCTGGTGACCGCCTCCTCGCTGGACAGCTGCCAACCCCTCTGTCCTCTGCGGGCAGGCTGGCCCCGCGGCTCCAAGCACCGGGCAGTAGGAGGCCCTGCCCTCTCGCCCTGGGCATTTACTTGCATTTTGTTTGGCCTTGTCCAGGCCTCATGGCCACCAGGTTACCCACACACTGAGCAGACGACACCTTGGGAGCTGGGCTCTGACATCCACGTGCAGCATCTCGGCCCTGGGCAGCCAGCTCTGCCCTGTCACGTGCGGGTTAAATGCTGAAAGCACGGTGCCTACCGTTCCATGATCACTGTTACGAAAAGAAAACCCCCACACTTCTCACGCTTCGCCTCCTTGCCAGCGTCTCTGGAGGCGCGTATGTGTGAACTGTGCCAAGCAAAGTTGGTGATTCCTAAGCTTGAGTGAATGCAGGACTCCCAGCCTCTGTCTCCCTCCTGCCCGGCCCTGCGCTTCCCGGCCGGGAGCCGCTCCCAAGGTCTCGGGCTTTCCGGGGGGTCACTGCGGGCCTCATCGCTAGAGGTTTTCTCCGCTTCTGAAATTATCATCAGGGAAGAAAGGAGCCCCTGCGTGTCCTTGGTGGCATGCCAGACACATGGGACCATGCATATGGTCAGTGCCCCTTCCTCCATGCCCTCACCTTGCCTCTGGCCACTGTAGCTACATCCCAAGGCTCCTGTCCACACACCAATTCAGTCATTCACAGTGTCTCCTGATGTCCTCAAGGTTTCACAGTAGCTGAGCCACGAGACTGCTGCAGGGATGAGCAGGCTGCCAGCTGAGCTTCCCAGCCTCCTCCTCTGCCCAATGGCCTGCTCAGGAAAGGCCTTCCTCTTCACGTCCATTCAGTGAATCCTACATTTTGGGTCTCTGCCCTTGGGCCTCAGGCAACCAGGAGAGTTGCTCTGTTTGTTATAGGACTCTTTAGGTAGCAAACAACAAAAACCAAAAACTCTTGGTGGCTTCAACATAAAGGGAATTGATTGGTTTATGTAACTGAAAAGTTTAGCAGCTTCAGGTAAGGCTTGATCCAGCAGTCCAAAAGACTGTTACCCTAGCTGTACTCTGTTGCTCCATTTGGTCTCATCTTTGGGCTCCAAATGGAGCCCCCAGCAGCCCAGCCACTCCCTGCTCGGTATCGAATCGTCAGCCCTTGTGCAAACTCAAATGCTTAAACCTCCCATGACCCTATCCTGGAGCAGAGAGAGTCATTTTTAATTAGCACTAAACACATCCTGAATTTCCTTCTCTTATTGGCTAGAATTCTACCACATGCCCATCCCTGACTAATCACTCACCTTAGCCAGGGGGTGGGATGTGCTGATTGGCTTAAGCCAACCATGTCCACTTGCAGAGTGGGGGTTGTCTGGTTCCATGGTGGAAAATCAAGGCTCAATCGGCCAGAGAGGCAGGCAGGCAAAGGAACACAATGACACTGTGCTGTCATTTATTGAGCACCTTGATGTACAGGATCTGTCTGCTGTGCTCACATATATCATCCCGCTTGGTCCTCACAACATCCCTGAGAGGGGTATTGCAGCAAGGAAGCTAAAGCTCAGATGGGGTCCTCCCTAGGGATAGGGAGCTCACTACCATCCCAGCAACTAGCTCCATCAATAGATGGCCCTGAAATTTATTATCTACTTAACAAATATTATGTGTTGAGTAAATGACTAAACAAAATAATTATGTTGTTATCAAATTTCCAAGTGCCTCCTTTTGGAGGCAAACACCCAGAAACATACAGTAGTGCTGGGAAGAAGGCACTGAGGAGTGAGTCTGGAATCTGGGTCAGGGAGAGCCTACTGGGCCAGGGGACCACCCCCCGCCCACCACTTGTTTCTGTACACCCTACAAACCAAGAATAGTTTTTACGTTTTTAAATGACTGGGGGGAAAAAATAGAAAGAAGAATATTTCACGACATGTGAAATTATATGAAATTAAAACTCCAGTGTCCATAAATAGAGTCTGCTGGAACATGGCCACGCGAATTTATTTACATCTTGTCTGTGGCTGCTTCCGTGACACAGTGGAGCGAGCGCTTGAGGCAGGGAGTCTGGCCCACAAAGCCTAAAATATTTACTGTCTGGCTCTTTACAGGAAAAAGTGCGCCAGCCCCTGCTCTGGCTCCTGCTTGTGAGCAATGCCACCCCATTTTACAGGTGAGGATATTGAGGCTCAACGGGGTCAGGATGCTTGAGTTCAATGCGACAGGATGTAGGGGGCTGGGTACCCAGGATGGCAGCCTGATCCCAAAGCCCAGTGACGCGTCCCTCAGCTTCCCTCGGACCTCTGAGCTGAGTCCTCCCACCTGTCCTCATGGGCCCAGCCTTCCTGCTGGGTGGCTCCTGCCCTGTCAGCAGATCCCACTCCATGGAGGCCTGGAGCTGGGCTCAATCAGTGGCTCATTGATGTGACAGCACTGTGCATCAGAAGAATCGATGCTGCTTCCCAGAGCAGCTGGTGAGGCCTCAGAAAGTGGGTCAGGCCCTGGGAGGAGTAGTCCATTTTTAGCTTTCCATTAGGGCCTCATTCATTAATTCCTTCATTTAATATTTACTGAGCAGCTACGGGCGCCAACCCCTGCCAAAGGGACTGAGAAGACGAGCAGTTGGGGCGGGGCCTGGGCAGCCCAGCCCTGAAGGTGTCCGCAACCTGGAGAGAGGACAGTCGCAGACACAAGTGTGAGTGGAGGTGCAATCCGGGCAGAGGGTAGCCCCTCGCACTGCCTTTCAAGCCAGGGCCGAGATGGATGATAAGGCCTGAGACTGAGCTAGGCTGAAAGGAGCATGCCAGGGACGGGAAGAAGGGCCTGCCTGGCAGAAGGAACAGCGCATGCAAAGGTGTGGAGGTGTGACAGACTGGCAGGGAGGGCTTCAGCCAGCTGGTGCATGTGTGGGGTGGGGGGCTTGGGCAGGAAATGTGGTAAAGCTGTAGGGGTGAGTGGACCTGGGAGAGGGTCATGGGAGAGGCAAAACTTGCCCAGTGTGTTGTAGGAGTAGGGGGCCCAGTGACAGCTATGAGATGGGGTCATGGGGCTTGGTCAGACCTCAGATGGAAAGCTCATCCTGGAGCCACAATACGGAGGGGGTACTGGAGCCAAGAGCGACCAGAGTTCTGAGTCAGGCAGCAAGGATAAGGGGACAGGCAACAAGGGTGAGAGGAAACCTGAGTCAGAATGGGTGGGTCTTAGGGGTCTGCTGCAGGTGGGAGGGACCAGGGGAACTGGGGGAGAAATCTGTTGGAGGTTTTGGAGGGCTTCCAAAGGCCCCAGAACCCTTCCTCTCTGCTCCTGCCACAGAGCAGGGGCAGGTCATGGGTAGGGCAGGGCAGTGGGACAGGGTCATCTAAAGTGCTTCCCAGTAGCCCCCTGACCTCAGCCTCCATTGAGGGGCACCTGGGTGCTCACCTCCCCATTCTCTGCCCAGGCCACCTGTGTCTCAGCCTTGCCAGCCTTGGAGAAGTCCCCTCCTGTGCCTTTTTCCCCAGCACACATCCCTTCCTGGGATGGCCCCGTGTGATTTAGACAAAGTGCAGACACCTCCTCCATCAGGCAGTGGATGGTGGGGGAGGGCCACCATCAATGCCCACCCCCCTGAAGGGCTGATGGAGGGCAGGAACCAGACCCATCGTGGGGGAAGGATGCCTTAGGTTCCTCAGAGAGCAGCTGCTGTCCTCTGCCTGGGAGGCCACACCCCGAGTTTCCCAAATTCTGCCAGAACCCAGGAGGCTTAGGGCATGCCTGTTGTCACACTCTCTGCTTAATCACAACCAGGACACGGTTTCCACCCTCAGCCCTGTCCCTCACAACCTCTCTGTGTCCAGAAGCCGGGAGCTGGGTCACCAAACAGCCAGGGCCACATGAACTGGGTGACAGGCATGTCAGGGTGACCAATGGGGCAGAAGATGGGCTTCCTGGAGCTCAGCCAGAGACCACATCTGCCCCATTGGTTTCTACTCTGGAACCCAGCCAGAGGCAAGGCTTGGGCAACATGTGCATGGGTGGAGCTGGGGTCAGGGGATAGAGAAATGTGGGGACAGTCATCAGCTGAGGGGAGGGGGGCCCTGCTAAGCCCTTGGGAGCCCCTGTTCACGTTCCTTGGTCCCAGGAGACTCCCCCACTGGGGGTCTTTGCATTCCTGACACTGTGGGCGAGGGGGTCCTATCGAAGTCCCCTCCGGAATGCAGCCACTGTATTTTACTGTGGGGGTCCCCACGGCCCCAGCTGTAGAAAATGCAGATGTGCTCAAGTCCCCGCCAATGGCTTGGGTGGGGGGTGAAAGGAAGGAGCTGTCCCTGGCCTAAGTTCTGCAGGTGGAGTGCACCCCAAGAAGGCACCCTGAGCTTGGGGAGGGGCTTCCTCTGCCCAGTGGGGTGGGATGGGCGCTGTAGGAGTAAACTTAGCTTGGCTTCAGCAACAAGCTATTCCTGTGGTCTGGGGAAAGGGCAGTGGCTATTTTGGGCGATAGATTGGCTGTGTTGGGCTAATTGGGCCTGGGGTATTCATGAATGTGTGAGACCTTCTGGCAAATGGTTGAAACTGGGGGTGTTCTTGGGAACCCCAACTCCGGGACTCAGAGTAGCTGAGGGTGTGGACTGGGTTCCCCAACCATTAAACTTCCTAAATGAACACCCCTTATTCATCAGGCAGGAGCTTAAAGACTCAAATACTACTAACCAGAACTAGTAGTATTTGAACTAAAAACAAAGGCCCCTTAGGGAGGTGGGCTCGGGGCAAGCCCGGTTGGTTCGGGACCGCTTCCTACAATGACGCCGCTCGGAAGGGAGACAAGAGCGGGCTGTGCGGCCGAGAGGGCGGAACCTGTGTGCCCGCCTGTGCCGCCAGCTCCGCACGTGCCCCAAGCCGGCCGGGCTCCCCGGGGCGGCACGAAGGAGGCCTTGTTCCCGCCGCCCTGCTTCTCCAGAGATGTGCAGACAGGGACCCGCTCCCTCGGGCTCCAGGCCGTGAATAGGGCGTGGGTCAGCCCTGCGGATCCCGCCTGTAATCTTTTTTTCTTTTTTAAGATATAACTTTATTGATTTCAGAGAGAGGAAGGAGAGGGAGAGAGAGAGAGAAACATCGATGATGAGTCTTTGATCGGCTGCCTCCTGCACGCCCCCGGCGGGGGACCGAGCCCGCAACCGGAACCGAACCTCGATCTCCTGGATCATCGGGATCTCCTCGATGCTCAGCTGCTGAGTCACGCCGCTGGGCTGCCTATAATCCTTTTTAATGGGCTGCTCCTTTTTTAATGACTCTGCGGCTTCAGTGGGCGCATCTGCCCTTCCACGCAGGAGGCCGCGTCCTGCCCCACTCAGGGGCGGGCGGGGGAGGGATCTGTCACTCCAGAGGCCCTGCCTGCCGTGGGCGGCCCAGGGCCCTGTGGCTCCAGGCTCTGTGCTGTGGATCTGACAGGGCTTCCTCTGCCCTGGAGCGAGGGTAAGAAAACTGGGACAGTCGTGTCTCCTCTGTGCTTCCTGGGAGGACACTGCTCTGTGATGTTTGGCTCATATAACTTTGGGAAAAGGACTCTGAGTCCAGAGAGGACGGGGGACTTCCAAGAGTAACTGGACTCCCAGTGCCAACACAGCCTGCCCCAATTCTGCCACCCTCTCCCCCGGGGCCCTTTAAGCCACCCCAGCCTGAGGGTGGCAGCCCTCCCGGATTCCCAGCAGCCCTCTCCCATTTCCCAGCAGCGCCCCAATTCCCAGCAGCCCCTCCACTCCCAGCAGCCTTCCCCCATTCCTAGCAGCCCCTCCCTGATTCCCAGCAGCCCCCCACTCCCAGCAGCCTTCCCCCATTCCTAGCAGCCCCTCCCTGATTCCCAGCAGCCCCCCACTCCCAGCAGCCTTCCCCCATTCCTAGCAGCCCCTCCCTGATTCCCAGCAGCCCCCCACTCCCAGCAGCCTTCCCCCATTCCTAGCAGCCCCTCCCTGATTCCCAGCAGCCCCCCACTCCCAGCAACCCCCTCCACTTCCCAGCAGCCCCCCAATTCCCAGCAGCCCCCCACTCCCAGCAGCCCTCTCCCATTCCCAGCAACACCCCCCCATTCCCAGAAAACCCCCCCCATTCCGAGCAACACCCCCCCTGCAAAAAAACCCATCAGGCTCTAAAACTGAAACCGGTTTGTGAAATGCGGCACCACCCGGCCCGAATGGAACAGGCTGTGTGTGGACTTGACTGATCGCCTCGGGTGAACATGCACACTTTTCACCGTGGAAATACTGATAGTCTTACCCAGGTCCCGTTAGTAGTAATCATTGGTGTACGAACCCAATGACGTTCCTGAAATCTAAGGAATTCTGAATTCTAAAAGACGTCTGGCTTATTCACAAGATATCTGCACCCCCACGTTCACTGCAGCATTCTTCACGGGGGGCCAGCACGTGGAAACAACCTAAGCTCCCTCCGATGGACGGCTGGATAGAGAGGATGCGGAACAGCTGCACTGGAACACTACTCAGCCATAAAAAATGGTGAAATGCTGCCGTTTGCGACATGGATGGATGTTCTTGAGAACATCACGCTAAGTGAAATAAGCCAGACAGAAACGGGCCAGAACCACATGATTTCTTTCACATGTGGATGTAAAACTGAAAACAACAAATGAACAAACAAACGAAAACTCATAGACACAGTACAGTGGTTGCCAGAGGGGGGGAGGGAGGGAGGGTGAAGAACTGAAGGGGTGAACCCAGGGTGACGGGAGGACACAGCGGAGCAGACCGACCAGGCGTAAAGTTGTACACCTGAAACTTACACAGTGTTGTTAACCAGTGTTACCCCAATACATTTCATTAAAATGGAAAGATTTAGAAATAAAATAGAAGACATCTGGCCCTGAGGGTTTGGATAAGTGCTTTGGGACTTGACTCGTCTCACAGAGGGGGATATTCGAGATGTTGGAGTCAGAAAGGGCAGTGGGATTTGCACCCAGGCCCGACAGACCCGAAGCCCCAGCACTTGACAAGCTTTGTGTGTGTGTGAAGTCCAGTCTGGCTCCCGGGTACACACTCGATTTGCTCAAAGGAGAGGGCTTCTCCAGCTTTCTCTGGATCTGCCTGCCCTTCAGGAGGTCAGAGGACGTATTCAGTTCATTCAACACCAAAAAATGGTGAAATGCTGCCACTGTCACTGTGGTCATGGTCACTGATGATCGGGCCTGAGCCTCATGGCCTGGGGCATGGAGGCATCACCTTTATTTTACAGGGAGACACAGGGCTCCCATCACAGTGCTCACAAGTGGCCCAGTCGGTCTCTGGGCTTCGTCCAAGGTTTGCTTGAGGAGACAGGAGAGACCCATTAATGAGACTATTTTGGATCCCCCTGGGGACCCAGGGATGGTTCTGACCTGGCCCCTGCCCCCAGGGAGCCCCCAGTCTAGTTCAGGGGACCTGCAGCAGGCAGAGGGGCAGGTCGGAACCATAAGGCAGGGCATTCCCAGGGCCCCACTGAGGGCCCCAGAGTCTCAGGCATCATGCCCCTGGGCTGGATGCTGGGGGTGCCTGCGGCCTCACACCCACCCTCCCTGCTGCCTGGAGTCCAGAGAGGGTGGGGAGGAGGCAGCCCCTGCTGGTGCCCCCATGCCAGGAACCTCAGGGCCTCCAGGCTTCCAGGCCCCTTGCAATTTAGGGAAATGGCTGGGGTTGGCTTTTTGCAAGTGCTAATTTTCAGCTCCTGTGTTCAAGTGCAACCTGGAAATTAATTAGCTCAGACACGAGTTCCACAGCCCAAGAGCATAAAAAGGCTCCTCATTAGTAAAACTGCCCTTTGCCTGGCAGGGGGTCGGCTGCCAGAAGTCTGATCAGGTTGCTGTGGCTGGGCCGCAGCAATGACCGGAAGGCCAGACTGTGGCAGGTCCTGCCACCCCAAACCCCGGAGCAGGCCCATCTCCCTGTGAACAGTGTCCTCAAGCCAGTCACCACCACCAGGAGTCCCTGACATGGACCTAAAGGGGGTTGGGGAGCTCACAACAGGCTTCGGGGGGGCCCTGGTTATGCACTAAGGAACCTTACAGCGAGGATTTCATTTGGACTGGGGGTCAGGGAAGGCCTGTATCAGGTCACCTAGACATTTAGGCATTTAAGCAAGAACCCAAAGTAGGAGTCAGTTAGCCAGGCCAGGAGCAGAGGGAACAGCATTCCAGACAGGGAACAGCCCTTGTGAACACCCTGAGTCAGAAAAGAGCTTGGCAGAAAGCCAGGGTGGCTAGAGCACAGGAAATGTGGGAGGGGGACGGGGCGGGGGAGTGGAGACCGGGAGGTACCAGGACCAGTCCAGGTGCGGCCTCCGAGGTGGGGGTGCATTCGGTCTTCACTTTAAGAGCAGCGGGATTCTGAAGGGGTCAGCAAGGGAGTGAAGGTCCGGGCACCTTCCCCCACCCCCTCCCACCACCCTCTCAAAGAGGAAGGAATGAGCTCTCCCCTCCCCCACCCCCTCCCCCCAGGGCTGCATCTGCCTGGGGGCTCCATCATCAGGTGGGAAATTGCCAGGTGGGCTGGGCGTGCTGAGCCTGCAAGTGCCCTATAATCAGCTTCCCACTAGTCTCCCCACAGCACCCCCTTACCTACGATCCTTTAGGGCCCAGAGGGGACTGTGCAAAACCACTCAGGGCCTGGGGACTAGAGGGGCCTGGGAGGTCATGAAGATGGGCCAGGCTTCCCAATAATAAAGACGTTGACACTTAATAACGAGCCAGTACTTACCGAGCCTTTGCTACGCACCTGGACTGTGGTACGGGCCAGGCGAGGAGGGGCTCTGCCCTATCTGAAGGCCAGGGGCATTATGGGGATGGTGTTTCCTTTCTTGTCAGGGAAGAGCCAGGCTAAGGAGGGACTTGGGTGAAGCTCTGGGCACAGTGCGGGCACACGGGGGTTAGTTAACAACCGACTCCTAGCAACCAGACACTATCCTAGGGCTCTCCTTCCTCCTGCGCCGCTGACCTCCGCCTTCCCCACCCGCCCCGCCCCCAGGCTGCGCACATCAAGGGGCACAGGTGCGTCTTTGGAGGGTCCCTGTGCATTCCCAACTTCACTTTCACTTTGATCGGGAAAAACGGACCCAAGGAGGCTGATGTGCCGCTGGCGGGGGGCTGGTGAGGGGGGTCTCAGGGATCGATCACCTGTGGTCCTCGGAGCCGCTGTGGGGGGTTGGTATTGACGGCAGGTGGGCAAGAGCTCTTGGAGCCTGCGATGCCGTGGTCCAGGTGGGAAATAATCGATTGCAGGCCCGGTTTGCATTGCTTTTGGCCAAAGGCCTTCTCGAGAACACAGGACGAGTCCTTCCCGGAGGGTCGGAGTTCAGGGCAGCTTATCTCGGGACTGACTTAATGAGAGGACCTCTGAGTCGATGCCTCTCGGGGCAGGTGAACCACGGTGCTGACGCGATTAGCGGGGAGGCTGGCAGGAGACCGGCCCGTTCCTGCCCTTGGGTCCCGTCGGCAGCTGCTGCTGCTCTGACCCGCCCCAGCACAGCTGTCCGGAGGCTGCCACCGGGAGCCCTCTCTCTCCCACCCCGAGGCCTTGGCTGTGTGTGAGCTCCCAGGACAAGGCAGACTCCAAACGGAGACTCTGGAATTAAAGAAAACCAAAGGCAGGTGCATCTTGTCTCGCCCCCTCCCCGGTGTTTAGACTCAGGATCGGGTGATGAACTGGTGAGTCTAATTTATTTCCAGGAATCCAGAAGTTATTAACCTGCCTTTCGGTGTCCATCGGAGCCAGGGTCCTCGCCTGCGCTAGGTTATTGATCCTGGCGGCTGTCGCTATCCCTGTTTCACGGGTGAGGAAACAGCCCAGAGGGTGAGAGGCTTCTCCTCGGTTTCATAGGAAGTGGAGCTGCGTTTGCACCCAGCACTTGCTGACTCGGGCACCCGGGGTCCTGCCCTCCCTGCCCTTTGCCTCCCACCCCACAGGCCGGGCAGGCTGCAGACTTTCTGTCTCAGACAGTGAGAGGATACGAGGCATGGAGTTTGGGCTAGAAAGCGAAGTGGGGTGAGCGGTGCTCTGAGCCAGCGTTACCTGCGGACAGCGCTCTGCTCCTGCCCACCTGCCCACCTGCCCGCCTGCCCACCTGCCCACCTGCCCACCTGCCCACCACGGCTCCTCATTAGCGGGCCCGCAGCTGGGCTCGGCCAAGCCAAAGCGTAGTGGGCAGACCCCACCCGGGCGGGCCCACTCTTGCCCGGGGCCGCGGCTGCTCTGAACCTGGTGGGGGCCCCTGGAAGCTGGCCCCAGGAGGCGGCGGGGATCACAGCGCACAGCTGGACCGTGAGCCGGCAGACACCCCAGGAGCCCACCGTGAACTATGGATACGCTTCATTCCATCCCAGGAGCGCGCTCCAGCCTGCAGAGAACTGCCGGCCTCCACCAGCAGGCCCGGAGCAGCCGGGAACAAAGCCACGCTGGCCTCTGGAGGCAGCCGGGGACCAGCCTCCCTCAGGGCCGCCCAGGCTTCCTTAATGAGCGAGCGGACGGGCTGCCCTTGGTCTCCCTGGGCTCCCTCTGAAGTGGCTGCCCGAGCAGCAGGTGTTGGAGGCCACAGTTAGTGAGGGGTGGGTCTCAATGAGAAGCCTCTCACTTAGCCCCCCTCCCCCCCGCGTCAGGAAAGACACCATCATCTTCATTTCCACGGCCGAGTGCTCTAGTCCAGCGGGCGAAGCCTCGATGTCCACCAGGAACGTGGTTTATAGACTCAGGGTGTGTCTTGCCTCCTCACTGACCAGGGTCAACAAGGGACAGAGGTGCCTCCAAACCCCGGCCCTCTCTGGTCTATAAAATGCCTCACGTACATCCTGATATGTCAGAGAACGCCTCTCTCCTAGTCCGTCCCCTGCCATCTCTGTGACTCCTGTTTTGAATTTGTGGTGTGGGAACTTCATCAAGGCCAGGTTCAGGTCAACATGTCCCTGAGTGGAGCAGGGCCGGGACCTGACCTGCCTACTGCTCTGACCTGTCGAGGGAGGGGAGCACCCGACTAGGCCCAACCCCGGGCCCATGTGGCTGTGCTCAGACAAGGCAGTCGGGGAGGGCAGGGTGATCTGTTAAAGACAGGCTCAGGCCTCCTGTCATTTGCGGGGAGAGGTGCCTGCTCTTCCCTGAAGCCTGGAGGGCCAAGGCCAGGCATGGGCCACGCAGCCTCCCCTCCCCTCCCAGACAGGCCCCTTCTCCCAGTCCCAGCGGTGATTACCTGCCCTTTCCCGGAGCAGCAGGCTCTGGGGTTAGGGGTCCGGCCCCAGCACACAAAAGCCTTGGCTTGGGAACCGAGGTGTCTGCTGCAAAGAGCCCGCCTCCACAGTGCCCCTTTTGTGGTAGCTACTCAGGAAGCGGGCAGGTTATTTGGGGAAGAGTTGGGAGCACAGGAGAGTCATTTCTCTTGGAGAGTGGGCTCCCTGCTCCCCGGGCGCCTGAGTGGCGGAGGCTGTACTTTGCAGATCACAACTGTGAAAGGCCGCAATTGGCCTCCTGGCTTCTGCAGCTCCAGATGATTCAGCCAGGCTCCGCAGCATCTCCAGGGAAATCGTCCCCTCGTCACCTGTGCCCTGCCTGAGCTCACCCAGAGACTCTCACCCCACAGCATGTCCTGGACTGGGCTCTGTCCCCATCATGAGCGCTGGAACCAGAATGAGATGAGCCCATCATTCCACAGTGGGGAAAATGAGGCCAGGAGAGGGGAGGTGACTTGGCGCCAGCTCCCAGCCTAGCGTGCGTTCTTGGGAGTTGGTGGATGGCAAGATGACCCCCTGCCTTCCGAACGGGTGCCGGGTGGCTTCCCCCCCTGAGTGTTTGTGGGAGGACTTCTGGGACCCTAAGGCTGGAGAGGAAGGAAAGGGGTCTACCGAGGGCACCCAACCAAACATATATAGGATGGGTGAATGTAACAATAGTCACCGCAGTAGCTGGCTCATCATGGGCACTGGGCACTGTAGTGACCCTGGGTCATTCTCGACTCCCCTCGGTCTCCCGAGTCCCACAGCCGGGGAATCAGTCAATGTTGTTGGTGCTTCGTGTCTCCAGAGCAGAGCTGTCCAGCAGAACTGTCCACGAGGAAGGACTCATTCTCGTCTGGGCTCTCTGGTGTGGCTATGGGACACTTGATGTGTGGCCAGTGTGATCAAGGAATCTTTCATTTAATTTTAATTAACTTAAACAGCCACCTGAGGCTGGTGGCTGCCATACTGGACAGCAGAGTTCTAGACTATCTCTAGACTCCGGCCACCTCTCCCTGCCTTCTAGATGGCCACCCTGTCCCACCACCATCACCTCCCCCTTGGACTTGGACCACTGCACTACTCCTGCCAGTCTCCTTGCTCCTGTCATTGTCCCTACAGTCTTTTCTCCAGTAGGTCTGCCTGAAACCCCGCAGCGGGGCCACCCCTCAAGGTCTTCCTGTGTTGAGCAGGCCCCTTGTGATCCTGCCCTGCTGCTCCTCTGATCTGTACACTTATCCCTGCACCTGCTCTGTTCCACAGCCCTCACCACCTTGCTGTTCCTGTACACACAATCGTGCTCCTGCCTCAGGACCTTTGCAAGGGCAGTTCCCTCTGTCCTAAGGCTCTTTCCTGGGATAGCCGCATGGCTCACTATCTCTCTTCCTCAGACCCCTCCTCAAACTTCACGTGCCCAGTGAGGCCTGTCCTGACATGTAAGGGATACAGATGAGTGATGCCCATCCCACACCACCACCTTTTAGCTGATGAACTTCTCTTCAAAGCATTTACCACCACCTCGCATTTTAATGCTTTTTGATTTATTGTCTATTTTCTACCTCCCTGGCTAGAATGTAAATTCTGTTTTGTTCACTGATATGTCTCATGCTTCTGGGGTAGCACTTGGCACACAGTAGGTGCTCAGTAAATGCCAATTGAGTAAAGAAACAGCCAATCTAATTGATTTTAGATCTTCCTTCTTTTCTAATATATATGCACTTGATGCTATAAATTTTCCTCTGTGTACTGCTTTTGCTGCATCCCACAAATCTTGATAAGTTATGTTTTCATTCTCACTTAGTTCAAAATATTTTTAATTTTTTCTTTTGACCCATGTATTATTTAGAGTGTGTTGTTTAGTCTCCAAGTGTTTTTGGATTCTTCAGTATTTTTATAAATTTGTTTCTAGCTTAAATCCATTGTGGTTTGAGAGCAGATATTGTATGATTTCTATTCTTTAAAATTTGTTAAGGTGTGTCTTATGCCCAGAATATGGTCTATCTTGGTGAATGTTCCATGTGTGCTTGAGAATAAAGTGTAATCTGCTGTTGTTGGATTAAGTAGCCTATAGATGTGCATTTTATCCAGTTGATTGATCTATGTCCTTACTGATTTTCTGCCCTCTGGATCTGTCCATTTCTGATAGAGGGCTGTTAAAGGCTCCAGCTACGATAGTGGATTAACCGATTTCTCTTTGAAGTTCTATCAGTTTTGCCTCACATATAGTGATGCTCTGTTGTTAGGCACACATACATTAAGGATTGAATTGCCTTCTTGGAGAATTGACTCCTTTGTCATTATACAATGCCTTTCCTTTTTCTTTTTCTTTTTTTATAGCTTTTTTTTTTTTTAAATGTGTCTTTATTGATTTCAGAGAGAGGAAGGGAGAGGTAGAGAGAGAGATAGAAACATCAATGATGAGAGACAGTCATCAATCAGCCGCCTCCTGCACACTCCCCAACCAGGGATTAAGCCTGCAACCCAAGCATGTGCCGACCAGGAATCGAACCACAATCTCCTGGATCCTAGGTTGATGCTCAACTGCTGAGCCACACCCGGCTGGGCGCTTTTCTTTCTTTCTTTCTTTCTTTCTTTCTTTCTTTCTTTCTTTCTTTCTTTCTTTCTTTCTTTCTTTCTTTCTTTCTTTCTTTCTTTCTTTCTTTCTTTCTTTTTTTTTTTTATATATCTTTATTGATTTCAGAGAGGGGGAAGGAGAAGGAAAGACAGAGATAGAAACATCAATCATGAGAGTCATTGATCGGCTGCCTCCTACACGCCCCCTACTGGGGATCGAGTCCGCAACCCGGGCATGTGCCCTGACCAGGAATCAAACCTCGATCTCCTGGATCCTAGGTCGATGCTCAACTGCTGAGTCACGCAGACCGGGCTAAAGTGGGTTTCTTTTAGACAACATATAGTTGGCCCTTGTTTTTTGATCCACTCTACAAATCTCTTTTAATTGGTGCATTTAGAACATTGACATTCCAAGTGATTATTGATACAGCCGGATTGATACCGAACACATTTGTTACTGTTTTATATTTGCTGCCATGTTCTTTGTTTCAACTTTTGTCTCCCACTCTTTTTCTGTCTTTTGTGGGACTTTTTAAAATTAGTAAATAAATGATATTTGGTGATTTATGTATTGAAGTAACTATTCTTTCCGGCCCCCCCAGCTTTATTCAGATATAATTAGCAAATAAAAGTATATAAATTTGAGGCATACAACATGATGATTTGATAGATGTATATATTGTGAAATGATTACCACAATAAAGTTAGTGAACACATCCATCGCCTCCCACAGTTACCTTTTGTGAGTGTGTGGTGAGAACTTTTAAGATTTTTCTGTCAACAACTTTCAAGTATACAGCACAGTATTGTTAACTGTAGTCACCATGCTGCACATTCGACCCTCTGAACTTGTTATCTTATACCTGAAAGTATATTATACCCTTTGACAAACATCTCACCATTTCCCCCACACCCCAGGCCCTGACAATCACCATTTTAACTCTGTTTCTATGATTTTTGACTCTTTAAGAATCAATCCATGAACAAGTGAGATCATATAGTATTTGTCTTTCTGTCTCTGACTGATTTCACTCAGCATAACGCCCTCAAGGTCCATCCATGTTGTCGCAAATCTGTCTTTTGTGGCTTTAATTGAGCATTTTATGTAATTCAAAATTTCCCTCCTTTTTAACCATATCAGTTATATCTCTTTTTTAGTGATTGCCCTAGAATTTGCAACAAACATTTGTAGATAATCTATGTTTGCTTTCAAATAACATTACACCATTTCCTGGGTGGTGTGAGCACCTTATAAGAACAAATAACCCTAATTCTTTCCTCTGACCCTTTGCATCATGGCTGTCATTTATTTCGCTTATATATAAACATATGTATACATATCTATAACACATGCATAAAACATAAGGATACATCATCAAATACATTGTTGCTATTATTGTTTTGAATTAATTAGTGTATGTAACATCAATTAAGAGTTAATAAAATAGGTGGTTTTATTTTACCTTCACTTATTCTGTCTCCTATGTTCTTCCTTAATTTATGTTGACCCATGTTTCTGACCTATATTATTTTCCTTTTCTCTAAAGACTCTCCTTTAACATCTAAAAAATATATATATGTTTTTATTGATTTCAGATTGAGGAAGGAAGAGGGAGAGAGAGAAACATCAGTGATGAGAGAATCATCGATCGGCTGCCTCCTGCACGCCCTCTGCTGGCGATTGAGCCCGCAACCTGGGCATGTGCCCCGACCGGGAATCGAACCCTGACCTCCCTGGTCCATGGATCGATGCTCAACCGCGGAGCCACGAGGCCAGGCTCCCTTAGCATTTCTCGAAGTCAGGTCTACTGGCAACCAATTCCCTCAGTTTTTCTTTGTCTGAGAAAGTCTTTATTTCTCCTTCACCTTTGAAGGATAATTCCACAGGGTACAGAATTCTAGATTTGTGGGGGTTTTCTCTCAGCACTTTCAGTATCTCACCCCAGCCTTTTCTTGTTTGCATGGCTTCTGAGAAGTCAGATGTAATTCTTACCTTTGCTGTTCTAAGGATAATGTATGTGATTTTCCCCCCTCTGGCTTCTTTCACGGTGTTTTCTTTATCTTTGATTTTGTGCGGTTTGAAAATGAAATGCCTAAGGGTGTGTTTGTGTGTTTATCCTCATTTGAGGATATGTTTTTACTGATTTTTAGAGAGAGAGGAAGGGAGAAAGAGAGAGAGAGAGAGAGAGAAACATTGATTGGTTATGTGCCCTGACTGGGAATCGAACCTGCAACCTTTTTGGTGTATGGGACAATGCTCCAGCCAACTGAGCCACCCAGCCGGGGTCTAGGTGTGTTTTTTCTTGATATTTATCCTTCTTGTTGTTCTCTGAGCTTCCGAGGGCTGTGGTTTGGTGTCTGACATAAGTTTGGGGGAAATCTAGTCGTCATTGTTTCAAATATTTTTTCTGCTCCTGTCTCTCTTTCTTCTCCTTCCTGTGTTCTCATTAATGTATGTTCCATATTTGCAGCTGCCCGACAGTTCTTAGACACTGTTCTTGTTTTCACTCTGGTTCTCTTTGGGGTTCAAATGTTCTATTGCTGTAGGACATATATATACATCTGCAAGCTCAGAGATTCTCTCCTCTGCATGCCCAGGCTACTAAAAATCCTATCACAGGCTTTCTTCATTTCAGTTAGTGTTTGATCTCCAGCATTTCTCTTTGGTTCTTTCTCAGGGTTTCTCTCTCCCTGCTTACAATTCCCATCTGCTCCTGCATGCTGTCTACATAATCCATGAAAGCCTTAGCATATCGATCACAGGCATTTTAAATTCCTGGTCCAGTAATGCCAACATCCCCGCCGTGGCCGAGTCTGGTTCTAATGTTTGCTCTGTGTCTTCAAACTGTGGGTTTTTTTTTTTTGCCTTTTGGTGTTCCTTGCGATTTTTCTTGATAGCAGGACATGATGTACTGGGTAAAGGGACTGCTGTAAAGAGACCTTTGTGCTGTGGCAGGGGGTGGGGGAGTCCCAAGTGGGGAGGGGCTCTAGAGCCCCACGAGATGGTCTCAATCTTTCAGTGAGCCTGTGCCTGTGTGAACTTCACGAGTGCTTCTCAATCCTTCCCCCGTAAGTGGGACAGGATGGCTACCATGGGCAGAAGTGGGGTATTTATCTTCCCCAGGCCAGTTAGGCTCTGATAAAAACCCAGCAGGTGAGGCTCTGGTGAGCTAGTTTCCCCTGAGGGCAGGACTTGCTAGAAAGAACCGAATGTTCTGGCCCAACTGGTGTGGCTCAGTGGTTGAGCGTTGACCCATGAACCAAGAGGTCACTGGTTCAGTTCTTGGTCAGGGCACATGCCCGTGTTGTCGGTTCAATCCCCAGTAGGGGTTGTGCGGGAGGCAGCCGATGGATGTTTCTCTCTCATCGATGTTTCTCTCTTACCCCTCTCCCTTCCTCTCTCTCTAAAAAACAAAATCAATAAAAACATTTAAAAAAAACAGCAGAATGTTCTGGTCTATTTGAAGATGGTGCTTTTCCCTCCACTGCAGGAAGTGGGGTGGGGGGATTTTACTCCAACATTCACTTGTCAGGACCAGACTGAGCTCCTGCAGGTAAAACCCACAGAGGTGTGAGTCTTCTCTGACTGCCAGCCACCCCCTGGGGTTTTAACTCGCAGACTTGTCCAGGCCGAGCCTCCAGCCATCGGTCAATTACAGCTCAGGTTTCCGCACGGGTTTCCGCTCCTGTAAAGCGTGATTTTCTCTATTCACCTGTCAGCGTTTCCAGTTTTGAGGGCAGCAGCTTTGCTTGGTGACCTCACTTTTCTTACGGATCTAAGCAGAATTACTGATTTTTCAGCTTGCTCCGTTTCTTACTAGTTGTTAGAACTAAGTGGCAACTTCCAAGTGTCAGGTTGGAGATCAGAAGTGTGGGGTTGGGGCTGAATAGCTCCCCTGGCCCCCAGGTGGAAGCTGGGTTGGCCAGGTGTTGGTGGGCAGAGTGGCGAGGGCCTGGGGCAGGGCCTGGGTGAGGGGCAGTAGTCAGAGGTTTACCCGAGACTTTTCCCTTTGCCATTTGTAGGCCTCACCCCAGTGGCTCCGTGAGCACTTTCCCCAAATTCTCTGGGGGCTTCAGGGACCTTCATTGCCATCCCCCATTCCCGCCAGCTTCCAGCTTCTTCTTCCCATCGGGTGGGAAGTTCTCAGTGGTCCCCAGCCCCCCAAAGCCAGAATCCTCAAGGCTAAACCAAATGGCAGGAGGAGGGAAACGCATCAGGTGGCATTTCAGAAATGACTGTCTTCTCATTATGGCGTCAGGCCTTTGAAGGCAGAACCTGGGTGTCACCTGCATGTCCCCAGGGCCTCAGGAAGAACCACACAGAGTTGCACCTCAGTAAACACCTGCTGGGTGCAAGAGCCAGCACCCCCAGTAAGGTCACTCTCTGGATGTCACTAACACCCAGAGGCAAATGGAAAGGCTCCCTCCCAGCCCAGTCACTGCCCTGGTCACCCTCCTTCTAGAGGTTTCTGCCCCGAGAGCCTTCTGGGGCCTCCCCGGTAGGAAGCTGGGCGTGGACGTCCCTCCTTTGCACCTGCTCTCCGGCTCTCAGCGCAGTGGTGTCATTAGTACCCGTGATGGCCCGTCCTGTCCCGTCCTTGCCTGTGTTCTCAGTGTCCCACATAGGCGCGCGGCCAACTTCCGCTGACTGAAGGAATGAAAGTTGAACAAACAGGTAAAATCAGATCGTGGCTCGTGCTAAAGCCACAGGGTGGAGACCAGAGGTGGACAAGGGTGCCCGGCCCTGGGGTGCGCCCACTCACCCCCGATGTGCGATGAAGCAGAAGCGGGTGGGGCCCCGGCTGAGGGTCTGGTGAGCTTCGGGCTTCATCTCAGACCCTGAATTTCTAAGATCCAAGCCGCTTCCTGGCGAGGTAGGAGATGCAGTGGGGAGGCGGGAGGCAGCACAGGAGCTTTTCTAGGGGAGGGACTCCAGGAAGCGGGTGCCCGGAGCCTTGTCCCCAGGGTCGCTGGGGTTCGGAGTGCAACACGCAGCCGAGCTGAGCGCACAAGGGGCGAGGGAGCGGGCGCCGTTGGCTGAGGCAGATCCAGCAGGAGGAATGTGGCCTTCCTGGCACTTGGCGACCCTGTGCTGCAGCTGGGTGGGCTCTGATGGCAGAGGAGTGCAGGGGAAGGGGCCCGGGGCAGGCGGGGGAAGGGGCCCGGGGCAGGCGGGGGAAGGGGCCCGGGGCAGGCGGGGGAAGGGGCCCGGGGCAGGCGGGGGAAGGGGCCCGGGGCAGGCGGGGGAAGGGGCCGGGGCAGGCAGGGGAATCTGTTAGGTCAGCGCGCTCAGGATGGGGAGGGCTGAGGGGCCGTGGGAGGGCCGTGGGCAGCACTGGCTGCTCCTTCCTGGAGAGCAGAGGGCCCGGCGCCCTGGTAGGACCCTGGTCCCTCTGAGCAGTGGGGCGAGAGGCACCTGGGAGGAAGGGCCATGGACAACCCTCTGAGCTTCCCGCGTCCCCAGGAGGGGCTGCAGATACGGCAGGAGAGGCACGGACGTGGGCGAGAGAACCAGAGGAACTGCAGTCAGGACGCCTGTGTGACCTAAACGTCAGGAACCGGGCCGGGGCGGTCACTCCCGTGAGGGCCACCCTGGTCCTATGTGGTTGAAGAGCGCTCCCTCAAATCTAGTCCATCGCTACCTCAGAACGTGCCCCTATTTGGAAGGAGGGTCAGGGCAGATGTGGTGACCGAAGCTGAGGTCATCCTGGAACAGATGGCCCTAAATCCAGGACTGGTGTCCCGATGAGAAGGGGACACACAGTGACGGAGGAGCAGCCCCGGAAGACGCCCTGGGGGAGGAAGCTGGGGCTGGCAGGAGGTGTTAGGAGTGAGGACTGCAGCCCCCCTGAGCGGGAAGAGGTGGGGCAGGGTCTTCGGGGACCCCGCAGGGGGAGCCCAGCCCAGGACACCCAGACCACAGACTCCTGGCCTCCGCAGCCCTGAGAGAACGGACTCCCGTCTGTGGTCACCTGTGATGGCAGCCGCAGGACACTAACCAGACCCCAAGGCGCCTCCTGATCCTTAGCCCCAGGCAGCCGGGGACCCCAACCCAACTGCAATGAGAAAAGTGTGAAACATTAATCAACATTAGTCTCCGTTCTAGGAAAACAAAGCCCAGCATTTCCGGGGCCCCTGAGATTAAGGCGAGGGGCGGCTGCCACGTGTGGGGACCCCGTGTCGGGCTCTGGGGGAAGGCGAGCCCGCCTGGCCCACCCCGGCTGTGTGGCCGTGTCCGGGGTTCCCAGGCCGACGTCATCCCTGACCTGGGGGCAGCTCAGAGCCCCAGTCGGTGTATGAGTGGCCGCCCGGTCAGCTGCCCCGCATTAATATTTGATGGCGTTGAATTGCTTTCTTCCGAGACAGAGAAAAAGAGGCCATTCCACGCGGGTAATAAGACGTGCTGCCGCTCGGCGAGCTCCGGGCCGCCCAGGCCCGAGGAGGTCACCGGCGCCGTAAATAATTCATCCACCTGCGGTGATTCTTCCAGCTCCGCTCCCTCTTGACCAGGAAGAGCCCTGCCTCCCCGGCCTCCCAGCCAAGCTCTCGGTCACTCCTGGTCACGCCAACTTGAGCGTGAGAGGCACACTCTCCCCGTTGCTGGGGGATCTAGGTCTTGGGCCTCAGTTTCCCCAGCTTCATCGGCAGGGGAGCTAGATGCCCTTCCCCTGGCCCTGTCCCCCCTTCCCCTACAGGGGGTGCAGAGAGGCCGGGCAGTTTGGCAGGGAGCCTGGAGTGGGAACCCCCCATGTGCTGTGTGACCCTGAGCAAGTGTCTTTACCTCTCTGGGCCTTGGTCTTGTTCTGCAATATGGCGTTAGGAGCGCTCCCTGCCTGGCCTCTCTCACAGGGTTTTATTTCTGCTGCTTTGATTAAACGCCTCTGAGGATCTTCCCGGTACAGGGCACATATCAGCTGTGCTCACTTCACCTTTTCAGCCTCAGCTGCGGGCCCCCCAAAGTGGGCATATCCCGGTGGGGGCGGGGAGCGAGGCAGAGCAGTGACCAGGGGACAGCGGTCAGCTCGGCGAACCGAGGGAGCACCCAAAAAGGCTTTCAGGGGAGGCGGCTCGAAAATCGCGCCTGGAGGAATAAACCTTGCACCGGGTGAAAGTGGTAACGACAGCGATGGTAACAACACAGGACCTGCAACACAACAAATGGGGGCCAGGCGGCCCTGCGCCCCTCCGCTCCCCCGAGGTAACCTTTTCGGCCTGTGATTAAAGCCCTCCAGGGGCTTTCTACTGACTTCAAATAGTACCCCAACCAGCCCGCAGGGTCCCTGTCCCCCGCCTCTGCTCGGCCTTCCTTCCCCACCACGTCCTCCTCTCATCCGTCCGTCCGGCTACATCTGGTCTTCTTTCTGTTGCTCAGAAATGCCAAATCGATGCGCACCCCAGGGCTTGGCAGTGGCCGTTTCCGCACCTGGAACGAGCCTCTCCCCACCCCCCATCTCCAGTCTCAGAACAAACATCCTCTCCTCGGGAGGCAACCCCCTGAGCGCCCCAACACGCGCTCCGCGCTCCCAGCCACGGTCTGAGTGCGAAACCGGCCTTCGAACTTGCCTCCCAGCAGCACTTACTTCCCAGGGCACTGGCGTCTGGGCCTGGGGGTGTCTGTCCACCGCTGGGTTGTGAGCTCCCTGGGACGGAGACCCTGCCTGGCTCGCTCGCGCCTGCATCTTGGGGTGCACACGGGCCCGGGACAGCCTCTCAGTGAGGACCGGCTGCAGTGAGGTCATCGTGAGCGACGCCCTCCCTTCTCCGTTCAGTTCAGCGTGTCAGGCAGACTCGATCAGAAGGCCGAGCTCACAGTGCTTTGGATGAGCAGCGTTTCACAGAAAGATTGGTGATAAGAGGGGTTTGCAGCACCGAGAGGCTGGGTGGGAGGACGTGAACTTAAAGATAAAGGGGTAGCGGATAAAGGAGCAGCCGCTAGCTACCCCAGGCGCACCCCAGGAAGGCCCCCCTACCCTGCCCCACCCAGGGATGAGGTCCAGGCTGCCTCAGAGGGCCCGGCTGTGGCTCAGTGGATGTGGCCATGGGGCTGCACCAGTGGAACTTGCTGGAAACCCACCCTTTGGGGTGGTGGAAGACGCTCTGATGGGGAGATACCTCACTGGAGGCTGTCAGCTGCGAAACCACCCGGAGAGAGCCAAGGGAAGCCGCTGACCTGTGGGTGCTGCTGACCGCTGCTCTGCAGGAGCTGGAGCTGGAGAAGCCACCCACACTGCGGGGAGCCTGGTGCTGCGAGGCCCCTTCCTCCCCGCACCCCTGCTGGCAAAGCTCTGCATGGCGCCAGCGGGCAAAGAAAAAAGTGTTTAAAGGGCCCTGCTCGAGTTTCACGTGGCCGACAATATAGGGCAAATGTGGAGCCGAGGGACAATCAGCGGGTAACTGGCACACCCCCCCCTTTGGTGCTCAGCTGCCATCTGTACACGGCAACGCCCACATAACAGTAAAACCGCTTTGTATTTCCACCCAACGAAGTCCGGCCTGTGTCTTACAGGGGACAAGTCCTTACCCTCTGCCTGGAAACAGGATACACGTGGCGCCGAGAGCCACTGCGGCCGTCGCCGACAGCCGAGCCTTGGTTCCCCAGTGCCTCCCGTCTCAAACAGCTGGCCTCTCGCCCCCACAGCCCTTTCGTGCTGACACCGTGTGATCCGCCACGCGTCCCAGGCGACAGAGGGGACAATGCGCGGGCATGAGCCAGCTAACCTCCGAACCTCCCGTTGTCAACGTCGCAGGAAACTGCGCTGTGAATGTTTTCGTGTTTTTTTGCTTCTGTTGCCACTTTTTATTATTAAATTTTTATTTTTTTAACTGTTCATTTCATTTCCTTTTTGTTAAGTTTTTATTTGCATTACATTTCAGGTGTTTATAGATTAAATAGTACATTAGACATGTACTGGATAACAGACAGGTTAAATCGGGGAATCATTTGGGGGTCTGGAAGGGGTTCATTCAATTTACATTATTTCCAATGGGGAAAAACGATTCAGTTTTCGAACAGCCTCTGGCCTTCCGGAACGAATTAAGTTTGACAACCGAGGTACAAATAAGCACATAAACATAACAAGCGAATGCCGCCTTCCCGCCCCACGGTCCATCCCGGGCCACCACTGACAGGTACGGTGGCTTCCTGCTCCCGGGCCCTCAGCCAGAGCCTCAGCTAGTACTTGACCAGTGGGTGACCCCCACTGTGCTTCCCGAAGGCTTCCTGAAGTCCTCAGGCACCCTTCATTCTTTTGGTTGGTGTTGTTTTCCATCAGCGATTCCTACCGGGCACGAATGTACCACGAGGTGCCCGAGAGAACCTCCTGGGTTCCACATAGAGCCCTGCTTGTCCCCACCCATGTCCCACAGCCCAGCTCCCCTTGGCAGTCACGATTGATCACTCCAGCCAGTACAGTCATGTATATATATTTTTTATGTTGGTTCGGGGGCTTCAACGTGGCCAGGAGGGGACCTTCTCTCCCAATGGGACCATTGTGATGTCCGCTGGTAGAAGGATCCCGCGTCTCATCCACACGGGACGACTAGCGAGGGGTAGGTCTCGCCACCCCTGCTCCGTTATGTGGCAGGGAGGGGACGTTCCAGGGGTTTCCCCTAAGTGCCTCCCGCCATGCTGGCCCTCAGCTCATAGGTCAGGAAGCCACCATGGGATACGGCTAAATATGTCTATTCCAATTAGACAATTAAGAACTAGGAAATCGCCCCAGTGGGGGCCCGTGGACCAGCTGGGCCCGCTGTGAGTCAGGCCTGAGCCGAGAGCCCGTCTGCCACTGTCCTCGGTGCCCATGCCCGGCCTGAAGGTCATGGCTACCACAGCGGTGTCGGGGCTGCAGGCAGGCCGCTCCAGTGCACGCCTGGCTACCCCGGGGAAGGGCGGTCTCTGGGGCCTTCCGGAAGGACGCCCTCGAGGGCCGGGTGTGCAGGTTTCACATTTAGGCCCAGCCCAACCACCCCACCCATGTGAGCCTTTGCCTCCCCCACCCCCATCGTGCCCAGGACGCCCTGGCCTCTCTACCTTGTTAACTAGGGGGCCGCTGTCAGAGCCACTCCTGGCTGGTAGCGAGCAGGCCCCAGGGCTGGTCCCAGGGACCCTGCACGATGCGGGTGACATACCTCTAACCAGGAGAATACGACGGAGCCGACGGGACGGCGCTGTGGTGATCAGGTCCCGTAAGACCGGGACTTGCGTCTCGCTCACAACCTCCTTTGCCCGCAGGCTTCGAGAAAGTAAGTGGCTATGCCCAAGAGGTCCCTGAGCTCGGCCAACAGCCGGCTGGTCCCTGAGGCCCTCTGCCCCACAGCCTGCGGGGGACCGGCTTCCCGGGACTCCTCCGTCCGCCTCCGGTGCTGGGCGACACCTCAACTGTCGCCTGTGAGAAGGCTTGAAGCCCAGGACCCAGCCGAACCACGTCCAAGCGACTGACCCACTGAAGCTGTGAAGCAGAGAGGGTGTTACTCTGGGTCTAAACTTGTGATAATCGGTTACGTAAGGAATGCACACTTCCAAGCCAGCACGTTAGAGCCAGAGTCTCCGGCGGGCGCAGCTCTGCCCGTCAGATTTGGTCCAGGCTGACGCTACACGCCCCCCTCCCGGCCCAGCACCCAGCGTCCACGCCACGCACGGTGCCCGGGCTCTGCCCGCGCACATCAGCCAAGCCCTGCAGTTCCTCCCACGGTGAGGCGTCCGGTGGCCAGGGTGCCCCTGTCCACCCGCGTGTGTTGAGAACCTTGTGGTGTGTCTGGGGGCAGAAGGGAGCGGCTGGGCTGGGCCTCCAGGAGAACAGGCACCCCTGGGGGCCCCAGTGGATCTTCACAGGGTTTCAGGCACAGGCAGGCTGGTCTCTTCAGACGCAAGGAGAGCGACCTTGCCTGCCCGGGGAGCTCAGCGTGTTGTGGGGGCTCAAGGCCGACCGTCTCGCGGGGATCCGACCCGACGGCCCTACCCCAAGTTTCGGAATCTGAGCCTTCGCCAATCGATGCCTTAACATTCTCCTGAGAAACTCGCTGAGGCTGTGAATTCAATTGTATTACAGCAACCCGCATAATTAAATTGGGTATTTGATTTTCAGCAATATCGGCCTGGCGGCGAGAAGAAATGAGAGCTTCCTCTACAGCTGGCGCGGGGCTCGCCGGCGCGCGGGGCGCTCACGGGCTGAGCTCGTCGCCCTCTCCTTGCAGGCGCTCAGGTGTGTTCGAAAGGACCGGAGCTCGCCCAGACCCTGGGCGCACCAGGACCACGTGGCGGTCAAGTTCAGCCCCCCCGCACGGCCATCAGCAACAGGTGACCGCTTGAGTCACTGTGATGCTATTGCTACACTCCACGGACGACTAACACCCTGCTCCCCTCGGCAGGGAGCCAGGAGGCATGGCCAAGCCGAGCCCCAGACCTGCCCGCCACCCGAGGCCACTCCTGCTACCAATTCTGTATCAGCCAGGGGCCAATCGGGAGTCAGGCACGACACGGTGCCTTGAACGGGCCATTTGAACAGGTCAAGTCTGTCATGTGAAGACGCCCCACCCCGGCCTGGCAGGGGATCTGAGACTGCTGGGGGGCGGGTGCTGGAAGAGGCTTCTGGCTGCTCAAGAGGACCGTAGGCACCGTGCCCAGGGGCTGGTGCCAGACAAGCCGGGGAGCTGTGGGGGGCTGCCCAGGCCACCGGCACAGCCAGGAAGGAAACCCCTTCCTCCCGCACTCTCTCCAGAAATCTCACCCCTCCCGGTCCCCAGCCGGCCAAGGGAAAACTTGGCTCATTTTCTCGGGGGCTCATTTTTTTTCATAAGAAGCAGCAGTAAAGGGTGAATCTGGAGCTGAGGCGGACATTCATCCCTGGCACCGAGAGTCTAAAGAGGCCCTCCCAGAAAACTGGCGCATTTGCCCTGGCCGGTGTGGCTCAGCGGGCTGGGCGAAGTCCCGTGCACTGGAAGGTTGCTGGTTCGCTTCCCGGTCCGGGCACATGCCCAGGCGGTGGCTTGATCCCCACTTGGGGACGGCAGGAGGCAGCCGGCTGGTGTTTTGCATGTTTCTCTCTCTCCCTCTCCCTCTCTTTCCAAAACTCAATTTTTAAAAATCTTAAAAAAGAAAAGGAAAGGAAACGGACACATTCGCTCAGTTATATCTTTGCCCCCAGACCCAGTTTTGTTCACTGTATTAAGATTTTTCATGCTTCCTATTGGTTTTCTTTATGACTTTAAATGATGTTTTCCAGCTGGTGACTCGAGCGCTTTGCTGCACAGGCTCCGCAGAAGGCCGAGGAGAGTGGCTCCCTCCTCCACTCCAAGTCCTGGGGGGTGGGTTCTGGGGGCTCCTTTCAAAAATGGGGGCCCCCAGGCTAATTGCTCCAACTTTAGGATGAAGATTCTATTCTGAGAGAAGAATCCCCTTCACTGTCCTTGTCCACCCTTAAAATTCTGTGTCTTGTACCTTAGACAGTCTCTTAGCTCCTGTTTGGGTTGAACGGTGTCCCCCCCCCCCCAAATTCATACATTGAGGTAGCTCAGACTGTGGCCTTATTTGGAGACAGTCTTAACCGAGACGATAGGTTAAAATGAAGTCACTGGGGTGGGCTCTGGTCCGTGGGCCCAGTGTCCTTATAAGAAGTGGAAGTTTGGATACAGAGACACGTAGAGGGAGGTCCCCACGTGAACACGAAGACCGTGGCTGTCCACAAGCTGAGGAGAGAGGCCAGACAGGTTCTCCCTCAGCCTCAGAGGGAACCAACCCCACCACCATCTCAAGTTCGGACTTCTAGCCACCAAAACTGTGAGACGATACGTTTTTGCTATTTAAGCCACTCCGTTTATGGCATTCTGTCATGACAGCCCCAGGGAACCGATCAAGCTCCCAAATGCGAACAGAAACAGGACAGCACGGTAGCCAAGTGCGGCCTCTGGATTCGACAGGCTGCTTCTAATCCCAGTCTCCCACTCACCAGCTGTGTGACCTTGAGCAAGACGCTCAGCCTCTCTGTGCCTCTGCTTTCTGGGAGAGTAGCAGTAGCCACACAATGGGCTTACTGACTTATTTACTGAAGTGAGTCATATAGTTAGGCCACACAGAACTGCCTTTAGCACCTGCTGTAGTGATGCCCGGTCAGGAGAAGAAATCGGAGAGAAGCTATCAGAGGGAGGGAGCAGGGGGTCCTGAGGGACCCCAGAGCACTGTTGGGTCACATCCACAGAGGCCTCCAGAGCCTCCATATCAGTGACCCTCACCTGCCTACCTCCCACGGCCTTCAGTCATCTGGTCCAGCACAGCCCTGGGGTTGTGCAAGAAGATGGGGTCCCGATGGATAGAGAAACTGAGGCCTGGGGTGGGGGCAGAAATGACCTCCAGATGATGCAGTGAGGCCACATCTGAGTCAGAACTCGAATCCAGGTCTCCGGGCTCCAAATTCAGGGCCCTTGCTCTGTGAGACACTGCCTCCTGGTGGCCGCCTCAGCCAGGAGCATGGGGGGAGTCTGGGCGTGGGAAAGTCAGCTTCCCTGTGCCCAGGCCCCACACAGCACACCCCTTGTGAGCTTGTGCTCCCCTGGCTCCCCTTTCCCACGGAGCAACGCGGTGGTTCCTGTGCATTGAGTCCCCACTGCGTGCTAAGTACCTTTCCTTTCACCCTCACCTCAACCTTGCACGGTGAATGCTATCACCCCATTCTAAGCGGGGTGGGGGTGGGGTAACAGGAGATGAAACGAGGCTCAGAGAGGGACAGAGACCCACCCAAGGCCACACAGGTGGGGCTCACCAGCGCCGGGGCTGGAATCAATACTGGAGGAAAGATGAGCCTGACACCCCAATCCCTGTTCTCTGGGACCCCCAACCACTCTCCCTGGAGGAGGGGGTGCAGAAAGGAAGCCCCTTAAACAAACACTGAGAAACAGAAAGGTGCCTACAGGAGGTGGGAGATGACTAGAAAGGGGGTGCCCTCCCTCCTGGCTGTGTTTTGGGTCTGGCTGGGCAGCGTGGGTCCCCTTCAAAGTGTGGGAGGGACACTCTGGAGCCACCTTTGTCACTCACTACTCACTAGTGATAAGAGCAGGAGTGAAGGGGCGGGTTCTCTGAGTCACTGGCGGGGGGCTCTGAGTCGGGGCTCCGCTCAGGGGCGCGGAGGCCCTGCCCAGGACTCAACTTTCAGCAGCTGCCTTTCGAGGTTCCAAAGAGAAACAAGGAGGGGCAGAAAGGGAAGGCGTCGTTTCCCTGCCTCTTGCTTCATTTGCATAAGGTGAAAATGTTTCCATAGAAACAAGGGGAGTCTGTAATTTCTGAATAACGATTTCTGCACAAAGCACAGCCTGTCTTTTTTGCGAAAAGGAATTAAGAAATTCTCAGGAGCGCTTCCCATCACAACAGAAAGCCCGGTCGCCCTGTACTGGGGATGCTGCACTCAAGCCCCTGCCCTCTCCGGGCCTCAGTTTCCCCACTTGTGAAGTGGGGCCAGGGAGCACTGCATGAGGACCAGTGGTGGTTGGACTTCCTGCACATCAGAAGTGGGGGGGAGGGGGGCTGGTGTGAAATCCCCTCTCCCTAGGCCCTCAACTGGTGTCCAGAGGCAAGGGGCTTGCCTGAGTTTTAACAAACTTTCCAGAGGAGGCTGGGACAGAGGCCTGAGAGCCACCCAGGCTGCAGGGCGAGGTCTGGCCGGCCCTGCCCACCGCCTGGCCCCTCTGCGGACGTGTCCAGTGCTGTCCAGCAGGCTCGCCGGAGCGGTTGCTGCGCCTGGGCGCCTCTGCCCCCTGGTGGCCCGAGGGCATCTCAGCACTGCTGTCCAGGGCTCCAGGGGCTGGTCTCATCCAGGGGGCTGTGACTCCAGGTGAGACAGGGAGAGGGACCCCACGGCCATCCTGAGACTGGCCCTCCTGCCCAGGTCTCTGGGCAGACAGCCCCCTCCAAATGGTCCCACGGAGGGGCTCCCTGGTGCCTTGGGGAGTGCAGGTTCCCCGGCCTGCCTCAGCTGCTTGGACTCAGGAGTCAGGATGCGAAGGCTGAAGCTGACAGTGTGGAGCCCAGAGGCCCTCATCTGCTCCCCCATATTACAGAAGGGGGGGGACTGAGGCCCTAGGAGGGGCCCGCCTTCCGTGGCAGCCCCACCCAGGGACCCTGCTCTGTCCAACCAGCGAGTGGTGTGGCTGGGTGGCCTGGGGTCTGCAGAGGTCGGTGTTACCCTTGCAGGAGCCCAGGGCATCTTTATTTATTCCCTTCATTTACTGTGGGGCGAAATATTGCGCTGGGCTGGGGCTGGGCCGGCAGGAACGCCCAGGCCTCAGGCTTCATTACAGCCCCAGGAGACGGGAGGAACGAGCCGCGGGCTGCCCGGGCTCCAGAGCAGGGTGGGAGCCTTGCCACGTCCCTCCCTCTCTGCTGTTCAGAAGGACACACACGATGCCTCCTGATTAAACATATCAACTGCAGCCCTGGCCAGTGTGGCTCGGTGGGTCGAGCATCGGCCACGCACTAAAGGGTCTCAGGTTTGATTCCTGGTCAAGGGCACGTACCTGGGTTGCAGGTTCGTCCCCAGCCCCAGTCGGGGTGCATTTGGGAGGCAATCGATCGGTGTGTCTCTCTCACATCGATGTTTTTTCTCTCTCCTTCCAGTCTGTAAAAATCAATATCCTCAGGCAAGGATTAAAAAAATAAAAATATATCAACTCCACTGGATGGTGACCTTTTGGGGATAGGGGTGTCTACCCTCAGCCCAGCACTTCGGGAGCCCCTCCCCCTCCAGGAAGGCCCTGGGATTACCCCAGTGCTCACTCTGGTGCCAGGTTGCAGGGTGAGCGTGTCCTTTTAGAGAAGTGGCACCATGGGGGGACGGGGCACAGAAGCTTCAGACGACTGAAGTGTGGCACTTGGCTGCTGCTGGGGGTCTGGGGCAGGGACCACCACTGAGGGTACATGTGAGACAGAGAGAGGTGGCTGGACTTTACGCTGGTGGGTCACACCCTCTGGGAGTTCAGAGGGTGGTCCTCACCCGCCAAGGTGCCCTTTCCTGCCTCACAGCGGCAAGCCCCTGCCTACTGGAAGGCCTGCCCCGGCTGAAGCTGCCTGGCAGCATGGGCAGAGCAAGGAGGGACGGAACCAGAATCTGAGACAGCCTTTAGTCAGACACGGCTCAGGCAAAACTGGGGGGGGGGGTGAGGCGTGACCATGGGCCACACAGACGAGGCATGTGCCATGTCACTGAGAAAGCTCACAGCTAGATAGACACAACCTTACCTGCTGTGTGACCTTGGGAAGGTTGCTTCACCTCTCTGAGCCTCGTTTCATCTGTGAAATGGGGCTTTTGGAAGGACTGAAGACGAGTGGATCTGTGCGCAGCCAGTTCAGGGGTAAGTTCCCCCAGCTTGGAGGCAGTGAAAGGAGATGGGGCCCCTGCCTTCCCTGCATGGGGTCTTGGGGTAGAGGGGCTGCCCGGTGGGAATGGAAATGGGGGTCTGCTGGCCACTTTGAAGCAGTGGGGGGCTGGTTATGCTTAGCAGGGGCTCCCTCGCCAGCTGCAGATGGCTGAGGGAGGCGGCACCCACGCCCTTGTCCCCGCTGGGTGCTCACATCCCTGACTGGTTCGTTGGTGACGTGGGGAGACCACCCACCTAAGGGCGTTCTTACAGGAGCTCAAATCAACGATAGGGTGGCCCACCTGGGAACGGCAACGCCCCCCATTGGCACACAAGGCACGATTCTTTGCGCCACAACTCAACCCTCACAATACCCCTAGGAAGCGAGGTGAGAAACTGAGGCACACGACGGAGGTGGCCGGCCCAAGGCCACGCGGCAGGAGACCTTGCAGCTCGGGCTGTGGCATCTCCATTGACACAACCTGGAGCGTCCTCAAGGGCAGGTCAAGGGCGAATATTCAGGAATATTACCAACCAGTGCCCCGCGTGGAAAGTCTGACAAGCACAGAAGACGTGAGCGTGGCCGGGACCCTGCTTTGGCTCCAGCCCGGGTCCCCGGCTCCTCGCCCAGTGCTCCTCCTGACAGAGCAGCCCCTTCGAGGGCCCCCACTTCCCGAGAGTGAGTTTCCTCGCCACTGGAATGAACCAAAGACTCGGATCGGGGTTTGGAAACGGCTCTGCCCCCGGCTCGCGGCGCCCCTTCCCGGAGTGGGGAGCGCAGCGAGGCAGGGACGCCCTTCCCGGAGACAGGTGGGCGGAATTGGGGGGACGAGGCAGCCTCCCAGTTCTGCGCCCATTTACATACTCCCTCTGCTCTGGTGGAGAGACTGCTCCTTCCCGGCTCCCGGAGGCTCGGCTCCCCGGGCAGATGCAGCTTGATGGAGTTTCACGACAGTCACTCGGAGGGAACAGCCCTGAAGGGCCCCGTCACGGGGCAAGGCAAGCGGAACGGTGCCAGGGCCCTAAATTAATTCACGCCAAAGGCTGCTCACGCCACCGGGCCAGGAGGCAGGACTGGGAGACCGGATGGTGTTTTTCTTGGAAAAACAGAAACTACTCGGAAACGTTTTAGGAGCCGTCCTGAGAAGTAGGTGCAACCAGAAGACAGGGGCACGGGGTTCCCTGTCAGGAGGTGAGAGAAGCAGCTCCCGCTTGAGGGTCAGAGGAGGTGATGGGAGGGGGGCGGGCTCTGAAGCCCCCCAGGGAGATGAGCCAGTGTGGGGGTGCCCCACTCAGGTGGGTCCTCTGCCAGCGGAGGGCGGGCAGGTGGGTGCCCGGGCCCTCGGGAGGAGCTGTGGAGGCGGCAAAGGGTCGGAAGCCAAGGCTCTGGTGAGCCCCTGGTTGGCTTCGGGGTTTCCTCTTTTTGGGGTGAGGCTGCCTCGAGGTGGACACTTGGTGGGGGCCGTGGGAGGTGAGGGTGTGCAAGAGGACAGCAGTGATGGCATCCAAGGCAAAATGCCCCCTGAAGGAGGTGTTTTTCTCTGGGTTAAGCCCCCCATTCTAGGTCAGTTATTCGCTCAACAAACATGCACTGAGCTATGCTCTGGGCTGGGCCCAGAGGAGCTCAAGAAAAGTAACTGGGGCTGTCACAGCCCCAGGCTGGTCTGCGACAAACTAAAGTCCAGATCAGGGTGGGGACAAGGCGGAGGGTGGGCGCTGCGGACCAGCCGGGGGACCGAGAGGAGCCCGAGTGGGCCACTGACAGGCCTTGGGAACCCAGCAGTAGGAGAAACCTTCCAGCAGCAGGATGCAGCCTGGCAAAGGCTCAGAGGCGAGCGGGGAGCCCCCCAGCACCCAGGCTCTTCGGGGTCCCAGTGGTGCGGCCGGGGCCCTGTGTGGCCAGGAGGGAAGAGTATCGGGAAGGAGCAGGATGCAGGATGGCCAGCGGGTCACATCACCCGGCCCTGGCCCTGGCGGGAGGAGTTGAGACTGGTGACAATGGGAAGCCGCTGGAGGGTCTCGCTGGGGTGACGGGCTCCGTTGGAGATGGGTCTCAAGGAAAGGGGGAGCAGAGGCTGTAGCCCAAGCCAAAAAGGGGGTCGCTGGTTCCGACCTTGCCAGCCAGGCTTCCGCAGGGGTCCTCCCCGCCCTCCTCTCCTCCTGTTCTCTTCTATCCCTCCTCCCACCCACCCCTCCCTCCCTCCTAGACCTGTCTCCTCCCTCCCCTCCGCCCTCCTCCCCCCTTCAGCAGCTGCAGCACAAGGTCGCTGTAGCCGGACTGTAGCCCAGGAGCAGGGGGCCACCTCAACGTCCCTCCCCTCTAGTCCTCTGGAGCCCCTGCACTCCAGCCAGGCTGTGTGCCCTTTCCCAGGCCCTGGCGCCAGGCCGCCCTCTGCAGGGATGGGGGACGGAGGTCAGGGTCCCCTGAGCCCAGGCCAGGGGCTCAGTTATATCACCCCAGCTGTGCGATGAGGCCTCGATGTCACCATCCACTTCCCCACCTGGCAGATGGGGCTGGAGACCTGCTCTGCCCACCACAATGAGGCCGAGGTAGGCAGAGACTTCTGGAGCCACCACGTGCCCCTGGAGAGCTCAGGGCTGCTGGGCTGCAGGTGTACAAGGACAGCCAGAGTGACCTTTACTCCAGGACCCTGGCCCCACGCTTTGTGCCCCTTCCCAGGGCAGGAAGGACTGATCCCCATCAGGAGAAAGCAAGGGACTGAGAGGGGGGATGGAGGGTGTGACCAAGACAGGGATTCTGGGCCTTGGGCCCCAGCAGAGGCCCCAGGCAGCCCCTCTGCTCCCCTCCCAGCTGGACGGAGGTGAGCTCATCTGCGGCTGTGGGTTTATTCGAGGCCAGGAAAATGAGCTCCAATCCCCTTCCCACTGGCCTGAGCTGGGCCTGGGCCACCGCTGGGCAGGCCTGGGCCACCGCCGGGCAGGCCTGGGCCACCGCCGGGGCCTCTGCCATGCTGACCACTTCACCACAGGCCCTGCGGAGCCCCGTTCTGTCGGGTGGGGCCTCCCCCCTCCCCGGCTCTACTGTCCTGGAAAGGAGGCCCCCGAGGTCAGCCCGCGCTGAAGCCGGCCAAGCGGCAGGGTGGATTTTCCATGCAGGGAGCCAAACCAAAGCTCTGGGCTCCATTTTCCTGCGAAAGTAAATCAGCAAATCTGGAACACATCAGCTGTCAGCGAGGATGGGGGGCGAGGGCCCCTCGGCTGAGGAGGCCAAGACGGACAAAGTGGTTGAGGGATGGGCCTGGGAACGTGACCCAGGTCACGTCCTGCCTCAGTGCTCTGCTCCCCGAAACCCAGGCCTGGTGAACTGGGGGAGCCTGAGGGCTGCAGGGGCCCCCGGGGACAAGATGGCACAGGAGAGCCTCTGCACTGTGGGGTAGACATCCCCTGCTCAGAGACTCAGTTTACCCATCTAGTCAATGGGCGGGCGGAGTTGCCTAGGACAGAGGTTTTCAGGGTGCCCAGGGGCTGCTCTAAGGGTCTCTAGGCTCATCACGCCCTCTTTCACCAGGAGCCCCCCTGAAATTTTGGGCTCCTGAATGAGAAATTGCTGGGCTCTTGGGCCAGGTGCCCACACAGTGCAGCCGCCCGCCAGCCCTCCCGCACTCGAGTCTGCTATTTGAGCAGGAGCCCGGCAGCCTGCGTGGGGTGGGGCTGCCTGGCTGGGTAGGGAATGGCCGGTCTCAGGATGTCACTTTGCCTGCTGTCCCCCAGCTCAGTGACCTCCTTGCAGATCTGCAAGCTCCGGGCTCCAGCTGTGATTCTGGGGATGGTCAGAGATCAGAGTGAAGTGGCCTCTCCATGGAGGGCGCCTCCCGAGAGGTGGAGAAGAATAGGACAGGGCAGATAGGCCTGCAAAGGACTCCTCCTCCCCGTGCCTCAGTTTCCTCATCTGTAAAGTGGTCATACTGACTACCCCCTTATAGAATTGCAAGGATTAAACGAGATGATGCATCCAAAGCTCTTAGTGTGTGGCCAGGCACGTAGCAAGTGCTCAGTCAACGCAGTGGTGGCGGTTGCTATTATTCATCCCCCCAGATCCCCACAGGACACCCTTCGGCCTCTACAAGCACACACAGCAAGTCAGCATCACACCAGAGCGGCTCACACCAGCTCGTCTTCACGAGGAAATTGAGGACCAGAGGCCGGGGGGGAGGAGGTGCCCCGCCCCACGCGCTGGTGGGGGCGGCAGAGCCGCAGGTTGGGTGCCAGCTTCCGAGGCCAGGCTGCCTCTCTTCCCAGAGCCACCTCAGCAACACCTTCAAAAGAAACAAGGTCGCAGCCCTGCGTGAGCCGGGGCGGGAACCAAAGGCAGCTTTGATATGGCGACTTGGGAACACTCGGTCGCGCGGATCACGGGTGCCACTCCCGCCCGAGCAGCCGCTTTAAACACTGCTCTCAGGCCCTCCTCCTAATGTGCTGGGTGTTTACGCTTTTTTTTGAAGGGCTTCATCAAAGAAAACGCAGTAATGGTGTTTCTAACTTCACAGCCGCGCTTTGGAGGAATGAATTACTCACATCAGAGGGGAAGCAGGGGCTCTGCAAACTGGGGCAGCTGAAGCAGTCCCTCCCTCGGGACTGGCTTTATCCCTTACAGCCTTTGATCCTGGGGGACTCGTGGTTCAGAACGTCCGGGGAGCCCGGTGCTCGAAGCCCGACTTGGCAGCATGTCAAGGCTGAAGCGCTGGCGTCGGGGAGCTTCTGCCTGGAGCGCAAAACCCAGGGAACTCCAGGAAGGGCAGGCCGCCCGCAGCGGACGGTCAGGAGTTCTGGGGACTTACCCTGGAGGGCTCCGGAGGCCTGGTGCCCCATCATGGGCCCAGAGCACAAGGAAGGCGTTTTGCCCTTTCCTCTGCTGGCATCGGTTGCTCCTGGCATTCCACATACCTGGAGCCACGTGTGGAGCTCCTGGGAAAGGCCGTGCGGGTCTGTGCAGGGCGCCCGGGGCAGCCGCCCTGAGAGGGGAGGGGGCTGGGATGCAAGGATGCTCAGGGTCAAGTGCGGGCCAGCAGGGTCCCAAACTCCGCAGGCCGTGCCAGTCCTCCGTGCCAAACTCCTCCGTGCCTGTGTGCTTCAGAAAGCACCCTGACCACTGTGTGGACCCAGCCGAGCCCTTGAAATGTGGCTGGTCCCCGTGGAGGGCGCACCGGGTGTCAGAGACCCAGAGCGAAGAGAGCAGGACACCAGCTCACTCATGGTTTTTACACTGATCACATGTCCAGGTGACAATATTTTGGATACCTTGGCTTCAATAAAGGACAGTGCTAAAATTAGTTTCACCTGCTCCTCTCGCTTTTTGAAAACCTGTCCACTAGGTTGAAAATCAGCCACGTGGCTCGCATCTGTGGCCAACGTACGTTTCTCTTGGGGGCTGCTGCTCTGGAAGGGAACCTGGGAGGACACCAGCGAAGGCTGTCTGCCGTTGGTGGAATCCCAGGAGGCCTTCTCCCCCCCTTTTGTCTTTTTCCTGCATTTTCTACATTTTGCTTCAAACCAGCGGCGCTGGCCTGTATCAGGCGGCGTGGCCACTGTTGTTTTCAGGAACCCAGGGCTCTTTGGGAAAAGGAACTGAGCTAAGCAGCTTCCCTGGGAGCGGGAGATAGTGTCACCGACTGTGCAGTGAAAACAGGGTCAGGAAACACAAAAGAAGGGGGGCGGGGCGGTGCTGGGGGCCGCTGATTAGAACTAGGGTCCGGGTAGGAGAGCTGGGGGGGGCCTGGCAGGCAGGAACCCAAACGAGGGGTCGCAGGGACGCTTGTTGGTGTGACACAGGAAGTGGCTCCCGCGATGGCTCCGGCCTAGCGGAGGAGCCTTTTGGAGGGTGCACGGCAGGAAGCTGCTGTCTCCCCCTGCTGGGGGCCGCGGGGCGGTGCACCCTCGCGCCAGCCTGCAGAGGGGGCGCTGCTGGGGAGCAGGGTCAAGGTCGGGAGGCCCTGCAGCGGGGCGAGGGGCCCTGCTTCCCCCGCAGGCCGGCCCGTCAGCCAGGCGCTGGTCCCCCACGTGTCTCCGTTCACCTCTTCCTCGGCCACAGCCCTGTGAGCTAATCACTGGTACCATTCCCATCTCAAAGAGGGGGGGCTGGGGTGCGGGGCCCCCCAGGAGCTTACCCTGGTCCCAGCCAATAGCCCAGAGGTGCCCTGCTGGGGTGAATTTACATGTCCCAGCCACCAGAGGCGCCCTTCGCAGCAACCTGAGCCTGAGCCTGGGCCTGGGCCTGAGCCTGAGCCTGGGCCTGGGCCTGAGCCTGGGCCTGGGCCTGGGCCTGAGCCTGGGCCTGGGCCTGGGCCTGGGCCTGAGCCTGAGCCTGAGCCTGAGCCTGAGCCTGAGCCTGAGCCCAGGGCCAGCCCGTCCAGCAGAAACAGTGGGACCCCTCCCCCTTTCAGAGCAGTAGAAAAGAAATGGGAAATCAATGTCACTCATGTATTTTCTCTCGCTCAGTATATCCGAATTAGTATCGCGCCGACGTGCAAGTAGCATGAACGTGATGAGCGAGACATTGCACAGCCTTTGGGTCGTCTCTGAAACCCGGAGTCTCCCTTCCTACATCGTCTCTGCGTTTTAAACACTCAGGAGCCGCCCGTAGCTAGTGGCTGCTGGAGTGGACTGTGCTGCTAGAGCCTGGAAACATAAGACCGAAGCACTAGCCTGGGATGGCGATGGGCCCCTCGCGTTGGCCAGCCCTGCCGGTCGGCGCTGGCTGGCTGCCTGGGGGCCAGAGGGGAGCAGGCTGCTGAGGCAGTGTCCCCATTCAGCGTGGAAGGGCGTGATAGCAAGGCCTGCGTGAGCACGGATGGGCACCGCGGAAGGGCCTTTGCCTCTTGTCTGCTGACGGTGAGCCAGGCCTGCCTCTGCAGCCCGTGTGGGCATGGGAGCACACAGTGAGGCCGTTGGTTAACCCCCCTTCTCTGCTTGCCTGCAGTGTCTACTGTCTGCGTTGAGCCAGGCTCCGTGTACACAGCTTGGGTTCTAGGCCCAGACCCCTGCACCTCTCCTATCTGGCTGTGTGACTCCAGATAAGCCACTTTACTTCTCTGAGCTTCAGTTTCCACATCTGGAAAATGGGCGTAACAACCCATACTTAGCAGGACTGCAGTGAGGAGTAAAGGAGACGAAGTGTGAAAGAGGCTGACACACAGTCGGTGGGGAGTAAGAGGTGGCTCCCTGTTCTTCCTTCTTTCAATTCAGGGTCCTCCCACCCCCCAACCTCCGTTTCACTCAGGGCAGGGCAAAATCTGTTCCCACCCAAAACCCGGTCAGGAGGCACACAGCGCATCACTGCCCCTTCCCAGTGATTTCTCTGCCCCACCCAGGGCTGAGTGGGGCCTCCTGCTTGCTCCTGGCCAAGCCCCTCCGAGGGCCCCTCCTTCGAGGCCAAGGATGGCCTCAGCCCTCAGCAGGCAGCACAACACCCTCGGCATCTCAGGCTCCTCTGGCAGGCCCACCGCTGCCGGCTCCAAGTGGGGCCTCCGCACCTATCAGGCAGCCCACAGCCGATGGCCGGTGCGGGTGCAGCTGAGCCCGCTGCCAGGCCCTGTTTTTAATTACTCCCCGCAGGACGCCGCGGGCAGGAATCCTCTTCCCGCATCTCCGCAGGGCGCGGGCCATCCTCCAGCTGAGCGTGCGGCGGGTCCTCCGCGGGACTTAACGCCTTCCCTAAGACACCCCAGGTCCCCTTCTGGGGAGGAATTTACATCCAGCAACATCTGGCAGAAAATGAACGGTAAATGGCAAACGCGAGGGCGAAGCAGCGACTCCAATTAGGAAACGACGAGATCTCTGAGTATGAAGGGGAAAGTAAGTCTCTGGCCAACAGAGTTTAATCAAAATGTTTTATGCAAGACGTATCCCTGACCCTGACAAATATTCCCCCTCTTGCTGGAAATTAAACAAATATATTGTCAGCGCAGATTCCAATGAGCGCATAAACAGATGCGGCCAGCGAGTCACGAGGTCACCGGGTTTCAGCAAACCGAGCGGGGCAGGGAACGGGCTTGGGGCTCTCGGGCTGTCCCCTGGGCTTTGAGCAGCTCAGCTGAGCGCTGGGGCCGCAGGAAGCCAGCTTTTCTGCCTCTTCTGGGGCATCTCTCGTCACCCCCGCCCCCAGCACTGCCCTCTTCTCTGTGGCCCTGTCTTCCGAGTCACATCCTGACTTCACTCTGTTCAGACTTGTGCCACCCTGTCCCGCAAGCAGGGGCTTCAGCATCTGTCTCCCTGGCAGGCTGTGTCCCATTGGCAGCCCTGGCACCGAGGACAATGCCTGGCACAAGGAGGAGCCTGAACAACTGTTTGTGGGAAGGAAGGAGGGAGGGAGGGAAGGAGGGGAGGGGGAGGGCAGGCAGTGAGGTACAGGGACCTTCCTTCTGGGGGGCCCCATGGTCTAGACCTGTCCAGTGTCAGAGTCTGGGGAGCAGAGTTCCAACCCTGCCAGATTTCAGTTCTGTGAGACTCAGTTTATCCACCAGGAAAGTGGGCATTGTGACGATGGTGTCCACACCCACTGCAGTGAAGGGCTCATGTACCATGGGGAGCCACACGAAGGGTGCTGAGTGCCTTGACCAAGATGTGGGGACAAGAACTGAGGGGGAGCAGAGGGAGGGTGGGAAAAAGACAGGACGGTTCCCTCACAGACCCGTGCTACTGGGTGACTCTTGAAGGTGGAGGGACCAAGCCCAGAGAGGTGATAAGACCTCCCAGAGGGGTGACAAGGGCTCCCAGAGAGGTGACAAGGGCTCCCTGAGAGGTGACAAGGGCTCCCGGAGAGGAAGTTCATGGGCAGCCAGGGCCTAACGCCTGTGGTTTCCCTGTCACATCGCCCTGGGTGTTTCTGGGAGAGTGTAGGCTCCTGGGTCCTAATATGGGTTTTCCCACCGGCTGTAGAAGAATCACCTGGGAAACTTGAAAAAAATTCCAGTCCCCAGCCCCAGCCCCCGCCCCCGCCCTGGGAACTCTGGCTCTGAAGAGGCAGGAAGGACCCTGTGTCTGGGACTAACTGCCCAGGCGATTCTCAGGCCTGGGAACACTGGGAGCAGCGGGCGTGGACCATCCATCTTATAAATGACTGTAAATATTTGTGCTTTAGTCACAAGCACTTCCTCGCATCAGGAAGGGCCAAGCCAGCGGAGGGAGGAACGGGCGAGATAAGATCAGCCTCGCTCCCCAGAGCTGCCCCTGCCTCCTGGGGCCCAGGGGCTTCCCCTGCTGGGGGAGACGGCTGGGAGGAATGTGCTGTGCCCAAGCGGCTGCCCACCACATCCTGCGCGGAGATCCTGTGCCTTCCTCTCCCTTTATGTTGCTCCTGTTATCTAAACAGCACCGGCTCTCAGGCTGAAGGGCGGCAGCCGCCCCGGCGGGCACTGCAGAGTGATGGCTTCTGGGGTCAGACAGGCTGGCGTCCTTCTTATGTTATCGATGGAGAAAACGAGCCCGAGGTCAGAGTGGCCCCCATCAGCGCCCCGGCTTTGAGTCTATGAAGCTGTGAGCTCCTTCTCGGGTTGAGCCTCTCCTTATGAGACAGGAGAGAATTTAGGGGAGTAATCAGAGTTACTTCCAACGGACAGTCCCAGCCTGGGCCTCGAGGGGTCTGAGGTGACAATGGGGACAGTGGGGCCGGCGGAAGGGGCTGAGGTTGCTCTCTCACCTCCTACGCCCACCTCCTTCACCCCCATCCTGGTCTCCGCCACGCACGGGCCCCCCTCCAGCAGCCTACAGGGACAGTGGCCACCATCACATCCGAATAGCACAGCTCCGGGTGTGTGTGTGCGCGTGTGTACGTGCGCACCGGGGGGGCACCTTTCCATTTTAAAGATAAGAAAATTGAGCTCAGAGAAGCCAAGAACACAGGGTGTCCCCTCTACCAGGAGCAAGGTGTCATTCCCATTTCTCAGATAAAGAGACTGAGGCTCAGAGAGAGGCAGGGACTCACCCAAGGACCATGGCAGGAGCCCTGGGCCCCCAGCACCCACCCAGGGCTCTACAGCACCCAAGCAGCCCCAGCCCACCTGAGCCACCTTGATTCGTCTTGTATTTGGGGCACATGGGAGAGAGCAGGTTTGAAGAATTACCCTTTAAAGAGAAAGTTTGAAATCTTTAACTGTAGGTGGCAGACCACGGCCGAAGGGGGCAGCCTGGCCCCTGTGAGCAGTGGAGAGGGTGGGGCTGACCCTCTGTGGCCTGGGCTGGACACAGATGGCCACATGTTTGTTAGGAAGGGGTGACGGGCACCCTCCCTGAAATGCCTATCCCCGGTCACCCACTCTGTCCCAAGCGGTGACCTGGCCCAGGGGGCCGGGTCCTCCAGGCCTTCCTGGAGGAGCCTCCATTAGCCACGGCGCAGATGGAGAGCCATGTGTGCCCGGGCGGCAGGAAGTGTACCCACACTTCTCGCCAAAGGATCAAATGTTCCCTGGCTGGGTGGACATGGGGATTAGTGTCCCCCAAGCCATAATGACTGGTCTCATCTCACAAGAGCTTTCCCGTGGCAGTGCCAGGCAGCTGGCTCTCATGGACTGACGGGGCCCCTGGGCCCACAGGGCCCAAAGCGCCATGGCTGGATCTTCCCATGGCCGGGCTGGCTGCCCTGGCCACCCGGCCAGCTGTGTCCACCCCTGGGCCTCATCCGCAGTGGGCTGGGGCCAGGGGGCTCGCCCGGGGACTGAGTGAGCCGCTGGCCTGGGTCAGGGTTAGGGGGCAGGGGCCCCTGGCCTCGCAGATGGAGGCTCCAGGGTGGCATGTGGGCACAGCACAGGGGGGTTGACTCAAGAGGGAGAGGGGAGACCGAACGAAACAGCAGGGACAGAGGCGAGAGTGGGCACGGAGGAAACTGCTGGAATCAAGCTTCACAGGGAGAGACCCACAGGCGACCAACAGGTCTTCAAGAGACCCTGTGGGTTGGGAGCACCCCAAACCCTCGCACTCACGCGCATCTGCACACTCGCATCACATTCCCGCTTGCTCTCTCTGCCTCTCCTCCTCACACACAGGCCGTTTGGGGGGAAGGGGCCCCGCCCCACGTCCAGAGCGGTGGGGAGTGGGACCCTGCTGTCAAGACCTGTGGAGGGGAGGAAGCCAGCTGTCACTAGGCAGTGTGACCTGGGCTGGAACTCAGGGAGCCCCTTCCCCACCCTTCCCCGCACAGGCTGAGATGCAGACCAGCTGGAAATGTGGCTCCCACGGGTAGCCTGGTCTGTTTGAGTCATGATGCCTGTCCCCCAGGTGCCCTGGGTCCCGGCACATTCTGGGCTTGGGTTGTCGGCCCCTCGGAGTGGCTGCCAGCAGCAGGAATCGTCTCAGCTGCAAGCAGAAGCCCCCAGAAGAGCCCCAGCACCGTATTGCTTGACCCTGGAGGTGCCCCCTCCCACACCGGGGACCAAGTCGCGGGGGGGGGGGCCCTGTGGGTGGGCAGGGGCTCCAGAGTTCTGCCTTGGCTCCTTCCCCTGTGACTCCTGGCTTTGGGGTCAGATCTTTCCTTAGATACTCAGAGACCCCCAGCCCCTGGGGTCCGCCTGTGTAGAAGCCTCTGGCTCCATTCCCACCCGCATCCGTGGGAACCCAGGTTGCCCTGAGCAGAACCTCGGGAGAGTGTGTGGGGAGGCCCAGTGCCCTAGGGGCCCTTCCCTGAGGATTCTGAGCGGGCGCCCCCAGCTCAGGCTGAGAATTTTCCAGAAGGCTGGCTGTAGACGGCTGACCTGCACGTACATGAATTCTTTCCCCTGACCCCGTGCTCTCTCTGTCGGGGAGGCACACTCAGGGGGGCCAGGGTGGGCACTGCAGGGACCAAGCGGGGGCTCCGAGGGGCTACTCCCCCTCCTCTCAGGTCAGGGGGCCGCAGTGGCCAGGTGAGGGGGGGTTTGCTGGGGGCTCTGGCAGTTTGCTGGGCCTGAGGTGAGGAGGGCAAGACGGCCAGGTTATCCACACGGGACCGCTGGCCCCAGCCTGTTTGTCATTCCACACGGGCCTCCGGTCTGTGCCTGGTTCCTGGAATTTCAGCCTGTCTCATAAACCGGCATACGTCACGGGCTGCCCGGCCGGCTGAGGCCTCCTCGGCTGCGTCTGTTTTAATGGCTTTTCTTTAAGGAGGCCCGGGCCTGTTGCAAAGTCCCATGGGAAAGATCATCTTTCCGGCAGGGGGTCCACTACGCAAAGCAAAGTGTTCCTGGGGTCTTGGCTCAGGCAGCTAGCCTGTCCCTAGCAACACTGATTCTACCCGCCAGGTGCCAGGCGCCGTGCTGGCGCTGGAGCGACCGCACCGGTGAGGAAGACTGAGGGCTTCTGACAGATGCCTCCCGGCCTTGACACAAGCCATGTCCCCTCCTGTTCCTCCTTTCCTACCTGACAAACTCAGGTTACCCTATGGTCCTGAGGGAGGGAGCCGCACAAACATCTTCCCGAGGTGGAGTGGACGGAGGAGGGGCGGGCACTTGGGCCATTGAAAGGAGGCTTCCCAGAGGAGGTGGCATGGGAATTGGTTTCTGATGGGTGAAGAGGAGTTTGACGGTCAGATACGGTGGGAAACAGCATCTCACGCAGAGGAAACTGCATGTGAGGTTGGGGAGGAAGCCAAACCCAAAGGCCTGGGACTCTGGGAATGCAGCCTCCATCTGGGAGGCCTACTGAGGGCTCTGAGGCTGATAAGAGCTAAGATCCCGGAGGCCTGGCTGATAGCGCTTTCTGTGTGTTTACTGCTGCGTCGCACGCACACACAGACGCGCGCACACTGCACACTCTTGCAAAAATAAGATGTTGAATGCTGGCTGATATACAGTGAAAGAGAAGCAATCGGGGGGAAATATTCCTTCCAGACTCAGGATCCTTGCAGCGCCGTTCCCTCTGTCGGAAACACTGTTCCGCCACCTGGCATCCTGATCTTGCTCTTGGGCCGCTTGGAACCAACCCACCTGCTCCAGACTCAGTTTCCTTCCCTGGCAAGCTGGGGGCCACTTGAACAGGCTGACATTTGCCAACTAGCAGCCTGTCTCTTGCCATCTGTTATAAGTGCAATTTTTACTTTCTGCAGAGAAGAAATCCATCCCCTCGGCTCGCTCCTGGGAAGGAGGGGGTGGAGGCAGGCAGGGCCTCGGTGCCTCTCCTGGGGTGCCGGCCCTGCCCCTGGCCGCCTCGGGGGCCCACCTTCTCTGGTGGCAGAAAGGGAGGAACAGACTGACTGCGTGGCACCACGCTGCCCTTTCCCGCCCAGGAGCAATTTGCTTTCATTAGGAGGCCACGCGCAGAGTGTTTGCAGAAGGACTCGGCTTCCCAGCCGCCTGTACTGCGGGGGAAATTTTCCTTAATTATTTTTTTATAGCCTAACTTTTGTGTGAGAGGGTTTGTTATTATCCCTGCCTCGCTGGAGAGTCATAAGCCTGCAAGAAGAACCATAAATAAAACTTTACTTAATATTCAAAGTCCGCGTGATGGGATGATGGATGGGGGGCGGGGAGGCAGCCCTGCCCCCCGCGGCGCAGGGCGGCCTGGCTTGCTCAGGCAAGGCAATTACTTTGAGCTGCCTGTAATCAGGCCCACGTCCTGGCTCTGCACTTTGTTTTTCCAACTTTCTCATTTAAAACCCGGATGGGCGACGCTGTATCCCATTTGTATTGTGTCGAGCGAGATTACTCGGCGCTGCAGTGCGCCAGGCCACCGGGATGCAATATTTTACCTGAGAGCCCGCCTTTGAAACATCGAAGCGTAGCAACCGCAACGACAGGGCCATGATTTGATCCCCGGATTCCGGAGCTTTGGGGACAAATGCCTGGCTGTGGAATTAATTTTTCTGGAGGAATCGGAGAGCTGTAACTTTTCCCTCTATTATTTCAAAGCCGCCAGACCGATCCTCCTGGGGCCTGAGTTACAGCTGGCAAAACAGAAACAGAGGGGGCCCCCCGGTGGAGGAGACCCAGGTTCCCTCGCCCAGGGGCTGCTGAGTGACCTGCCGCGAGTTCCTGCCCCTCTTTGGGCTGCAGTTGCCTTATGCAGAAGGTGGAGCGGCTAGACAAGAAATGATACGTTGATCATCTCATCCGAGTTGACGGTTTGTAGAGCACCTACTGTGTGCCTGGCACCTAATGCGTACCATTGAGAGAAAGGCGCAGCAGCCCAAGAGACGGGCCCATCAACAATTCATTCAACAAATATTTCTCAAGGCCCTACTGTGCGCTCAGAGCAGTTGCAGGCACTGAGTGATGGTGATAAGCGAGCGAGGTGGGGAGCTAGCTCTCCTGCAGCTTCTGTTCTAGGCGGGAAGACGGAATAAATAGGCCAACAGACGGGTCAAGCTGAGGGACAAGGGCAGGGGGGTTTGGAGAAAGCAACAGAGGACAACGTGGTGGACGGTGACCGAGAAAGGTAACAGGAGAGAGTGATCTTGGTGACAGCCGCTCAGAGGAAGCGAAACCCAAACAGAGCTCGAGGAACGATGCAGGGGCCTGGGCCGGCCCATCTGGCGCACACGTGCTCTTTGAAAGAGCTGGAAAGGTTAATGGGCTTCTGCAGGCTCCCGGCCAACTGCCAGGTAGCAGCTTGGGCAGCTGAGGATGCCGCTCATTAGTAACAGACCGATGACGATGACCATTATCTCGCGCCTCAGGTCCAGAAGCGGTGGCCCCCCCGCCAGCCCTCCCCGCTCCACAGATAACTGCGCCGTGTGTTCAGCTCTCACGAATGCTTTGTGCCTGGCCCGGGGCTGAGCTGGGGGCTCAGAAGCAGCTCAGCCCCGGCTGAGGCCCCTCATTACAGGTGACAAGACAGGCTGCCCCTCTTGCAGGCCCAGGGTTGGTAACTGAGGGTGATGGGGGGAGGGCAGAAAGAGCTGGGGGTCCACGAGGGCCTCGCCAGGCCCTGGAGCTAACACCGGCATTGCCTACCTCCAGGTCTCCTGCTAAGTGAGAAAAAAGCCTTGTTTGTTGAAGCTGATCTTAGCTGGGTTTGCTGTAACTTGCCTCCAAGTTCATTCCTAATTTATAAGCCCATGGACTGCGGAGGATGAAATCAGAACACAGTCTACAAGTTGAGTCACGTGAGTTGTGTTAACAACATCGCAGGGTCTCCTCCTCCGGGTCCTTGGGGAGTGACCTGGAAGTGACCACCCCCTCCCTCAGCCCCCCACCCCTGACCTTGCCATCCCTCAGCAGGGCGCTTTACCCTGTTGCTATAGCCCCTCAGACGGCAGGCTCTGGGGCGCAGCGAGGAGCCTGACTTGGGAAGTGGACAGATGCTGTTTGTTGAATGACTGAATGAGGTGCATGAATGTGTGGGCTGGGAGACTGACGAGATGGGCCTCACGATGCTCTCCAATGCTGTGAGCCCACAATTCTTCATTGAAATCGTGGCTAGTGTGGGGAAAATCAGGAATTCAGTTGGTGGTGGGCTAGTAGACAGGTTCTCTGGGGGAATAAAAGCCCTGATTTGTAGCATTTGCCCATTTCCCTGGTGTAAATACTCTGATGACGGCCAGTTTCAAGCTGCCTGATGTTCAACAGCCAGCTCACAAAATCTCTTGAAAATTTAACATTTAGTTCTTGTGAGCCACTACTGGCCATCTCCCACATCACTCAATTCCACTCCCTACCCTCCCTCCCTCCCTCCCTCCCTCCCTCCCTCCCTCCCTCCCTCCCTCCCTCCCTCTCTCCTTCTGTCCCTCCCTCCCTCCCTGGGTCCTAATTTTCTCCTCCAGCACTTCCTGAGGACCCACCAGTGCCTGGGGTCTTGCCTGGGTGCTGGGACCCTGCTAGAAGTGACTGACTCATAGGGAGCTGCTGGCCTGGTGGGACAGGGGGTCCTGTCACTGGAAAATGACACTGTGAATGCTTGCACTTTGATGAGGGAGGCACGGCAGCCGGAGGAGGGGCTCCCCGCCTGGCCTGGGGGAGGCAGTAGGGCCAGGCTTCCTGGAGGAAGAAAGGGATGTCTCAGCTGAGACTCTCAGAAGAAGTGAGCTTTGGCCAGCAGAGGTCGCGGGGAGGCGGCCCTGGGCAGGAAGAACTGGGGCAGCTGGACTTCTGCACCGGAGACAGGAGGGGAGGGGGCTAGAGGGTGGGCAGTGGAGATCCGGTGAGGGGCTTGGACTTAGTCCCGAGGGCAATGTAAGCTACTTCCTTTTAAGTGGGGCGCGATGACACTGGCATTTTAATGTGCTTCCCCGGAGTGGACAGGAGCGGAGTGGTGGGGCCCGAGCTGGCTGCAGGTGGTGGGGGAGTGGGAGACGCAGGAAGCTCTGAAGGGACAGAGCCTGCGGGCTCCCGACCCCAGCGGGCCGTGGGGGTGCAGGAGGGTCACCAGCTCGGCCCCAGCGGTTGCTGCTGCCATATCCCAAGGTGGGGGGAAAATGGGAGAAGAGAGGTCTGGGGAAAGAAGAGAAACTGGCCAGTCTGCTTCATTCTCTTCCTGGCTCCTCCTCTTTCGGGGGCTCTGTTGCAGGGTTGGGGGGCCCTATCGATGTGTATGGGGGGTCCCAGGGTCCTGACATGAGGGTACCCCATAAGGCCAGCGGGAAAAACAGAGACCCAGCCTGAGCCAGGGGACAGATCAAGCCGAGAGGACTTCAAATGCCGGGGAGAGCAAGCACCCTGGGTTTGGGGGCGCAGGGGTGGCAGGAAGGCCAGCCCTGGGCTGCTTCCCTGGGCACAGGGATCCAGTCCCCTCCCAGGCCAGACAGGTACACGGGATTAATAAGGCCGCCGCTCTCTCAGGGCGAGCGGACCATCAATCAGGGCCCCCCAACAGCTCGGCAGGCCGCCGCCCCCCACCGACTGAAGATGCCGCGGCCCCTAACCACTGTAATTATGAAGTCCTGGTGGAAAGAGATGCTTATCGCTAATGTTAAGTGAACAGAGCAGGAGACCAGATGCGCAGCCGGGGCGTGGAGGCCGCGAGCAGAAATGTCCGCCTGGAAGCAGGGTGGCCGGGGACACTGGCCCTGGCAGAGCGGGAGCGGGAGCGGGAGGGGGCGCGGGGGCTGTTTCAGATCCGAGACCACAATTAATCATATAGAGGTATCATCCTTTGATTAAAAATGTTATCTTTTTCCCTCTGATCATACACGAAATCAGTTCACTGTGCAATCGGCTGGAACACATGCGCACAAAGAAGAAAATGAAACCCTCCCAGCGCCTGCCTGGAGGCAGGTGGCACAGCGGACACTTTGCCGCGGGTCTCCTCCCAGGGCCCCGTGCGGATGCGTTTGCCTTGTTTTCTCGCTGCTACACCATGAAGGTGACTCCTCGTGTTTTAAATATGGATTTTTAAGTAAAAAACTAGTCCCAGGGATGCGGCTGAGCTGATAATATAAATTTTGTCAATTTGACCAGTAAGTCCCATTTAGAGGGGAGAAAGAATATTTTACTCACTTAAAATTGTTATAGACCCGTCTCTGCAAACCTAGAGCGGTCGACCGTGCAACCACGTGCTCCAGCCACACTGTAAGAGGCCCCTGGGCATGTGGCGTCGATGCCGGGGGCGTGAAGGGCACCGGGGGGACCTGCCTCACCTTACCCCAGCTTACAGAGGCCTAACATGAAGAGATGCCACCGGCCACTCGAGGAATAGCTGAGGGCCCCTGGGGCGACTGAGGGGACAGGTGGAGCCCCTGGAGGGCGAAGCTCCCTTCCAACCCTGGTTCTCTGCGGCTTAGAAAGGCAGGGAGACACCGGAGGCCTGCGAAGGCCCTGTCCTGGAAAGGCATTCTGGGGGGGAACAGTGCGCAGGGGTGGAGAGGCAGGGCTGCCTGTGAGGAGGCGAGCGGCCGGTTCAGCTGGCAGGGAACGCAGTTTGCTCTTTTGGAGCTTTTCGCTGTGCCCGGCTCACGCCTCAGAGGTTACAGGCTTCTCCACTGTTCCTGCCCTCCCTACCTTGAAACTCCCTCGCCGCTTCCTTCAGGAAGCCTTCCTTGGTTTCTCTGACTGAGACAGCTTTCCTTCTCCAGGCCCGCAGCACTCACCACTATTGAGATGACACGTTCATGTGATTTATTGGTTCGTGTGTGTCTCCCCCCACCCCCCCACCATCCAGTAGACTATAAGTCCATGGGATTGGGGGTGTTGTGCTCACTGTCCCCAGTGCCCAGCCCGCTGCCTGCAGCACACTCAGTGGTGGGAGGAGGGCTTTCACAGTCTCTACCACCCGCCACCCCGCCTTAGGGGTGGAGGATCGGAGGCGTGGGCACCTGCGCCCCCTGCGGGGGGACCCCCGCCTCTGCCCTCCCCTTGGCTCTTGGCTACTTTGTTGTAAAGTTCCAGCCATGGAGAAGTTTCTAGGGACACCGGCTTTTCATTTCTCTCCTTTTTTCTGGTGACCTTTCCATGTAATTAAAAGGCAGCTATTCCAGGAGACGAGGCAGCCGGAAGCGAGGCGCTGCGCTGTGTGTACGTGCGTGGAAATTTATTGTCTGGAGCACAGGATTCTGCTGCAGGCTCCTGGGCCAGCAACAGCTGCTGCTGCTCCTGGGGAAAGACCCCGGCCCACAGTCCTCCGCCCGCGCAGGCCTGCTGTGCACCCAGCACGGTCCTGGGCTTCCCCACCCACCCTTGCGCTGCTTTTTTAGGGAGACCAACTCTCCTGAGGTCACCTGGGTCTGTCTGCCACATGCCAGGGGGCTGTGGCCCCCTCAAACTGGAATCAGGGTTCACGGGTGTTTGAAATTGTGAATCTTGGGGGGCCTTCTGGCTGGCGCAGAGCAGGGTGTGGGAGAGCCGGTACGGTCCTGCCTTCTCGGAGTCAGAATCTCATGCCCGGGCCCCTCCTTGGCCTGCCATTCAAGGGGGCCCCTCACCCTAGAACTGGACCCACAAGCGGGGAGGAATGTTCAGCCGGGAGGAATGTGCGTGCAGGCAGCCTGGCCCAGAGTGTGGGGGGTGTAGCCCCCGCCTGGGGAGCCGGTTCAAATCCCAGCACCGTACGTGACTGGAGCCTGCTCCCCACCCAGGGCGAGCACACAGCGATCTCTCACCGCTCTGGCCTGCAGAATCCTGGGAAAGTTTATTTTCTGGATGCAAGTCCTTTCCTGGCTGGGTCTGTGGGCCCTTCCCTCCTGTGTGGCTCTGGTCAACACCTCCAAAGAACAGCCCCCCCCCCCCCGGTTGCTGGGCCTCAGGGTGGAGGGTCTGTAGGTCCCTGGGCCCCTGAGCCCCCTGCCCGGCCTGGCCTCCACCCTCTGGCTCTCACAGCCCACAGCTGCCGAGTTTAATGCAGGCTCTGGCGGGGTCCCAGCCCCCTAAGCCACGGAGAATCGCAATTTAGCAAGTTCGTCAAATCCTTCCAGAGCCCAGAGCCGCATCTGTAGCATTGAGGCATCCCAGAGGCATTGGGGGCCCCCAGTCCCCACCGCCTCCACGTCAGCCCCATCCACTTCCCACAGGCCTGGATTAGGCCCCAGCAGCTGGGCTGGGGCGGGGCCCGGGGAGCAGGGGCCCTGGGCTGGGGGCTCTGGTCCTCTCTGCCTGGGCCTTGCCACGTGGACTCTGGTAGGCGGCTGTGTCCCTTCTGTAAAGGGGGGATGGGGCTCTCCTACCCATCATGGGGTCCTGGAGGTGGCGGCCACAGCCAGAGGAGTCCATACCCCTGTGCCAAGAAAGAGGAGCTGGGGGAAGGGCTCCTTCTGACAGACCTTGGGGTGGCCCCTGCGTTGTCAACCTGGAGACTAAGGAAGTGGCATTTGGAGCTGGCTACATGGCCCATCAAAGTATCCATGAGGTGTACCAGGCGCTTCCACAGCCAGGAACATGAATGGCCTCCTCATCAAGAGCAGCGCAGGCCTCATGAACCACTGGCCAGAGGGCCAAATCACTCCCTCCAGCCCCTCTGGGGACAGCCCAGTCTGTAGGGGCACACACAGAACCCCAGAATCCATAAAGACTCTTGCTTGCCTCCAGGGCTAGAGAGCTCACTACCTTGCTGGGAGTCCATTTCTTTATGGAGGAATTCTCATTGTTAAGAGAGCTTTCTAGAACTGCTCTTAGGCCCCAATGCCTCTGGAGGTGTCAACCTGACCCTCCTGATGTCTTCTAAATCTCGGTTTCTTTGATCTGCTCCTTGCAAGATGCACTCCGGTGCCCTCCTTTGAGGAAGAGTCAGTTGTCAGCTTCTCCCAGAACTAAGTGTGCGTGCCCTAGCTCAGTCTGGGACTCTCACCTCCCCAGCTAGGAATGGCATGCTCCTGTTAATTAACATGTAGGCCATCAGTGTCTTTTTCTGAAGGCCCATCACACTGGAGTCCTGCACAGGGTGATGTTGGTCATTCTGGTGGTATTAGTGGATGAAGCAGGAGGGCAGCACATTGGCTTGGGGAAACTGAGGCCCAGAGGGGGAGGCGCTGTTCAGAGTTACACAATGCCTCAACAGCAGGGCTGGGAGGAGAGCCAGGCCTCCCGACGTCCGCCTGTCCACTGAACACACGGCGTCTCCATCTAGACAGAACGATGGGCCTCCATCCACCCTCCCTCCCTCCCTGGCTTCCTGAGAACCTCTCAGCTGAGCCAGAGAAGGTGAGGCCACAGCCCTCAGATGGTCGTGATTACTGGTGGAGGGGTGAGCACAGAGGGAGGGGACTCGGGCCCCATGTCCTGAGAGCTGTTCCAGCGAATCGGCTGCGCCTGGGGCCTTGGGGGCCGGGGTCCTGCACAGTTGACCCGTCCAGCTCTCTCTGCAAACCCTGGGTGTGTCCAGAGATTGCCGTGACTGCACATTCCTTTCTGCTGAGGGAACTCCCGCGAGCCGGAGGGGCCGCCGGCTCCAGGAGGGTTTGTGGTGGGAAAGGAGAGGCGGCACGCGTCCACCATCCACCGTGCAACTCATGTGCCCCAGCTGCGCAGGCCCCTCCGTGCGCCCCACGAAGAAGTGGGAGCCACCGTTGCCTTCTCTCGCGTGGGGGAAGTGACTCGACGCGGGAGGTGATGATGGCTCCTCCCTTCCAGGGCTGTTCACGAGTGACCTAGTTCAGGGGCCCGGGTCTGCGGGTGTTGGGTCTCTGTCACTGTCCCCAGCCATGTGGCTAGGTACCAGCTGGCCTGGGATTCGAACCTGTGTCCACAAGCCAGGCCAGCTTGTTCATGGTAAGGGCCGTGCTGTTTTGGAGTGGCCCCCTTCCCGCCCTGCCACCAGCCTGTTCCTCAACCGGGGGGCTCTAGGTGGTCCCAGGAACTCAGTGGGGATGAGGCGGTGGCCCCTGCGTCGGTCTCAGGACCTGAGGCTCCCCTCCCCCTCTCATCCCCGCTGCTGCCAGAGGCCGCTCGAGTGTCCTGTGGGCGGGCAGCCACCGCCACCACAGAGGGCTGGCCAGCAGCCCTCGAGTTTCCACCAACTAATAATTTTTACAAACCTCTAGGCTTGTAAAAAAGTGCACAGTGGCCTGAACAGCCTTGGCCAGGAGCCTTGTGGGAAAGCAGAGGCACCGAGGCCGGGCACAGGCATCTCGGCCGGAGGCCACTTCCTGCCTCTGCTCGGCGTCTTTCCTCGGGTTCAGACCCTGCCGTGGCCCCTGCAGCCTCCAGATAAAGGCCGCCCTGCTGACGTGCCTCAGGGGCCCTCAGCTCTGGCACCCCAGGCCCCAGGCCCTCCCGCCCAGCTGCAGGAAACCCCCTGCCACCTGCACACTCTCTCCTGCTGAGTGCAGACCCTTGCACATGCTGTTCCTTCTGCCCAGAATCCCCTTCCTGCTCCTCCGTCAGGAATACAGAGATAAAGACGGGTCCTTACCCCCTTGGTCGCCACATGCTGTGCCTGGGGACCTCAGAGGAAGCAGCATTTGATCCATGTCGGCCTTGATGTCCTCGGAAGAAGGGGAAGGGGTTTGGGGGCAGGAATACATGCAGGGCAGATCTCGAGGCCCCCCAAGGCCGTGCTAAGGGCTTGGGTTTGGTCCTGAGAGCCCCAGGGAGCTGCTTGAGGAAGGGGCTGGGGTGGCGGGGGCTGGTATTGAGAATGTGGGGGTGGTGGCGATGCAGGAGTGGTGGTGGGAGGGGGCGTCCTTGAGGCAGAATTTTCCAGACTAGAGATGATCTGGCCACAGGGGTGAAGGAGGCAGTAAGTGGGGGCTGGTGAGCACGTCCCAGTTGGCCCCTGATCCCAGGATTGGGGGTGCTGAGTGCAGGTGCTGGGGGTGATTGTGGGGGTGCTTGGTGGTAGAAGGGTTCATGAGGCAGGCGGGACCCTGGGTGTGAGCTGGGCCCGGGCAGCAGGTGGAGTCTGAGAGCCATGGGCACACAGGTGGGGTTTTGGAGCTGGGGGAGGGTGGTCGAGGGGACATGGCCAGAAGACAAGAGCTGGGCATCCAAGTTGACCCTTCCTTGGGAGGCAAGGCCAAGGGCAAGAGCCAGGCCTGGGAGGGTCCTAAAGAGGCCGGGAGACCAGCAGTGGGTCCCAAAGCCAAGTGAAAGGAGGGTTTTAACAGGAGGGGGTGATGGGCTGCCCAGGGAGGGAGATGAGGGTGCCCATCAGATTCAGCGACCTGGGGTCACTGGTGTCCTTGTGCAGGTGGGAGCAGATGTCCTGGGGGGCAACTGGGGTGTGAAAAGGGAGAGGATGGGTTGGGGGGCAGATAAATGCCCCCACCCCCACACCTGCCCTCAGATGAGCAGCTGAGGGTGGAAGTTTCACCCGGCCCACCCTTTTCCCCATGCCCACTGCCCAGGGTGGTCTGTGAGGGGCTCTGAGTCTCGAGTCTCAGTGGAACCTCCATCAGCTCCGGAGCCTTGGAGGGGGACATCCCCCCCGTAAAATGGGAGAGCGCCCTGAGTTTCCTGCACCTGCAGGGTGGATGGGGCCCCTCAGAGGCCTCCTAGTTTCAGTTGGAGAGTCAGCATTCCTGGCTAGGGAGGCCTCCGCGGGCCCTGATTTACAGCCCACCCCTTGGCGCTCGGATCTGGCCCTTGTCTAAGTGCGATCAATCAAATTAAAAGTGCCGGAGGTCAGAGGGACCATCAATTACCTGAGTCTCTTGGCAGCTGTCCCTGCGCTCAATACGCTGAGAGGCTGGGAGCCACGTCCTTCCTCTGTGACCCAGAACGGCTGTTGGGGTGCTGACCCAGCCTCCAGGAGGGCCCACTGGCCTCAGTGTCCCCATCTCTAAGGGGGGGCTCAGCTCTGTGAAAGGAGGACTGGAGGCCCGTGTCCCCCAAATCCCTGTTAAGGGTCCCAGTGCAGGGCAGTGGAGGGAGGGGCCTGTGCGAGTCTCAGTGTGTTGCCGGCTGCAGGACCTCCAGTGAGTCTTTTCCCCGGCAAAGGCCTCCCTTCAGCTGGCTGCAAAGATAGGCCTGGGGAGCGGGCACAGCTGGCCCGAGGGGGGGAACTGGAAGAACCAGAGCCCCCTCCTCCTATCTCTGCATGTCACTGCCCACAGTGCCTCAGTTTCTCCTCCGGAAATCTCTCTCCAGGGTCAAGTCAGGGGTCAGTGTGCAAGAGGCTGAACTCCGCTCACAGCTTCATCCATATTTTTATTTTTATTTTTATTATTTTTCAAATCCTCACCCAAGGATATTTTTTTCCATTGATTTTTAGAGATAGTGGAAGGGGGGGGAGAGAGAAACATCGATGTGAGAGACACATCGATTGGTTGCCTCCCGCACGTGCCTCAACCAGGGTCAGGGATCGAACCCGAAGCCCAGGTACGTTCCCTTGACTGGGAATCAAACCCGTGACCTTTGGTCTGCGGGGCGACGCTCTAACCACTGAGGCACACCGGCCGGGGCATCAGCTTCATCCATATTTTTAAAATGTCCCTCGTGTTTGCACCTCTACTTCACGGCAGCACCGTTCACAGCCCAGAGGTGGGAGCCACGCAGTGTCCCCTGAGGGTGGATGGGCGGACAGGATCTGGTCCATCCACACTGCGGCATATTTCCCGCTTTGAAAGGAAGGACATTCTGACATGTGTTCCAACGTGACGAACCTTGAAGACATGATGCCGGGTCAAATAAGCCAGTTATGAAAAGACGGATATTGATATGAACAGAAGATTCCACGGACAGGAGGGCCCGAGAGCAGGGACAGGGGCAGGGAGGGGAAGGGGGGCCCGGGCCGGGGCCTGCGGGTGCAGGATCAGTGTTTCCTGGGGACAGCAGTTCAGTCTGGGGAGAGGTAAGCACCCCAGGGACGGTGGTGGTATCGGCTGCACAGCAACGTGAATGTACTGACCCCCCTGAGCTGCGCACTTGAAAATGGTTAAGATGGGAAAGTGTGTTATGTGTGTCTATTTTACAACAGTTTAGGAAAAAGATCAAGATCTGTGTGTCATCAAGATTTCATTAGATCAGTGTGGTTCAAAAAACAAACAAACAAACAAAACCCAAGTCCAGCCAGTGTGGCTCAGTGGTTGAGCACTGACCCAGGAACCAAGAGGTGACAGTTCGACTCCCGGTCAGGGCACATGCCCGGGTTTCAGGCTTCATCCCCAGCGGGCGGAGTGCAGGAGGCAGCCGATCAATAATTCTCTCTCTCATCGATGTTTCTATCTCTCTCTCCCCTCCTCTCTCTCTAAAATCAATAAAAAACATACTTTTTAAAAAACCCACCCCCAACTGCTCCTGGCAGTCCTGATAGCGGGCAGCTCTGGCCAGCAGCCTGCGTGTCATTTTTTTAAAAATTTTTTTCTCCCCCACCCTCATGTCATCTCCCAGGGGATGGTCTGAGGTCCTGGCGTCTTGCCCAGAGCCTCTGGGTGGCCGGGCCTGTCTGGGGAGATACTGCAGAAGGTAGGGGGTCTCGGCGACACCCTTCCAGCTGGAAAACCACAGGGAGCTCTGACAGCGTCCCCCCGCCGGCCGGAGAGGGACAGACAATTATGGGATGCGCGGTGTCTTGCAATAGCAGATGCCTGGGAGGCCTCCGCCCGCTCCCTGTTGGGTTGACACGAGCCTGGAGGGAACAGGCAGGTCGGGAACGGAATTAATTTCCTAAAATTGAATGTCATGTCGAAAAGCCACCTCAAGATCTGTAGCCAGGGAGGAAGAAGAAACAGCCGTTCGGTCGTCGCTCTCGACGGCCTGTTGCAGCCTGCCACTCCGATCTCCAGGCCTCGCCTGCACCCAGGAAATCGCCGTGTCCGGAGGGCAGGAATGATAGAATCCAGGCAATTTCAGAGGGTCCCATCTAATCAAAATAACTGAGAAAATAGTGTAGCGGCGGAAAAAGGGGGGTGGAAATCCTGCAATCTATTTTCCGGGGAAGTGATGGCACCGAGATTCGCATCAGCTCTTTTTGTACCTAATGCGTAAGCTGAAGAGATGCTGTTAATGACGCCCCCAGAGCCCGAGACTGCGGCGGAATCGTGGCGGGGCGGCGGGGGCTCGGGAAAGGTGCACGCGCTAGAAATAAAGACGATCGTTTATGCGGAGGGCATGAAAGGGTGGATGTCCTTTAGCCAAGCCGCCCGGCTCCTGGAACGCGCTCCTAAGAAACCCACGCAGGGGAAACAGCGGGGCGTTCGCAGGCGATGTCAGGGCCGCGGAGCCCCAGGGAGCAGAGCGAGCGGCTGTCCCCAGTGTCCCACGGAGAAGGGCGACTCAGAGCAGGGCGGTGCTCAAGCCCCCTGGGGAAAGTGCCACCCACGGGGCCCTCGCCACGGAGCTATTTTCCCGGGGAGTGTTATTGGGTTAGTTGGACCGAGTGTGCCAGCGGCCCCCTCCGGGGTGGGCACCCGGGGGTCAGGCCTGACGCGGGTGCGCACGCACCTTTCTCTACACTGGAAAACGGAGACCGCTAACGAAACACAAGATGAGAGAGCGGAGAACAGATGTGGCTGTGCCTCTGACGGCCGTGGGCACCGAGGCGACGAGGCAGGCGGGGCCCAGAGGAAGGGAGGCGGCTGGGGGCTGGGGTCATGCAGTGCTCTCCTGTCAGAATTGGCTTTCATGCTTAATGCTCTCGTAACTTTTTTTTTTAAGGTGAAAAAAACACAAAAAAGCTGCACGCGGTCTGTGCTCAGACTTGCGGGGTTGGCTCGTACTTTCCACCCAAGCCAAGATCCTCTGATCCCTCCCAGGCCCTCCCAGAGCCTCGAGGGGACCAAACCCTGCTCCCCCCACCCCACTTCATCCCCCTTTCTGCCATGGCCCCATCAGCCTGTTGGGGAGGGAGGGTGGTGGCAGGGAGCAGGGAACCTCAGTGCAGGGAAGAGCTGCCAGCAGGAGGGGCCTGGGGGCTGCTCTGGGGTGTTAGGTGCACCCCCAACTGACTACACCCACTATCTCCCCCATGCTAATGACACGTGCCTCCCCACAGCTGCCCTCCTCCCAGGTCTTTGCCAGGTGGGGGTGTTGGGTGTCCCTTTCTGGGCATGCAGGAGCCTCCAGCTGGCAGCTACTTCCTTGTGGTCCTGGGGTCCCAGGCTTCCCTCTTCTCTCCGGATACCTTGGACCAGTCATCACCCTGGAGCCTGGAGCATGGGGAGGCTCAGGCAGGTGCTCTCTCTCGGGGCCTCCCTTCTGCATCTGACATTCAAGACTTTTTAATCCTAAGAGAAATGGATGAGCCACGAGGGAGCCATGATCTCTGCCGGGGCCACTCCTGGCGAGGCTGCCGAGGATGGGACAGTGAGGGGTGAGTGGCAAGGAGCTCTCTCTGCTGGTCTCAGCTCTCCAATGTCTTCAGGGGCCCAGGTGGGACACCCACCCCTACTTGCTGCAAGCAGGGTCCCAGGGGACTCATGTCATCCCTATGTGGAGACTCCAGCCCTGGGAGGTAACAGCTACAGCTGTGTATGTGAGGAAGGTGAGGTGGGGACTCAGATCTGGATCAATCAGGGCCTGTCAGTTGCAGACACTCCTAATCACATTGTCAATGTGAGGAATTTAGGATCTCTTGGGCAAGCCCCAGGCATGGGGAGAGATTTTCCAGTCGCCATCCTGGGACCTCAGCGTGTCCAGTTCCCATGAATGCGTCTGTGACAAGCTCCAGGAACTCCCCAGGGACCACTGCCCCTTCTCCAGGCCTGGAGCCTGGACAACACCTGGAAACATCCCGGCCTCCCACTCTGAGTCCAGCAACACCATCAACTCGGCCTCCGGCATGACCTCAACCTCCGGCCCCTCCCTCCCCAAAGCCACAGCCCCAGTCGAGGCCACATCCTCTCCCAGCTGGGCCGTCCCACCTCCCAGGTACCCACCAAGGCCTGGTCCGCATCTGGCGTCCACTCTGAGCCAGTAAAGCTGTCTAGACCTCCGCTCTGACAATGCTTCTGCCCTACACGCAGCTCCTGGGCCCCAGCAGCCTTGGGATGCAGCCTCCAGGCCTCAGTCTGTGGCCTCTCAACCTGGCCCTGCCCCCTCCAACTGCACCAACAGCTCCTCATGTGGCCTCTACATTCAGGCCTTTGCACCCCCTCCCTGCCCTCCATTGCCCAGCTATCTCTTTCCCTCCTGAGGCTCAGCTTTCTCTCCTCTCCTCCAGGAAGCCTTCCCTGCCCACCCCTTCATAGGACTTCTCATCCACGTAGGGTGAACTCTCTGACTGTGCTCCCCATCCTTTCCCTGGTGTAAATGGGTTCAGTTAAGAGCTGCAGTAACGAAGGACTGATAAGTGAATGAATGAATGAGGAGCGAATGAGTGAATGAATGAATCTGTGAATGTGCAGGCTTAGAGGTGCCTCTGCAGGCCTTGGGGTGAGACAGGGTGCAAGTCACCGGCCATTCTCCCCACTGGCCCCTCATGCTCTCACGGGCCTCCGGCTGAGTCACTGGGGCACCCCACCCCCTTCGCAGCAGAAGCAGAACCGAGGTCTCTGGAGTAAGCGTGCAGCAGGCTGGCTCCAGCCTCCCCCTCTCATCCGCGTGGGCATGACTTACGTGGGTGCCGCCTCAGCCCCTGCCTCCTGGATTCATTACCCTCTTGCTGCAGGAAGGCTGAGGCTGGCGGCTGGTGGGCACCAGCAAGGAAGGTAACGAAAGTGGGCGTTTTCTTCCCCAGGGCTGCGAGGGCACTCGGGATGGGGGCTGCGTCCCGGGGGTACTCTCTGGGCAGCTGCCCCCTGCCCTGCTCCGGCGGTCCCCCGTGGGCACCAGCGTGGGCCCCACCCGCAGGGGAGCTCACATTAGTATTCCCCTCACAGGCACTGGCAAAGCCATGACTCACTCGCTGGTTGACTAATTTGAAAGTAAGCTGCTTTTGCTGCAAGTGGGAAGGTTCAGTGAATCTTAAAAACTAAGCGATGGAGATTTCATTCCCTGTTCTAGACCTTTCCTTGTGCCAGGAAGGCAACTCCGCTGTATGATAGTAAAAATGCCTTTTGTCAGTTCACCTGCAGCCTCAGGGTTGGAACTGTGGAGAGTCTGGGCTTAGCTCTCACCTGCCACGTGGCCTCAGCAAGTCACTAACCCTCCACCCCTCGGACAGCAGGGACGGCACCTAACAGGATAACTCCCCAAAGGATGCACTCATTGCACAAATGCACAGTGGGTGGGCTGGGGACCCAGGCCCAGGCCATGAGTCTGCAGAGCCAGGCTGGATCCTGGCATGTCACCTGCCCAGCACCACTCCTCCTGGGGGTGGGAGCTGCAAAGAGGAGGTGCATTTCCCCCCCACACTGGGTCTATTGTATGAGGGTTATCTCCCCATTTTACAGACTGGTAACTAAAAAGGCACAGAGAGGTTTAGGTAATTCATCTGAGGCCACACAGCTGCTATATGCACAAGGTGGGATGACAACCCAGGCTGTTGGCTGTAGTCGACCGTCCCAGTTGAGGTCACCACCCTGAGTTAGAGAGGTGGACAGGGACCAGGCCTTTTACGCTGAGGGGATATGTTTTCTGTTTGTCCCACGGGCGGCGGGGAGTGAGAGATCAGGCCTGAACGCACTCACTGCAGGAAGCAGGAGGGCCCTGGAGGAGGCAGCTGAGGAGGGGCTGCTGAGAGGAGAAGGTGGCCTGGGCCAGGGGCGGATAGGCCTCTGAAGCTGACCCAGGGGAACTCTGGCCTGAATCAGGGAGGAGGTGAGGGAGGGAGTCATGAAGTGGTGAGTCTGGGTTCAATAGCTGGTCTCTAGGGCTCCACCTCCCTCAGCCCCACTTTAAGGTGTCCACAGCCTCCTCCCGTCCCCAGCTTTCTTTCTCATCAGATGCACTGTGCAGGTGCATGGCCTGTCCATAGCACGGACAGGGCCGGCTGGGGGCAGGTGGGATGCTGCCCACCTGCCTGGGGCAAATCATTGAGCCTCTCCTTGGGCAGCTGCCCTGGGTGACTAGAGCCCCAGAGGAGTGACCCAGCCACCTCCTCCCACACCTTTGTTCACCTGACCTCCGGAAGGGAGGTCACAGAGGTGGTCAAGGCCAGAGTGTGACTCCCCCATACCCCGAGCTCAGGTGCTGCGTGAGAGGCCTTTTGCTCGCTGCATGACTTTGGAGACACTGGGCAAACTTTCTGTGCCTCAGTTTCCTCGCCTGCATGGGGGAGTCACAGTCAGGGCTGATTACTATGTGGTTCCTTGCACCCAGTTTTTCCAAGGCTGGGTAATTGGGTTGGCGTGCTGAGCTCCTGGGACGGGCGCAGAGCCAGCTCTTGATAAAGGTTTGTGGTGATGGTTCATTTTTTTTTTTAAATCTTCACCTGAGGATATTTTTTCCATTGATTTTTTTTTTTTTTAGAGAGAGTGAAAGGGAGAGAGAGAGAGAAACATCGATGTGAGGGAGACACATTGATTGGTTGCCTCCTGCATGCGCCCCAACCAGGGCTGGGGATCGAGCCTGCAACTGAGGTATGGGCCCTTGGCTGGAATCGAACCCGGGACCCTTCAGTCTGCGGGCCCCTGGTCTAACCACTGAGCCAAACCGGCCAGGGCGGTGATGGTTCATTTTTATTACACGCTGTGGTATGTGTCTTTGGGCAAACAGCTCTGCCTTTCTGAGATGTGGCTGCTGTGTCTGCAAAGTGGTGATAGCCACGGGCCCTGTTTCCCAGGGAATTCGGGAGGTCTTGACAAGGTGGCTCACAGGAGACGCCTGGCCCGGGGCCTGGCACCTTTAAGTGCTCCATTAGGACTCGCCGCGATGAAGATGGAGCGGCGGTGCCCGGCTGGCACGCGGCCCGGGCGGCCCCGCCTCGCCCGCCAGCCGCCTCCGCCCGCCTCGCTCCCCGCACAGCCTGCTCTCGGGCACAGGGTGATGGGCAGAAAATTGAAAACCGTACTCTAACTACTGTATTACTTTCCTAGAGCCCCCCCCCCCGTCCACAGAAACACAAGCCAGAGATAACAGCCTCCCAAATAGGTTTACTGAAGTCAACCATTACAAGTGCGGACACGCTTGGAGATAACAGAAGACTGCGGGTTCTTAATATCCTGCCCGGCGTGCGGGCGGAATAAATGAGGGGCCGAGGCGAGACAGCGGCCTGCAAATATCCCGTCGCGGCCCCCGGCCATCCATCAGCCCGTGTGTCAGGCGGTGTCTCTGGCCCCGGGTTTGGAAAGGACGGTGTCCATGTGGATGGACTCGAATGCGTCCTTTCAAAGACAGAGCTGCTTAAAATTCATTAACTCAGAGAACTCCACCAGGAGGGGCGACCCATCCCCTGAACTCCACAGTCACGCTTCCCGGGGCCTCTTCCCCACTGCCCGCGAAGGTGACCAGGCTGTCTGGGTCCCACGGGGGGGCGAGCGCTGGCGCGGTCAACCGCCCACTCTCCACGCCCGGCCGCCTCAGCCCCTGCCCCACGCTTCCCTCTGGAGCTCTCCACTCGAGTATTTCCTTCCAGCCACCTGTCCCTGTGGACAGCCCCCCCATCTCCCGCTGACTGTCCCTGGGGAACCTCAACTCACAATGAAAACCTCCTTTTCTCTTCCCAGCCTCCCAACCTGCTGCGACACCATCAGCCCCGCCCGCCCCGGGACCTGGATAGAGACCTGGGACCTCCAGTGCCTCCCCACCCGCCACCCTGTCCTCTGCCCTCTGTCCCCTCCCCGGAGTCCTGGGCAGCTGCTGCTTCTCAGCCCCCGTCCCCCGTGTGGGAGGTGAGGGCGGGTCTGGCACTGAGCGTGGGGGGGGGGGCAGGCGTCTCTGAGAGGCAGGTGGCCTGTTCTCATGCTGCTGAGTCAATGAGGTGGCACCACTGTGTCCCAGGGACCCGGCGAGATGAGCGGAAGTCCACGGCCACCTCACGCCCGCACTGCAAGTCCGGAAGCTTCCAGGCTGCACCCTGCACCCTCTGTTGATACAATTCAGTTCGATCCGCTTAACAAACATTTACCCAGCGGGGCCTCTCCTGGAGCCGGGGCCAAGGCCTTCGGGAGGGGCTCACCCCCTGCCCCGGCTCCCTCTCCCCCTCCTCCTTCCTTCTTCCGTCCCACCTCCCCCTCTCCTATCTCTTCTTCTGCCCCTTCTGGCTGCGGGTCAGGAGACCCGTCCACCCTCCGCCTCTCGGGCCTCACACTCTGCCCTGTCCACCCGCACACCACGGCTCCGAAGGGCGTCTCTGTGGAGGGTGGGCAGGAGGAGGGGGCGTCCGCAGTGCCCACGTTGCTGGTGGCCCTGCCGCGATGTCCCAGGAAAGGGGCACCCAGGCAGAGAACCTCCTGGGGTGGGAGGTGAGGGGTGTCTAGGCGGCCGGACACTCAGGACTCAGAGGGCAGCAGGGACCGCAATCTCCCCGTCACCAGCGACTGCCACCAGCCCCACAGGGACTTAGCCTGTAGACAGCATGTCCAGGGCACGGACGGGAGACGAGGCCCGGGACATGCGGGCGGCTGAGGGCAGGGCCTGGGTGAGCAGCTAAGAATGGGAATGTCGCATTGGACAGGCGCTGGGAGCTCCCTGAGGGAGAGCCCATTTCTCTTGCCTCCCCCATGGGCCCAGCTCAGTCATAGTAATAATCATGGCGGCCAACCCCGGCCTCATGCTTTCCACGGGCACGTTTACTTGTCTGTAACCTGAATCCTCCCGGGGTCCCCCGAGGAAGGCACTCCTGTATCCCCATTTTCCTGATGGGGAAATGAAGGCACAGAGCGGTTCAGTAGCCTGGCCAAGGTCGCACAGCCCGTGAACGGCAGGGCAGGGGTTCAGACCCTGGCATGAGATGACCTACAGATGTCTATGGCCTTGACGAGCGAACAAGCGGGCTGGAATGGTCCCCACGCACTTCTGACAAGGGGGTGAGTGACCAGCACTGAGCTCTGGGCAAGTGGTGCTGGGGAGGGGCCGGGGGCTCCCTTCTTTCCGGCCTGCCCCTCGGCCTGGTGACGGGAGAAGTGAGTTCTCTCAGCCATCTGTGTTCATTTATCTGTTCGTCTGCTCACTCATTCATTCATTCATTCATTCATTCATTCATTCATTCATTCATTCATTCATTCATCAAATACTAACTGAGCGCCCAAGCCCTGGGGACTCGGAGAACTTAGACACGGCCCCCGCCCTCACCCAGTCAGCAAAAAGGCGTCTGCAAGCAGCGCAGCGAGCAGGTGGCGCCGTGAGAGTGGCCCTGTGGCCCTTCGGCGAGGGGACAGGCTGAGCTGCGTGCAAGACAAGGACGCATCTTCTGTGTCCTGCCTGGGAGGCTCGGGGCCCAGCCGCCTGGAGGGATGGGGGGCAGACGCTTCGGCCAGGAGCACCTGCTCTGACTTTACTTCCCTCCTCTCATCTTTCCAACCCACTTCTAATCTGTCTGGCTGCTCCGGGTGTCACTTCCCAAACCCACCGAAAGCCCCCGCAGAATGAAACGGGGTGAAGGGCCCAATGCCGCCGGCCTCGGCCTGGAGGGGCTGCGGAGCCGCCCCAGCCCCCCGCACACCTGCCCAGGAGGTGACCCAGGGGACGCCAGGGCCCCGTGATGGACTGAAAACTTCTGAGGCTTGGTTTTTGCCGGGAGGCCCAAGTTGTGTCCCAGCGCACACCTCCCCTCCCCCGACCCCCAACGGTCTCCAAACCAAATGCAAAAAACCAAGTGAGGCCTGCGGTGGAGGAAGCGGCTGCTCTGGAGCCGCCACGGGAGTGCGCGGCCTTGACAGTCTGGCCTCGCTGCGGGAGCCGCGCTTTATCACCCAGATGAAAGGTGACGTTGTTGGTCTTATCCATGCCCTGTCCTTCGTTCTGAAGCACTTCCCTCACTCTCTGAACAAAAGCAGCCACCTGACCCTGAGTTAGAAAGGCTGGGGCCCTTCCTCCCCACCGCTACCCCCAACCCCCAACTTTGACTTTCAACCCTACTTCCCATTACTTTCTGGATTTTTCTAAAAGGTGAGGGTTCTAAACTGACCCTCGACAAAACCGGTCACCTGTCCGTCCTTCCCAACAGAGGCTGCAAGGCGGCTGTTGACAGTTCAGGGGCAGCGAGGCCAGGGCGGGGGCCCCATCTTTTCACTGTCCACACCATCCGCGTGCTCTTACAAAGCTCACCTCCTGAAAGTCCCACCGAGCGTCTCTCACATCAACACGCTTTATAAACAGCCAGAAACCCAGCGTCCAGAGACCAAAGACAGAAGCCCAAGGAGCCTGAGCGATGTCACACCTGGGTAAGAGTCAGGTGGAGGCAGGCGAGGGCACCTTTCCCGGCCCAGCCACCCCCTCTGCACACATCTGGCCACGTCTGTGGGTGAGGGCTTCTGGGAAAATCCCCACGTTGCGCCATCCTGCCCTGGGAAGGCGGAAAGGACCTTGAGGGCGCCGCTTTGATCTGCCCTGGCTGTGCGGGGCCGGCGCTCCCCGCTGGACCGACCGGAGCCAGGCCTCACTCCCTCCCGTAGCAAAACCCTCTGGTGCGGCTTCTTTCAACCGAGCATGACCGGCTTGTAAATGTTGCTGCCAGGGGCTGGGTTCTTGCAGTTTCTTGTTGGAGAAACCACCCAAGTTTTACCAAGTACTGGGTCCCATCACCAGGATGAAATCCACGTGTGTGTGTGTGTGTGTGTGTGTAATTGTTATTAATCCTGACTCATGGATATTTTTCCCATTGATTTTTAGAGAGAGTGGAGGGGGAAAGAGGGAGAGAGAAACACTGATGTGAGACAGACACATCGATGGGTTGCCTTGTGCATGTGTTTGGACCAGGGCCAGGGATTGAACCTGCAACCCAGGTGCAGGCCCTTGACTGGAATCGAACCCAGGGCCCTTTGGTGCACTGGCTGACCCTCTATCCACTGAGCCACGCCCGGCCGGGCTGAAATCCGTATTTTTAACCAGCATCCAAGAGCACTCGGCCTGCGGGCGGCTGTGGCTAACCGTGACCTTGTGGGTCGCACTTGGTTCCAGGCGCCGTGCGGGAATGAACTCGCCCGTTTCTCCCCCGCATCCCGTCAGCGAGGGGCCATGAGTGTTTTAATTGAGGGGAAGTGCATATAACATAAAATGACCCATTTTTAAATGAACTGCTCGGCGGCATTTAGCGCATTCACAAGGTTGTACGAGATCACCTCTGCTGGTTTCTAAACATTGTTATCTCCCCCCCCCCCCCCCCGGGAAAACCAATAGCCATTAGGCCGTTACTCCCTGCAACCCCTGCCCCCTGACAACCACTCATCTACGTTCTGTCCCTGTGGATTGGCCTGTTCTGGAAATTTCATAGAAACGGAATCATAAAATGTGGTTTTTTGTGCCTGGCTTCTTTCACTAAGCATGTTTCCTTCTTTTTCTTTTTAGTTTTTCTCTCTCTTTTTTGTTCAATCCCTCTGGTTCCCCCACTCAGCCCCCCGACACCCTTGTCCCAACAGCTGTCAGCCTGTTCTCTGTGTCTATGAGTCTGTTTCTATTTTGTTTGTTAGCACATTTTGTTCATTAGTTTCCACATATAAGTGAAATCATATGGTACTTGTCTTTCTCTGACTGGCTTATTTCACTCAGCGTAATGCTCTCCAGGCCGATCCATGCTGCTGCAAAGGGTAAGATTTCCTTTTTTACAGCCCAGTAGTATTCCACGGTGTAAATGTACCACAGCTTTTTTATCCACTCATCTTCTGATGGGCACCTGGGCTGTTTAGAAATCTTGGCTGTTGTTAGGTAATGCTGCAATGGACATGGGGTGCATATATTCTTTCGAATTAGTGTTTCAGGTTCCTTCAGATAAATTTGCAGAAGTGGGATCGCTGGGTCATTGGATTGTTTGTGTTTTTGGTGTTGAGTCTTATAACTTCTTTATATATTTTGGATGTTAACCCCTTATCAGATGTATCATTGGCAAATACGTTCTCTCCATTCGGTGGCTTGTCTTTTCATTTTGTTGATTGTTCCCTGTGCTGTGCAAAAACTTTTTCGTTCGATGTAGTCCCATTTGTTTATTTTTTTCTTTTGTTTCCCTTGCCCGAGGAGATGTATCGTAAAAAATATTGCTATGAGAAATGTTCAAGATCTTACTGCCTATGTTTTCCTCCATGATTTTTATGGTTTCGAGTCTGACATTTAAGTCTTTAATTCATTTTGAGTTTGTTCTTGCGTGTGGTGTAAGAAGGTGGTTTCATTTTTTTGCACATATCTGTCCAATTTTCCCAACACCATTCATTGAATAGACTGTCTTTACCCCATTGCATGTTTTTGCCTCTTTTGTCAAATATTAAGTGACCATAAAGGTGTGGGTTTATTTCTTGGCTCTCTATTTTGTTCCATTGATCTCTGTCTGTTTTTATGCCAGCACCATGCTGTTTTGATTACTACTGCCTTGGGTATAGTTTAGTATCAGGTAGTGAGATTCCTCCAGCTTTGTTCTTCTTTCTCAAGATTGCTGAGGCTATTTGGAGTCTTTTGTGGTTCCATATGAATTTTAGGAATATTTGTTCCAGTTCTGTGAAATATGCCATTGGTATCTTGATAGGAGTTGCATTGAATCTATAGGTTGCTTTGAGTAGTAGGGACATTTTAATGACGTTAATGGCTCCAATCCATGAACATGGTATATGTTCCACTTTTTTGTGTGCCTTCAGTTTCTTTTCCCAGTGCCCTGTAACTCTCTGAGTACAGGTCTTTGACATCCTTGGTTAAACTTATTCTTAGGTATTTCTTCTTTTTTAAGGAATTGTGGATGGGATTATTTTCTTAGTTTCCCTTTCTGATAGTTCGTTATTGGTGTATAAAAATGCAACTTCTCTCTGGATATTGACTTTGCATCCTGCTACTGTACTGACTTCACTGATCAGTTCTAGTAGTTTTGTGGTGGAATCTTTAGGGTTCTCTATATACAGTATCATGTCATCTGCAAATAATGGCAGTTTTACTTTTACCCTTCCAGTTAGGATGCCTCTGATGTCTTCCTCTTGTCTGATCCCTGTGGCCAGGACTTCTGGTACTATGTGAAATAAGAGTGGTGAGAGTGGACACCCCTGTCTTGTTCCCAATCTTAAGGGAAACGCTTGTAGGTTTTGCCCATTGAGTATGATGTTGGCTGTGGGTTTGTCACAGATGGCCTTTATTACACTGAGGTATGATCCCTCTATTCCCACTTCTCTGAGAGCTTTTATCATAAGTGGGTGCTGAATTTCATCAAATGCTTTTTCTGCATCTATTGGTAGGATCATGTGGTTTTTAGCCTTCATTTTGTTAATGTGGTTTATCACATTTATTCATTTGCAGATATTGTACCAACCTTGCATCCTCAGAATAAATCCCACTTGGTCATGATGTATGATCTTTTTAACATATTGTTGGATCTGGTTTACTAATATTTTGTTGAGGATTTTAGCATCTATGTTCATCAGGGATATTGGCCTATAATTTTTTTTTCTTTGTAGCATCTTTATCCAGTTTAGAAATTAGGATAATGTTGCCCTCATAAAATAATCTTGGAAGTCTTCCCTCCTCTTGAATGTTTTGGAATAGTTTGAGGAGGACAGGTGTTAGTTCTTCTAATGTTTTGTAAAATTCACCTGTCAAGCCATCTGGTTCAGGGCTTTTGTTTGTTGGGAGTTTTTTTAAATTACTGCTTCAGTTTCACTAGTTGTAATCTGTCTATTCAGATTTTCTGATTCTTTCTGATTCCATTTTTGGAAGACTGTATGTTTCTAGGAATTTGTCCATTTCATCCAGATTGTCTGATTTGTTGGCAGATAGTTGCCCATTATTTTCTCACAAGCCTTCGTATATTTTGGTGCCATTGTTCCTTCTCCTCTTTCGTTTCTGATGTTATTTATTTAGGTCCTTTCTCTTTTTTTCTTGATGAGTCTGGTTAAAGGTTGTCAATCTTGTTTATCCTTTCAAAGCATTAGCTCTTGTTTTCTTTGATCTTTTATATTGGTTTTGTTTTAGATTCTATTTTGTTTATTTATTGTTTTCATTGTTATTATTTCCTTTCTTTTACTCACTTTGGGCTTTGTTTGTGATTCTTTTTCCCTGTTCTTTTAAGTGGAAAGTTAGATTGTTTATTGGAGATTTTTCTCGTTTCTTGAGGTAGGCCTGTAATGCTATTAATTTCCCTCTTAGGACTGCTTTTACTGTGTCCCATGTATTTTGGGTTGTTGTGTTCTCATTTTCATTTGTTTCAAGGCATCTTTTGATTTCTTCCTTGATCTCATTGTTAACCCATTCGTTGTTTAGTAACATGTTGTTTAGCCTCCATGTCTGTGTGTTTTTCACTTTTTTTCTTGTGATTCATTTCTAGTTTCATACCATTATGGTCAGAGAAGATGCTTAATATGATTTCAATCTTCTTAAATTTATTGATATTTGTTTTGTATCCTAACATGTGGTCTATGCTAGAAAATGTTCCATGCACACTTGGAAAGAAGGTGTATTCTGCTGCTTTGGGGTGAAATTCTCTGAGGACATCAATTAAATCCTCCTGATCTAGTGTGTCATTTAAGGCCACCATTTCCTTGTTGATTTTCTGTCTGGAAGATCTATCCATTGATGTCAATTGGGTGTTAAAATCCCTACTCTGACTGTATTACTATCACTCCCTTTATGTCCATCAAGATTTGCTTTACATGTTTAGGTGCCCCTGTGTTGGGTGCATAAATATTTATAAGGGTTATATCCTCTCGTTGGATCGCTCCCTTTATCATTATGCAGTGTCCCTCTTCGTCTCTTACGACAGCCTTTGTTTTAACATCTATTTTGTCAACCCCGTTTCCTACTTGGGGAAAATGTGGCACAGATTATGTGGCTTACCCAACGCCACACCGCTGCTCAGTGGCAGAGCTGGGTTGAGGACAGCTGGGTGGGAATGGGGGGGATTGTGGGAGCCAGTGGTTTTGGGGAGAACCCCATAGACCAAAAGACACTGGATCCCCAAATGAAAAACTTGTTTTTCAGAAACAACCTGAGCTGTACAGGCCTCAGGGTGCAAAGAAGAGGCTGGCTCCCAGTTTGACTTAGAGCACCTTAGGTGCCCTCGGACACCTGACGCCCGGTCCCTGTCCCACAGAAACGCCCAGGTACCCATTCCTCCGGCCTCCACCGGAGCACAGGATGGGCTAACACCGAGAAGCTAGAGGGTACGGGCTTTGCTGTGCTTGTGAGTCAGCCCCTCAAAAAGGAAAACTTCAAGGCCTCCCTGCCCAGCAGCCTCCGACGGCGCCTCTTCTCCGGGCTGTGGACTTTGGGAGAACCTGGGCTCCTGCAGAGCCTCTTCAGTCCCAGGTGGCCTGCTCTGGTTTTTTTTTGGGTTTTTTTTTTTTAACAGCTTTATTGAGACAGAATTTATCTATCATAACGATCGCCCGTTTTAAGTGCATAATTCAATAGTGTTAGTAAATCTGCCGAGTCGTGCAGCCATCCTCACAATCTAATTTCAGAGCATTTCCACCCCTGAAAAGAAACCTCGTGCCTCCTAATTTGTTTTTTGTGTCTTCACTGCTGGAGGCTTGCGTCCCCACTTTGTGGATAATGACTGCCCGTGTGGAGCGCTCTGTCCCCGCCAGGTCCCTTTCTGAGGCTTTCCGTGGGGACATTTATGGAACTGTCACGGCAGCTCATGAGCGGCTCCCGTGTCATCCCCACTCACAGCCCAGCAGGCAGAGGGGACAGTGGCCGAGTCACCTGCCATCACAGGTTGGTTGGATGGTGGCGCCCCAAAATTTTGTGTCCACATCCTAACACCCAGAGCCTGGGAGTGTGGCCTTACCTGGGAAAAGTGTCTTCAGATGAGATCATCCTGGACGACTCCCGTGGGCCCCAAATCCAGCGGCAGGTGTGGAAATAAATGGAAACCAACCGGATGAGAAAAGCCGAGGCCAACGTGTGCGAAGCTGGCCCAGCAGGGTGTCAGCCACCTCGGCCAGTGCCCGGCAGAGCCTCACAGCCAGGCTAATGGAAGCGGGCGTCCTGTGTGGTTCAGGAGGGGGCAGATTGGGCTTTCTCTGGTTGGTCCCAAGTTGGAAGCAGGGACAAAAATAGGGCCACTGTGAGTCACTGATCAAGTCCTGGCCATCTGGGCCCGATAGTTACAGGCTGTCCTAGCCCCCTGGCCTCCTGCAGGTCTGACTCCCAGTGGCGGCTTCCGGGGAGGGTGATTATAGGTAAGGGGCTGGTCTCCCGGGCAGGTGCTCAGGCGGCGGGTCAGAGTTCTGTTTTCATGTCCACTCTGGCCAGCGTCCCCTTGTACATTCTGCCCCTCATGAGTGGCCTTCCAATGATCCAGAGAGGAGGAGGTCATGGGAAGACTGGAGTGATGCAGCCGCAAGCCAAGGATGCCTGGGGCTACCAGGAGCTGGAGGACGCCAGGGAGGACGCCCCCTAGAGCTTGCCGAGGGAGCGTGGCCCTGCCACACCTCGACTTTGGACTTCACCTCCAGACTGTGGGAGAATACATTTTCACTGTTGCAGCCACCAAGTTTGTGATACTTTGTTGCAGCAGCCACAGGAAATGGATACACTTGCCAAAGGTTAGGGGTGAGTGGGATTTGAGCCAGGCAAAGCCCCTAGTGGGGGCTCTGACCACCGGTCAGACTCTGTGCTGACTTGAAGTGGGAAACTGAGTCTTCATTCATTCATTCATTCATTCATTCATTCTTTGCTCAGATCCCAAAAAGCCTTGGTGGCTTATGGGTCATGGGTCTAAGCATTGCCTTGAACCAAACTTGTCCTTCAGGCCCGTCCTTGACCCCGTTAGAGGCCCCTGATTAAGGCCCTGAGCCCAGGTGCCTGCAGGAACCTCTTCCAGGCTGTCAGTCCCCATGGTCCAGGAACGTCAGGCTTTCATTTGTGCTAATCTCCTAAGAACTGAGGGAAAACCCAGTGTCACACCTGTGTCACTGTTGATGGCCTTGCTTCATTCTGCCCCTCACTCTGCTCCAAATGGCCTTAAAGTGGCTTATGAGGGGACACCCACACAGTAAGTGACTTTAGGAGGAGGCTGGGCTGCGGGGAAAGGGGGAGGAGTGGCACGAGTGACACCCCGGGCCCGCTCAGGCCATGGGGTCGCATGCTAAGTGTCTTAGCAGCCAGAATGAAGAGGGTCGTGACCATGTGAGACAAGCAGCGTGAAGCCTGGAGCCGGCCAATGGTTTACAGCCACAGCGCTGTTTGGGACAAAAAACCCCTCACGCTGGCCCCCTCTCCGCTGGGATGGCCCGGTGCTGCCCCAGGGTGGGAGGGGTGCTCCGGTTTTGTTTGCCAGTATCCTTTCCCTTGGGAAGCGCTCCCTGCCACTCATGGGACCGCACCTTGCCAGCAGGGGTGAGGATGTGACCCGGAGGCCCGTCGAAGTCCAGGTGGAGGTTGCTCTGTGCTCCAGGGGACAGCTGGGCTGCTGTGCGCTGGGCGGAAGGGGTGGGGACTGTGGGCTCTGGGAACAGTGGGGTCTGGTGTCCCTCCTCGGCTCCACTCCATGGATAAGGGGGCTGTCACTGGCTCTGAATGTTCACCTGGGCCAGGCATTACCTGGGTGTGCTCTGGGGACAGGGCGATAGTGTGGACCCAGACAGACAGGTACTGGCCCACGGAGCTCACAGCCCCCTGGGCACGGGTCAGCAGAGCCCAGCAGGAACCTGGCGCCCCCCTCCCCATGTCCGGCCAGGCTGCTCAGCGGGTGCAGGAATGAGAACACAATGTTTCTCCTTAGAAAATATTTTGTCTCTTCAGCAGAACACAGAAGAGGAAATAATCTGGATGTTTTTGCGGCACTAATGTTTTGCTTTTAGCTCTGCATGGTCCTTCCCAGAGCAGGCCTGATTCTCAGGCTTAGTTCTGTTGACATTTGGAGCCAGATCCTGCTTTGTCGAGTGGGGGTGGGTGCTGCTCCGTGTGTGGCAGGGTGCTGAGCAGGCCTCTGCCCACTGGGTGCCGGCAGCATCCCTCCCCACCCCCAGTTGGGGCACTGAAAACGTCTCCAGGCCTTCCCAAATGTCCCCCGGAGGGCACAGCATGGCCCGGGTTGAGAACCACTGTCCCAAAGCTGCTTTCACAGTTCAGACACTAGAAGATACAGCAGAAAAGAGGGAGGAAGTTAAAATTTTTGGTGATTTTTTTTTTTTAATTCTAGTAAAATACGCAGGACATGAAATTTACAATCTTCACCACTTTCACGTGTACTAGTCAGGGCATTGAGTACACTCGAATTGTTGTGAGGCCTCCACTGCTACCGTTTCCAGATTTCTGTCATCTCCCCAAAAGGCCGCTCTGTCCCCACTGAGCAGCAGTGCCTGCTTGACGACTGTGGGTCCCTCCTCCGAGTGGGATCATGCATTTGTCCTTTTGTGACCAGCTGTCTCACGCAGCATAACATCTCAGGCTCATCCATGTTCCACCAGGTGTCAGCATCTCCTTCCTTTTCACGGCTGAGTAATACTCCACCTGGTGAATGGACCACATTTGGTCCAGCCAGCCAGTTACCCACTGATGGACACTTGGGGGCCTCTGCCTTTTGGCTTTTATGAATTATGAACATGGGGGGCACAGATATTATTCGGGCCTCTGTTTTCAATTCTTTGGGGTCCACAGCCAGAAGTGGAGTTGCTGGATCCTATGGTAACTCGAGGTTTAACTTTTCGAGGACCCGTCCAACTGTTAACTCTTGACTTTTGAATTTCAAAAATAGGCTTCTGAGGCTCACTGGCAGAAGTGGGAGGAGAGCTGAGGGCAGATGGGGAGGGTGTGGATGCCGTGGGGCTTTGAGATATCAGCCCCCAATAGCTGCCTGCTATGTCCACCCCTTCGAGGCTCCCAACCCCGTGACCTGGGTGTGGCGGGGGAGGAACACTGAACCGAGGGCTGGCTTTGCCACCCACAGGCCAGGTCCTCAGCAGAGCCGAGCTGTAGAGGAACAGAGCTCCGCCCCTGTGTGCCTGAGTTTGTGGCTTGAGACTTATACCATTACACTGGGCCCCAAGTCCTCCGCAGAGTGTGGTCACAGTATTTTTATCCTGGAAATGTGTGCAGGGTGGGAGTTGCCAGACACCTACACGGACCATAAAATAATTTCCATAAAGCAGCCAAGGAACACCTCGCTGGAGCCCCGTGAGCGCCTGCCAGCCCTCCAAGATCAACACGGGCCCAACAAGGGGCAGCGCTGTGTGGCCGGGCGGGCGGCCGGCTCCCTGGGACCAACCTGCAGCCTCGGGCCCGTCCATCCGCAGCCTCTCTCCTGCTGGCGGTCAGCGGCGGGGCCAGGTGCCTGGGAGGGTTCATAAAGGCCATCTGTCTGTCCTTGGGGCCCAGGTTGGCCGTGGTGGGACTTTAGTGGTCCCGGCCTTGGGGATCTGGTCTCTGGCGATCCTGAGTCACTATAAGGGTGGGCCCCACCGTCCATGCAGCTCTCTCAAAACCTCAAGAGGAAGGCAGTGGGCTGCCCGATTACAGAGGAGGGACGTGGGCTCAGAGCCGCATGGCCCAGTCAGCAGGGATCTCGAACTCCCGCCCGGCCAGCCCTGCCCCGCCCGCTCTGCGCCCAGGCTTGGAATCCTGATGCCTATTTCTTGGATGATTTCTCTCAGTGTCACCGTTGTGCGAAGAGCCCAGGGGAGACCAGGGTGGAGGACCAGGCCGTGAGGCTGGGGAGGGGACAGCAGCCCCTCCTGAGACCCCAGGAGAGCTGGCCTCTGGGGCAGGTGACTTTGAAGGGAGGGGCTGGTGACAGGTGGACTCTCCTCCTAGCTGTGGGCTTCAGTCCTGGCCCTCGACCGGCTGGCTCCATGCCCTGGGGGGCGAGGCCCCCAACCTCCCTGAGTCTTTTGTCACTGGACACGTGGGACCTGCTGGACAGGAAGCAGCTGTAACCTGAAAGGCGCCAGGCAAGCTGCAGGTCCAGCCCAGCACGCTGACTGGTACCAGGTGAGAGCCCGGCGGGTGATCCTTGCCGTGGCCCGGGAAGCCGCCAGCATCACGGGCATGACTGGTGTTGGGTTGACATCCGGGAGGGAGTCTGCCCAGGTCTCCAAGACAAGAAGGATCCTACAGTTTTCCAGAGCCGGACTCCACCAGGGAGAGGGGTGGAGGGCCCGGGCGTGGACATGAATTCCAGCAGGCAGCTGATGCCAACATTGCGGCACTTGTCCCATTGGGCGCCCCCTCCAGTGGGTGGCCCTCTTCAGATGACACCCATGTAGTTCCAAGGGACAAAGGGGGCAGGGGTGCCAAGCACACATCCTACCTGGAGCCCAGGTGTGCCAGCTGGGGGGCAGGTGGTGCCCACTTCAGGCTGAGTCCGTCTTGATCCAAATGAGCAGATTCAACCCAGGTGGGCATGGACCCCACTGAAGAGCTGAAAACCCTGACACGGGCTGGAGATGAGCCGTGTTGTGGACGTGCCTGGTGTGGGTGGATTTCAGGGTCCGAGCCAATGCACGTGGCGTGCTCTCCCCACCACAGTGCGAACCCTCACAGGGCGTTGAGTCTGTTTAAAGGGGCCGAGACAGGACCTAGGGCACCCTGGGGTGCCTGCCAGCTTTCTGCCAGTCCCCGGCCTTAGGGCCCACACCGTCCCTGGCACTTACCCCGGGGAGAGGGGAGGAGGGAGCTTGGAAATGCTGTTTGCAGAGCTGACAGGCGGGCTTGGCTGTGATGGCTCCCAGAATCCCGGGGCTCCGGGCGGGACACAGGAGGGCTGATGGGAATTTCTTTTTTCTGGAGCCAAAGGGGGACCGAGAGAGCTATAGGTTGGCACCTGCGGGCGCCCAGCCAAATTAGGTGCCTCCTTCCTTCCTGGGCGGCGGGCAGACCCCGCCCTGCCCGCGGATGGTGTGGCTGTGGGCCTCTGATGAGCTAAGAGGCTGGTTGGCAGTAAAGTGCTAAAGAAATGAGCCAATCATTTCATCACCTAGAAGTGCCTGAGGACAAACAAGGTGGGGAGGGTGACAGGTCACGGAGAAGGTGGATTTGACCAAAATGGGAAGGAGGTGAAGGCGAGAGCGTGTGAGGCTCTGTGCAAAGGACGCTCCGCAGAGGGCACAGCCTGTGCCAGGCCCGGGCCGTAGGGGCCCCCTGGGTGCCTGAGCTACGGGCGAGGGGCCCAGTGTGGCTGGAGGGGAGAGAGAGGTGGGAGAAGGGCTCGCAGGGGTGGGGGAGAGCCAGGCCCTAGGGGCTCTGGTTAATGGCGTGGTCGTGAGGCATAGGGTGGTCTGGTTTTCTCAGCCTCGCCCTGCAGGGGAGAAGCTGGAAGAGCAGCTGGCAGCTTGTCACCGTGATGCAGGCCAGACAGGTGGTGGTGCAGAGAGGGAAAATGTGATTGGTTCTGGACACATTTTGAAAATAAAGCCAACGGGACCTGCTGATGGTGTGGATGTGGGATGTGCTAGGGGACGCCTCCTGCCCTGGGCGAGGAGAGCGTGGAGGTGGGTCCCCCCCACCCCCACCCCGTGAGCCTCTCAGGTGGCAGGGAACAAGCAGGTGGAGACAGGGAGGTGGCTGAGCTGAGCTGAGTCCCCCTTTATCCTCCAGCCCCCACCCCAAACCAAGAGGCACCTGTTGGACTGGAGGAAAGGAAGAGGCCCGAGGGCCTGAAGGGAGGGAGGGCAGGGTCCACAAGGGGCCCTGGGTGCCCAGAGCCCCAGCCTTCCCTACGGCCACGGGACCCATCACCTATGAAGTGCGGGCTGAGGGAGCTGGAAAGTCTCACTCTTCCGTCTGAGCCAGAAAGAGATACATTCACGAGGCTATTGGTGACCTCGGCTGTTCTCTTTGTACGTGTCTCTTCCCCAAGTTTTCTAAAATAAATACACATTGCTTGTACCAAGCCCCAAAACCCGCATTTTTCCTTTATAGGAGCTCTATCATCTCCGACACAGAGATCGGACTGTTGAAAACGATCGAGAGCAATTCATCTGAAATGGGAGCGCACCGTTACCGCTGACACCCACAGTATTTCCAACCCGAAACCTCCCCAACAGAAACTGCCCTCCAGCCGGGTGCTGACCACTTAATGAACTATACTGCGTGCCCGTGGACGCTCGGCGCCTGCATACACACAGGAGGAAACGCTCTGCACGGGACTCACTGGGAGCAAGACTGCAGATGAAGTCAGGCCTCCGGGGCGCAGAGCCAGCCAGGAGAAATGCACAGAAGAAAGACTGGAAGGAAATGCATCCTGTCGATGCTTTCTGTGGAGAGCAAGGACAATTTTTTTTCTTAATATTCACCCTTTGCTAACCTTTCCTTTAAACAGCATTATTACTTTCAGAGGGAGAAACAGTTCCAAGTTACTTTCATTTAAAACATTCTACTCAGGCTTCAAAGCCCAACAGAAGATGAGCTTCTCCGCAGGGCCCCTCCACGCCCCTGCTCAAAGGCACAGCAGGGAGCAGGGGGTGTCTGGATTCATCCTTCCCGCCCTCAGGGAGCCTTGGTCCAGAGGGGTAGGCGGCAGGAGCAGAGGTGACCGTGCCCCGGGAGCCCCTCAGCGTGGCCCCGGCAGGGCCCAGGCTCGGCCCCCTTCTCTGCCCTCACCTGGCCACCTGGTCCGGAGCCTCCCAGGTGAGAGTAGGCGTCAGTTACTGGCCAAGGCCTCTGGGTGGCTCCACCTGCCCTAGGCTGGGAGGATGTCCCCGCCCTGCCTCATCCCTCCCAGCTGCCTCCGTCCCGGAATGTCTGTCCCTCCTGCCGAGGGCGACTGAGGGCCTGAGAGCCACCGGGCTGGGACGGCCTGGAACCGTCTCTCCCCTCATTCTATTCAAGGTGGCTGTGGGGGGCATAAAAATGACTCTTTTGTGCCCCAAACCCTTGCATGTTGGGAACAAAAATATGCTGGGAATATGTTCACTTTTGTGCAGAGAAAGTAAAAAATCTGGGACACATGTCACCTGGAGGGCAAGACAAAGGTGGGAGAATCCTGCACACTTCGGGGGAGGGCAGGGCAGATCCCACGCCGGTGTGGGGGGACCAGGCAATGGGTTCCTCTCTCTGCCCCTCTGCCCCCCCCTCCCCGCCCCACACTGTGTGCAGGGCTGGCTTCTGGTGTCTCCCCCTCCCCTCTCTGTGCTCCCACACATTGGGGTGCCTCAGAGACCGGCCTGGGCGCCCCTCCTGTGTGCCCCTCCAGCAAGGGTGGCCAGACCTTGGGCCTCCTGACGCCAGGGGAGCCGTTTGGCCGGGCTTTGCAGCAGCGTGATGGGAAGTTTTATTGACCAGGCCCCGCAGTCTGGATTCTGTCCGATGCAGCTGTGCGCAGCTCCCAGGAAGGGTGAGGCCATCCAGCCACCTGGCCGAGCTGCTGGGAATGGGCAGCAGGAGCCGTGGCTGGAAGGCAGTGGCCGCCATGGGAGCCTGGCAGGGGGAGAACAGCCCTGCCCGCCCCGGGGCGCCTTCCCCGGCACACAATGCTGACCCCTGTGACCCCTGACACCGTGCCCCTCTGGACCCGGGGGTTGCCAATGGCCAGGCCTGGCAAGTCCTGGGCCGCAGCACCACGGGGCTCCCTGGCTGCCCCCTGGCCTCCAGCCCCCGAGGCCTGGTCTGGATGGGCAACCAGGGGGAAATAACCCAAGGTCTTGCCATCCTAATGCCTGTGCGACGAGGTGTGAAATTCCAAAATTTGTTATCAGCCTGCCCCGGTCCTCAGGAAGCTCGGGGTGAGCGGTGTGGTGCCCGGGACATGAGTTATGACACGCTGGCGGCTCCGTGGCTGGGCGGCCGCGTGCAGAGGGATTTATCACCCCGGAGAGGGCCTCCAACAGGCTTCATTAGGCTGCAGACGATCACGAATATCTTCCCCTCACCTGTTTTCATTAATAACGGCTCCCCTCTTATCTTTTTTCTGCCACACGTAGCATTCTTTCAAGCGCCAGCAGGAAAGCTGGACGCGTGTCCCCGAGAACAGTCCCCCTGCCCTGGCCCCTCCTCCCGCCGGCGCCGGCAGGGGGCGCAGCGGGCTCGCAGAGCTCGGGCGGTGGCCCCGGCAGGGCAGTTGTCCTAACCTTCAGGGGGACGCGAGAGGCTGGTGCGGTGACCAGCTAGATGTGCGGGGCGGGCGCGGGGAGGGGGGAGAGTCAAGCCTTCTGGAAACTTCCTGGTCCATCAGCCCCCAGCCACGCTGAACGTCGGCCAAATCCAGCCCTTCTCCAGCCCTACTTCCCCTTCATTTGCTGGAAAGCTGGGCGGTGGAGCCCTTGCCTCGTGTAGGGAGACCCAGTGGGGGGCAAGGGGCAGAGCGGCCCTCCAGCTTCCAGCTCCTCCTCCAGCCCCCTTCCAGGCGCCCGGCCCCAGCCCCATTTCTACCCTCCTCACCTCCCAGCTGGGCCTAGCTGTGGCCTCACCGCTGTCCCCCCACCCTGTCCTCCCCTATAGCCACAGGGAGATCGCTGGAGCTTTTTAAAACTCTGAGCCTGCCCTTCCCCTTCGCAGAGCCTGTCTGAGGTGCCCCTCGACACTGCCCAGCGCCTGGCATTCAGGACCCCGGCTGGGCAGCCCCTCTGACCTTCAGCCTCAGAGACAGCTGCTCCCCTCGCTCCCAAAATAGCCGGGCCCGTTGGCACCCTGGCCTTCCTGGCTCAAGATTGTCCTGCTGCTGGGAAGGCCTCCCCCTCCCCTGCATTTGGCAAACTCATTTGTACCCTCCAAGGCCCATCCCCAAGGTCACCTCCACTGGGAAGCCTTCCAAGGGCTCTCAGGCCCGGCCTGGGCCTCCTCGGCACTCTTGGGCTTGGCCTGTGGGAGGGGGCTCCTCCTCGTCAGCCCAGGCTCGTGCCGCCCTGGGGCCCTCTTGTTCGCCCCCTCCAGGAGCGCTGGCCGCCAGCTACCCCCGGGCACTTCCTGCGGGCACAGTGGACCCAGGAGGTTGCCCCTGATACCACGTCCATCTTGTAGATCAAGACGCAGCTTGCCCGGGCCCCACAGCCTGTCATCTGTCAGCCTAGGCTGTTGTCTCCAACACAGCTCTCCCTTCACAAAATCCCACTTTCTCCCCGGGGCTGCGCTAGAGAAAGACTCATCCAGATGGAACCTGTCCTGGGGTCCGGTGTGCGCTGGGGAAGGCCCGTATGTGGCGGGTGCTCCCTGTCCCCGTGGGTGCCTGTGGCTTTGCCGGTGAACATGCTGCGCTGGGCTCCCTCGGGCGCCTGGGACGGAGGGTCAGCCTGGTGTCTGCACTGCGCAGTGGGCTTGTAAGAAGCAAAAACAGAGGCCTGGCTGGTATGGCTCAGTGGTGAGCGCCATCAGTGCACGGAGGGGTCGCCGGTTTGTTCGTGTGTTCCCTGGCCCCGACTTTGGGAAAACATCTGTGGCGACTCTTCCTCCAGAGAAGGGCACGTGCCCGGGCTGCGGGCTCGATCCACCAGGGTGGGAGGGGGCGTGTAGGGGGCAGCCGATCAATGTCTCTCTCGTTGATGTTTCTCTCTCTCCCTCTCCCTTCCTCTCTCTCTCAAATCAATAAAAACATATTTAAAAAACAGACAAACTGAGGCCTGGAGGTGGGCGTGGTGGGCATGTGGGAAGCAGGGGGCCCAAGGGGAGGGAGGCCCTCGCTGCAGCCGGTTCACCTTGGGCAGGTGGAGCTGGTTCACCTGGGCTGCCGGAGGTGAGCTAGCTCCGGGATCCAGGCGGTATTCGGGTTTTGTCTTAACCACCTCAGGCACAGAGGGGGAAACTGAGGCCTGGGCTGGGGGTGGGAGGTGCAGCGAGTGGCCAGCGCTGCCCTGGCCCAGAACACCCATGTATCCGCACAGGGCTCCTCCCCGCCAGCCTGTGGCCCGTGGCCCCTGGGCCTCGGGGACAATGTGAAGGAACGTAGCAGCATCTGGGCCACCTCACTGGGCCCTCCTGTCACTTGTTCTGCGGTCACGGTCTTCAGACTTACTAATTAGTCGGTGACTACACGCCCCGAGAAATGTCCCGTCTCGATTACACGGTCGCTCTCGGCGCTCAGCTTCGCCTCTGCCGGCAGCCACGGCAGGCCCCCCTCCTCTGGAGGAAGAGTCGCCACAGATGTTCTCGCAAAGTCGGGGCCAGGGAACATGCGAATAAATGCCACGATGCGTGTTTGCAGACCCCTCCCTGCCAGCTTTTGTCCTGACAGGCTATCGGGGCTGGGAGAGGCAGGCAGATGCGGGAGCTGGGAATGCAGCCCAGGGTTTTGTGGGAGGTGGTGTCCCTGTCACGGGCAAAACTGGGGAGCGCCGTGACAATCAGGGGCTCTGGGGTGCCCTCAGGCTGGCCTGCTGGCCAGTCATCGCCTGGCTGCCCCCAAGCAGGTGGCCTGGCTCCGAGGAAGGGGGTGCCAGTGGGGAGATTTCCCTGCCCTGGAGAGAGGCTCAGTTTCTCCAGAGGTCATTGGGCACATTCCTAATTAATGTAATAACAACGATTAGCAGGAGCGGTGGTGACCGAGTGCTGGTGCTCTGCTCCCAGCTCTCCCTCCACACCCAGCCCCGTGGCCTCGAGAGCCCGGGAGGGGCATGTGGGGCAGGGGCCTTAGCCCTGTCTTATAGATGTGCACCCTGAAATCTGATGGGGCTCAGGGCACGTGCTCACAGGCAGCAGCCTGGCAGTGGTGGGGGATCTGGGTGCTGGTTTCAGGCAGCTGACTTTGGAAGTAAGCTCGGTGTGAGCGTCAGTCCAGCGGGGAGCAGGTATTTTTAGGGTTGGGGGATACCCCTGAGACCACACATAGTATAGATCACATACAAAACCAACGCCACCCAGAGGCCTGGCCACCCCTTCTTTGTGGGGGTCTCTCTGATACTTATTGAATGCTTACTGTTTGCCTCTGTAGGACACAATGCAGCTTCCTGAGGGGTCCTCCCCACAGCTTCCCACGGACAGAAGAAGGACACTTGTTCTCAAGGAGCATCCCCAGCAGCCAAGGAGGGCCCTGTCCCCCAGTGTCCGTTTCCCAGGCAGGCTGGGGAACAGGAGAGGGTGGGGTCTCTGTGACCAAGAGGAGCCCCAGGAGAGTCTGTATGAAGCCTGGGGGTTCTGACTGAGGCTTCAAACTGTTAGGGGAGCCCTGGGGCTGGGTGGCTCAGTTGGTTGGAGAGTTGTCCCATACACTGGTCGGGGTACAACCGAACAATGTTTTTCTCTCTCTCTCTTCCTTTCTCTACAAAAATAAATTAAAGAGAAAAAAAAACTCTTAGGGGAGAGGAGGGAGAGCAGGAGAAGGCCTCCTCCCCGTGTGGACAGGTCCCCCAGGGCCTGCTGAGAAGGCCCACGCTCAGAGAGAAAAGACAGGAGACGCCAGAGCAGACAGAGACAGAGACGACAGAGAACCTGCTGGCCTCCCCCAGGGCCTACGATAACCAGAACTGGCTGCAGGGAACCCTCAAGCAGTGGAGTGGAGAGAGCAGGTGAGCCCAGGGTTCTTGTGGGACCAGGGGAGAGGAGACAGCAGGGGACCGGTGGGGATCAGGAGCTGAGCCACTGGCAACAGAGCATGAGCAGCTGCCACGAAGGGGAGGGTAAGAGACCCCTCACCTGACCCTGTGCACTGCACACGGGAGCGGTCCGGGGGCTGCCTAGAAGAGGTGGTGAGGCCTGAGATGGCGCCAGGCTGCAAGGAGGTGTGTGGGGGGTGAAGCCCCAGCTGCAGCCCTCTGGGGACCGCTGACCCCTGGCCCAGGGTTTCTGGGCTGACACGTTGCTGTCCTGCAGGTACCGAGCAGAGCCCACCATGGCAGCCCCAGGAGGGAAGGGACAGAACCGACAGTGGAGGCCTCTCTCTGCATCCGAAGAGTGTTTCAATTAGTCAAGTTCTCAATTCATTGTTTACTGCTCCTCACACATGGAGGGTTTATTAAAAGTCAGGCTAAGTTAAAAATACCGAGGGGGCTGCTGAGACAGGCGCCCCGATTCGAGGGAGCTGGAGCCACTCCTCCCAAGGGAATCTTGACCCAGCTGCGAGGAAACAGGCAGCCACCTGCAGCTGGGCCAGCCTTGTCCCCTGTGCTGAGTGCAAGCGCAAGGTCAGGCCTCCCCCCTGGGTGCCAAAACGGCATGGGCAGGGTGAGGAGCAGCCCCGTCCACGGCATGCCTGCCCTCCCTTCCCCTCCAGGGGCTTCCAGTTTGTGGGGAGTATGTATGGTGTTGGGCATAATGCAATCAACCAGCCCCCAGGCTCTGCAGAAGCCAGGGGCAAGGAGCCTGGCAGGTGTTCATGGGCGTGCTCCTGGAGGAAGTGGCACTTGGCATGGAGGGGCCTGAGGGGTGGGCCAGGGCAGATGTTGCAAATGAAGCCCAGGGTGAATCAGGGCCCGGAGGTAAGAGACTCTGGGCACCTGGGGTGTCCTGCTCACGGATGGGTCTTAGAGGCCAGGGTGAGGTTGCTGACCATACTATAAGCACAGGGCAGTGACCGTATTCGAGGAGACACCCTGTGCACGAAGCCCTCAGTGCCCTCCCCAGGAATGGGCCCTACCTCTCCCAGGCCTCCCAGAGGGTTCCAGAATCAACAAATCCATGGATGGGAGAACGTGAAGCCTAATCCACCAGCCCAGTGTTTTCCTTAGGGGGAGTGATGAGGAAGAAGGCTTCCATGGCTTTTGGGGGGACACTAGGTGACTGATTCCTGTCAGAAACTGAACTGTCATTGTTGTCAAGAAACAAGCATTATTGTCTCCAATCACTGGCACTGTGCTACACACAGTCTTGGTCACCAGCCCTGTTTGCCCATGTGATGAGAGAGGTAGCTTTCCTATTGAATGTTCCAAGGTGCCATCCATCTATTCATCCATCATACATCCATTTATCCATCCATCATCCATCCATCATCCATCCATCCATCCATCCATCCATCCATCCATCCATCCATCATCCATTCATCCACCCACTACCATCCACTCATCCATCTATCTATCCATCCATCCATTCATCTATCATCCATGCATCCTTTCACTCGTCCATCCAACCATCCATCCACTAACCCATCTACCCACCCATCCATCCACCCATCCACCCACTCATCCATCCATCCATCCATCCATCCATCCATCCATCCATCCATCCATCCATCCACTAATCCATTTATTCATCTGTCCATCCACCCATCCACTATTCTTCACCCATTCATCCATCTACTAACCCATCTACTCACCCATCCATCCATCCATCCACCCATCCACCCACTAACCCAACTACTCATCCATCCACCCATCATCCATCCACCCATCCACTCACTAACCCAACTACTCATTCTTCCATCCATCCATCATCCATCCATCATCCATCCATCCATCCATCCATCCATCATCTATCATTTATCATCTATTCACTCAACAAACACTCCCTGGACCCTACTACATGACCAGGGCACAGAGGAGAACAAGACATCTCCCTGTGGCCTCCAGAACCTCCCATGATCTCCCATCACATTAAGCGACTCACTGGCATCTAAATCCAAGAACAACAAATGCTGGGCTCTGAAGAGTAAATAAAACAAATGTGGAACAACTTTGAAAGTTAAAAACACTATAAATGCATGCTCCTCCTCTAAGGACAGCTGTTGAGTGCCTCTTAGGACCCGGACCACAAGGTGGCTTTCTCTCTGCCCACGGTGCCCAGGGATACAGGGCCGGGACGGTGAATTACCGTCGAGCACCTACCAAGCCCCAGATGGCTGCTGGACCCAGTAATTCAATTACAGCCCATCTCCCATTAGCAGAGGTGTCTGTTCAAATCCTCTCCCCACCAGACCAGGAACTCACACAGGGGAGACCATGTCCTCTTCATTCAATTAACCAATTATGCCTCATCCGGCATCTGCAGCCTCTCCGCCTGCAAACACCCTCCGGTCTCTCCCATCTTTGAGTGCAGACAGACACACACGTGCGCGCACGCACGCATGCACACACACACACACGCACACACACACACACACACACCATCTTCTTGAAAAATGAAGCTCTTTCCTCACTCTCTCTTCCATTCAGAGCTATGCTTTATCGCCTCCGATGCCTCGCCTCCTACTCACCTCACACCCCTCTGAGCCTGGCTCCTTTGCTCCTGCCCCAAAGGCCTCCACTTAACCCCCCACCTCCGACGGCTACATCTCCATCTTGATCGTAGTTGATGTCCCTGCAGCACTGGGGACCAACGGTCACTCCCTTCCTCACTCGCTTCCCTCGGTGTCTGGGATTCCTCTCAGCTTTTATAATGACGAGGGGTTTGAGAGAGTGTGTGGGCTCTAGGAAGGAGCAATCCGCAGGAAACTCAGAGCAGGGGGGGCAGTGGGGTGACCAGGTGAGGGGAAGCCCCAGTGTCTGGTCCCACCTGCCTTTGGCAGCTTCTTCTGTTTCCTTTGTGAGCTCCTCTCCTCTCCTCTCCTCTCCTCTCCTCTCCTCTCCTCTCCTCTCCTCTCCTCTCCTCTCCTCTCCTCTCCTCTCCTCTCCTCTCCTCTCCTCTCCTCTCCTCTCCTCTCCTCTCCTCTCCTCTCCTCTCCTCTCCTCTCCCCTCCCCTCCCCTCCCCTCCCCTCCCCTCCCCTCCCCTCCCCTCCCCTCCCCTCCCCTCTGCTTACACGCTGTTGCCATCATGGGCTTTCATTCCCCATGGAATCTTGATTCCCCTTCTCTGCGGTCATCCCTCACTCTCCCCCACCACAGTCCGCCACCCCTGAGGCACCGAGGGCTCAGCATTTGCACCCAACCCGCCGAGTGTGTGCTCAGCTCCTGTGGTAGCTTCTGGGTTCCCCACATTCATGGCCCAGTGGGTCCTTCCACACACTGCTCAGAGCTGGTATACACCCCAGAGTAGTGAGGGCAGTGCCAGGGCACAAGGCCTGGGCTCCAGCCGGGAGACCTGGGTTCAAATCCCAGCTCTGTCCCGAAGAGGCTTCCCCGGTTCCATTTCTCTGACTGAAAAGGAGGCCCCTGGGGTCAGTGATGCCCTCGGTTGTGTGGACTCTTTTCCCTTTTTCCTTCTGCCCCTACTCTGTGCACCCAGAGGCCCCCAGCAGCTGTTCCAGGCCCTCCGCCCCCAGCTGGGCTGGGCCCCAGCACCAAGAGGAGAGTCACCATAGACAGGAGGCTCCTCAACCAAAGGTTGGCTCAGCCTCCGCCCTCCCCACAGCTCTCGGCTTCCAGTCCCGGTGACAGCGCTCCCCCCTCGGCCCTGAGGCCCACAGGCGACGGGGCCTGCTGTTACCCCTCTGGCTTCCTCACACCCGCCCACGTCTCTGTAAATAGTCCTTTACTAAACTCTCCTCGAATTAAGCGTGTTGTGTGCGCCATCTGTTCCCCGCCGGGCCCGCCTGGATCCTGGGGCCTCCTTGGCCCCGAGGCTGCGTCTGCCTGTAAACTCAAGCTGCTAAGCGAGGAGCCCGCGGCTGGGCAGAGTGGGAGGGGACCGCACGTGCCGGTCGGGGTGCCACAAGGCCTCGCTCGGGGCAGGTGGGCCTAGAGGGCAGGAGATCAGGAACTGGACGGTCACTGACTGCGTGTCCCTTTGTGGCTTGCACAGCACTACCTGTGGCGTCATCAGCACCCCCATTTGAGAGGCACATGGGACCCTGACCCTGAGCACCTTCTCAAGGCTTCTACTGAGTCTCACCTCCTTGCAAGGAATAAACAGCTTCCTGGAGCCTGAACTAGTTTCCCAAGCTCACAGCCACCTGCCCTCCATGTCTTTCCTGCCGCTGCGCCTTGTGCAGAGAAAATACCGAGAAAGCACGCCTGCGAGATCCCATCCTCTCTAGTTAGTAGGGGGGAAAGGCAAGGAGGGAGACACTGTGCCGGCAGGGTCAGCGGGGTCCCTCCTCTGCTTGCCTGGATCAATCGGGGCCCTGTGGCGGGCCACGGGCAGCGAGGCTGCTGCCTGCCGCTCTGGGAGGGCAGGCAGAATTAAGCAAAACACAGGCAGGAATAATTGGTCAATCGGAGAGAGGCAGGCGAAAGACGTTAAAAAGAAACTCACCTGCAGGCTGGAGGCAAATCTTCGCAGGGAAGCAGGACTCCTAGGCTTTAAAAGACTATTCCCCACCCCCGAGGTGCCCCCATTTCTGCCAAATGCTCCCTCATCGATTCCTTGATGAGATGGTGCAATTCAATCCACAAATGCTTAATGAGAACCTACTTTGCACCTAATTCTGCACCGGTAGCCCTTGGAGGGGATGAAATGGGTTTTGAAAAGTCAGGACGCCCTCCCTCCCTCCTTTCCTCTCTCAGCCTCTGTTCTGTGCAGACCTTAAGCAGGACTATGGTCTGAGACTTGCACCAGGAAACCTCTCTGGTTCAGGCTCTGCAGACCCTAGAGAGTTGGGAGGCCTGCAGGCTGATGCAGCCTTTGGTGACAGGGCCTGTGGCTTGGGCTAGGGTGGTGGTGGGAGGATGGGAACATGAGAGTGGACAGGAAAGCCGTTGGGGACTTGGGGACTGTGTGCACATAACCATGGGTGAGGCTGAGGAAGGCAGAGTCCAAGTCCTGGCTCTGGCAGCTGCTGGACGTGGTGCCCCTCCAGGAGGCCTGAGGGGTGAAGAGTGGAGATGAGTGGCTCAGAGACACCTCCAGGGTGGATGTCCGAAGGCAGGGGGCTCCCACCAAGGCACTAGCTCTGAAGTAGCAAAGGCAGAGGGAGCGGATTACATGGGTCAGGTGGCTGGGTAGCCCGAGGCCAGGCGGGAGAATGAGGGTGGGGAGAGACTGCGGCCGGCCCCAGGAAGCCCTCTTGCTTCCCCAAATTCCCTGACACCGAAACAGTGAAGAGAGGACCACCTCGAGTCCCAGCTAGAATCCTGTCCTGTGACATGACTGCTTCTGTTTTGAGTCTGTGGGCTTCCTAGTCTGACCTCAGATGGACCTTGTTAAATAAGGGAACCTGGGGGTTCCTCAAAGCACTGTTTATGATGGACTTTCACAGTCATCCAGGTGGGGTACCAGGCCCCGACATTCTAGTCCTGCTCTGCTGCGCCTTCCTGTGTGACCTAAGGAGGATCGCTCAGCCTCTCTGGGCCCCAGGATCAAGCTCTGTGGTGCACAAGGAGCCCCCACAGGTGGAGAGGGAGGAGGAACGGATATTTCTGTGCAGGGATCAATTTAAGGCTCATACTCATGGACTCAACTTGAGTTTGGGTACCAAGCAACCCCATGTGTGTGGGGGTGGGGGAGCTGGGGTCCCCTGCCCCCATTGTTAGCTGGAGCAGGGTTGCAGACAGAGAGGTAGGGCCTCTGGAGGCAGGAGCGTCACCATAGGAACGGGCTCACGGAGAGCAGTGCAGAGGAGCCAGGCACTGGGGGGGTGGCGGCAGGTGACAGTAGGGGGTGCTGACTGTGGCCTCAGTGCAGCTGCTCCCCACATTCCACATTCCTAGTACAGGAACCGAGAGGCCCTGGTGGGAGAGGACAGGGCGGAGGTAGGCGTGCCACTGTCGCCTTAGGGGCCCGCACTCAGCAAGCCCAGTTTTCGGGTCAGCAGCCCCAGAACCCGGAGATCGGAGGTGGTGAGCCGGCCGTGGCTGGAGTGGGCCATGCGAGGCCGCCAGTTGCTAGGACACAGGATCTTCCCGCGGGGCCCATAGTAACCCTTGGAGAACGGGCGTCTCATTCGTTTACTCATTAATTCACATAATCCACAGACACCTCGCGGGCCGCGCTGCAGGTCGCCTGCGAGGGGCACTTCTGGCCCTGCTGAGGTCAGACGCACGTGCAAAACCCATTAACACCAGGCGGGAAGGTGCGCTCGAGGTGGACGGCGACACCGGGAGCCGCCGGGGGAGGCCACGGGCTCGCGGGCTTCCAGGCCTGGGCCGGGGCGCTCGGGCGGGGGGCTGGAAGGACCTGCAGACAGGGGCGGGAGAAGGCTTTTGAGGAGGAAGAGAGGGGCAAACAGTGGCTCTCTGCGCCCCCCCTGCCCCCTCCCCCGGTCCCGCTTGGGCAGGGGCAGTGCCTTCCTTTTCAAGGGCTTCCTAACGCCTCGGAGGTAGCAGAGCCCCGAACACATTCTTTTAAATATAATTGAATGAAGATGCTAATGGCTTCTTACAAATGAGAATAAATATAGTACAGGAACAACTTCAGTTCCTTGAGGGCCATGTGTTTCCACATCCCTAAACTTGACAGGTGCGGCAGGCCTGGTCACGGGCACACACACAGCTTCCGCTTCATAGCCCTGGGCTCCTGGAGATGGAGAGAGTTTGCGATTCTGCCACAGTCACCCCAGAAACTCCTATGCTGGGGCCAAGGTGGAGGTCCTCCTCTCGGGGGCTCAGGGCTGCCTCTGTGGGTGCAGGAGGCCTCCCGTCCTGGCACACCCTGCAGGACTCCTATGCATCCTTGCACACCCAGCCTGAAGATGCCCCTCCAAGAAATGCTTCATCTCCCTCCCATGCCTTCCCAGCTCCCCCTCTGCCTCCCTCCCTCCCACACCACACCCCTGCATCTAAGCACGAGGCCTCCCACCTTTGAACTCTAGGAGATGAGGGACCACCCTGTGATCTATCATTGCATACCCTGCCCCCTTACTCTCCCCCCCCCTTCCCGCAGAGCCCCAGGCACACAGTAGGAGCTCAGCCAATGCTGAGCAGATCAAAGACTACATTTAAAGAGGTGTGGCTCCGTTTTATGGAAAATTAACTTCTGGGAATTTCTGATGAATGAAGAATTGCTGTACTTTTTGCCAGAGCTGCACTGACAGGCTGTGATGAAAAGACTCCTTTTTCCCGTAGTTCTGATCTCCTCCCTCCTGGGTGGGGGGGGAGTGTACCTACAAGGTGTGGAGGTGGGGCGGGAAGCGTCATTAATCCTCCCGAGACCCCCCAGTGCTCCCCACGCGAACTGCATGACTCAGTGGCGCCCTTTAAGGGGATCGTTTGATTGATGACGTGGACAATTAGACTTGTGAACTTGACATCCATGTCGATTCCAATGGTGAGGAAGGCAGCGAGAAAATCTATTTTTGAATCCTACCATCTATGAGGAGAAATCAGTTCTGTTTGGGGAGAGGCGCGATCCCGCTGAAATAAACACTAGATATGGTCTCAAACCAGCGTGCCCGGCTGCTCCCCACTCCCTCTTGTGTTTTTCCCTCCCTAGAACCTGTGGCTGGGCCGGGGGGGGGGGGGGGAAGCCACTTTCTCCCCCAGAGTCACGCACAGACCTGTGTCCGGGGCCGGGGAACACGGCGGGCCTGGGCCCTCACGCGCCTCTCCAGGCCCTGCGCACGAGGCCGGGAGCCCAGCAACTTGGTGGCCACGTTCTGCCACGGGCTCTGTCTCGCCAACGGCCACTTTACGCTGACGAGGCTTCTCTCTGATTAAACTAGAAACCAAGCCTTCATGTTCTTGAGCCTAAATGTACCTGGGTGCACCTCCAACATCCCTCTTTCCTTCACCTTCCGGTCCCCTCCCCTTTGCAGGAAAAAAGAGAATTTCTCTTTCCAGAGACAAACTTTAGCCTGGGGGGGAAAATCAGGGTAGCGGCAGCTATGTGTCTCTCAGGCGTTTGCAGGAGCCCTCACAGCCCCCAGGACGGCTGGGCTGCGCCCCCAGCCAACGCTGGGAGTGAGGGGTTCCCTTTGGGCCTCCCCACCATCCTCCCTGCTGGCTCACTCTTAAGCTCTGGTTGGCTGAGCAGGGAGCTCGAATCCCAGTTCTGCTTCTCATTACCTGCACAGCCGTCTCAGGGTCTTCAAGCCTCAGCGTGCTCATCTCTGAAATGGGCCTGCAGTCCCCAGCCCGCTGGGGGAGGCCTAAGCAGATGGCCTCTGCTGTGGGTGGGGGCTGAGCTGGAATCTGGAGCTGAGGGAGCAGAAAAGCCAGCCCCCTGCCAGCTTGTCTGTGAACTTCTAACCCAAGAGTTAGGGTGGGAAGTTTCCTGCCCACTGTCTCTGGGATATTTCAGTTCCTGACTAACTGGCCCCTCAGTTAAATGAGCAGTTCCTTTGGGAAGTCCTGTATCTCAGGCAGGGCCAGGGAGCTGAGTTGTCCCTTGGAGGGAAGATGGAGAATGCAGGGTGTTTGGTAGAAGGGAGGGGAAAGAGGGAACAAAACTCCTGTGGGTCTTCACAGGGCCTCAGTTTCCCCAACTGTGTAATATCCCACCAGGACCGGACCAATGCAGGTGTAGATACCTCCAAAACCAAGCTTGGCAATTATCAACTGGGTGGGGTGCGAAGCAGGATGGGGTGAGCCCCCCCAGCTGCCTTGCCCTGCTGTGCACGCCCAGGACAAGCTGGCCTCCAGGGGCCCCTCCAGCTGGGCCCTGCTGGTCTTCCCTGCTCAGCATTCTGTCCTAATCAAGGGCCAAGGGGTCTGGTGTAGGCTGGGGTGGTGTCAGTGTTTGGAGAAGGGCCGGAGATAACATTTCTGGAGATAACATTTCTCTGGCTCCCTCAGAAAACTTTCACCCATCACCAGCTCCCTTGTTGTCCAACCAGCTGGCCTCTGGCCTCTGGGCAGAAGGGACAGAGGACACTTTCTGGCTGTGGCGGGGGGGCTGGGACCTCAGGCGGAGCCGCTGGGATTGGGAGAGGGAAGGAGCCCAGGCTCAAGGTCCACTCTAGTCCCTGCTACCTGTGTAGACCACCTGCCAAGCTCTGCTGTGTGGGGGGTGGGGGCTGCCTGCTTCCTCTGGGATCCCAGAAGTTTGTACTTTGGAGAAGAGAGGAAAGGAAGGGAGGGGAGGGAAGGGAAGGGAAAGGGAGAGAAGGGAAGGGGAGGCGGGGAGGGCACAGATAGAGGAGCATCCGTCTGTCCGACTCCTCCAGCCCTGCACTCGCCAGCCCCCAGGGTCTGCTTGCAAACAGCAGACGGTGCTGACTTCTCCCCAAGGGACCCAACTGGCATTTTCATGCTCTCTGTGCAGCCGCGAAGCCGGTGACAATCAAGAGCCTCTCTCCCTGCCGCCGCTGAGAGACCCTTTCTCTCCTCTGCTGGCTGAAAAGAAGCCTCTGGTCTCCTGAATTTACAAACGCTTATTGACACTAGAGCAAAGCAACAGAAAGCTCCCGGCTCCCAGGTCCTGTGGGGCCGAGGCCCCTTCCCGCAGTAGCCCTGCAGGGGGCTCTGGCAGAGGCGGCTCCAAAAGCCCCTGCCCCCCCCCAGCTCCCCGCGGCCGACTGGGCGAGGCCGGTGGCAGCTGCTGGAAGGGCAGGAGAGGCCAGGCCTTGTAAGAACAGTGGTTTTCTACGCGTGAAAACCCGAGTTCCCTCTGGGGACAAGTGTGTCATCTCTGTTTACAGACAAGGAAGGTGGGCTCTGAGGGGAAGTGACTGGCCCAGGGCCCTCAGCAGTCAGGGGATGGAGCTGGGTTAGCAAGCAGGTGCCAGCCTGCAGAGGGAATGCCCTCTCCAGCTAAGCCTGTGGCATTTGGACACGGATGCCCAGGCCTCCTTCCCTTTCCAAAACTGGGGAGGGCGGCCGTGAGAGGGAGGGGTCCGGATGGGGGCGCATTGATGGCCTCTAGGGCCCCCCTGGTGCTCCTTGCAGTCCACACGGCACCTCGTGACTCGGTCTGAAGGGGGTGGTGCTCGACAGGGGCTGCTCAGCCCAGAGATCCCCGCCTGTCCTGATCGTCTGGCTGAGAACCCAGCCTTCCCGATCTGCCTGCTCAACTGTGTAGGATAATTTTGGAGGCTGAGGTCAGGGTCCTTGGAGGGAAGAGAGGTGGTGGTGGGGATCCAGGAAGCTATGGCCACCTCCATTCAGTGGACAGTTGGGCCTTTAGGTCTGGGCCCGCCGGCCACTCATTGTAGCCGGGGGCCTTGGGCCAAGGACGGTCCATATCTGGACTCAGTTTCCTCGCTTGAGAAGGGTCCATGGAAGAAGGGGGGTAATGGGAAGGTAGGGGCACTGGGTGGGTGCCCCTTTCTGGGTCTTCAGCAGAGAACACTAGGGGAGGGGCACCTTCCCCAAGGGGTTGAGGGCTTCCCTCCAGCCTCTGGGGAGCCAACCAAGAAATAGCCTGGAGTCTCCACCCCAGTTCAGACTTAGGGCCTTAGGACCCGTGTGCCTGGGCCCTCACCGTGACCTAGCCTCCCACACATGTCCCCAGGTCTGCAAGTGTCCTCAAACCTTCCAGGTCCCTGTGAGATGGCTGGAAGGCCAATGTCCCACCCCAGGTTCATAGTAGCAGATATATGCCCCCCCTCCACCAGCACCAGCACTGTGGGAAAGGGGAGATGACGTGGGGCAGGTATGAGATGGGTGAGCACCCAATCCTGCAGCTGGGCTCTGTATGCAAACTAACCTATGCAAATGCGGCGAACACAGAGGATCCTCCCCGAGGGTCCTGACCTCCTTTAATCACCTTCCTCCGTCCCCCACTGCTGCCTAGAAGCTCCTTCAAAATCTTCCTGAACCTCCCATATCCAGGCAAGACTGTGGGACCCTGCCCAACCCAGCGTAGGGTTCTAAGGCCCGGGCTGGGGGCTTTCCCTAGGAGCTCTTTGGAGAAGGAAGGTCTTTGGTAGGGTTTGAATCCCCCACCCCATGGCCCTGTAACCCCCGTCTGGAGGCTCCCCAGGGGGCCTGGAACATGTGTGGAGTGCTTGGTGGGCATCTGTGAGTGGGGGATAAGCATACTTGTGAGCCTGCCCGCACATGTCACTGTGGGCAAAGACAGGTGTGATCGTGTGTCAGTGTGTTTAGGTGAGTGTGCAACCGAGAGCCTGTGGCTTCTAAGTTCTGGGGACTGGGTAGCGTGTTTGTGAACATCGGGCGTGTGGCTGTGCATGTGCATGAAAGACGCTTGGGCAGAACCGAGGCCCTGCTGTGTGTGCAGGCATGTGGGGCGTGTGTGCCTGAGCAGGTGCTCGGCCATCTGCATGCTTCCAGGGGGTGTTCGCATGTTCAGGTGGGCACGTGGCTCTGCGCGCGCCTCTGCGTGGACGGCGGGGCACATGTCGAAAGATGCGGAGGGTTTCGTAACCGCATGGGCGCTGGCCTCTCCGCGTGCCCATGCCTGGGCGTGCGGCCCGCCCGGCGGTTTCGGGGAGGTGCGGCTGTGCTGCGGCGTGTGCTCGAGCTGTGGGGTGCGCTGGGGGCCTCGGGTGCGCCCACAGGTGTGCCTGCGGTTCCCTGCGCCTTCACGGTTGGGGGTCCTTGGCTTTTCCGGGAGTGCTTTTCTAGGTGCGCGTGCGACTCGGTGCGCATAAGCTTGCAGGGAGCGCGAGTGCGTCCCTGGGCGTGCGGACCGCGGCATGTGTGCCCGCGCCCTTGGCCACGAGCGTCCCGGTGCTTCCGCGCGCGCCGCAGGTTCCGAGGGTGCCCGTGGCCCGTCCCGGGGCGCGCGGCCGGGCCAGGGGGGCCCCTCGGACTCGGCTCCGCGGGCCGGCCGTGCGCGCCCGTGCGCCGTCCTGTGCGGGGAACGCGTGCTCGGGGCGCGCGGGGTACCTGTGCCCGTCTAGCCAAGAGTGCGCCTCGTGCGCGAGCGGGTTTCCGGGACGCGGCGGGGGGGGGCGGCCCCGCGAGGGGCGGGGGTCACCGGGACTGGCCGGCGCCGGCCCCGTGCGCGCGGAGGCGGGGGCGGGGGGCGGGGGCCGCGGGGGGGCGACCGTACGAAAAGGGCGGCGCGCGCGGCGGCGGCGGCAGCTCGGCGGCGGCGGCGGAGAGCGCAGCGCGGAGCCCGGCGCAGCCCTGGCTTTCCCCTCACCGCGCTCCCGCGCCCCCTTTCGCGTCCGCAACCAGAAGCCCAGCGCGGCACCCAGAGCCGGACCCGCGCCCGCCCCGCTCCCGGGACCGCGACCCCGGCCGCCCCGCGATGACCGCGACCGCAGCCCTCCCGCCCGTCCTCTTGCTCCTGCTGGCCTCCGGCCGCAGTGCCCGTGGTGAGTGCCCCCGGCGGCTCGGCTCGCGCCCCCTCTGGGGAAGCCTGCGACGCCCCCGGCCGCCCGGCGCCCCGCACGCCCCGTCCCACGCGCCCCGGTGCCCGCCCGTCACGCCTAACCCTAAGCCCCGCGCCGCGCCCGCCTCGCCCCCTGCGCGCTCCTCGCATGCCAAGCCCTGCCTGGGGGCCCCGGGGGGCAGGGGAGGCCTGGGACCCCCACCCCTTCCTGCCCCGCAGAAGTGGCGCTCGGAGGGGTGTCGGTGCGCCGAGACTGGAGGTCTGGAGAAACGAGGTGATGCTGGGCGTCCTCTGTGAAAGGCTCTAGGGTGCAACTTTGGGGGTCCCTGTGTGCGCGCGGGGGTACAGGTCTGTGGGGGCCGTCATAGCCCCAAATTCCCAAGCAGGAGCCCCGCCTGGGCCCCTCCCGCATGTCCCTAGGTGAGGGGCTGCGACACTTCTGTCCGCAGTGACCATCTGTCTCTGAGGACACAGGGGCCCCCCCCGCGGTGCCCCCCCCCCCTGCACCGGTGGTTCTGCGGGAGGGGGCTGTCTGGAAAGCTGGAGAGCAGGTTGAAGTAAATGCACACAGTAGGCGCCTGTGAAGACGTCAGAGCCCTGGAGTAGGGCCAGAGCCCAGTGGGCTCCGCAAAGCCCTTGCGCAGGTTTTTTCCTGTGGAGAGTGTGGGGCGGGGGGACCTGGGGATCCAACCTGCAGCCCCGCTCGACTGGGGTGAGCCTTCGAAACACCCAGATGCCTTACCTGTGAGCCACCAGGTGAACCTGTCTGGGCTTCCACAGAGACAAATACCTCAAAATCGGCTCCCCCTTTTAGCTCACTTAGCCAAATTGAGGGTTTGGCTGAGTGCCCAGGGGTCAGAACCTGCCCATCCACTGTCTCCCCCACCCCAGCTTTAGGACTTGAGGTTTTGCACTTTGTTTGGGGGAAACTGAGCTGTCTGGCCTGCTGGTGAGAATGAAGCGATGTCTGTGGTCACGCCACAACCAGGAACGCGGCACAGAGCGTTTCCCCAGCGGGCGGATGGGAAGTGCCTACTGTGTGCCTGCTGCAGAGCCAGAGGGTTTGCGCTCCCTCGAGGGAGCCGGTGGGCTCGGCCTCGGCCTCGGGGCCCTGTGGGATGAATGGTGTAACATTTCTTGTGCCTCAGGAGCTGAATGCTTCCCGGCCTGCCACCCCCAGTATGGAGTCTGCGAGGAGGATGATGTCTGCAGGTAATCGAGTGGCCCCCACAGGCACCTTGGGGGGGCTAGGGCAGAATACTGCAGAGTCATGGTATCAGGCAGGAGAAAAGGGGGTGGGGGCCCTGGCCATTGGGCTGCAACAAACAGGTTCCTCACCCACTCAGGAAACTGGTGGGGGGATGAGGGCGGGGGGGCGGGGGGCGGCCACAGCTCCCGATGACACACCATTGCAGGCCACTGCGGCAAAACCAAAAAGCCAAAACGCAGCACTCTCCTGGGCTCTCAGGGCCCCGTCTGTCTGCTCCTCAGACGGTCCTGGTTTAAGCTGCTCCATTCAGGTGACTGGGGCTTGCTTCCTGGGACCCACTGGTCTGGCACTGTGCAAAGACCCCTGAGGGCCCCTGGTTTCACAGAAAGCAGCCCGAGCTCCCTCGTCACCCTTGCCCACCCTCAAATGTACCCTCCCCACCCCCTGCAGGTGCCAGCCTGGCTGGCAGGGCCCCCTGTGTGACCAGTGCATGCCCTTTCCTGGCTGTGCTAATGGACTCTGCGTGGAACCCTGGCAGTGCATCTGCAACGACGGCTGGGATGGGGACATCTGCGACATAGGTGGGCACTTGCCCTGCCCTTACCCACCCCCACCCTGCCTTCTGCCCCAGCCGAGGCCTCCCAGCCTGCTGGCTGCCTCCCCTCCCCCTCCTGCCTTATTCCAATGCACCTGGTGCTCTGTATGGTAATGATCTGTTTATACACTTCCCGCTGGTGGCAGGGGCCTCCTCACAGGTAGGGGACTGGCACCCTGCACCCAGAGAAGGCTCTGGGGTGGGGGTATCAGGGAGCTACCTGTGGAATCAAGAGTCACAAAGTAAAAAACACGCCACACAAAGCTGAGGGGGGCCTGTGGGGACCACAGACCCGGGGAACCTGCCCCCGTCTCTGAAGCTCAGGGAGTAGAAAGGACTGGGGGGGGGGGGGGTGTGACGCAGAACTGAGACTCCAACAGGTTTACACTGGAGACTGTTACAGGGAGGCTGCAGAGAAACAAACAAACAAGGGGGGAGGGGAGATCAGCCCTGGGTGGTGGGCAGCGGGGGCGAGTCAGGGCCTGGGACAGGGCTGGGGGCTGTGGCGGAAGAGCCAAGGGGTAGGGGGGGCTGGGGAAGGCTGAGAAGTGGTTAAGGTGTGTGGGGGGGTTGGTGTCATCTGTTGATTTCATTAATTTATACAATCTGTGCCCTCCATTACCCCGAGCAATGGAGAGTTGGCTCTTGCTTGCGTTTTCAGGCGGCCAATGTTCACCTGAGCCCATTCTTATTTGGCAAATCCTGCCCACAAGCCTGGGCAGACTGATGTCCTCGAAAAAACACCAGCAGCCGCCTAGACAGTGCCCAAGGGCCTCTGTCCCTTGGTCCCCAACATTAGCAGAGACTAATAGGGAAACTGAGGCTTAGAGAGGCCAAAGGGTTTGAGCAGGGCTAATTCTCATTCTGGGCTTTTTCTAATGCCCTCCACCCCATTTAGGGAAAAACCTAAGAGCAGCTGGCTTTCAAAACTAAGCCCCCCACAGTGTCTCCGGTCCTTGCAGGGCCCCCCCTCGCACTGTGGCGCAGTATTTTATCAGCAGCTGAGTCACGCTCTGGCCCGAAGCTCTGCTGCCCCTCCCGGGCACCCTTGCAGTAGCTCTGCTTGGGGACCAAGGGATCCCAGAGATGTCACTATCTGGGATCAGGGCATTCAGCCTGGAGCCCACCCACTGGTATCTAAGCCCAGGGCTCCCCATGAGGTTTCCAGACCAAGGACCCCTCCTCACTGGGTTGATAAAGGCTCTCAGCTTAGGACGCTGGGTGCATGGGAATAGCCCCCCAGTAGCCGAGGGCCCTCTACCCCTTTTCCCCTGGTCTTTCAGGCTGTCACTGTCACGGTCTGTTGCAGCACAGCTGCTGCCCCGGCTTGGCCCCCTCCCCCACTGGTAGCCTTCTCCTTGGGCAGAGGTGGGCTTGGCCTCCGCTCAGGAGGCCTGACACCACCGGGACAGGAGTAGGGTCGCCGCCAGCCCTTTAACCTCAATTTTAGGCTCCAGGTGACTGCAGAGCCCCAAGCAGAGGGCGGGGAGCCGGCCTCTCACCGGGGCTTTGCTGGCGCCTCCCCTCCCTAATGACAAATCCTCTTTCTGTGTCCTTGCTCCCAGCTGGGCTCTCTTGAACCCCTGATGGGCTTGGGCTGGGCCATCAGCATGGCATTCAGGCCTGTCCTCATTGATCCCTGGCCACCTCCCCTCCGCGAGGGCCCAGGTCTCTGTGACAGGGAAAACCTGTACATGTGTGGACCCTCCCTGCCATCTGCCTTAACTTGCCGTGTCTCTGGTTGGCCCTGGCTTTCTATTTGGTCAAAAATCAAAGCTAAAAGGTCCCTCAGACACCAGCCAGGGGGAGCCCCTCTTTTCTTAAGTGGAAAAAGCAAGGCACAGAATGGGGAGGGTCCCGCCTCCGCAGCTGGCTGGAGGTGGGCATAGATGAGGTCCCTCCCTGGCAGGCAGGGGCCTGGGGGCCACACTCAGAGAGCCCCTGACCCAGGCCCCTTTGTCCCACTCATCCTGGGCTTGTTGAGCCAGGCGGGGTAGTGAAGTGTGGGTGACCGGAGGTGTAAAGAGGCAGTGGGGATGCACCTGTGTTCATGGAAATGATAGTTCTCATCAGAAGGGCAGCCTTTCTATCGAGGCCCCTTTAGCTGAGGAGCTGAGAGCAGAGAGACCACCTGGAGGTGGAGGCAGAGCTGGGCTCAGTCACACCTCCATGTCCCTCCTGCCCCTCTGGGATGGACTATAGGTATTTCTAACAGTTGGGCTACACTAGTCTCCCAAGTGGCAGACCCCCCAAAAACATGACAAGCTGGATGTGTGCACTTGCATGGAGGAGGCAGGCATTGGGGACCCCAGCTCAGCACACTTTTGGGGGAGGGAAGGTGTCTGAGTGAAGGTCAGGATGCTGGACTTAGGGGTGACTTGGTTCCCCAGAAAAGGGTACAGAGCCCTGGATTGAATGACATTGAGTAGCTAGGACTTTCTGTCCCCAGTCCCCGTGACCTAACACGAGGAAGCCCCTTCAGCTCCCTGAGCTGTTCAGGAATTTTGGGGGGTCACTACACCCCCATACTCAGGACCCCACTTGGTGACCTTTGGCCGTCTCCACAGACCAGCTGGAGGGCTGTCTTCCAGCTTCCACCTGGGAAGCCGCCTTCCAGCCTCTGTCCCCCCTCACCTCCCTGGTGGAGGGGGTGACAAGGTCTGATTTTCTGGCTCCTCCCCCAGACATCCGGGCTTGCACCTCGAACCCCTGTGCCAACAACGGGACCTGCACGAACCTGGATGCCGGCTACGAGTGCTCCTGCGTCCCAGGCTTCTCGGGGAAGGACTGTCAGACCAAGGACGGGCCCTGTGTGATCAACGGGTAAATATCTTCCTCCCGGTTACCGGCTACGCAGGACTTGATGAATGCTGCCTGATTCCCCTCCCCACCCCTAAAGATCCTTTCAGGCTAACCCAGGGGGACCTGTCTCCAGACAAAAGACCAGTAAGTGCTCCTCCGCAGCCCCGTGGGGGGCCGCCCTCCATCAGGGGACATGTCGTTTCCATAATTTTTTCAAATGACCTGAAGGCGATTTCATGTTCCCCTGCTCGCCCCAAGTCCGTACAAGTGTGAATGACAGTAGATTGGGACTGTGAACCGAGCTCCCAGCTGCATAATTTTCTAAAGGCGACCCAAGAAATCAGGATTTCGAGGAACTCAGGCTACTTTTGTGAAACCCAGGCACCCTACTTTAGGGGGTGGTTTTGGGGACTGGGCAGCTCTGCAGGTGGGTTTCTTGGGACGTCCCAAGAGGATGTGCTGGGCTGAGGGAAAGGGGGGCCGTGGGACAGCACAGGGTGGGGCCGGGGTGGGGGGTGGACAGGCCATGAGGGCCAGGGGTTGAGGTCCAGCCCTTAGCTGCCCTCTGTGGGGAGGGGCTCTGGAGCTCCTGGGCAGTGGGCACAGAGGCAGAATGGCCACTCGCCTCTCTTGAGCCCCCCTGAGCAGCGCTTCCCAGCAGCCCAGCCACTGCTGGCCCTTGTGTGCGTAGCTGCAGGGATGGGGCATAAGGCGAGGCCGGGGGAGGTCTCGACAAAAGCAAGAATTCAACCTGGAACCCCATCCCGGCCCAGGGGCTGCCCTCGCCTCCGAGGGAGAGAGCTAGGATGCCATGGCAGCGCCCCTTGCCCTGGCATCGCAGGGTGGCGTGGAGAAGCCCAGAGCTGGCTGGCGTCGCAAATGGGCATTTGTGAGGCATCGAAAGACCAGTACTTGAGGGGGGGTGGAACTGTGCCTCGAACACCGTGTCTGCTTATTAGAGAGAAGGGAAAACGCAGAGCAAGCCCTTTAAAATATTTTGCTTTTCTCTCTAACAAAATACAGCCCAGGGTCCTTGAAATTCCTTCAGAGCCCCTTTCCCCTGCAGCCTCCTCCAAGGCGCCCACCGCCCCTTTCTCCCCTGGAGCCTCGGCATTTATCAGATGACAAAGGGCCCGCTCGTTTAGAAGCACTTACGTTAAACGCTCCGTGCTCCGCTCTGAGCAAACAGCTTGGGGCTGCAAGCTGCACTTGGGTGAATGAGCTACCATTAACCAGTGGCACGGACGCAGACACACACCGCGTATTTCTTTCACTCTGAGAGTCCCCAAGGGTTTCCGCACAATACCCCGCAGGCTCGCTCCGCTGAAAATAAAAGTAAAAATAATAATGGGGTGGTGATGGGGGCGGGGGTGGGGGGGTGGAGGAGACAGGCAGCCACGGGTGTGGCTGGGCCTCAGGGGCCCCCGGACCAAACTAAAGGAGGGGGCTCGCTCCAGCCCTGCGTCATCACTGACTGTGCCCCTCCCAGCCTCAGTTTCCCCCAGCGGGTCGGGAGTGCTCGGGGTTTCCCCCAGCGGGTCGGGAGTGCCTCAGCCGGCCAGCGGGCCCTCGCGGGCGGGGGTCACAGCGGCCGGCGTCACCCGCTCACCCGCCCCCTGCCCACGGCACGCAGTCCTAGCCCAGCCCCGAGCCACCTCTGCCCGCCCCCCGTGTCGCAGCTCCCCCTGCCAGCACGGCGGCACCTGCGTGGACGATGAGGGCCGGGCCTCGCACGCCTCCTGCCTGTGCCTCCCCGGCTTCTCCGGCAACTTCTGTGAGATCGTGGCCAACAGCTGCACCCCCAACCCGTGCGAGAACCAGGGCATCTGCACCGACATCGGGGGCGACTTCCGCTGCCGCTGCCCCCCCGGCTTCGTGGACAAGACCTGCAGCCGCCCGGTGAACACCTGCGCCTCGGACCCGTGCCTGAACGGGGGCACCTGCCTGCAGCACTCCCAGGTGAGGTTCGAGTGTCTGTGCAAGCCCGAGTTTACCGGCCCCGTCTGCGGCAAGAAGCGCGCGGGCGGCTCCCAGCAGGTCACCCGCCTGCCCGCCGGGCACGGGCTGGCCTACCGCCTGACCCCCGGGGTGCACGAGCTGCCCGTGGGGCAGCCCGAGCACCGTGTCCTGAAGGTGTCCATGAGGGAGCTCAACAAGAGCACCCCGCTCCTCTCCGAGGGCCAGGCCATCTGCTTCACCATCCTGGGCGTGCTGACCAGTCTGGTGGTGCTGGGCACCTTGGGCATCGTCTTCCTCAACAAGTGCGAGGCCTGGGTGGCCAGCCTGCGCTACAACCACGTGCTGCAAGACAAGAAGAAGGTGCTGCTGCACTACACCAGCGGCGAGGAGCTGGCGGTCAACATCATCTTCCCCGACGACAAGGTCGACGTGGCCGCCTTCAAGGAGGCGAGCGACGAGGAGATCTAAGCGGCGCCCCCGCCGCCCCCCCGGGCCCCGCACGCTCACTCTCCGCGGTCCGTGTAACCTGTGGGTGACCCCGCTAGCTCCCGCGCCACCTCCGGTGGACGCCGCGCTTCCCCGTGTTCTCTGTGCCGCTGTGTGACCAGCGCAAGCCCGAGCCAGCCGCCTCCTCTCTCTCCCTAATGCATGATCCCAATAATAAGAATTTCATCTTTAAACGAGTAAAAGAAATAGTATGTCATTCTAAACTCTAAATTTAGCATAAAATCAAAAAGACAAAAAAAAAACAAGGCAACTGGACCAGGACTCGGTGCCGACGCCCTTCTCCCCGAGGGGGGGCCTCGGCCACAGGGTCCTCGTAACGCATCCTGCTGACCAGCCACTGTGAAAAGGGCTACGACCCCCCCTCGTTCGTTAATTCTCACACGCCACATCCGACTCGCACTCACGTCAAGTCCAACATCGCGGTCTGTAGATCTTAGTGATTGAGTTGAGATTGTGCAGAGTGCAGTGGCCGTGTGTCCAGGCAGAGAGAGAGAGAGAGAGAGCCCAGGGTCGGCTGCTGGGGGGCCGGGACCTCATCCCAGCCCTGCCACTGACTCGCTGTGTCATCCTTGGCGAGCCCCCTCCCCCACCCCGGGCCCACCTTTTTGCCCCTCTTTAGGGAGGGGCTTGAACACAGTGACCATCGCGGTCCTCTCTTGTCTAAATCTCAGAATTAGGAGCGACGGGGAACGAACCACGACAGCTCCCGACCCCGCGGGTTAGAATCAGGGGAAGACCAGGTCTCGTCCTGGGGTCGGACTGTTGCGGTCTGTCCCGATGCACACCTGAAATCACCCCTAAGTGCAGTTCTCATGGTGGGGAGCCTCCAGGCCCACTTTCCACTTGGGAAAGATTGGCCGCTCAGGCAGGCGACCCACCCACCCACCGTAAGCTCCAATACTTTAGCTCCCCCCCCCCTTAGATTAGCGATATCCCTTAAAATTTAAATGCATCCGAACCACAAGTGCCCCTGGCAAAATCTGAGCAGCAACACAGCCCTCCCCAAGGTGTTCACGGGGTTTAGTGGAAATTGTGGCTTGTGGGGCGTTTTCTAGTTCTGTGGCCGGAGCGGTGCCGGGCCTGGCCCGCGTAGCTATGGGCTTCCTTTGTGTTGCTGAGTTAGTCAGTCTCAGATCCCGAAAGACCTAGCCAGTTTCTGAATTGCGAACTTGACTTTTTTTTAAGAAGAGCATCTATTTTTTTGGCAAAAAAATAGAAGGAAATGGGACAGAGCTCTGTTTAGCTTCCCAGCCCTGAGGGTCGGGCACCTAAACAGCCCTTGGGTACCAGATAGGACTATTTTGCTTCTTAAAGTATTTGGATAGGAATCAGTCCTCCGAGCTTTGCTGAGTATCACTGCCCTGTTTACCTTGCTCCAAGCATCACCATCGCCTTCATCATCTCGGTCATTCAGATCACCTCGCACACACCACATGCGTCACCGTCATCACAAACCATCCGCCTTGTCACCCTCCGCCGCTGGACCACCCCCAAGGCCCTTCTGATTCTCATTCAAAGCCTGTCATTTTCCCCAAACCCTGATGTCCCACCCAAGCCACTGTCATCATTCCCAATTCCTTAGCGTCCCAGCCCCGACATGCCACCCTGGTCACCCCGTCCCTGACAGGTGATGTCACCCCAAACTCCCATCACCTCCCCCACCAAGCCCCTCCCATCTTCACCCCAAATCCCTCCCCATTTTACACCTGCCCTTCCCCTCTTGCCTCCCCACAATTCTCCCTCGATCCCCAAACCCTATCACCACTGCCAAGTCCCCTCCCACCCCAAGCTCCCCTTGCCCTCCCCCTGCCCCCCCGACCCTCACACCATGGTTTCCCCACCCCCAGTCTCTGACAACCCCCCCCCAAGTCCCCGCTCCTCCCCACAAGTCATTCGAGTCAACATCTCATTTTGAGTGTGTCTTAAAAATTTTAAAAAGACAAAAAAAATAAAGATCTGTTAGCACGTGCCAGGTGGGTGTCCGGCACCCGCCTGGCCTCTCACGTGAGACCTTGACCGAGTCGACTACCGGTTCTGATCCTCAGTTTCCCCAAACTTGAAATTCTGAGATTGGACGAAATGATCAAATTCTCCGCTCCACCTTTGCGACCTCCACGCCGTGGAGAACGGTCTTGTCCCCCTGTGACAGGGACAAGACGTCCCATTACCCATCCTTGACCAACTGCTCATCGGTCCATCGAGTCACCCACCATTCATCCGATCAGGACGCATTTCCAAGGCCCTGCGGAGCGCCAGGCGGGCCGCAGGAGGAGGGGCAGCCTGGGAGGGGCGGGGACCCGCAGGTGTCCCACAGGTGTCCCCAAGCGCAGTGCAGGTAAATGCTGTGGGAGCAGAGGACATGCCTCCCCGAGAGCCTGACCATCTCACTTCCCACGCAACAAATTCTCTCTTACCAGCACCCATGTGGCCGCCCCACCCAAATTCCGCAGTGCCCGCCGCACACGTCCCGCGAGATCAGAACAGGGTCAGCCCCTCGCCACGGTCCTCACGCCACGCAGAAGTGGTGCGTTCCCGCCCCGGGGGGAGCCACGTTCTGCTGAGAGAGCCGGACTTGCGGCTGCCCATCCGCACCGCCGTGCGTGTGGGGTAGTGTGTAGTTTACGCAACCAAGGGAGAAGCTCAGAGACAGCTGTCGGCGACATGGAGACATGATCACCAATTCGGCCCCCAAATTGAGAGAGGAGTAGGCGCGATTATCTTGTAACCCAAAAAAATGTCAAAAATGTCACTGGCGCTCTTTTTGGCTTCCCCACTTACTTGCCCAGACATGCAAAAAATTTTGTTTATTAAAAAATAAACAAAACCCAAGGGCTAGTCACGTGTTTTTGTGCTGTGTTATGCGCCGGGCCATACTTGTCCCTTCCCCAGGCAGGAGGGGTCGGGGGCCCACCCCCCCGGGGGCCCTGCTCTGGCCCCGTCCGGCCCTTTGCATGTGGGGAGGAGGCCGGCCGAGGGTGAGCCCACCCACCCCTTCCAGACCACCCTCGTGTGTTTGCGGATGGGAACTTCCTGCCCCCCTCGAGCGCCTGCAGAGGCCCCTTCCCTGCTTCTGTCTCCTGAACGGTGGCCGTCTGTGGGTGGTGTGGGTGGAGCAGGGACATGCGGATGGAGGGGGCAGATGAGGTGGCAGGTCGGGTCCCTCCCCATGGAGTCCAGGGCCAACGCTCTCCAGGCACAGGTTCCGTCCAGACTCCAGATTGGGGGGAGGGGGTCTTAGAGTCCACACTGCCCCCCCCCAGGACTTAGTGAAGGTGGAATTGTCCAGGTGTTTGATACGTAGGGGACTCGTCTTTTTTAAACAGTGGCGCATCAGGTCTGTGAGTCCCCCATTCATTCTCCTGACTCGGGCCCTGCACCCGTTGGGAGGGACCCGCCTCTCTTCAGGCCCCAGGCCCGTGACCACTGCCTTGTTTGTTGGGTGAGCTCAGTAAAGACGTTCTTTCTAAGTCCCATGGGGCGGCTGACATTGCCTGTGCCCACCCTGAGGGGGTCAGCCAGAGCCCCACCTCCTGCCGGGGCGGAGGAGCTTCGTCCAAGCCCTCACCCTGTTGGCCCAGAGGGTGGCCCTCAGGGTGGGGAGGTCTCCTCTCCACTTCCTGCCACCTCCTGTCCCTTCTCTGCCAGGTCACTGCCACCGCCCACCCAGATGCTCACGTCAGGCCCAGGAGTCCCTGAGGCTCCTCCCTCCTTCGCCCCCACACCCGGGTGTGGTTTGGTCTCCTGCCTGGACCACCCCCACTCAGCCCCCCAGGGGTGGGGGTCTCTTCAAGGCTGAGGGACACACAGGGACAAGCAGGGGGATACAGCCTCAGGGACAGGTGCCATTTCAAAAACCATAAGAAAATAAAATGACAGTGTTGAGGTAATAAACGTAGAAACTTCTGGGAAAGGAATGAATGGGTTTTCCAGGCAAATGTTCATTACCCAGAATCCTCCCGCGGCCAGTAGGGTTAGAGCCCCACCTGGGAGGAGACCCCCCAGTGGACCACCTGCCTGCTACCTGACCCCGGTCCAGAGCCTTTGACCTTTGACGGACCTGGCGCATCCAGCTGGAGACACGGTTCTGTAGCAAAAATAAAGACAAGATGAGGGTCTTTTCATTCTTTCTTCAGAGCTGGGAAAGTGAACCCAACAAAGGCAGCGAGAGAGCTCCTGTCCCCGCTCCTGAAGAAAAGAGCTCAGTAAAATAACCAATAGGGAACAGCCAAATATTTTTTTAAAAGTCCTGATCAAGAGCATTTTCTGGGAAAACAAGGCCAATAATACTAACAAACGTGTCCGTGGAGAGCGAGCCCTGGGGAGACCCAGGAGGGCGGGGTGGGGGGGTGGATCACTGGAGTCACTGCAGCCAACCATGGGTCAGGCAGGCGACCTGGGCAAAGGACCCCGGAGGAAGACCCAGCCAGTGCGCGGGACCTGCTTCATCCCACAGGCAGCGGGGCAGCAGGGGTGAAGGGAGGGCTCCGCTTGGGGCCTCCTGCAGTGTGGCCAGTGCGGAGGGCTCAGAGTGCTGTGGTCCTGGCCGTGAGGGCCGCAGGGTGGGGAAGACCCCAGGACGCAGGGCGGGTGGGTGTGAGGGTGGGGGATACGTGGTAGTGGGGATTGTTGCTTTGTGGGGCCCTTGCCCGGTGCCCAGAGCTCGGGGAGCCAGCCAGGAAAGCACCTAGCAAGCTCCAAGCGGGGGAAGAGATATGAGCTGCACATGCAGGGGGTCAATGGACAGAAAGAAGGTTCCGGAAGGAGAGTGAGGCGGGAGGGGCCAGCTGGACAAAAAATTAAGGGGAAGGTGGGCTCCTGGGGCCCCCCGTCCAGGCTTACAGTGTGGAGCGGCCTGGGCACCTGGGTCTGGGCACGGCTGCTGGGCCAACGACAGACATAGTACACTTGTGACCTCAGGCCTGTGACTTTCTTTTCTTCAGGAAGAGAGTACTGGCCCTGTACATCTGTCACCCCTCCAAGAAACTGGCCTAGTTCAAAGTGGGAAACCCAGCCCCAGGTCCCAGCCAGGGGCAGGGCATTCACAGCTGGTTGGGAGGTGCTGGGGGCTCCGCCCTGCTCAGAAGCAAGTTTGGCTCAGGACATGGCCGCACCATGACCACAGTGAAGATGTCCACAGGAGGGGAGACCAACTGTCAACCCCAAAACAGGTCAAAAGAAAAAACATATAATACCAATTCAATAGAGACCAGAGGGAATTTAATACAATACTAGGGAAAAGTACATATTTCCTTAAAGTCATAAAAAACTTCTGTCTAAAACGGACACCTAGTATCCTACTGGTCAGTAAAACCCGAGGGCAGGTAAGGTTTTGCGTTTCACGGTGGCAAAGGGCTTTGGCTTCAGAGGCAGAGGCCGGGTGACACCTGGCTCTGTCCCTTGGGCCACCTCGCGTCTTCAGGTCTGCTTCCCTGTCTGCAGAGGAGCAGCCTCAGTCTGTTTGGGCCACCAGGACAAAATACCATAGACCTGCTGGCTACAACAACAGGCCCTTATTTCCCACAGTCCTGGGGCTGGGAAGTTCAAGGCCAGGCGACCAGTGGTTGGGTTCTGGCAAGGACTCTTTCTGGCTTATGGATGATCATCTTCTTGCTAAGTCTTTACATGGGGGGGGGGAGAGAGAGAATGTGAGCTCTCTTATAAGGGTGCTAATCTTATCATGAGGACCCGCATGGCCTTATTACCTCCCAAAGGACCCAACTCCAAATACCATATGAACCTCAACATAGGAATTATTTTCGGGTGTGGGCACGGCTGATCCATAGCAAGCGGATAAGAGCACCGCTATTGTTCTTAGACTCCCAGCCCCATGTGATAAGACAAGAAAAACGCGAAATGACTACTGGAAAAGCAGTTCCATGATTGTTAGAGGCGATATTATTGTCTACCACAAAAACTCAAGGGACTGACCTGCAGATGACATGAGAAGTCAGCACACGTACACCACACATAGAGAAGCCTGCGTACCAACAACACCCTGTTAAGAAATGTAATGATCTGCCCAGCCGGGCGTGGATCAGTGGTTGAGCGTCAACCTAGGATCCAGGCGATTGGTGTTTGATTCCCGGTCAGGGCACGTGCCCGGGTTGCGGGCTACAGCAGATCAATGACTCTCATCATTGATGTTTCTGTCTGTCTCCCTCTCCTTTCCTCTCTCTGAAATCAATAAAGATATATTTTTTTTAAAAAAAGAAAGAAATGTAATGATCTGAGTAAGACCCGGTATTATAAAGCCGCTAATTATCCCCCAAATTACCGCATACATTTAATGCTATTTATTGACATGAGACCATGAGACAATATGATCCTAACGTTTATCTGAAAAAATAAAAAAGAAGTGGTAAGAAAAACCAAGAAAAAAATAGTGAAGGACAAGCTGTGCCGTAAAAATAGCATGCCTCACGCGGAGCACTCAGTCCTGGTTTTCTGAACAGAGCTCAAACAGACACTAAGTGAGGGATGGCTTTTGAAGTCACCTAGAGCCCCAGACTCGCCTGCTTATTAACAAATATGGAAACGGAGACCAACGGAAGGACTAGCCTAAAGTTCTCACCCGAGCACAGCTTTGCCCCTCAGGGGACAGTTGGCGATGACCGGAGACAATTTTCACCGTCCAAACTGGACGGCGCTACTGGCACTGAATGGGAGAGACCAGGGATGCAGCTAAACAGCAACAGAGCACGAGACAGCCCCCGCCACACACAATTACTTGGCCCCAAATGTCAATGTTGCCCAGGTGGAGAAACTCTGGCCTGAGGTGATAGGACAGACGGCAGGAAAGGGACTGTCAAGAACAGCGGCACATGACTGTGTCCAACACTGTGCTAAGAACCTTATCTGCCCGACAAGCTTTACTGAGATATAATTGACCTGTGACATCGTGTAAGTTTAAGGTGGACGATGTAATGATTTGATACATGTGCATATTGCAAAATAATTACCACGGTGAGGTTAACACATCCGTCACCTTACAAATGACCTTTGTTGCTGCTGTGAGAACATTTAAGATCTAGTCTCTTGGCAAATGTCAAGTACACGATACGGTGTTGTTCACTGTCGTCGCCACGCTGTACGTTGGGGCTCCAGGATTTTTTATAACGGGGAGCTTGTGCCCTTTGCCCAGCATCTCCTCACATCCCCCCCACCCCACCCAAGCGCCGGCGACCACCTTCCCGCCCTCTGTTTCTGTGAGTTTGGCCTTTTTAGATCCCACATATAAGTGAGATCACGCAGTACTTGCCTTTCTCTTATTTCACTTAGCATAACGCCCTCAGGATTCATCCATGTTTTCATGGATGAATGAAATGGCAGGATTTCCTCTTTTTTATGGCTGAATAATATTCCAGTGTGTGTGTGTGTTTCTTTATCCATTCATCCCTTGGTGGACACCTAGGTTGTTTCCATGGTTTTGACTATTATAAATAATGCTGCCATGAATGGGAGTGCAGCTGTCTCTTTGAAATAGTGATTTTGTTTCCTTTGGATAGATACCCAGAAGTGGAATTGCTGGATCATACGGCAGCTCTATTTTCTATTTTTTGAGGAAACTCCATACTGTTTTCCTTGTGGCTGCAGCAACTTAAATCCCCACCAACAGCGTACAAGGGTCCCTTCCCCTTTCTTCCCATCCTCTCCAGCATTGTTATCTCTCTTCTTTTTGGAATATGTGCTAAGTACGTTAAATGCCTAATCTCACGTAATTCACTCAACAACCCAAGAGGGAGATAATACTATCTTCTGGTGTGACAGGTAATGAAATCGAGGCTCAGAGAAGTGAAAACACAGGCCCAGAATCATTTGGCTAGAAAGTGGTTGAGCTAAGCCCAGCATCCAGGTCTCCAAATGTTCACGCCAGCTTTCTTTCCGCTTACCGATTCCGCCTGCTGATATTTATTTATTTATGGCATCCTCACCTGAGGATACATTTTTATTGATTTTACAGAGAGAGGAAGGGAGAAAGAGAGAGAGAGCGAAAAACACCGATGGGTTGCCCCCCATACACAACCCGACCGGGATTGAACCCGCAACCTAGGTATGTGCTCTGACCCAGAGTCCAACCCACGGACTTTTTGGTATATGGGACAATGTTCCAACCAACTGAGCCACCCAGCCGGGCTGCCTTCTGATTTTTTTTAAAAAATTGCCTATTCCCAATTTTCTTAGTATTGGCAGTTGTGCTTCACTGGGCGTTTCTGGGAGATGGGCAGTCTTAGTCTGCATCATTCCTGTGAGCAGTCAGTAAGAATCGGAGTGAAATGAGGGTCCACCCTTGTCACTTCCTGATGTGGCTCCTCTGCTTATCTCCTGCTCCACCCACTCGCTCCCTGTGGAATAGCTCACTACACCTACAATGCCTCCCACAGACCCCTGGCTCCCCCTGCCTAGTGAAACCAAGATGTCACTTTGCCAGCTTGTCGATAACGATGGAATCAATTTGCTGCAATTATTATCAATAATGCAATAGTACCTGCAATAGTAGGTACTGTTATGACATACCTACTATTCTTAATGCTGAGTGCTTACCTATCTCTTATCAGACTTCTCAGGGATTGCTGGACACTGGCTTATTTTTTTTTTTTTAATTCTCACCTGAGGATATTTTTTCTATTGCTTTTCAGAGAGAGTGGAAGGGGGAGAGAGAGAGAGAGAGATAGAAACATCGATGTGAGAGAGACACAACCGAGGTACATGCCCTTGACCAGAATTGAACCGAGACCCTTCTTCACTCCAATGGCCAATTTCTAACCACTGAGACAGACCGGCTAGGGCTGGACACTGGCTCTTAATCCTAATTCCTGGGAACTTGAAGCATCACCATGGTGCACCAGTCAGGGCAGGGCCTTTAGAAGTCAAGTGATCAGTGAAGTTTGATTCGAGTCTGTCTCTTAATGAGCCCAGGGGGTCCCTGAACCCACCCGGTGACTCTCTCCTCAGGTCTTGAATTCATTATTGGAGTAAACACATTCAACAACTGTCAGAACCCCCACACTGATCCCGTGAGCCATGGAGTGGAGGCTATTATGGTAGGATAGGCCAAGTGGAAGCCACCAGAAATGCCCTATCTATGAAGATAGTACACCAAAGTCATACCGTATTCCTGGAGTGATGGCAGAGCTCAATGCCACCAGCAAGGGCTTGCATGATGCAGGGCAGCAATTCCTACAATATCTTTGTTCCACTCACCTATTTGGTCGGAGAAGAAGGCAGATGGATCTTGGAGAATGACAGTAAATTATTATAAATTTAATCAGATGGTGCCTCCCCTTTGCAGCTGCCTTCCAGCTGCAGTTTCATTGCTGGAGCAAATCAGCACATCGCCTGACACCTGGTATGTAGCTGTTGGCTGGTAAACTCTTCTCTCCCAGACCCATTAGTAAAGAACATCAAGCCAATTTGCTTTCAGCTCGCCAGGCAGCAGTGCATCCCTGTCCTGCCTCAGGGGTGTAGCAGTCCTCCAGCCCCGTCCTCACCTGCTCCCCAGGGACTCAGCTTGTCTTCTGCTCTCACGGGGCGCCATGCTGGTCCGATACATTGACGACATTCGGCTCATTGGACCTGGGGAGCAGGACACGTTGATAAATCACTTGCATGCTAGGGGTGGGGAGTATGTCCCACAAAACTTCAGGGGCCTTCTGCTTCGGTGAGACTTCTAGTTCAGTAAGTTGGGGGCATGTTGAAACGGCCTTTCCAAGGCGAAGGCCAAGTTGCTTCACCTGTTACCTCCTATGGATATGAAGGAAACGCAACTGCAAGTGACCCTCTTTGGATTCGGAAGGCGACGTCGACCTCATTGGGTATGCTATCCCGACCCATTTATCAAGTGACTTGGCACTCTGCTAGTTTTGAGTGGGGCCTAGAGCAAGGGGAGGCCCTGCAACAGCGCCAGGCTGCCGTCCCAGCCGCTGCGCCTCTCAGGCCACGTGATCCAGCAGATCCGACGGTGCTCCAAGTGTCGCAGGCCAGCGGGGATGCTGTTTGGACGGCCGTCCCAGGCAAACCACGGTGCAGACCATTAGCATTTGGGAGGCAGTTCCCGCTGCCCTCCGTGGATCACCGCTCGCCGTGTGAGAGTAGTTGAAAAATGAATTTTGACTTGCTACTTACTGCGCCTTAGTAGAGATTGAACCCTTGACCGTGGCAACCGCGGTATCATGTGCTCCGCTACCCGCGTGGGCCAGGAGTCGCCTGCTCCAGAAGCCTTGACATTGGACGTGCTCAGCAGCACCCCGTCTCCGTGTGGAAGTGGGTGCAAGCCCAGGTTCAAGCAAGACCTTAAGGCAAAAGGAAGTTGCTTGAGGAGGTGACTCTTTTCCCCTGTTCTTGGGGAAACCAGCTTGTCCATCTGCATCTGTGGCTTCGTAGGGAATTCCCACGAGCTCCCAGCCAAATGAGGAAGAAAAGTCTCCGCCGTGGTTTGTAGATGGGATGACACACAGGTACCATCCAACGATGGAGAGGCAGCGACAGTGCCACATTCCCGCTCTGGGACGGCCCCGAAGGACGTGGTGAGGGGACATCCCACAAACAAGCAGCAGTTCGATTGCTCATTTCACCCGGGAGAGACGGCCAGAGATACAGGTCCGTGTCGACTTCTGGACCGTGGCTGATGGTTTGGCTGGGTGGTCAGAGGGCTGGAAGGAATACAACTGAAAAACTGGTGACAAGAAGGCTTGAGGAAGGAATAAGAGGGTGGGCCCCTCCAGGTCAGCACAGAGTGTGAGGTGTTTGTGGCCCATGTGCATGGTCACCAAAGTCATGGCAGCGGAGGAAGACTGTGTGACCAGGCAGAGGATGCCCCGTGTGTGGACATCAGACGGCACTGTTCCTCAGCCCCGTTCGTCATCCCACAGGCTTGGGAACAAAGCAGTGATGGTGGGGGGGATGGAGGTGACGCCTGGTCTCAGCATCATTTACTTCCACTCTCCAAGGCCAGTTCTCTATGCCGTCGCTGAGAGCCCAATCTGTCCACAGCAGAGCCCAACACTGAGTCCCGGTGTGGCACCGTCACCCAGGGGGTCGCCCGGCTACCTGGGGGCAGACTGGTTTCCCTGGACCTCTTCCATCAGGGAAGGGGTCACGCTCGGCTCCACTGGAAGAGGCAGTGATGCTGGCTGTGAATGTGCCTCCCCGGCCCCCGTGCCCACCCGTGGGTCTACAGCGCGCTCCCTTCACTGAGCTGGACGCTGGACGGCCACCAGGCCGCTTGAACTCTACGCGGCACTGACTCATCAAGCAGAGAAGGGGTTACTGCGCTGGCTGGGAGCTCCATGCTGCCTGTCAAGGAGAAGCTGGGGGCTGCTTTGCCCCGAGGGGAAGGAGCACGTCTGGGAGGCAGAAGGCCCCTGGGTGCTTCTTTTCACGCCCATGTCTCGCGCAGCCAAGGCAGCTATCAGCACAAGGAAAAGCCACGCCACCGAAGGGAAGAACATATTCGCCAGCGAGACACTGATAAGGGTTACGATCCAAAATCTACAGAGGACCCAGCACGCCCCCGAACAAACCATCCAGCTAAAAAGTGGGCAAAGGACCTGAATGGACATTTCTCCGAAGCAGACAGACAGATGGCCAAGAGACACAGGAAAAGATGCTCGATGTCACCGATCGTCAGAGAGATGCCAGTTAAAACCACAGCGAGACATCCCCGCACACCTGTCAGAACGGCTCCATCCGCACATCCACAAACGAGAAGTGCTGGGAGGGTGTGGGGAAGGGCCCCGCGCACTGCTGGTGGGATGCAGACCGGGGCGGCCACCACGGAAAATAGTACGGAGGGTCCTTGAAAAAGTAAAGACGGAGCTGCCTTATGACCCAGCGACTCCACTCCTGGGCGTGCATCTGAAGAGACCCGAAGGAACGCCCGCCCCGTGCCCGCTGCAGCGCCACGTACAGCGGCCCCGGTCTGGGAGCCACCGCGGGCCCACCGCAGGCGCGGGTAAAGCAGCCGTGGGGCAGTCCCGCCGCGGAGCACTGCGCGGCCGTGAAAAGAACGCATCTCACCATGTGCAACAGCATGGATGGACCTAGAGGACATGATGCTCAGTGAAATAAGTCAGTTGGAGACAGACAAATACCGTACGATGTCACTTATGTGTGGAATCTAAAGAACAAAATAAATGAACAAACAAAACTGAAACAGACTCACAGATGCAGAGAACAGGCCGATGGTTGCCAGAGGGGGTCTGGGTGAAAAAGGTGAAGGGATTAAGAAGTACAATCCGTAGTTAAAAGAATAGTCACAGGCCTGGCCGGTGCGGCTCAGCGGTTGAGCGTCGACCTATGAACCTGGAGGTCACGGTTTGATTCCCGGTCAGGGCACATGCCCGAGTTTTGGGCTCAATCCCCTGTTGGGGGCGTGCAGGAGGCAGCCGATCAATGACTCTCATCATTGATGTTTCTGTGTCTCCCTCTCTCTCTCTATGAAATCAATAAAAAACTTAAAAAAATATTCATCCATCATCTGTGCTCCTGTTTTGTCTTTGTTCTTTTTTTACCATCCTTCTGCCCCCACTAGGTGCCAGGCAAGCAGAGAAGGGGCATTGGCTGTGGGTAAGTGCTGGGCTTAAATCGAGGGAAATGCCAATTGTTGCAGGTTGGGTCCCCCTGGACGTTTACTCCAGGTGGAGATTGATGTACAAGAGACGGGCTGAGAAATGCTCTCGGGACGACACCTCTGCAGGGACTCAGGGAACAGGGAGTGGACAGCGGGGTAGGCGGAGGTGTCATGTAGGTGCAAAGGCCTCCGGCAGTCACACCGGACGGCCACACGTGGAGCTTTGGAGCTGGGACGGCCTTTCAGAGGGGCCCCACGTCGGGGGGAGAGACTGGGCCTCTACACCTCCACACTGAGCAGCCGGTGGATGTGGATTGCCCCCGGACAGGGCTCCGACCTTGGGCAAGGAGTCTCCTTTCAGCCAAGGGCAACGGTAGACGTGAGGGGCGGGCCTGAGCTGACAGCTGTCAGCTGCCCACACTCCCAGCAGCTGAGGAAATGGACCTTCCAGGCCCAAATAGTGTCCACTACTGTCCGCCCTGAGGCCACTTGGCTCCCTTGCCTCACGTAACAGTTGCTGAGAGCAACTGTTCTGACTCTCTGGGCCTCTTTTTTTTTTTATTTTTTTTATTTAATATATCATTGTTAATTTCGGAGAGAGGAAGAGAGTGGGAGAGAGATAGAAGCATCAGTGATGAGAGAGTCACTGATCAGCTGCCTCCTACATGCCCCCTGCCAGGGGATCGAGCCCGCAACCCCGGGCGTGTGCCCCGACTGGGATTCGAACCTCGATCTCCTGGATCCTAGGTCGACGCCCAACGGCTGAGCCACGCCCGGCCACGTTCCCTGGGCCTCTTGTCCTGGGGGAACCTCACAGGGGAAATGTAGGGGAGATGAGCTAACTGCCCCTGCCCTGCCGCTGGGCTTGAGGCCATGACTGATACTTGCCACCCCCCGTCTCCACCCGTGAGAGGCCTCTCCTCCTACAGGGTGGGGAAAGGAGGTTTACAGAGCTCATTGTTGAATCATTATTATTAAATATGGTTTTATTTTCCATACGAACAACTGTGAACCGCCTTCTGCCCAGGAGGGTATGAAAGGGGCCAGCCCTGTACAGTGTTCTGGGAGCTCACAGGAGGGTCGGAAACCCAGGTCACCACGCACGGCTCAGCCGTCATCGCTGTACCCACCCATTTATCATCAGATTGCACAAAGATGCACTGAGAGGTGTCCAGAAAATAACCTGGGTTATGTTCCTTCCCATCCCCTAATTTAATGAAAACCCATCTCCTCCTGGTGATCAGACTGAGTTTCCCCAGCCCAAGCGGCGATTCCTTTCTCCGTCTGCTGGGCTTTGCACAGAGAGCCAGGAGTGCCTGGAAGTCTAAGGGGGCGGGAGTGGCAGGAGGACCTCGGCGAATCCTGTCTCTGCGAAAGCAATGCTAACATTGGATGTACTGTCAAAACCAGCCATTTCAGAGCCCAACGGCGTATAACAAACTGAAAGACATTTATTCAAGAAAAACTACCGGACCTCCGTCGACAATGTGGGATCTGTGCATTTAACACGAGGCCGAGCCTGTCTCCCCGTTCCTGGGATGAATTCGCAGCAGCCCCGCCGCCGCTGGGGAGGGCTGATCTAATTTGGAGCTGCAGAGAAAAGCCCCTTGTTGGGGGCACTGTCAGAAGCAATTGCTGTCTCTCCAGCAAACAATCAGGGGAGGCCAATATCACAGTCGCCTGGGGCTATAATATAGATTTGGGAAAGGAGCAGATGAGCCAAAAATTTACATAGAAAGAAACCAGCATCAAAATGGAAAAGGAACCCGCTGTACAGGAGAACATATTTGCCAATGACACATCAGATATGGGGTTAATTTCCAAAATATGTAAAGTATTCATACAACTCAACAAAAGGAAGAAAAAAAATCCAATAAAAAAAATGGGCAGGGGACCTAAATAGACACTTCTCCAAAGAGGACATACAGATAGATGGTCGAGAGGCAGAAGAAAAAGTGCTAAATGTCACTAATCATCAGAGAGATGCAAATTAAAACCACAATGAGGTATCACTTCACACATGTAAGAATGGCTCCATCAACACATCAACCGCCTGGCTGGGTGTGGCTCAGCGGTTGAGCGTCGACCTAGGATCCAGGGGATCGGGGTTCGATTCCTGGTCAGGGCACATGCCTGGGGTTGTGGGCTGCAGCCAATCAATGACTCTCTCATCATGGATGTTTCTATCTCTCTCTCTTTCCCTCTCCTTTCCTCTCTCTGAAATCAATAAAGATATATTTTTTTTAAAAATTAAAAAAAAACAAAAACAAAACACACACACATCAACGAACAAGTGCTGGCAAGGGTGTGGAGAAAGGGGACCCTGGCGCACTGCTGGTGGGAATGCAGACTGGGGCAGCCACTGTGGAAAACAGTGTGGAGGGTCCTCAAAAGATTAAAAATGGAGCTGCCTTTTGACCCAGTGATCCCACTTCTAGGATTATATCCTAAGGATCCTGAAACACTAATCAGAAAGAACTTATGCACCCCAATGTTCATAGCAGCGCAGTTTACAATAGCTAAGATCTGGAAACAGCCCAAGTGCCCATCAGTAGGTGAGTGGATAAAAAAGCTGTGGGACATTCACACCATGGAATACTACGCAGCTGTAAAGAAGGACCTCGTACCCTTTGGGACACCGTGGAGGGACCTGGAGGTTTTACAATGAGTGAAATAAGCCAGGCAGAGAATGACAAATATCACACGATTTCACTTATATGTGGAATCTAATGAACAAAATAAGTTGACAAACAAAATAGATTCAGAGATGTGGAGGCATGCAACAGACTGAGGGATCTCAGAGGGAAGGGGGTGGGGGAGGAAAGAGATCAACCAAAGAACTTATATGTATATATGTATAACCCATGGACACAGACATTAGTATGGTGAAGGTCTGGGGAGGGGGTGGGAGCAGGATGGAGGGAGTCAGTGGGGGGGGGGGAAGGGGACTCTGTAATACTTTCAACAATAAAGATAAATTTAAAAAACATAAATAGAGATCTGGGGAATGGAAGAGCCATAAGGACTTTGACAAGACCCCACATATTCCTGGTGATCTGGAAGGCTGTGCACATGCCCACATTCAGGGAAGATCAGAGGTCCCAGTCATCTGCTTGTCCCTGGCTGACTATGGGCCCCTGCACAAGCAGGCGGTGAAGGCCGGGACAGATTTGTAAACTGCCTGGTCCTTGAATGGGTGCCTCACCTCACCAGCGGGCGGAAACCTTACAGGCTCAGGGCGTTTAAGCAAAAGCCTCTGACCAGCCACTGACCGACTATGAAGCTACGCTCACTCAGGGTCAATTTATAGGAATCAAGTTTAACAATAAAACTAAGAATTTTTAGAAAACATAGATATTAGTGTTCACACACTGGAGGGAAGGCAGACTTGAAATAATTCCTCTAAGCAAGTCACTCAACAAACAAGTAAATGCAGTAACACTCCCTAGGGAAGGCACATCAGAATCTAGGTTGGTCATAATATATTACCCAAAATGTCCAGTTTCTAACAAAAATTGCAAAACATACAAAGAAACAGGAAATTTTGTCCATACACAGGAAAGAAACAGTTGATATAAACTGTCTCTGAGGGAGTCTAGGTCTTGGACTTCGTAGACTAGGACTTGAAACCAGCTATTGCTAATATAGGGTGGGGCAAAAGTATGACATCGACTCATGGGCTAGAGAACATCAACAAAGAGATACAAAGTATAAAAAAGAATCAGATAGACATTCTGGAGTTGAAAAGTGTAACAACTGAAATGAAACATTCACCAGAGGGCCCCAATGGCAGGTTCGAGCTGGAAGAAGAAAGACGTGGCAAACTGGAATACAAAGCAATAGAAACCATCTAGAGAACAGAAAGTAAAAAGAACAAATAAAATGAACAGAGCTTCAGAGATCTGTAGACCATCAGCAAAAGGCACAAATTTACCCTGGCCCACATAGCTCAGTTGATTGGAGTGTTATCCTGTGCACTGAAGGGCCACAGGCTTAATTCCCGGTCAGGGCAGATGCCCAGGTTGCAGATTTGCTCACCAGTCAGGGCGCATATGGTAGGCAACCGATCGATGTATCTCTCTCACATTGATGTTTCTCTCTCTCCCTCTTCCTTCCCCATCTCTCTCTAATCTATAAAAAAGGCATATCCTCAGATGAGAATTTTTTAAAAATGTTTTTAAAGGCACAACTTCTTTTTGAAGGAATAATAGCTAAAACAGTCCCACATTTTATTTAAAACACAATATATGCATAAAACAAGCTCAACAAACTCTAATAGGATAAACTGCAAAAATCCGAAGCTAGACACATCAGTCAGATTATGACTGTGACACACGTCATCAAAGACAAAATCTGAACGTAACAGCAGTACAGTGACTCATCAGGTACAAGAGAGCCACAACCAGATGATCTTCTGAAACCTTCTGAGGCCAGGAGCTGAAGGATGACAGGAATTGCTGAGAGCACCAGTCTCTAGATAATTTCTATTGCTTTATACTCCAGTTTGCTGAGTCTTTCTTCCCCCAGCTCTAATCTGCCATTGAGGCCCCAAAGTGAATTTTTCATTTCAGTTGTACTTTTCAACTCCAGAATGTCTATTTGATTTTTTTATACTTTGCATCTCTACATCCAGCAAAGTTATCCTTCAAACATGAAGGCATAGTACAGACATTCCCAGGTAAGCAAAGGCAGAAATAATTCATTGTCAGCAAACCTGTCCTGTCAACAAACAAACAAACAAACAAAACAACAAACCCCCCAAAACTAAAGGATGTCCTTCAGGCAAAAAAGAAATGGTACCAGATGGTAACTTGAATCCACATGAAGAAATAAAGAGCACCAGTGAAAGTTATTATGCAGGTAAATATAAAAATATCATAAATATATTTTTACTCTTTTCTTCTCTTAATTGATGTAAACCACAACTGCATAAACCAATTATTATAAAACTGCATTGTTGGGTTTATAACATACATACACAGATGCAGTTTATATGGCAATATTAGCACAAACGAGAGGAAACAAGGGTGATACGATGGAACAAAGTTTTTATGTACTCTTGGAATTAAGTGAGTATTGGTCTTAAACAGATCGTTTTAAGTTAAGATATGTACTATAATCCCTGGAATGACCACTAGAAAAATGCATAAAAAAATATAATTTAAAAAACCGTTACAACGGTCCTCCTGAAAATATCAGTTTAACTCAAGAGAACGAACTAACAGAGGAAGAGAGAAACATCGAAGACATGAGACATATAGACAGCAGATAGCAAAATAGCAGACATATATCTGACCATGCCATTAATTACATTAAATATAAATAGAGTAGATACTAAAAACACAGAGACTGTCAGATTTTTTTTTTTTAATTTCTTAATATATCTTTATTGATTTCAGAGAGACGGAAGGAGAGGAAGAGGGAGAGATAGAAACATCAATTATGAGAGAGTCATTGATCAGCTGCCTCCTGCATGCCCCTGACTGGGGATCGAGCCCGCAACCTGGGCATGTGCCCTGACCGGGAATCGAACCCCGATCGCCTGGATCCTAGGTCGACGCGCAACCTCTGAGCCACGCCCGGCCGGGCGAGATGGTCAGATTTTTAAAAACACACACCCAGGATCCACCTTCATGTTGTCTACAATAGATATACTTTATATTTAAAGACACAAATAGATTGAAAGTAAAAGCACAGAAAAGATACCAAGAAAACAGTAACTATAATAGAATTGAAGTGTCTATGCTAATATTGGAAAAATAGACTTTTAAGACAAAAAAAAAAAATACGTTACAGAGACAAAGAAGGGACATTTTATAGCAAAAAAGGGATTGATTAACCAAGAGGACATAACAGTCCTAATGAACTTTTACGTGCCTCATAACAGAGTTTCAAAATACACAAAATCAAAGCTGATATAAAACTAGAGAAATAGGTAATTCCACACTTACAGTGGAAGATTTCAATAGCCCCTTTTAAATAACAGGACAAGGGGACAGGAAAAACAGCAAAAACACCGTCAATGGACCCCACCTAGCTGGCCTCTGTTGAGGACACCCCTCAGCAGCCGCGGACACGCTTCCTTTGGAAGGGGACATGATGTCTTCTCAGAGACACTGCATTCCCGTCCATAAGACACGTCTTAGCAAATTTTTACAAATTGAAATCATAGCCCTGGCTGGTTTGGCTCAGTGGTTAGAGCATCGGCCTGCGGACTGAAGGGTCCTGGGTTCAATTCCTGCCAAGGGCATGTATCTGGGCTGCAGGCTCGATCCCCGTAATTCCTGTTGGTGCACGTGTGGGAGGCAACCAGCTGATGTGTCCCTCTCACACTGGTGTTTCTCTCCCTCTCTCTCTCTCTGGAAAGCAATGGGAAAAAATACCCTTAGGTGAGGATTTAAAAAAATAAAAATAGCCCAGCCGGGTGTGGCTCAGCGGTTGAGCATCGACCTAGGATCCAGGCAATTGGAGTTCGATTCCCGGTCAGGGCACATGCCTGGGTTGTGGGCTCGATCAATGACTCTCTCATCATTGATGTTTCTGTCTCTCTCTCTCTCTCCCTCTCCTTTCCTCTGTCTGAAATCAATAAAGATATATTTAAAAAATAAATAAATAAATAAAAATAGATAAAAACTGAAGTCATAGAAAGTATGTTCTCCAATCACATCACGATTAAACTAGAGCCCGGCCAGGCGTGGCTCAGTGCTTGAGAATCACGCTTCGATTCCCGGTCGGGGCACATGCCCAGGTTGCGAGCTCGATCCCTCTGAAATCAGTAAAGATATTTTTAAAAAAGATTAAATTAGAAAAGAACAGAAGGAAGTTTTAGAAATTCAAAGTATTTTGAACTAAATGAAAATAAAACCACATTATACCAAAACCTATGAGCTGCAGCAAAGGAGCGGGTAAGGGAGACTATGTAGCAGAGATGCCTCTGTTTGAAAGAAAGATCTCAAATCAGTAACCTGATCTTTTGAATTAATAATCTAGAACAGTAAGAGCAAACCAAACCCAAGGTAGGCAGAAAGAAAGGCAAGATTAGAAGGGCCAGGCCGGGCGTGGCTCAGCGGTTGAGCGTCAACCTAGGATCCAGGCGATCAAGGTTCGATTCCCGGTCGGGGCACATGCCCGGGTTGTGGGCTCCATCCCCAGTCGGGGGCGTGCGGGAGGCAGCCGATCAATGACTCTCATCATTGATGTTTCTATCTCTCTTTCTCCCTCTCCTTTCCTCTCTCTGAAATCAATAAAGATATATCTTTTTGAAAAAATTAAAAAAATATATTAGAATGGAAATCAAAGTTGTAGAAAAGAAATAGAGAAAATAAATGAAAGGTTGGTTCTTTGAAAAGATCAACAAAATAAACAAGCCTTTGTGTAACTTGATCAAGGAAAAATGAGAGACCATACAGATCGCCAAAATAATTAGCAGAGAGGGGCATAGCCTCCGCCCTAAGATTTAATAGGACTATAAGGAATGCTATGAACAGCTCTGTGCCAACAGTCAGGCAACGGAAGAAATGGATACATTCCTAAAAAGACACACACAAATCACCAAAAGTCAGTCTAGAAAAAAATAGAAAATCTGAACACACCTAGAAAAAGCTTTGAATAGTAATTAGAAGCGTTCCCAGGAAGCAAAGCCCGTGGCCGGACACCTTCACTGGGGAATTGCACCAAATGCTTAAAGGAGAAATAGCACCAATGGCTCACGAGTTCCACCAGAAACGGGAGGAAGGGACACTCCTCACTCATTCTTGGAGGTCAGTGTGAACCTCAGCAGCAAAGCCAGACAGACACCACAAGAAAATAAAACTCTTGCCCAGCTGGGCGTGGCTCAGCGGTTGGGCATCGACCTAGGATCCAGGCGATCGGGGTTTGACTCCCGGTCAGGGCACGTGCCCGGGTTGTGAGCTCGATCCCCAGTTGGGGGCGTGCAAGGGGCGGCCGATCAATGACTCTCTCTCATCATTTATGTTTCTCTCTCCCTCTCCCTTCCTCTCTGAAATCAATAAAGATATATTAAAAGAAAAGAAAATTCTCCCTCATGAACATAGATGCAGAAATCCTCAACAAAGTATTAGCAAAGTACTTCAGCAACACAGACAAAGGATTATACACCACAACCGAGTGAGGTCTACCCCAGGGACGCAAGGCTGGGTTAACACCCCCAAATCGATCACAGAATGCACCATACGCGCAGAAAAAGGCGCAAAACCCACCCGGCCATCTCGATAGATACAGAAAAAAGAATTTAACAAAATTCAACACACATTCATGGTTTTAAAAAAAACCCACCCAACAAAGTTGGAATAGGCACAAACCTCATTAACCCGTTGAAAGGCGTTTATGCAAATTCTACACCTATGGTTGCACTTAGTGTCGAGAGAATGGATGTTTTCTCCCCAAGGTCGGGAACAAGGCAAAGACCTTCATTCTGACCACTTGCGTTCGACTGAAAATTTTGGACAGTGAGGTCAGATACGATAGAGAAAGAAAAGACGCCCAGATCGGAAAGGAGGAAGGGAAGCTGTCTCTATTCCAGATGACATGTTATTATTACTATTTTTTAACCCTCACCTGAGGATGTTTTTTCTATTGCTTTTCAGAGAGAGTGGAAGGAAGGCAGGGAGGGGAAGAGAGAGAGAGAAACATCCGTGTGAGAGAGGCACATCGATTGCTTGTTACTGGCTGCCTCCCACATGCCCCCCAACCCGGGGTGGGGGAGGAACCCGCAACCCAGGTACGTGCCCTTGACCCGGAATCAAACCCCCAACCCTTCGGTGTCAGGGCTGAGGCTTTAACCGCTGAACCACGCCGGCCAGGGCCAGACGACGTGTTCTTATGTGTAAAAAGTCTGGAGCAAAACTTCTATTATAATTAATAAACAAATTCATCAAGGACATAGGACACAAGATCAACATACAGAAGTCGATTGGATTTCTGTCTACTGGCAACGAACAATCTGAAAATGAAATTAAGAAAACAATTCATTCAGTGGCATCGAAAGGAACAAAATGCTTAGGAATAAATTTAATAAGAGAAGGGCAGGACTTGTTCGGCGAAAACTACAAGATGTTGCTGAGGGAAATGAAAGAATATCTAAATAAATAGAGACATTTTCTGCTCGGGGATTAGAGGAATCGATATTGTTAAGGCGGCGATTCTCCCCAAATGGATCGGTAGCATAAACACCCGCCCCGTCAGGACCCCGGCAGGCTTTTTCACCGAAATTGACAAACTGATCTTAAAATGTATAATGAAATGGGAGGGGAGAAACCAACCGCGCAGAATCGCAAAAACAACTCTGAAACAGAAGCACAGAGTGCGAGGACTTTCAACTTCCCCATTTCCACACCTGCTGGAAAGCTTCCGTCAGCGAGCCAGTTCTAAACCCGTGTGAGAATGGACACGCAGCCTGGCCGCGTGGCTCAGTGCTTGAGCGTTGACCGGTACACCAGGGGGTCGCGGTTCGATTCCCGGTCGGGGCATATGCCTGGGCTGCGGGCTCGATCCCCAGCAGGAGGGGTGCAGGAGGCAGCCGATCAATGACTCTCATCATCTATGTTTCTCTCTCTCTCCCTTCCTCTCTCTGAAATCGATAAAAACATATTTAATAAAATAAAATAAAGTGAAATAAAGAATGGACGCACAGATCAGTGGGATGGGACTGAGAGCCCAGTGATAGGTCCTTGCCTTTACTGGCTATTTATTTATATATTTATTTTTAATCTTTATTGTTGAGAGTATTACAGGTGTCCCATTTCCCCCCCCCAATTGACCCCCTCCACTTCGCTCCCACCCCCTCCCCAGGCCTTCACCCCGTTATTGACTGCGTGCATGGGTTATGCATATATGCATATAACCTCTTTGGTTAATCTCTTCCCACCCTCCACCCCCCTTCCCTCTTCCCTCTGAAATGTGATCATCTGTTTCGTGTGTCAATGTCTCTGGATCTATTTAGTTCATCAGATTCTTTTGTTCATTAGCTTCTCCTTAAAGAAGACCCTTCACCTTTTCCTGTAGTGCTGGCCTGGTGGTGATGAACTCCTTTAGCTTTTCCTTGTCTGAGAAGCTCTTTATCCGACCTTCAATTCTAAATGATAGCTTTGCTGGGTAGAGCAATCTTGGCTGTAGCTCCATGTTTTTCATCACTTTGAATATTTCTTGCCACCCCCTTCTGGCCTGCAAGGTTTCTGTTAAGAAATCAGCTCACAGTCGTATGGGTCGGGCCATTGATTTTTGATGAGGGTGCCGAGGCCATTCAATGGGGAGGGGCAGGCTCTCCGGCAAAGTGCTCTGGGCCAACGGAACATCCACAGGCAGGAAGATCAGCACAGAGCTTCGCGCCCCCCCCCAAATTCTCGGAATGGACTGTAGACGTAAATGCAAGCGCTAAAGCTGCACACCTTTAAGCTTTACAAACACATAGCAGTAAATCTTCATGACCTTGGGGTAGGCACCGATTTCTTAGACTTACCATCGAAAGCACAATCTATAAAAGAAAACGTCGATAGGTTGAACTTCATCAAAATTAAAAGCCTTTGGCCCCTGCCAGGAGGCTCAGTGGGTTGGGGCGCCGCTCTGTGCACAAAAGACTGTGGGTTCGAGGCCCGGCCAGGGCGCACACCTAGGCTGCGGGTCTCATCCCCAGTCGGGGTGTATACTCGAGGCGACTGATCAATGTTTCTTTCGTGCTCTCTCCCTTCCTCTCTCTAAAAATCAATGAAAACGTATTCTCGGGTGAGGGTTAAAAAAACACACACACACAAACGTTTGTACTTCAAAAGACCTCATTAGGAAATTAAAAAACAAGCTTTAGACTGAGAAAATATTTTTAAACCATGTATCTGATAAAGGACTTGTATCCAGAATATATAGAGAACTCAACGAGAGGACAAACATCCAATTAAAAAATGGGCCAAAGATTTGAATAGATATTTCACCAAAGAAGATAAACAAACGGCTAATAAGCACTTGAAAAGATGCTCTACATCATTAGTCATTAGGGAAATGCAAATTAAAATCACAATGAAATAGCACTTCACACCCACCAGAATGGCTATAATTAAAAAGACAGACAATAACGAATGCTCCCTAGGACTCGGAGAAACGGGCTTCGTCAGAGACGGCTGGTGGAGATATAAAACCGTACAGCTACTTGGAAAATGGTGTAGCCTTTTCTTAAAAAGTTAAACATACATTTACTAAATGACCCCCAGACCCACTCCCAGCATTTACCCAAGGGAAATAAAAACACAGTTCACGCAAAACTTGCATGTAAATATTCATAGCAGCTGAATTGCTGTTAGCCAAAAAGTAGAAACAACCCAAATGCCCGTTAACTGGAGTATGCATTCGCTCTGAAACGTGGAGGAACCTCAGAAACATCAGGCAAAGGAAGCCAGACACAAAAGACCCCGGACTGTATGATTTCATTTCCACGAAACGTCCGGGAAAGGTAAATCTATAGAGACAGGAAATAGATTCACGGTCGCCTGGGGCTGGGGTTGCTCGAGGATTAACTGCAACTGCGGATGAAAGCTCTTATTGAGAAGATGGAAATGTTCTAAAATTGGATTATGGTGACGGTGGCTTTGAAAATCATTGACTTGCATACCTAAAATGGGTGAATTTTAATGAAGCAATGAAGCTGTTAAAATACAGTTTATTGGGATTCTTTCTGCGCCCCTGGCAGAAGGCTCCGCCTGAGAGCCAGGACCTCCGCGACCACAGGGCGCCCGAGAGCAAGAGTAGATCACAAATTCTCCAAATGGGCCCCGGGGGGGTTGTTCTCAGGGCCATTCCGACTTTGGCCCCGGGTTCCTGGACTCATATATTTTACCTACAGGAGCAGGATGCTATAGAATGGTCATCTATTCAGGGTCTCAGCGTCCCACTCTCACAGGGGGTCACCTACAAGCTGGCATCTCAGCGGTGCCATCAAGGAGCCTGCCGCCCCCCAGGTCCCGCAGCATTCGGACGGCTGCTCTGGCACATTCTCGCTGGGATTTTACGTGGCTGCTGTGTCGGTGGATCAGACACTCTGAACCTTTGGATGGAGTGGGGGGGGGCTGGCTGAGGTAAACCCCTTCCTGGATGTGATGCTCGGATATGTCCAGCTAGAGGGTGTTTTGGGATGAGATTAACGTTTAAATCGAGGAACTTTGGGTAAACAAGATTGCCTGCATGCGGGTGGGCCTCACCCAGTCAGGGGAAGGCTTGACTAGAACGGAAGCTTGAGCACGTGGCCCTGCTCAAGAAGCCACCAGTCGCTTAACTTCAAGTAGTATCCTTTCCGTGAGACCTGGATGACAGGAGGGGCCTCTGGGTGAGACGAGGCTGGGCCAGCCTCCGCCTAGCTCCCTCGGGACGCTTGGGGGGAGCCCTGAGCCCTCAGGTAAGAAACTCAGCTGCTCCGATGCTCTTCTGTGGGACGAACCCCCTGATGGATGGAGGACCATCAGGATGGAGACAGAGCCCCAAGGAGCACCCGCTGTCCCGGCTCCAACCTGTTTGCCTTCCCAGCCCGGACACATGAGCGAGCGGCCTGCAGGTGACTCCAGCCCTGACCCAACCCGACCCGACCCGACCCGACGTACCAGCTCAGCCTCGGTTGAGAAGCGAACCTCCTTCCTGCTCTGCAAGCCTTGTCATTAAGTCCCGGGCCAGACCCGCAGCTCCTCGGGCCCCTGCCCCCAGCTGCTGGAGAGGAGTCTCTAATTTGCCTGGTGCTAAGGAGACTCTCTGGCCATCTAAATGAGCCTGTAATTGGTGATTAACCACCCTCAGGCTTTGCCTCCAAAGCTTCAGTTGCCCCCAGCAACCACCGTCCAGTTCCAGAGCCAGCAGGAGGACCATTCCTTGGTTCTTCTGAGTACCTGAGCCTGAGCGGTGGGCCCTCCGGGGCCTCCTTCCCGCTGCTCTTACTCCCACCTCCACCCTGTGCCAGGGGCTCTTGATGCCAGCCATCGCCAGCAACAGAGTCCTCCTTGCCAGCCATCTGGTGGTGGAGCCAGCTCCAAAATCCCGCTCCAGGTACTTGGACTACTTTGGTACCATCTGTTGTCACCAGGGTGGGATCCCTGGCATTTAGCCTCAGACCAGATCTGCTACAGGAAGTCTCCGGGGAGGGTCCTTGGGACTGCCCCGGGGAGGGGAGCTGAAGGAAGTGGGCTGTGTCAGAAGAAGACGAGCTTCCACGCAGGCACAGCGAAGGCCTCAGTCGATCCCACGGGTGTCTGGCCCTGGGGTGGCTCGTCAGAGTTGTCCCGTGTCAGGGAAAGTCTGCCAAGAGTTTTGGTTGTCAAACCAGCTGGTCGTTTGTTACCTGTGGTCTGCCCCTCCTGGTAATGGGATGAGACGTGGGTGAGGCAGGTCTTTTTGAACAAGGGCCACCCCCAGAGAGGACTCGGGTGAGCTGTGGGATGAGTGCCCGGCTGGGGCGGTGGAGCGTGAACCAGCCAGAGCGCCATGGCGCCTAAGTCTATGGTAAGCTTGTCTAGGCATCTGATATTGGTTACGACCCCAGTTTGGACTGTAGGACAGAGACCTAAGGTAGGTTTGGGTAACTTCCTGGAAACCCTAGAAGAAGCAGTCTTATGAGGCCACCAACATGGTGGCCAGTCTCTGTGGGCTTTCTGCGTCCTGTCCCAAAGGACTTTCACTTGCAATGGTAAAGGCTATGACTTCTTTTAAATGCCGAGAAAAGTAAAAGTCTCAAAACCCCACATCCAGGAATACCTGAAGGTGAAAGAAATGGGGGTCCTTCTAAAGCAGGAGTGGGGAACCTTTTTCTGCCAAGGGCCATTTGGATATTTATAACATCATTCGAGGGCCATACGAAATTATCAACTTAAAAATCAGCCTGCTCTATTTGGTCAAACACTTAATTAACTCACCCCTAATGTGATGGCTGGAACTGCTTCTCTTTGGTGAGGCCTCGGCAGGGCCAGACCAAGTGATTCCGTGGGCTGTATCCGGCCCTGGGGCTGGCGCTCCCCACCCCTGTTCTAAAATCACACTGTACATTGCCCGGCCGGGCGTGGCTCAGCGGTTGAGCATCGACCCAGGATCCAGGCCATTGGGATTCGATTCCCGGTCAGGGCACATGCCTGGGTTGCAGGCTACAGCTAATCAATGACTCTCTCATCATTGATGTTTCTATCTCTCTCTCTCCCTCTCCTTTCCTCTCTCTGAAATCAATAAAGATATATTTTTTAAAATATATAAATAAATAAAAAATATATAAATAAAATAAAATATAAAATAATAAAATAAAATAACATAAAATAAAATAAAATAAAATAAAATCACACTGTACATGGCACTGACCAACTTCTACACTCATTCGTAGGCTTATTGGCCAACACCTGTGCACCTGCCACGTACCAGGTACTGTACTGCGAGTTGAAAAAGGTGCTTCCTGGGAGGTGGTTGTGACAAGCAAACATCCTTGCTTTGGGGACCCATTCAGTGAGGCCCTGGTGGGACCATCAGCCACAGATTCCCATCCCCTCTCTACCTGGACAATACGACCCCACCAAATGGTTGCCTCCTGTAAGCGCCCTGAGCAGGAACCAAACCTGCAACCTTTCGGGGTACAGGACCACGCTCCAGCCACCTGGCCAGGGAGACAGTGCTCACATTCGCTGATGAGGGAAACCCAACCCAAGTGGTCGAAGTGCAGAGAGAGGGGTCTGGTTCTCGCGTCCCGAGGAGCTCAGCGTGGCTGGACCCCGAGCAGTGCCCTCGGGGCCTTCATTTGGAGTCTTTCCGCTTGTCCCTCAAGGCCCAGGTCCCTCCAACTTCAAGTTCAGATGAGGGACGGTGTCTGTTTTCCAGGGAAGGGACACAAGTCCTAGCACTGGTGGTGGTTGGGTACTGGAGCCTGTCACACTGGCCAGGGGAGGGGCCTGTCTGGTCAGCTGGCCCCTAAAGTCAGGGGCAGGATCTGCCACGCGAGCCTCCATGGTGCCAGTGGGGAGAACTGTACCTCAAAAGGAAAAGGGAGCCCTGGCCGGTGTTCTCAGTGGTTAGAGCATTGGCCCAGGCACCGAAGGGTCTCAGCTTCAATTCCTGGTCAAGGGCACGTACCTGGGTTACAGGTTTGATCCCCAGTCCCAGTTGGGGTGCACACGGGAGGCAACCAGTCGATGTTTCTCTCTCTCTGGCCCCCTCCCTCCCTTCCACTCTCTCTAAAACTTAATGGAAAAAAATGTCCTTGGGCAAGAATGAACACAACAAAAAAAGAAAGGAAAAGGGAGGTGCTGCCTGCCGGCCGAAGGAAGGGGACACGCACGGTTGACCGTGCCAAGCCAGCCGCCGTCCACCGCAGGTCCCTCGCTGCTTACTCAGAGCCCCGCCCCCACGCAGTGCCCACGGGGGACAGGAAGCTCGCACGGCCCGGCTCGAAGGCCCCTGTCTCTGTGGGGCAGGCCCATGGCACCCCAGGACAGACGCATCCCCTCTCAGCTCCCCCTCTTCCTGGGTCTGAAGGCTCTGAGCCTCAGTTTCCCCAGCTGTCAAGTGGGCTGTGACAGACGAAGCTGAGACATCAAGGGTTCAGTGCTGGCTTCTGTGGGTGGCACGCGGCTGGCGCTCAGCCACAGTTCACCCCTTCTCTCTGGAAGTGTTTTGTTCCGAGTTTGGAAAGAACAGAAGCAGACAGCCCGTGAGATTTCTAAATGAGTTCTGGTGGGCGAGGCGGCTGCGGGACCCCACGTCAGCAGCCCCCCCTCTTCTGGGACTCCCCGATGCTTTCTGCCTGAAGCACCCATCACATCTCAGGCTCCGTCTGTCATGCTAGGTGCTTGTCTGTCCCTGTCCTCGACAAGGCAGCCACAATCGGTGCTGATGACACTTGGGCAGCGAGCTCCAGGGGGCTGCAGACGGGCCCCCAGCCTCCCCGGCCCCTCGCGCAGGCCGTTCCCTTCCTGATGCAAATAGCGAGAGCTGGGGCGCTCAGCTCCCGTCAGAAGAAAATGGCACTGTCTTCACATCCAGGCATTAAAATTGCCCAGAGCACTTCTGCCCAGACACCCTTGAGTAAAAGGGGGGAAATTAGTGACATGTGGAATAATTTGAAGAAATTAGACCTAGTTTGTCGGAGATTAAGGATGGCTCTTAATTATGTGGTCCAATCTTTCTTGCTGGGGAAGGAAAAGGCACTCCAGCCCTTAATTTCCTTAAGCAGCCCCGTAAGGACTGTGTGCAAAGGCTTCTGGGGTGTTTATTAGGTTGCTTTACGTTAATCACCCAGGGCTGCGCCTGCCAGGAGCAATCGCAGGCGTTTTGCTGAATTCTCAATCAGCCTCTCTAAGAGCTCGCCCAAAACCTCCAGGAGTCTGCCGGGCTCCTCAGACGGAGGAAATTTCCATCCTGATGCCTGTGGACAGGCGAGGAGGCCCAGGTGGCCCCAGAGTGAGGGTCCAGACCCTTCAGGGACCCCATGGTCTCCACAAGTTGTCTATGTGTCCCAGCTCCATGAGAGAGCAGGAAGGGGACAGGCGAGAGGCTCAGGAGGGGCCTGAGCACAGACAGACGGGAAGAATATTCCAGAAGCTCCCAAAGAAAGAGACAGGAAGCTTTCGGAGAGGCTGTGGGGTTGGGACAGGCATCTCTGAGGAGCGGGCATGGTTGCAGACAGGAGGGTGGGAGCAGGGGTGAGGCAGGAGGGGAAGTGTGGAGAGCCAAGGCCCAGTGAGTTCAAGGAGCCTGTGCTGAGCTGGGAGGAGGGAGGAGGGGACCAGACCCCGTGGCAGGGCCCGATCCGAGGGCATCAGCCAGTGGGCAGGGACTTGAGGTTTTATTTATTCCTGGGGCTCTCAGCAGGAGAGTGACCCACTCTGATGGAGGCTTTCAGGGGTGCCTGGAGCCACGTGCGGGACCCCGCTGGGCGGGCAAGTGGGCCGACTTGAGAGCTGCTGGACCGAGCCACGGGGAACAGCGCGGGTGAAGGCAACGATCAGAGGAGGCTGAGCCCAGCGTCTGGGGCGTGGAGGGAACATGTGTGACGGCAGACAGGTGGGTGTTCCCCTATATGCACCAGTGTTTAGAGGTTCGCGTCCTGACAGACTGCATTGCACTCAGGTGGCTCAGGTGAGGAGAGTTGCCCGAAGGTGACCCAGAAGGTGTTCCGATGAATGAGGGAAAGGACCAGGAGTAGGAGGGGTGGCGAAGACAGAGGGCCACCCTCCAGCCTCCAGCCTCCAGCCTCCAGCCTCCAGCCTCCAGCCTCCAGCCTCCAGCCTCCAGTCTACACTGGGCCCTGACCTCTACCTTCCTCCCCCACTGACCCACCTCCAGTGCCTGCTCCCGAGGAGACCAAGGGCCACTGCCAGGGCGGAAATCAACACTCTACTTCCTGCCACCAGCACGTCCCCCCGGGAGAAATGACAGCCCAGGCCCAGCTGCAGGGTCACCAGGGAGGCTCGTGAGGTTGGCACCTTTGCTCCTCGCTGCGGGGTCCAACCCCACAGCCCAGTCCTGGGAACCGTGTCCCCTTACTGGCCCTGTGGACCCGAGTGGAATCCACTCCCTGGATGGCACTTCCCTGTCCCTTTCCACGCCTTCCTCAATTGTCCCTTTCATATCGGATACCCTGAGCATGCACCTACTTCCTGCGACACTGACGGATGGAGCCACTATAGATTTTAATGAGGTGGCTGCTGGAGAGAGGCCACAGCTGCAGGTGTGGGTGGGGAGGGCCAGCCCTGGGCAAGGGACCAGGACACGGGAAGGGGGAGGCCGAGCAGACAGCATGGTGGGTCGGGGGCCAAGGTGAGGGCTCTCCTCTCCTCTCTTCTCGGAAACCTGCCCTTCCTGTGCTGCAGGATGCCGCGGGGAGGGCAGGGGGAGAAGGGGGCAAAGGGAGAGGCCAGGGCCCCGGTCAGTGGACTAGTGGGCACCGAGGGTGGACAGCATCTCTCCAGGATGCGTGAGGAAACCACAGGCTGCCAAGCCGGGCGGGACGGGGTGGGGCTGGGGCTGTGTCCCGCCTCCAGGCCAAGCCCCCCCACACACACACACACAAACACACCCTGCCAATCTTCTCTGAGTAGTTTGCCCATTCAAACCGCCCGCCGCCCTCAGCTCCTGGCTCCTGCTCCGGGGCCTCCCAGGATGTGGCAGAGCAGCCAGCTCCTCTGCCAAGGCCATCTGGGCCCAGTTAGGCCTGCAGCCTGGGGCCAGAGGCTCCCTGGGCAGGACGGGGTCCTGATGGGGGCCCAGGGGTGCCCCATTCCGGCCGGGCCTCCACACGATGGCAGCATGCACGCGCTGAAGCCCGCCCGGCTGCCCTGTCTGGGCTGGGACCCAGCACCGCCCTCGGTTCCCTGGCCCCGATCCCCGGGTTCTGCTTCTGAGATGTCCCCACTGTTGTCTGGGAGACCTTCCCATCACGTCTCCCCCCATCACCTGGTTCCCCTGAGCCCACCCGCACCTCTCAGGTCCCAGGTCCCTTGTGGGCAGCCCATCTGCAGGGAGGGCACCCCCCAAGGTGGGTAGGGCGAGGCACAGAAATTGGGGGCCTCTGGTGCCTGGCACAGGTTCACAGTGCCCAGTCCTTCCCCTCCCAAGCCCAGACTCAGACCTGAGGACACTGGCCCTGCTGCCCACTGAGTGGGTTTCCCTGAGAAGGGTCATGTGCTGGAGGTACATGATTGGGGGGGGCATCCAGGAAAAACAGGTGGATCCACCTGCTGGGCAGACGGGAAGGAACCTGGTGAGAGAACCCCCTTAGAAGGCTAGATTGAACCAGGGCTGCTCCCCTGGCCCTCCGGATGCGGCCCGGCCCCTGGGCAGGGCACTGCGGTCTTGCCCTGACCGGCTCCTACGACTCTCCTCGCCTCCTTGCTCCCCATCTGGCTCAGCGTCCCCTCCTGGCTCTCCGGACAGCCACACGCCCCGTGGGTTAGTTTCTCTGCCTTTGTCCATGTGATTTCCACCCCCAGTTCCCTCTGCCCTCCCTCCCCTCCCCTGTGAGCCTGTCCACGCCACGTGGGACCAACGCCAAGGCCAGAACCTTCCGCAGCCTTGGCCAGCACAGGGAGGCAGCAGCTCCGCCCCAGAGCCTGTAGGTGCAATGAGGGGAAGGCGAGCGGGGCGGCCACAGGCCCCTTTCCCAGACCAGGCAGGGACCATCCCTCCCTAGCACGGCTCTTGGCCTGAGGTTATCCTGCTCCAGGGGACACTGGGGAATGGGTAGAGACACTTTTGGTTGTCACAACCAGGTGCTCCTGGGATGTGCTGAGGAGAGGCCACAGGTCCTGCTGAACATCTGCACTGACAGGGCAGCCCCCCAGCATGGAGATCCTGCCCCAGTGTCAACACTGGAACCTCCTCTGCACAGACAGAAAGTGAGGCTCAGGAGGGGTGTCCAAGGTCTCCCAGGACCCTTTGTTCAAGGGTCCTTCCTGGGAGCCTCTTTCTCTTTGGGGCCCATTCCTAGGAACCGAAGGCATGTCCCCCCCTGGATGCACCGGGGACAAACCTTCCTTCCCACCTGGTGGCCTTCAGGGCACCCCGAAGCCCTGCCCACTCTTCTTCTGTTGAGCCCAGAGCAGGGCTGGTGGACACGGCGTGTGGACGCCTGGGTCCCCGGCTCCCTGTGCAGCCACGATGACCTCTCTGGGCTCAGTTTCCCTCTCTATAAGAGGAGCGGCCAGGGCCAAGGCCCAGGAGCTGGGCTCTTGCCAGTCCCGATGCCCAGCCTATAATTATCAATGTCAGCCTGGGCAGAGGCTGTCCATCAAGGCCTGGTCCATGCGGGCGCTGACCTCATCCCCCAACCACAGCAGACATGTGGGCTGCTGACCCTCGGGCCCCGCGGGAATGGGCACCGTGAGCTCCAGCTGCCTTATTGATAACTACCAAGCACACAGGGGACGCCAAGGATGGTTAACCGATCAGGTGGATCCTGTTCCAGGAGATGCCACACATACATTGGGGCTATTTTAGGGCTGCCAGGGCCCAGGGGGAGGAGGGCAGGGGGCTCCTGGCCGATCCGGTTACGGCCATGTGCGGGCACAGCACATGCCATCGTTGCCGCCCAGCTGATCTGACGGGAACAGCGGCAGGTGGCCTGAGCTACGTGCCGTGTCCTTTCTGCAGGCCTGGGACAGGGACAGAGGGAGGGAGGAGGGTGGCAACTGGTAGGGGAAAACCTGAGCTGCTGGAGGACACCCAGGCAGCCCCTGGGAGCTTAGACTTGGAGGGACGTGGGGGAGGAGAGGAGGGGCGCAGGACCTCTCCTCCGGGCCTCCCGAGGAACCAGCCTCCTGGCTGGACCCAGTGCTTCCCTTCCTGTGGCTTTGTGGCAAAGGAAGGGAAGCTTTCACCGGCTGGTGGGCTCCATGAGAAGATTCGATGTGAAGGTTTGCGTGGGGGTCTCAGTGCTCCTTCCTGGGGTCCTGGCCGCGGTGTGCGCTGCCTGGAGCCTCCCCTTGGGTCCTCTCCCTGTAGCTGCCCACCCTTCCCAGGACCTGACTTCTGTCCTCTGAGGACAGCGGGGCAGCTGCCGGGCGGGGCCTGAACTCACCGCTCCGTGCATTGGCACCTGCTGTGTCCCAGCGGCGGCTCCGCCCTGCCCCTGCCCACAGTGCCCCCCAGCCCAGTGCCTCTGGTTGCAGCCACTCTTGGTTCCCCATGTGCTCCCCACACTTCAGCCTGAGAGCGTCGAATTGTCCATTTTCTTCTTACTGCGTGGGGTCCGGGAGAGCGTGGGACCAGGGCCAGGCAGTGTAGGGCCGTCCCCTCCCATGGGTGGACGTGTTGCCCCTTCGCGCAGCCGGAGCGGAAGCCCCGTGTGACGCACACCCAGCTCGGACCCGTACTGAATCCACTGTCCCTTAAACGCCAGGACCCGTAGGTCGCCACCCTGCTCTCATGGGCTTGATTTCCCCCCTCTGTCCTTTTCGTTGCCTCCAAAGGACTTTTGGTCACCCCGAAGTTTCCATTCGGCGGCCCCGCGGTGTCCCCGTCGGGCGGGGTGTGGGAGGAGTGGAGGGTTGGATGCCGAGCCTGTTTTCCACCCTGGAGATGCAATCAATCAGGGGGCGGCTGGGAAGGAGGTCAGCGGTCCCCACCACGAGGCTGCGCCCCTCCTCTGCTCCCGGGGACACGGCCGAGGCCGCCTTCCATCTATTTTAATTTGGCCCACAGACATCAGACCGAAAACAGACCCGCAGTTGGAAGGGGAAAAATTCCTCAGCGTTTCAGTGTGCTCCGTCCGCCGCCAGCCGAAGAGGCCCCGGGCTTAGTTTTTCCAATCCCACCCCGGGAAGGGGAGAGGGCCCGCGTTCCAGGCGGCTCCACGCGGACACGCCCGGTCCCCGCAGCCCGAGTGCCTTGGCCCCGGCACCAAAAAAGATCCCGACAATCTCTGCCCTCCTGACTCTCCCCGAAGGAGCGTCTCTTGGCAGAATTACCTTGTAAGGCAGCTGGGAGGCACGGGCCGAGGGGTGCGCGGTCAGCGGGGGAGGACAGGGGCCACGGGACGGTCATGAGCGCCGGGGATTATCGGAGCGTTTGGGAGCCCGGAGGAGTGGGGCGGGGGTGCCAGGGGAGGGCGCGTTTCTCGCCCAGAACTATAATTAAGGGTGAGGAGACTGCTGGCCCGTGGCCAAGGCTGCGAGAGGAGTCAGAACCCCAGTAGCCCGGGAGCCGGGCTGGGAGCCGCCTGTGGCACCCGCTTTGAAGCCCGTGTCCCAGTTGAGCACACTCATCATGGGTGCTGGGCTCTGACGGCGGCAGGTGGCATGTGGCCTTCCCGTGGTGCCCAAAGTAGCTCTCGCTCGCTCCCTGTCATGCCACGTGCTTGGGGCTACCTCAGAGGACTTGGAGGGACTTCCCAGAGGAGCCAGTGCGCACATGTGGGGGTCTCGTCCACACAGAGGCTTTCCGAGGACATGGGCCCGGGGTGCAGAGAAAGCTTCCAGAAGAGAGCTGAGCAGGGTGGAGAAGCGCTGGGTGGGGGTCAGAGTGCGAGGGAAAGGGGGTGCTCTCGGCCCCGCCGTGGGCTTAGAAGCGGCCTCCCCGTGGGGTGAACTCATGCTGTTGAATCCAGGGAAAGGCGTGTGGCGGTCCCTTCACGCTTCTCTCTCCCTCCCAGTCTGCTGGACACACGTCATCATTAAAAAGTTAAAAAAAAGAAAGAAGAAAAAGCAGGCCCTGTCTCCCCTCCACCTGCGTGACCGCCCACACCTCCCCCGGGCTTGTCAAGCCCTGGGCCACGGGCCCTCCGCCGCTCCCTCCGAGTCTGACCGCATCCTCTGAGACAAGCGGTTCCTGGAGGATCCCACACGGCGGCCTCGGCCGTGGCCAAGCCGTGCGGTCACGCTGTTGCCACGGGCGCTGGCCAAGTCCTTTCTTAGAAAGCTGCAGGCTCCGTGCTCCCCCGCCCCGGGGAGAGGGCGCGGCCCCGCCTGGCGTGGCAGAGCCACTCCCTTCGGAGTCGCTTCTAGGGAAACGGGGTCCTGGGGTCCCCCCGGGACTGCTCTAGCAGGAAGCAAGCTGAGGGGCTTGCCTTTGAACGACCCCGCTTTAGCCAACAGACAGGAGCCTGGGCCGGGCTTGGACAAGGCCAGGCTCTGCCCATGGGCATCCGTGCTGCTCGCGGGGGCAGGAAAAGGCAGGGACTTGCAAAGTCTCGGCTTAATTCCTGGCGCTCTGAAGTCCCCCTCCTTCCTGAGGCTGGTGGTTACCGTGCTAATCAGCTAGGCTGCGGTGGCAATTAGACATGACCGCAGGGGAGCGTGCCAGCCCAGCGCCATCGTGGGCCGCCTCGAGCAGGCTGCCGGCACCGGGCTCTCCCGGATGCGCTTGGAGTAAACCGATAGCAGAGTCTGAGCCTGGAGGGCAGACCCACGCCCCTGCCTGCTTCCAGGTTCAGAGGTCCCGGGCGCGGAGCCCCGTCCTCACTGTGCCACAGGTGCCAAGGATGAAGCTCAACCACATCGAAACGTTTCTCCCCGGAACCTGGAGCTTCGGGGGGTGGGGACTGGAACCATCCGATCGATGCCAAGGGGGCGGGTGTGTCAGGCTGGCACCTTGGTCTTCTCCGTCCCTGGCCTTTGCCTCTGCCTGCCTGGCGTTCCCCTGGCAGGACCTGTTTGGGGCTGCCGGCCTGCTCGGAGCTATGGCCACCCCTCCAATCCCGCCCCAAGGTGGAGCAGATGTCCAGCCCTGCAGCCACCCCGCTCAGGCTTCCTCTTGGCTTCCCTCTGGGAGCCGGCAGCGCTGGGCTCAGTGAGCCCCCACTTTATCGGGGGCCCTTCCAGCTAGAAGACTGGTCCTGTAGAAGGCCAGGCGAGCTCCTTCTGGAGGACTGGGCCCTCGCTGGAGGCCCGCCCGCCCCTTCTCCCTGCTCTTTTTCCAGATTCGGATTTCAGCGCCCGCTCCCCGAAAGGCCTTCCTGCGCCCAGCCTGGCAGACCCTCCAGATGGGCCCAAGTTAGTTGGACTAGGTTTCCTATCCTCTCCTCTCCTCGGTTGCCTCCTGTTTGCGCCCTGACCAGAAACCTGGGGATGTGCCCTGACCAGGAATCAAACCTGCCGCCTTTTGGTGTATGGGACAACGCTCCGGCCAACTGAGCCGCACTGACCAGGGCCTTCCTCCCTTTAATTAAAGCATAATATACACACGCAAAAGTGCTCCTGGTGTAAATGCGCCAACGGATGGGTTTTCACCCAGCAGACTCACCCGGTCCAGACCCGGACTGTCCCACAGTTCAGAGGCCCTCTCATGTGCTCCCCGGTCACGGCCGCCCGCTCTGGGGGTTAACACCACGCCCACGGGGACACTGTAAATGGTTTGAACCCACAGCCCAGTGTTGCTCCGGTGTCTTCCTTCTATGGATGAAGTGCGCCCTGTGCCCTCCCATGGCCGCGTGTTGAAAGCAGATGGGGGGCGCTCACCCCTGGGCTCTGTGGCGTGTGTGTGGGAGCCCCTGCTCGAGAGGTTGTGGGTGTGCCTGGCCCCCCAGACTCGGAGTCTGGCCGCTGCCACCATTCGTGTCCCTGTGTCCCGGGGGGGGGGGTAGCTCGGAGGGAATGAGGCCACCTGAGCAATTTTTACACTTTTATTTTTTAAAATTTAAAGAAATTGCGGTAAAACATACATAATATAAAACGGACCATTTTTTAACCCTTTATAATTGTACAGTTTAGTGGCATTAAGTACATTCACATTGTGTACAACCATCACCACCACCCATCTCCAGAACTTTTCCATCTCCCCCCTTGAACGACTCCCCCGACTGCCCCCCCAGTCCCTGCCGACCTCCATCCCACCCTCTCTATGAACCTGACTGCTCTGGGAACCTCATATAACTGGAATCGTGCAGGATTTGACCTTCTGTGGCTGGCTGATCTCACTCGGTGTCACGTCCTCAAGTTCATCCGCGCTGTAGCATCTGTGAGCATCTCGTTGCTCTTCAGACAGCAGCATCCGCTGTACGGACGGACCGCGTTCTGTGCACCGTCCACCCGCCAGTGGACCCTGGAGCCGCTCCCGCCTTCCGGCTGCTGTGGCCGTGGCTGCACACATCTGCCAGGCCCCTGGTTTTCAGCTCCTTTGGGTGTCCACCTGGGAGTGGCATTGCATTTGAAAGCACACAAGTTCATGGCCAGTTTGGCATTTCATAAAAAGCCCATTTGGGGACCATCTTGGAAGGTGGGTGACACTGGAGGCAGGGCCTCCCGGGCGGTAGAAGCCGGGCAGGGGCTCAGGGAGGAAACAATGAGGCCTGAGCTGGGCCGGGGGGGGGGGGGGGGGGGGGGGAGATGCGGGATCGGGGTCTTTTGAGCCAGCCTGGATAATCCACGGGTGGTGGGCAGCTCGAGGGTGGAGATGGCCCGGCCTGCAGCTGGGCGGGCTGAGTGGCCGATAATGACACCATTATCCCCGATGCGGAGTGCGGGCCTCTCCGGTTGGCGAGGAGGAAGGGGGGAGCTAATGGGTTCAATTTGACCCATTTAATAATTTCTTCCTTCATGAATTCAACAAACATTTCTGGAGGGTCCATTATGTGTTAAGCGCTGTGCTGGACGCCTGGCAAACACAGCCGAGGGGGAGAGGCCGTTGTCGCTCGCCTCCCTCCCCTGGGCCCCCCAGCTGGAGCTCCCCTGCAAACAGACGCTCAGGATGCACTGAGATAAAAGGGGCCATCAGGGGATGGTGGCTGCGCCCTGGGGGGCAGGGTGAACAAACAGGCCTTGCAGGAAAGAGAGGAAAGATGGGGCCTTGCTGGGCAGGTAGAGGAGGGGGCTGGAGGCCTTGGAAGGCCACCTAAGCCCAAGGGCCAGGGACCAGCATGGTGGCGACAGCTTGTGCGTGAGGAAAGAGGAAGGCAGAGGATGGGGGGGGCAGTGTGGAGATCCTGGGACCTTGCAGCTAGCTGAGGGTTTGCACTCGACCAGAGCGATAGGGAGCCATGGACTGTTCAGGCAAGAATGCTGTCGCTCCGGGCACATGCCAGGGCTGGGGTACAGTGTGGAGGCTTTGTGAATGGGCCAGTGGGAGTGGGGTGGGTACAGGCCATGGCAGGAGAGGGCGGGGAAGACAGGGCAGGAGAGCCCCAGAGCTCTCTGGGCTCAGAGGTGCAGATCAAGGTGGGTCAAGGGACCCACTGCCTCCCCTTGAAAGACCCATCCAGGAGGCCGTCTGCCCACAGCCTGCGGCCCTCACCACACCTCTACAGTGGGGCAGGAGAGAAGACCGATCGGAGGCCCGCCCGGGCCTTGCCACAGGGCTTGTCTGTCTCCTGAGGGGCCACGGGCCCCAGTGTCCCCTCCAAGCCCAGGACAGAGCAGTGGCAACCGCAGAAAGACCTGTGGGGTTGCTCCCAATAGGGCTGGGGCTCAGTGGAGAGGGCAGGGAGCATGCAGAGCAAGACCCCCCGAGGGGCCGGGGGAAAGGCTTGATGACAGGACACCTACGAAGAGGGGACCCATGACCCGAGGTCGAGGCCCCCCTGGAGCGGCCCCAGGGGTGAGACCGAGCACCTGCCGTGATTTCGGGGTGGAGGTGAGCGGCTCCCGCTGGGAGGCCCAGGATTAGCGTGGATTCGGAGCAGGTCAGGTGCAGGCCTTTGTTCAGACCTGTTTGCCTTTTGTCCCCGCCTGCAGGACGCCTGGGCTGCATGATGTCATTTTAGACGCATTAAAGCTGGAACAGCTCACAATTGAATAATTAATTACACTCGGCTTCAATTGCAGGGACTAATTGACCAGGGACTGCCGGCAGACACCTGGACGGGATTAGCTGCGCACAAAGAGGGCTGCGGGCAGGTGGCGCGGCCTCTCCGGACCCCGGTCCCCGTGTGCGGCTTAATTAAGGCTGACTCGATTTCTTTCTTCTTCCTTGTTGGGGATCTTGGGCAGGGCCGGGGACTGCCTGCGGCTGGGCCCTGGCTGTGGACACGTGTGAGCGGCCTGAGGTCTAGAAAGACGCGGGTCTCGGGGCCCTGGCCACCCATCACCTTCTGTTCCACGCCTGCATCCAAGCCCTGGCTCCGGCCTCGCCTCCCTGGCCCCCTGCACCTACCCACTCTTTACTGTGGTGACCGGGCGTCCACCCTGGCCTTCCACTCTTGCCAGGTGACTGGCCAACACCGTTGACACCAACTAGCTTCTATTGTTTCTCATCTGTTCTTTGTCGTCATCAAATTATTTTCCCTCCCCAAAATGGGACCGTCTGGGGTATGCGGGTGGCAGGGCTGTCACCCTCCCTTGGGGTACAGTGATGCACTCTTGAGCATCCAGGTCTCTCCCACTCTCTGCTTTGCCCTCTGGCACCTTCCCCAGCCCCAGGTTCCTGGGGCCTGTGTCCTGGTGCCATGTTGGTGCCCGAAATACCAGTTGCCCATCTATCCAGTCCCAGCGATCTGTCCACACCCCTCCCCTCCCCTCTGCACTGCCCCTTGAGCTCATTGGTACAACTTTCCCTCGCTTTTCTGACAAAAATCAAAGGCGGCAGGATGTGAATTTCTTGAGATGGCAGGAGGCGACCAGGCAGTGAGTTTTCCTACAACTCTGTGTCTTTGTCCTGAATCTCTGAATGATATCTGGGGGGGAGGGGACGAGGGACAGCAGTCTCCCACCCACGGACAATGGGGCCCATTCTCTCCCTCTGGGGGACTTCCAGAGGCACCTGCCCCGCTGTCCACCGCGTCCCTCCCTGGTGCCCGGCAGGCTGGCAGGGAGAGGCCCCCGAGCTTCTGAGTCTGTGGCCAGCATGCTGGGTCTGCAGGAGGCCCCCCACCCTGTCCAGCGGCCAGGCCACGCGCTGGGGGTGTGGTAATGGGCATGTGGCCAGAACCCTCAGGGTAGAGAGGAGGCACCCTCCTGGGTCTGTGATTTTACCCGAAGGTAAGTAATTGTTTCTGACCTCTGTTTTTATGTGGCACAAGTGGTGTTGCCTCGTAACAGATTCAAATACGGGAGAATACGCGCTCCCCGAAGTCATCGCTGTGAACGCGGCTGCCGTGGCCTCCTCCAGATACATTTGGGCACGTACAGCCATTTAACTAAATATGTACATTTAGTACATTTTTTTTTGGTAACAAATGGGATCATCCAACCCATCCAGTGCCTCGACTTGCGTTTGCTCCCGACGGCGGGCTCCGTGCCTCCCAGGCCCGCACACGCTGCTCTGCCCCACTCCGCCCGTCAGTGGAATAGTAAATGGTATTCCTTAAATGGGTGTCACCACGGTTCATCCACCCATTTCTCTAATGACAGATAAAGAGGTCGCTGCAATTTTTTATAATTACAAATAGTGCCAGGGGAAGAAAACAGGCCCCAAACACCCCATCCATTTCAGCGCTGCCGCGAAAGGGCATTTGAAACGTTACTCCCCAAAAGGTTACACCAATCTACACGCGGTCATGGCATGCAGTTTCAAAACACATCGCCACCAGCGCGGCGACGGGATGGCACGCGAGGCAAAATCCACGCAAATTTTTAACTTAATATCAGACTTGGAGGGAGGCGCTTTGCCTCGGTTCCCCTCAGCCTCGGGGTCCTTCTGAGGGCCACGCCCTGCTCTGCGGGGTAATAATTCTGGGGCGACCGTGACCACCATTTCTCCATGTCGAGGGTCCTGCCTGGCCCTCAGGCTTCTCTTCTATCAACACTGGGCGGAGCTGGCCCTACTGGGTGCTTTATTGCATTTCTTTTTATTTTTTTGTTTTTTGCTTTTATTGATTTCAAAGAGAGGAAGGGAGAGAGACATCCATGATGAGGGTCATTGATCGGCTGCCTCCTGCACGCCCCCGACTGGGGATCGAGCCCGCAACCCGGGCATGTGCCCTGACCGGGAATCGAACCGTGACCTCCTGGTTCCTAGGGTGACGCCCAACCTCAGGGCCACGCCCAGCTGGCTGCATTCCGTAAAGGACCCTTTTCAAGCAGGTAATATGCCTGAGGCGTGGGGGGTGCAGTCTCTTCAACCCAATTCCATTTCCAAGGGCAACCGCTGCTAACCAGTCTAGGAAAGACACCAAAACGTCCCCCTTGTTCCCTCCCCGCCGCTCCTCCACCCCCCGGCAGGTCCTGGATGGTTCTGTGCCGCGGATGGTGTTGGGGGGGGGGGGTGCTCCGAGTCTTCCCACATCTCCCTTGTTGGTGGGAGCAGGACCACCAAGGGAGGCAGGAAGGAGGTTTTGTATTCTCTAGGGTCTAGGTGGCAGCCTCATTACCAGGCCTGCCCTAGCCCAGGGGCAGCGACACTCCCCAGCACGTGCTGATGTGGCCCGCGGGCCGCCCGCCTCGCTGTCCTCCGGCCGTCCTCGGAGTGCTTTCGAAGTAAGCCCCCGGCTTCCAGCACAGTGTCACCGGCCCCTGTCCTAGAATGCTCCGCTCAGAAGCCCAAGTTAATCCAAACGCCTTTCCTGCTGGCTCTGGGCTGGCTGGGGCAGGGTGGCCCTGGGGTTCAGCATCCCCTGCACACGCGCACACACACACGCTGGCAGAACGGTCCTCCAGGAGGAAGTGTTCAGTTTCCACTTCCTAGCAGGGTCCCTCACATTCCCTGCCTCGGTTTCTTCACCTAGAAAGCAGTGAATGATGCCCTTCCACTGACCCGGGCGCCCGGGGCAGGCCCAGGTGGCTTTCCAATGGCGCTCCCGGGCCAGGTTCTGTGGCAGATGCCTCTTCATCACATTTTCTAATCATTTGTGACCCCGGCCTGAATGGCAGCAAAAACCTCGTGCGTCTTGAGGCCTCCTGTGCCTGCACCCCCAACGCAAGCCCCTCTCCACGGCCCTCTGTGAGGGACTAAGAAAGGAGCCCCAGTACCCACCTACCTCTCAGCCCGCGGGAAGGTTACATTCCTCTTGTCACCTCTGGACACAGAGGGTCTCGGTCACTAGAGCTATCAACACACACAGGTCTTCTATGCCTGTTGCTAAACGGGGGCCTGGGAGTCCCCCACGGATGGACACAGAAGAAGCATTTTTACAAATTTGGCATGAAGTTAGGGAGAGAAGGGCCCCTTCTCTCTCTCTCAGCGTTACCAGCACCCACCCCCGGGCAAGCCCAGTCGGGCCCCAGCATCCAACTTTCTTATGTATTTATTTAAACCCTGCCTCATTCCGGAGAGAATTTAGGGCTTCGCCATGAATACCATCTTTGTGTGGCCTCCAGCGCCAAAGGCCGGGAAACCCAAGCCAGGCACGTCTGGAGGTGGGGCCTCCATATGGCCTGAAGGCCTCGACCAATCCTGCGGCGGCAGGGCCCCGCCGTCCAGGGGAGAGGGCCTCCCGGCTGCACCCTGCATCCTGCTGTCCTTGGGAGCCCCTCAGCCCCCTCCAGGGCTCTCTGACCCTGGAAGGAGCACTTGCCAAGTTCCCTTTATTAGAAGATAAAACAAACTGACATTCTCTTTAAAACCCACGGACGAAGCGAGCGGTGCCTTGGGGTGGGTGTGTGTGCTTGACGGTTGCCCTCCGGCTTCGGGCCCTGAGAGCGGTGGCCCTAGGAGAAGGGGTTTGGGGGAGGCCTCCGGCCCAGGCTCTGTGCAAGTCATGTGGCCACTTGGAGGGACACAGCCCTGCCCCACCCAAGAGGGTCACGGCGGGGTGGCAGTGGCTGCACAGGGTGCCTCCTTCACCTCACACCTGCCTGGAGCTACTGCTCCCTCCTGACTAGTCAAGATGTCACCTTATCCCACCTGCCTGACTGTCCCCCAGCATCCAGAGGGTGGCAGTTTGGAGGGATGAACTCAGGTTCTTTGTATTCGGGGTTGGGGGGCACAGCTGGGATCTGGCAGGTTTGGACATAGAAGGTCCTACAGGGAAGGTGAGCATGGGTCGGCGAGCTGCAGCTACCGGGACCTCTGAAAGGAGGTGTCAGGCCCCTGGACCCTGGACAGGATGCTCCCCAGGGGGAACCTCGCCCCTCACCCACAGATGAAGGAAGGGGCTGTGAGTTGGGCTCTGGGTAGCCTTCCCTTCGACCTTTGACCTCTAAATCTCTAAAATGCTTCCCCTCCCAAACCTGGCTCCCCACCAGAACTGTGCAGCTTTCTAAGACCTTCCATGTGAAAAGGGGGCTCCCGGAGACCACGGGGCCGGGGAGACTTCCCCACAGGCTCTCTCCACGGCCGCGGCCCCTATAGCTTGCAGAGGGAATTGAGGGGATTCCATCGCAACTCAAGTTTGTGTAAGGCCCAGTCCCGGCTGGTTATTAATAAGATAATCAGCCTGGCCAGCGTGACTCAGTGGTTGAGATCAACCTAGGATCCAGGAGATCAAGGTTTGATTCTGGGTCAGGGCACGTGCCCAGGTTTCGGGCTCGATCCCCAGTAGGGGGTGTGCAGGAGGCAGCGGATCAATGACTCTCTCATCATTGATGTTTCTATCTCTCCCTCCCTCTCCCTTCCTCTCTCTGAGATCAATAAAAATATTTTAAAAAATAAATAAGATAATCATGTAGGTTCCACAGGGCAGGCAGAGCTGAACCCGGACTCCAGGTGCGTAGGAATTCCGACCCGGCCCCGTCTACTCCTGCGCGCCCGCTCCTCTTGAGCCGGAGCGTTCGGGTGGTCCCGCCACCTGTTGAACATACTTCGATGCCTGTAACTCAAGCAGGGCCTGGAAATAGCTTGGGACATGGCTATCGGTAGGAGGTAGCTACGGTGTAAGATTTAGAAGGTGGGCATTCTTCAGTTCCAAAAGAGAAGCTATGGATTTCAGAGAGAGGCAGGCCTGAATTTAAGACCGTGGGCACAGCCAGTCTCCTGGGGGTCTCGGCACCCCCTTCTGTGGAACAAGGATAGGAGACCTTCCTTGTGAGGTTGTTAGAGCCTCTGGGACAGCCTGGTTGAAAAAGCCCACAGTCACTCACTGACAATGCGTGGCCCCCACAGGATGAGGCCCCTTTCCCACAGCCCCTAGTGCCCAGTCTGCAAACAAGCACCCCTGAGGTCCTGCTAAGACCCTGCCGATGGACCGTGTGCCCAAGAGTCACGTTAGGGCAGAATTAAAGCCACCAGGCTCCCCGCACACAGAATCAGTTATGTGGCTGGAGTCTACGGTCTAAAGGAGTCTACTGCCTCAGAGGAACCTTCTGGAGCCGCCCAGAGGTTATGGGCCATGGGCAGGAGGTCAGAGAATATTCCAAGGTCCCAGGCTTTGGGCCACCTGACTTTCTCCAGGGACAGGGACCTTTCAGGTGAAGACCCTCAACCTCCTACACCTGCCCAGCAGGGAATGAAAAAGGATCTGGGGTGGGCTGAGGGGCATGGGCAGAGCAGGAGAGTCTTCAGTGGTCTTAGCCCCATGCTAAATGTGCACGAATTCCTGACACCTAAAATAGCCTGGGACATGGGACACGGCGCCAGGAAGCTCTCGCTCGGCATCGCGGCAGCTGGTGGCCCCAGGCTGGGAATAAGGAACCATTATTAAGGGTTTCTATGGCTGCATTCCGGGCTGAGACGGAGCGGGGTACAGGGGTCACATCTGATCAGCACTGGCTGTGTGACCTCGAGCATGCTCTTTCCCAGCTCCGTGCCTCAGTTTCCTCAGCTGCGGAAGGACAGTGAGCAATCTCTGCACGATTCCTGTAAACATCACTATAACATGCGTGTGCGGCCTGCAGTTCCTTGCCCTGCCTCTCGCCAGATGGAGGCCCCCACGGCCCCCAGCCCCCCAGCCCCGAGCCTACGACAGGGAAGCCTGAGCCCTGCCAGGAAAAACGGCAGCCTGGGCTCTGCCCGCCGCGTGCCAGCCAGGGACACCAAAAACCCTACTGAGGACAGCAGCTTTGGGCCCAAGTAAATCACAGGCAGCAGAGCCCAGGGTGAATCTGTGCAGAGCCGAATTCTGGGTGGTCTGGGTGGACGGGAGGAATTCAGGGATGTCCTGGAACTTGAGTAGGAGAAAGATGGCAAATTCAGGCCAAATTTGGGAGAAGCGTGTACCTCAAGGCCCCACCACGAATTGGACAAAAAATGTGAACGAAAGAAAAGCATGAGGCCTGGGGGGCTCAGTCGACGTGCCCCAAACCCACAAGTAGTTGTTAGAAATATGGGGCTAGGCCTGCCTGGCCTCAAAGACCCCTCATCTGCCGCAATCTTGGGGAACCAAGGAGTTAGGCCCCAGGAGTCCGCAAGGAACCCTGCGGCTCCTCACGGAGACTTAGGGCACAGCGGACGGACGTGCGAGCATGTCCCGGTCTATTTTCGGGCCTCTGCTGAGGACACAGGAATCCAGGCACATGGGCCCAGGGGCCGGGACCACCTGTCAGATCCTTCCCAGCTGAAGGCGGGGTGTGGATGATCCAAGGCCGGAAAAAGTCAAGGCCACCTCTGCACCTTCCAATTTTAGACCCGCACGTCTCGAGCTCCCGGACACAGAGTGTCCTGCTGGGGACGGCACATGCCCTATTTAGGATAGACCCTTGCCACAGACCCAGGCCAGCATTCCTCCGATCTTTCATTGCCTGTCCCCGGTGCCAGCAGGGCACTGTGGCTTCGTGGACTTATAAGGCCTGGAGGAAGGCGGACAGTTCTTTGGTGGGCCCGCCCCGTACAGGCACACATGGAGGGGCCATAAGTTAGGGCCTGGGGTTCAGGACACCCCTGGATGCCACTCAGCTGGGAAATTTGGGGGGCAGAGTTTTGAGCTCTGAAGGTCAATGAAGGAGACACTCATGGCTGGAGCATAGGATGGCTTCAAGCTGGCCCTTCAGGTCGCCCCATGTGCCAGCTGAGTAACGTGGAAACTCCATAAAATGGGGCCAGGAACCCACCCTATGGGCCTCTTATGGGGATTAACTGACACCCTGGCAGCTCCCGGGCTCGGATGTGTGGGCTCCAGGCCCCGTAAGGCCAAGCCTGCCCTGCCTCAGCTCTGGGCTGGCTCTTGTGACCTGCCGGGTCCTACATGGTGTGTGCTCCTGTGTGTGTGCGTGTTTCCCAGGCCTCACCGAGGCTCAGCAACAAGAGGCACCTTCAGGAACAAATTTTGCCATTTTGTGGGCAGAACCAGGCCCTGCTCTGCCCTCTCCCAGACCTGGTCCCACTCTGTATCTCTGTCCCTGTCCCTGCAAGTCCCCATCCACAGAGCTGCTGTCTCCGGTGTTGCAGAAAACCTATTCTGGGGGGCCTGTCCTTGCCCTGCTGTGTCCACAAGCACCATCTCCCCAATACTGTAGAATGTTCACACGTCTGCCAGCCGTCTGGCCGTGAATGTCACGCCTGCTTGCTGACTTCTCGGCGGTTCTGCTGAGATGGGGTTGGTGGGTTTGTAGCCCCAGAGGCCATGACTGCACAATTTCTTGGTTTTCTGAAGAAAGTGAGGGGGCCATTTTCACAGCCAAACCACAGGGCGCCCCCCGCCGGCAGGTGTCAGCCTTTTTGTCAGGACGAATGGGAGATGCACACTGAGGGCTGTGGGCAGGGTGGGCCCTGGGAGGAGAGAAGACATCACCATAATGTTCTGGTCCAGACAGAGTCACGGGGGACAGGTTGACTCTCCCACGCGAAACGTTCAAGACCACCAGACAAACGGTAGGAGCCACGGGTTTCTCAAGATCCTGGGTATCACCGAAAGTTGGGAAACAAATGAGGTGAGTCCCCCAGTTGCCCCGGCTGACGTCCCTGGGAGACGCCCTGGCTGTGGGGTGGGGAGGGAGCCTGAGGCAGCTGGAACTCTCAGGGCAGAGGGTAGTGAGGGGTGAGAAGGCCCTGGGGCCTGCACACTGCCTGCCTGCCCGCCTGCCGGGAAGAAAATGACCTCAGGCTGGAAAAACCAAACTGCTCAAATCCAGGGATTAAAAAACACACAACCTTAAACCATCCAAAAAGATTAGCTGGAACAATCCCAGCACTCGCACAGGACTGACAATAGTGTCTGTTTCACCCAGCAGCCTGGCAAAACTCATGCTCGCAGGACTTGGACTAGAATTCTCAACAAGGTGTGACCTCGGCAGCGGGAAATAATGATCAGCCCCGGACTGAGCGCCGCCTCACACCTGCCCAGCAAATTAGAGAAACGGGGCGCAGAAGGATCAGACTGTCTCTAGGTAACTTGACTGAATTCCAGAACAAAGCTCAGAATATTTATAGGAACACAAAAACATTCGGCGCGGGAACAAAGCAAAATTCATAATGTCTGGCATCCAATCAAAGGTGGCCAGGCGTCCAGCTGGCTGGAGTGGCCCGGTGGGCTGTGCACCGAGAGGTCGCCGGTTCAATGCCCGGTCAGGGCACACACTGGGGTTCAGGTTCGATCGCCAGCTGGGGCAGGTAAGGAAGGCAACCTATTGATGTTTCTCTCTCTCCCCCTCTCTCTTCCTCTCTCTGAGCATGTCCTCAGGTGATGATTTAGAAAAAACGTGTGCCAGGCATCCAGAGAGTCAAGAACACCTGACCCCCAAGGGAGAGACTAATTATTCAAAACCAACCCGGACCCGACACAGATGTTAGACTTCGCAGAAGAAGATACTGAAGCAGTTATTATAACTGTGTCCCGTATGTTCGGAAGGTTAAGTAGAGAAATGGAAGCTATAAAAACAGAACCAAATTGAACTTGCAGAGCTGCGTGTAAGAGGAAATTACACCGGGTAAGATTATCGCCAGATTAGACATTGCAGGAGAAAGGATAATTAACTCGACAATTTAGTAATAGAAGCTATCTAAAATGAAACACACAGAGAAAATAATCCCCCAAATTAAAATAGCGTCAAGGAGTGGGGGACGGTGTCGAGCCGCTAATATGCAACAGGTCATTGAAGAGCCAAAGGATTGGGGGTGTGTGTGTGGGGGGGAGTCAGAAAAAATATTTAAAGAAGTAATGGCCAACATTCTCCCAAATTTGATGAAAATGATAAACCCTCAGCTGTAAGGAACTCGATGACCCCCAAGTACAAGAACAGGACAAACACTGCACTAAAGCACATCATAGTGACATTGCTCGAAACCAGCAATAAAGAAAAAAATCTTAAATGCAGAGGCAAAAAGACGTGTTACTAGAGGTTACAAGACTAAAAATGAATGCAGAGTTCTTAGTGGACACGGTGCAGACAAGACGACAGAGCAGCAATCTTTAAAATACTCCCCGCCCCCCGAAAAAACCAGCCAACTTAGAATACTTTCACGGACCCAGACGAGCTTCCCTGATACACCTGGTGAAATATCTCCTGAGAACAAAGGTGAAGTCAATTTCCCGATGTACAACAGTTGCCCGAATTCTTCATGAACAGATCTGAACCCCAAGAAATGTCAAGTCCTTAGGGCACAAGGAAAATGGTATTAGACAGAAATATGGTTCCACGCAAATGAAGGAACACCCCAAATGCTAACTTCGGGGGTAAATAGTCAAGGTTGCTTTTTCTAATTTAAATTTCTTTAAAAGATAGCCGACAGTTAAAATAAAAATATTAACGTCCGGCCGGGCGGCGCGGCCCAGCTGGTTGAGCGTGGCCCGTGTACCGGCCCGCGTCGCGCTCGGTCCCCAGGAGGGGGCGCGCAGGCGGTGGCCGGTCCATGCGTCTCCCTCGTGGATGTTTCTCTCTCTCTCCCCGTCTCCCTTCCTGCCTCGTTAAAATCAATAAAAACGTATTTTAAAAATATTAATGTATTATAGGGTTTATAATAGATGTAAAAGTAAAGTGCGTGACCACCGCACAGAGGTTGGGGTGCAGAAATGCAAGTCTGGTGTGACCGGGTCTCACCAGGCGTAAAGCGGTATTTACTCGAAGGCTGACTGTGGTAAATTCACGGCGAACACCATAAACCTTAAGTAATGACTAAAATGACAAAACTGGGAGTCAGGTCCACAGAGGAGGAAAATTGGGATAATAAACATCACGATGAGTTCCAAGAATGCAGAAAAAGAGGGAAAAGGGAACAAAGAACTACCGGGTCAAATAAAAAGCTAACAGGTGTCTGGCTTAAATCTAAGTAAAATCGATCACCCAATTAAATGTAAGTGGTCTAAGCACCCCGTTCAGAGGCAAGCAAGACCCAAAGTTGTTCACAGAAAACATACTGCAAATATAGAGACACAAACAGATTGAAACCTAAAGCATGGGAAAAGATAAACGACGCTAACACGATTCAGAAGAAATTTCAAGTGGCTGTACTAACAGCGGACAAGCAGATTTCAGGGCTAAAAACCACGTTCGTTTTCTAATGGTCGTGGAGTCGCTGACCTAGAGGACACAGCATTCCCAAACCTGTGCCTCTAATAACAGAGCTGGAAAATGCATGAAATAGAGACTAAGAGCCCTGCAAATAGACAAATCTGCGATTACAGTCGGGCATTTCAAGCCTTCCCTTTCGGTAATTGATACAACAAGTGGGCAGCACATCAGTACAGACCGAGGGGACGTGGACAGCGCTACGCGCCAACTTGACATAACTGACATTTATAGAACACGCCGCCCAACAACTGCAGACACACATTCCTTTCAAGTGTACATGGAACATTTATAAAGATAGATCGCATCCTGGGCCATAAAACAAGTATCAGTATATTTAAAGGGATACAAGTCATATGAAGTCTATCCTCTGGTGGAATTAAATTAGATACAGTATCAATAGCAGAAAGATCTCTGGGATGTTGCCAAGCACTTGGAAACTAAGTAACACACTTCCAAATAACTCCTGGGTCAAAGAAAAATAAAAAGGGAGAGTAGAAAGCGTCTTGAGTTAGGAGAAAAATGAAAAAGAATAACAGAACGTGGGGACTGTCTCTCAAAGCTGTACCACGGCAGGAATTTATAGCACCAGATGCCTCTACTAAAAAGAAAAAAAAGATCTGAAAGCAACGACTTCCATTTCCAAATTAACAAAGACAACGGAGAGCAAATTAAACTCATAGTAAGCGGAAGAAATAATTAAGATCAAGACAGAAATCCGTGAACTATAAAACGGAAAGACAATAGAGAAAACCAATGAAACCAAAAGCTATTTCTCTGCAAGATCAAGAAAACTGATAGACCCAGCCGGGTGGACGAGGAAACACAGAGAGAAAACACAAACGGCTAATATCAGGAACGAGAGAGGCGACGTCCCCGCGCCTGCGGCGACTGGCAGGACAGCAAGGGAATATTAAGTGTGAACAACTGTATGCATATAAATTCTGCAGCTCGTCTGCTTTGGAAAATATCTTTGTGAAATCAAACTATGAAAGCTCAGTAAAAAAAATGTCATCGATAATCGAATTAGCTGTATTTATATAGATTCAAGAAATTGAATTTATAGTTAAAAACTTTCCCACAGAGAGAACTCCAGGCCCGAATGGCCTCACCAATGATACCAAACATTTAAGGAAAAAAAATAATACCCGTTCTTCACAAACTCTTTTAGGGGATTCAAGAGGAAGGAATGCGCCCTAACTTATTCTATGAGGCCGGCATTCACCTGATGTGAAAACCACATAGAGACGTTATAAGAAAGAAAACGGCGGACCGGCATCCTTCATTAACACAGGTGCAAAACCCCTGCAGCATTACTTTAGGGAATGGAATGAAACAATAATATCGAAAAAGGAAAATATTCAAGACCAGACGGAGTTTATTCCAGGAAGGCAGGGTCGCTGTAACACCTGATAATCAATGGAATGCACCATAAAGAAAACACACACACACCATAGGAATATTTTAATAGACACAGAAAAAGCATTTAATTAACTCCGGCCTCCATTTGTGATAAAAACCTCACAGTAACGAGGGAAAGAAAAGAACTTCCTGGATGTGACAAAGAGCATCTTCAAAAATCTTACAGCTAATCTCGTATTTAATGGAGAAAGACTCCGGCCCCCCCGCCCGCCCCCCGGAACAATAACCGGACGGGGACGGCTGTTCTCACCTCTGCATTCAACACTGTACTCACCGGGAGCTCCGGTCTGTCTACCGGCCTCTCTGTTTCAAAAGAAGAGAAAAAGAGAGACAAGAAATAGATAAAAGGCCTTCAGATTGGAAAGGAGCAAGTAGAAACGTCTTTATTTGCAGGTGCCACCACCATGTGGGTTGGAAATCTCAGAATCTAGCACAAGAAAGCTCCTGGAGTGAACAAGTGAGTTTCGAGGTGCTGTGGATTACGAGATCAATTAAAAAAGTCAGCCCGGCCGGGCGTGGCTCAGAGGTTGAGCATCGACCTGGGATCCAGGAGATCGAGGTTCGATTCCTGGTCAGGGCACATGCCTGGGCTGCGGGCTCGATCCCCAGCGAGGGGCCTGCAGGAGGCAGCCGATCAATGATTCTCTCGACATTGATGTTTCTATCTCTCCCTCTCCCTTCCTCTCTCTGAAATCGATAAAAGATATATATATTTTTAAAAATCCATTGTTTTTCTGTACACTAGTGACAAAGTATCGGGAATAAAAACTAAAGTGCCATTTATAAAAAAATATGTGAAATACTTATGGATAAGTCTAACAAAAAGATGGGAAAGACTTATGCAAAAGAAAACGAGAGGGCTGTGGAGAGAAATTAAAGGTGAAGGTCAATGGAGAGATAGGCCTTGGTCACGGATAGGAACACTGAGCGTTGTTAGGATGTCACGTCTCCCCAAATTAATCAATAGAGAAACACCATCTCAATCAAAATCCCAGCAGGATTTTAAAAAACAGTCATTGGTAAATTTATTCTAAGCTAATTCTAAAACTCGTACGGCAACGTAAGACCCAGACTAGCCGCCTGGGCCCGTGTGGCTCAGTTGGTTGAGCGGCGTCCTGTGCACGTATGGGAGGCAACCATCGATGTTTTTCTCTCATATGGATGTTTCTCTCTCTCGCCCTCTCCCTCTCCCTTCTCCTAGGTCTAAAATCAATAATAAAAATATATATACATTAAAAAAAATACCTAGACTAGCCAAAGCTACTCTGAAAATCAAGAATGAAGTCCGTAGGCTAACACTACTCAATTTCAAGGCTCATTATAAAGCTGCAGTCATTACAACAGCGTGGCATTGGCACAAAGAGACACCCCTGGCCAGCGTGGCTCGGGTAGTTGGGGATTGTCCCGTGTACCAAAGGGCTGCCCCCGATCAGGGCACACGCCCAAGATGCAGGCTCCGTCCCCAGTAGGCCGCGTGCAGGAGGCAGCCCATCGGTGTTTCGCTCTCACATCCATTTCTCTGTCTCTGTCTCTCTCTCCCTCCCTCTCTCTCTAAAAATCAACAAAAATATTGTTAAGAGAGAGAGAAAATAGACCAACAGTACAGAATAGAGAATCCAGAAACAGACCACACACAGGTACATGGAGTCCTAGTTTTTGACAAAGGTGTGAAAGCAATTCGGTGACGAAAGCCTGGCCGTTGACAAACAGAGCTGGACAGGGAGACGTCCCCGTGCAGGAAATGACGTCCCACGAGTGCCGCACAGCGGATACAGACCACCTCCGAGACCCCAAGGTAAAACCCAAATCTATGAGCAGTCTGGGACAGCACGCCCGCGGGGGAAAACCATCGGGAGCTTGGTGTAAGGTCTCTTAAAGAAGACCCCCCACAAGCACAGGCCGGCACAACGGGCTTCAGCAGAATTAGAAACGTGCCTTCCAAAAACTACCTTTAAGCCAGTCTGGTAGAAAATATTTGCAAAGCATATATTTGAAAATATATGCATCCAAATATAGAAAGACTCTCAACTCCTGACACCTGGCCAAGCGTCATAATAAGAAAACAGAGAACTAGCCCTGGCCCGGTGGCTCAGTTGGTTAGCGAGTCATCCCCCCAGGACAAGGTTGTGGGTTCCATCCTCAGTCAGGGCACATACGAGAAGCAACCAACGAAAGCATGAATCAGTGGAACCACAAACCCACGTCTCTCTCTCCCTCTTTATCTCTAAAATCAATCAATAAAAAAAGTTATGCTGGAAGCAGAGAAATCAATCAAAGCAGGGCCAAATACTTCACCAAAGGAGACGTCTAGATGGCAAGTAAGTTCACAAAAACCTGTTCAACATCAGTATTTTTTAGGAAAAAAGACGTTTAAAAACACAATGAGATACTACTACACAATTATTTAAAAGTTTGAGTGAGAACCAGCCAACTCACCAGCTTCCCATCAACTCTCTGCCTCGTGGCGGAGCGCCGGGGTGAAGGGGGGGCAGGATGTCAGGACTGGGGGTGTCTGGGCTCCCTTCCTGCCCTCCCTGGGTGGAGGGAAGACCAGGGAGGCCCTGGGTCTGGGGATAGAGGTGAGGGAGGGACTGAGGGAGAGGAAGGGAGGAGTGAAAAAGAGCCCAGGTGAAAAGGAGAAATAAAGTCTCTTTTTCCAGGTGTCAACGCCTGACACCTGGCCAAGAAGAGGGGCACAGAGCTGGGAGTCAGCGCCAACCCCCCTGCCCGGTATCCTTGCTCAGGGAGCCATTTCCACCAACACAGCTGCCTCTCATTTCCTTCGGGATTAAGAGGGAATCTGCAAACCTGCTCCCTGGACATTGTGAGGCAAAAGCTAGCGCCCTGGGGACCATTGCATTTAGCTCCAGACCCTGGAGGCCCATCGAGTATTCATGGTTCTCTTTGCATTTCTAGGGGGAGGAAGTGGGGTCTCCCTAGGTCAGCAACGTCCCTCCTCTCCTAGCATTTTGGGGTTCAGCCTCCACCCCAAGCTCTCTGAAGTCTGCCTTACCTTCAGCACAGCTAATCTGGGACAGATAACTAACTCCCTTCACGGGCTACAAAGGGGCTCCCTGTGTCAGCCAGCACCCTCCCTAGTCCTTCCAGCCCCCCGACTCTGTTAAAGGTTGGGAGGGAAACCCTAAAACCGAGTGTGTCCTCTGACCCTCTGGTGGTGACATGGAAATTCCCCCCAGGGCCACCTTCCCACCCCCAGCACATCTGAAAGACGCCAAACACAGCTGGACCCGGTTGCCATGGGGAGCAGGCGGGGAGGGGTTCCGAACGGGGCTGAGAAATACCGCTTTTCATGCTCACACTGCTGCGCTCTTCTCTCTTGTTTTGTGTTGTTTGTTCTTGTTTTTGTTTCGTTTTTTTTTTTTAAGACAAGAAACAAGAATTATTCCTGTAATTGTCTTAAAGGTTAAAATATTATGACAGTTCCCTGATTGGGCTACTGGGAGAATTAAATGAGATGAGGCCCCAGGGAACGTCAGGGCGGCTTTCGGGAGCTTTCTGATGGCACAGGAAAAAGAACTGTCCTTCTGCCACCAGGCTCCTGTGCCTCAGTCGCCCATGGGGAGCTGTTTGGTCCCCTTAGCTTGTCACTCATCAAATCCTGCCTACTGCCATCCTCCACAAGACAGATTCTCTTACGAGGTCTCCAGGGAGGACTTCCATCCTAATAGCATACTTAAGTCTTTTGAGTGGAATTTTTAGTCGTAAAGAACTTTGGGGTGCGATTGTTGTTACAGGATTCAACCTCCCCAGACCTGTCATCTCTGCCCAGGGCTAGCAGGCCCCCCTGAAGCCCACCCCCTCAATGTCAGCCTCAGACCGCTCCCACCCAGGCCCTCCCCACTCTGGGCCTCCAGGGTCCCAGGCTGGGGGGTTCGAGGCTGCCCCCTCCACCTCACCTTGGCAGCACAAAAACCTGGGACAGTCACAATGTTGGGGTCAACCTTTCTGAGGCCGCTGTGGAAGTCGGGTGTCCACGCTTTTCCGGTTTAGGCGTCTGATGCTGGACAACAACAAAAACACGGTGAAATAAATGCCAAGTGAAGACCCCAGAGATCACAGCGAATTGAAGAGAAGACAGCCCTCAGACACCTGGGGTCCTGGATGGCCTCCTCCGGGGGCTTTCCTTGGAGTGTGGCCGCCCAGCTCGGGAGGCAGCAAGGCCGAGGCACAGCTCCGGAGCCTGGAGAGCTGTGAGGGGTGTGGGGGTCTCCCAGCCTGGGGCGACGGCTGGTGGTTCAGCCCAGGAAGCGAAGTGAATGGAAGCGAACACCCTAGGGAAGGGTGGTCTTTGGCCCCTGGGGCAGCTCCAGGGCTGCTCCTTTAAGAAGGGGAGGAACTCACAGGTACAATTCAAGTTTCCCGGCCCCCACCCGCTTGAGCTAGTTTGAAAATGTCTGAGGGCGTGGGAAGGTGGGGGGGTAGGACTGGAGGCTGGCGGAGCCCTGAAGACTGGGAAGTTGGGCCTTAGGTACCCTCCGGGGCCGGGCGGCTGCTTTTTGCTCACCACACTTCCCCTTTGAGCTGAGATGTCTGGTGGCACCGTAGGCCCCAGACCCATATTGGTAGGGAGGTGGTAAGAAGCTTCTCCACCTCGCGGTGCGCAGGGCTGCGGCGCACTGTGCCGTGGGGCGCTGGGCACAGTCCTGCCACTGCTCGCGGTGCTGCTGCGGTTGCCCGGAGCCTCATCACTGGCTGCGCTCGGTTACCCACAGGTGCTGGTGGCCCTCAGTGACCTGGAATGGCCTTGTGCCTTAGTCCACTGCATGGGACTCCCTGCCTCACACATTTTCTAAAAGGCTCGGGGTTGGGGGGCATGGACTCCGCCTCAGGCCTCTGCCTTGCAATCATCCCCAGCGGAGAGCCTGGCTGTAACCGGAGCCGGTTTTCCCAGGTTCGTAGGGCTCAGTCCTCTCTGTGCACTAGATGACCAGTTTGGGATTCTACAAAACCGAAGACTAGAAGACCCATTTCCGAGGTCTGTGCTCAATAAATGCTGTGTCCAATGGGCTATACATAGTAAGAGTGCACAGGAAGCAGACCTGAAATCGGCCTCTCCCAGGTCTGAGGAAGACAATTTAGCCAGAATGACTTAGCCAGTGTCAGTTCAGAGATCTGAGGACCCCACTCTGTGCACCCGCATCAGGGATGGCGTGTGATGAGGAAATGCTGGCTCCCAAGAGTAACTGGAAAATCTCAACCTGACACTGCCCCTTTAAGCCTGCTGGGAGAGCCTCTGCCCCTTTAAGTGAAGACCCATTGAGTTGGGAAAGACTAAACCGCCAAAAGAATTACCATTTTCCCGAATTACCATTTTCCTGAATAACCAAACTGCCCTCCCGCTGCTTTGTAAATGGCTGTCTGCTGTTGACTGAGCACTGGGAGGGGCAAAGGGTCCCCAAAGAATGAGAGCAGACCCACCCCTTCGTCAGAGAGAGTGCATTCTCCTTCCTTCAGCTGCGGGGGCCCTAGAGTTGAGGTCTGGGATTCCCGAAGAGGTTTGGCGCCTGCAGGATTCCCCCAAGACCGCTGGCCCCAGGTGCAGGACTTGGCTGCTGGTAGTTAAAGAGTGAAGAGAGTTTCATGCCTCAGGCCTTAAACAGGGATTGTAAAGTTTGCTGGCCTGTGAGAAGTGACTTCCCATGGGCCGCGGTTCGCCAGCGACCCATGTTTCACCAGTGTCCCGCATTTCACCAGTGTCCCGCATTTCACCAGTGTCCCGCGGTTGACCAGTGTCCCACATTTCACCAGTGTCCTGCATTTCACCAGTGTCCCACATTTCACCAGCGTCCCGCATTTCACCAGTGTCCCGTGGTTCACCAGGGTCCCGCATTTCACCAGTGTCCCGCGGTTCACCAGCGTCCCGCATTTCACCAGTGTCCCGCGGTTCACCAGCGTCCGGCATTTCACCAGTGTCCCGCGGTTCACCAGCGTCCCGCATTTCACCAGTGTCCCGCGGTTCACCAGCGTCCCGCATTTCACCAGCGTCCCGCATTTCACCAACAGCCCCACGGTTCACCAACGTCCCGCGGCTCACGAGTGTACCGCGGCTCACCAGTGTCCCGCGGCTCACCAGTGTCCCACGGTTCACCGGTGTCCCGCGGCTCAAGAGTGTCCCGCGGCTCACCGGTGTCCCGTGGCTCACGAGTGTCCCGCGGCTCACCGGTGTCCCGCGGCTCACGAGTGTCCCGCGGCTCACCGGTGTCCCACGGTTCACCAGTGTCCCGCGGCTCACGAGTGTCCCGCGGTTCACCAGTGTCCCGCGGCTCACCAGTGGCTTGCGGTTCACCAGTGGGCCGCTGTTCACTGATGGCCAGCAGTTAGCCAGTGGCCCACGGTTTGCCAGGGGCTCATGGTTCGCCAGTGGCCTGTGGTCGGCAGCACCCAGCACTGTAATCCTGCACATGTGCTGAGGTTCACCACAGTTCCTCTGGTCTCCCTGCCCCTCCTCTGCCAGACTGTGGTTTGTGCCCATGGTTCACCATGATGCCAGGTTTCACTGGTGTTTGCTCAAATTTCTGATTTTTAGAGTGGTGTGTGGTCATTCTCCAGATCTGGGGGACCAGTTTCTAGCCGCACCCAAATGCCTGGGGTTTGCTCAGTGCTTCTCCAGCCTGAGGGAGTAACCACGCCTCTCCAGGATGACTTAGGTAAATTTCATCCTTAAGGCAGTTCCTGAAAGCCTGTGGAGGATGCTCTGTTCCTTTAAGAGAAAACTCAAAAGCCGGTGAATTCCAGAGGAGGGCTGCGCTCCCCTTGCTGTTTTGCAAATGACTCTCTTTGCCCGAGGCAGGTCCGCCCTGAGAGCAAGAACTTCCTTGAGTGTTAGGGTCAAAGAAGTTGAGTTTGGGGTCTCTGGGGGAAGTCTGGCACCTGCAGCTTCCTCCAAGACCACTAGCTATCACTTTTGCCAGAAAGAGAACAGCCTGCTGTCTGGCTAGGGTTCGCTCATTGCTCGGGGGTTGCCCATTGCCCACAGTCCACCAGTTGCCCGCAGTCCAGGGTACCATCATCCTGCTATGTCGCGGTTGCCACTCCTGCTCTGCCCAAACCCTGGCTTCCTGGCCCCCATGCACCCCATTTACAGCTTCATGGGTCTACACAATTCTCAGAGCCATTGTTCTCATGGGGGAGGCACTGCACACGATCACGTGTACCCCTCAAGGCTTGCTGAAGTGTTTCAGACCTTCGTCTCAACTTAGGAAAATTGTTCAGGGGGGTCCCAAACATCCAGTTCTCCTGCTGAGAGCCCATCTGTACCCTGAATTCTATTCTCTTATGGTATGTGTAGACCAGCTACCCAGTCAGTTTGTGAGAGAAGCCAGTTTAGGATTCTCCATAACTGGAGGACAGGAGAGCCATTTCCTAGCATTGTTGTATTGAATAAGTGAAATAAATGTCATGGCAGAGTTCCTGAAAACATGACGAATTGTATGACTGCACCGCACTGTCCCCTCAGGAACCACGAAGTGCCTGATCCACAGGTGAGGTGTGGGCGACCACAGTGGCTTCCCCACAAGTCTGGGGGTGACAGTGTCACCAGAATGGTTTTGCTGGGGCTGCTCCAAAGTGTCCACTCCGGCCTTCCCGTGCTGGGTGAGGGAGAGGACAAGAAGAGCGACAATTGACCACCTCAGAGCTGTTTTTAACAACCCGCCTCGGGATGCCCTGTTCCTTTAAGAAAAAAAAAAAGGACCAATTTGAGTTGAAAAATCAACTCATCTCCTGAATTCCAAGGGTGGGGCTGCCCCCCACCTGGCCCCGCATTTCGCAAATGGCTCTCCCACTGGCCTGATGTGTTGTTCCAAGAATGCGATTTGCGACATCCTGCTTTTCCAGGCCTGGGGCTTGAGATACTGAGTTTTGAGGTCTGAGGAGGTTTGACTCGTATCTCTAAGGGTGGGCTGCTGGGCAGCTTGCAAGCCAGGGCGATATTCACACCCCAGACTCAAATCAGGGGCTGTCAGAAGTTCGTGGGTCAGGGAGAGGGGAGCGCAATTGCCGCGCTAGGGTCCGCCAGTCGCCCGCGGTCTGCCATCGCCCACGGTCTGCCATCGCCCGTGGTCTGCCGCGTGGTAATCCCGCAGCACTGTAATTGGCCACACTAATCTGCCCTGACCCCCTGGCTCCCCAGATGCGTATCTCTGCTGTGCAGTTCACTGTGATTCCCATGATTCACCATGGTTCGTGATTTCATAGATCTCTGTGATTCTCAGTTTTGAGGGTTATCTACGGGCATTGGGCAACTTTGTGCAAGACTCAAGTATTTGCTGAGAGGCTGCAGCAACATCGCTCCGGGCCCTCGCTCTGCACCTCCCCCCATCTGAAACTGCATTTCTAGAGGAATTGATACTTGACTCTTAGTTGACCCTCCCCCAAGGCTCTTGGTTACTAGTGAATCACCAGGAGGAGGTGGGGGATGGTGGAGTTAGAGGGTGGCTCAGCCTCATCTCCCATTCCCAGGCCGATGACAGCCTTTGGGGCTGCCTGGGCAGAGGTGGTGCAGTCCTGGGGGTCCTGGCAGTGCTCAGGTACGATTCTGAGCCGAGTGTGTTCTCGGGCTTCACAGGCCTGAGCTGCCTCGTGCCGCGTCACTGTTACCGCGGCACGTACACGCAAGCAAGCACGCAGTCACGCACTTGCACCCGCACATTCTGTCCAGGCCAGCTCCGTCCCCATGACGTGGACCTTGGCTTTTCCTAGACACAGAGCTGCTGGGTCAAGCCCTCTGTTCTTCTCAGAGGGGCAATTCTGGTTCCCAGCACTGATCAGAGCCCTGGGTCTTGCTTTTCCAGAAGGGAGGGCAACAAGGCTAACGGAAGAGCTTGTGAAGGAAGACTGGAGTTCACTGGCAAGAGGGCCTGCACCCCCTGGAATGCTTATCTTGCTGGGATAAGGTCCTCAGGACAATTGTGTCCTTTAAACCTTGACGAATTCTCTGCCCCTGACTCAATCCCTTGGGCTCTGCTGTGTCATTCTTGACCTAACTCAACAGATTCTTGTCTTAAGCACAGGAAGTGCGGCAGCCACCCCAGTATGGTGCCCTTTTTCTTTGGACCTTTGACCACTGACATGGGCCAGTGACTCCAGGAGAGACTATTGCGCACCTTGGGCCCCATCCATCCCACGCAATTCCTGAGCCAGCGACTTCCCTGGGGCAGTGAGGACAAAGGCTCGGCGGTCCACAGACTGGCCTTCCCCTTAGCGCCACCAAGTCAGAGCTGGAATGGGGACTAGCCTCTGGGCCTCTGGGCACCCCAGCTGAAGCCTCTGTAAACGTGAAGCATGGAGGTTCTGTTGGGCAGGATTTGGGGTTAAAAATAAGAACACAAATCTGAACCATGATCCTCGAAGTCACGATAAATTGTAAGGGGCCTGAAACAGTTCCCCAGAGATCTCCAAAGACCCCTTCTCACAGTGGTGTCAGATGGGGAGCAGTCCCTTCCCAGGCCCCAGGAGGCAGCTTGGAACAGCCCACAGGATCTGTGGGCCCCTTCTCTCAGCCTGGAGCAGGAGGTGCTGTGACTTAGCCTAGGAAGTGAACACAACAAACTCCCCCATGAATGGGGGTCTTTGGTCCAGGCTGCTTCCAGCTGGGCTTGCTCACTGTTCCTTTAAGAAGGGGGAAGAGCTCTCCAGCCTGGAGTTTTCAGGCCCCCAGCCTGGTCTTGCTAGTTTGCAAATGACTGTGTCTGCTTTGGGGGAGGGGTGAGGCTGAAGGCTGCCCATCCCCCTCTCCTGCTCAGCCAGGAGGGCAGAGGAATGAGCTTCAGGATTTGAGTCTCAGAGGCGGTGTTAGCACCTGCAGGGTTCACCCCGAAACTGCCCGAAGGCTCTTGGGCATGTCTGGCTGACCATGCTTGTCCTTTGAGCAAGTGGAAAGGTGATTTGGGACGTGCAGATGTGTGCCTGGGCTGCTTGGCGGCTTTGAAGAAGGGATAGTTTGAGTGATCTAGCGATTTCGAACCGTTTGTGGGTCTGTGAGAGTCCAGGTCTTTGGCCGCTGCTCCGTGGCTCGCTGCACTGTGGCGCAGCCTGGTTCCCCGTCGGCGCCCGCGGTCCCACGGTGGGCTGTGAATGGGCACTGGCCGCACTCACGCTTGGGCTTTTGTGTACACAGCAATGGCTGACATCGATCCTCAGTGTTGGGGACATCGTGGGGCTGGGGTTCTCAGCACTTCACCGTGACTCCCCGTGGCGTGACACACGCCTCACAACAGCTTGGTATTGCTGAGGGGCTGGAGTGGGAACTGCCGCAGGCCTTTCTCCCAAGTTAGGGAAAGCGAGAGGCCCTCTCTAGAAAGTCAACGCAAACTCACTTCTGCAGGGAGCTCCCTGCACCATGGCGCTGGCTGGGCGTGGGGATGCCTCCTCCTGTGCTAAGCAAGGGACCTTGTAGGCTTATCACATCTGGAGGGGGAGACACAGATAACTCCCAGATTGGAAAGTTGTGCTCAGACAACCCCTATGTTCTTTGAGGTTCTCTGTCACCCATGGGGCCAAGAACTCAGCTCCATGTTCCTGAACCCAAGGGAGATGGTTGACAAGTGACTGCAACGCAACAGGGAGAAATGTCACTTACCACAAATGCCCGGCTGGCGTCCCACAAGCTGTAGCCCTGTGCCTCAGTTTCCCCACTGGTAAACAGGCACGATAAAGCACACATCTGGGTGAGCATTAAATGCGCTGTTCAGAGGTACAAAAGGCCCTTAGAATCCCATCACCTCGCATTTTCCTGCACAGCGGGAGCATTCGTTTCTTCGGGAGTCATTTCTAGAGGAGATGGCAGGGCTGGGAAGTATGTGTGTGTCAGGGTTTGCTCTGTGCTGCAAGAAGGCCCTACAGAAAGTTGATGAGGGAGCCTGTGTGCGCTGTGGTGAGGGTGGCATTTGCATGGTAAGTCTCCCAATAGTTTAGTAAAAGAATGTAAATCTTAGATAAAGAGAAGTCCCTGAAGGACATTCTGATGGGGTCCGGATCAGGCATTACATTTTACTTTCTGCAGCCCCCCCATGGGTGATGCTGGCCTCTGGGACCCAAACTCCCATGGGCCACCAACCCCCCCCCCCCCAGGTGCACAAGGCTGAACCTGGCTGAGCCAGGGTCTAAAGCTAAGACAGACGCTGGAGCACAGTCTTGCTGGGGGCAAGTGAACCCTGGCTCAGAGTGGGAGGATGACCTGGGGTTTTTCAGTTTATTTAGAGGGGATATGGGTGCAAGTGAGAAATCCTAACTCGGGGAAACGCTGTTCTGCATCTGTGCTCCTCTCGGCATGGATTTCCATGTGGGGGGCTGCTGGGCGCCGGGCGCACCTGGAGAGTAGCCTTCAGGCTGAGAGCAGATGCTGAAGTTTTTGGCGTCTTGCTTCTGCCTCAAGTTGCCCCCCACTGGGGCTCGAAATGCAGGCACAGCGTGGCCTTTAACACACGGGAGCCCAGCAACAACTTCTGTGAACGCCCAGCCCCCCTTCCGGAGACCTGCCAGGAGGCCGGGGGCCGCCCAGGAGTGTCCCTGAAAGGCTGCAGTGTCTCCTGGTCCAACACAGACCCTCACACATTTCTTGAGCGGGAGGGGCATGGCCTCGCGGGCTGCCTTCCTGGACCCCAAATCAGGCTCTTAATGCACAACAACCTCATAGATACAGACAGCAGAATGGTGGTTACCAGAGGGGCAGGGGGTGAACTGGGTTAAGGGGGTCAAATGAACGGTTCCGGGAAGAAAGAAACAAGACTTTTGGTGGGGAGCATGCAATAGACTATACAGATGTTGAATGGTCATGCTGTACGCCTAAAATTTACATAACGTTATTAGCCAATGTCACCCCAATCAATTTGATAAATTAATAACTAAACAAATAAATAAAATCCATAAAAGAGTGCAAGAACCCGGGGAGGTCATTGGGTGGGCCGTGGTGCACACAGGGGCAGCGTGTTCTACAGGTTCCCGGGCACCTGTCTCCTGCTTGATTCATTTGGGCATTTTTTTGAGGCTCTGTTCTCAGGGGAGCATTCCTTTCGGTAGTAAAAGAACCCAATGACGGCGTGATTCCCCCGGGCACGAGGAGAGGCGACTGGGCCCGGAAACGGAAGGGCTCCCCAGAGGAGGAGCCTGACCTGGCCCTGCCTGTTGGTCCACATTTCTTCAGCTACATCCCCTCCAGGTGGTAACCCTCCCAGGTGGTGCGGGTCCGCACGTCCTCCAGGCAGCTCCCTCCCAGGTGGTGCAGGTCAGCACGTCCTTCAGACAGGTCCCTCCCAGGTGGTGCAGGTCAGCATGTCCTTCAGAGAAGGTCCTGGGACAAGGCATGTGGACCCTCTTCCCTGTGGAAGCCCCTCCCCAGAGGGGGCTTGAAGTGGGCTTGCCTGTCGCTTTGACCCCTCTGCCCCTCGCTTTGACCCCTCTGCCCCTCGCCTTATCTTCATCTCTTTACTTTCTGCCCCTGCTGTCACCTGGCTTTTTTTGCAGCCTGGTGGGACAGGCGGCTTATACATGACCAGCTACCTCCCGACCCCCTCAGCCCAGGCCCACTTGGGTTTCTCCAGATTAGGGCCCTGACTTGGGCTGTGAAGCCAGCCACAGGTCCGGCCTGGGTCTGCGCGGGCTGCTGAGGCGTGCGTGGGGGCCCAGAGCGAGCCCCTGAAGCGGGGGCCGGGGTACACACTGCAGCCTTTCAGGGCCGCTCAGGCCGGGCAGCCAGACAGTTTTGCTTGGATCTCTGGGGCGGCCACGTGGCCATATGTTCAACGCTCTGAGTTGTCTGTGCCGGGAGCCAGAGAGTGACTTACAGCCCAAAGCGGGATCTGCAGGAGTTCTGCCGTGGGAGGCCCCTCAGAGTAAACACTGAGATTTCTGGGAAACGTACCTAAGGCCAGACTGTCGGGAAGGGACGTGGGCCCAGAATTCCTGATACTCGGAGAGTGGCGGGCCAGAGGTGCCAGCTTTCCCCAGCATCCCAGCCCCCTCGGCTGGCCCTTCTGGTTCAACAACAATCCCCCCCTTGTCGATCCCTCCCCCAGGGAGAGTGGGGGGCACTCACTGCTCCCAGGGCCTGGACTGAGCTCCTTGTGCACCTGAGGCGGGGGCAGAGGCAGCCAGAGCCCCGCCATCACGTGGAGGGCGCCCAGCCCAGCGCCCTGAGTGCCTACAGGCCGGGAACTTGTCCCTCTGCTTGTCATTTCATCCCTAACTCTTGAAACAGTGCCAGCCCTCCTAGGCACCTAGTGCTTCTTTCTTTTTCTTTCTTTCTTTCTTTCACCTCTTTACTGAAACCTGGTTTAGGTTTATGTTCCAGTAGATCTAGTGTCATCTTTTATTTTTATGTTTTTGAATTTTTAAAACCTTATTGTTGAGAGTGCCCCCTCCCCCCATTGCCCATCTCCACCTGGTTCCTGCCCTGCCCCAGTCCTTCACTGCCCTGTTGTCTGTGTCCATGGGCTCTGCGTATATGCATATAAGTTCTTTGGTTGATCTCTGCCCGCCCTCCCCTTCCTTCTGAGATTCCTCAGTCTGTTCCATGTTTCCATGCCACTGGTTCTATTTTATTCGTCAGTTTATTATGTTCTTTAGATTCCACATATGAGTGAGATCATGTGATGTTTGTCATTCTCTGCCTGGCTTATTTCACTCAGCATAGTACTCTCCAGGTCCCTCCATGCTGTCCCAGAGGGTACGAGACCCTTCTTCTTTACAGCTGCGTAGTATCCATGGTGTGAATGTCCCACAGCTTTTTATCCACTCATCTCCTGATGGGCACTTGGGCTGTTTCCAGATCTTAGCTGTTGTAAACTGCGCTGCTATGAACATCGGGGTCCATAGATTCTTTCTGGTTGGTGTTTCAGGATTCTTACGATCTATTCCTAGAAATGGGATCACTGGGTCAAATGGCAGCTCCATATTTAATTTTTTGAGAAACCTCCACACTGTTTTCCACCGTGGCTGCCCCAGTCTGCATTCCCACCAGCAGTGCACCAGGGTTCCCTTTTCTCCACACCCTCGTCAGCACTTGTTTATTGATTTATTGATTTATTGACGGTAGCCATATTTTATTGTTTTTTTAATTTTTAACTTTTCAATTACAGTTAACATTTAATATTATGTTAGTTCCAGTGTACAACACCGTGGTTAGACATTTCTATACCTTACAAATGACCCCTACGGTAAGTCTGGTACCCCCCTGACCCCACACATAGTTATTGCAATATTATTGACTGTATCTCCTACCAGCAAGTGTTTCTTGAACTGAGTGAATGAATGCCTGAATGAAACTATCTGGAATTCACTTTTTAAAGTCGACAAAACTCAGGCTAAAAGTGCAAAACCTCAGCTGATTTTTGGAGAAGGCAGCTGGTTTTAAGTGGTGCCCGGCCTGAGTGTGCCACCTACTAGGTGACTGGCTCAGTCAGAGGCTCCCCGTCTGACTGTGGACGGCTACTTTCCCTGTCCTGCCGAAGGATGCAGGAGGTTTTTTGTTTTGAATGGTCTGTGAGTCTGTGTTGTTCTGTGTACAGAGCAAACCTGTGGCATGAGTATTATTTTCATATTTTGCAGAGGGGAAACAGAAGCTTAGTGGGGTGAAGAGGGCAGGACCTTCCTCAAAGGGCTGGGGTTCCCAGAAGTCTTCCTGAGGCCCTCCCCCCTCAGCAGTTCACAGAGGCTGTGGTGTCTTCAGGTTGGGGGCCAAAGGGAGCCGGCAGGCTCCGGAAAGGTGGCTTCTGTTTGCTTTTCTTTATCATCAAATGTACCGGGGCAGCTCCGTTTACCTAAAGGCAGGCGCCTTTAAGCTCATCCTTTCAGCAAACACCTAAAGGGTATGTTGAACATTGAGCCCGAGTCTCCGAGGGCAAAGCATTTGCAGAGCGTAAGCCTGAACAAGCTGGTGGGCGAGATGAGGGCAAGGCACTGCGGGGGCCTGTGGCATCCTGCAGGGACCCCAGTTGCCCCCACTGACTTGAATGGTCAAGTTACCCCGAAGAAGGGGAAACGAAGGTTTTTGGTGGGCTGAGGCTACAAGACGCAGCTGCCCCCCGGCTCTGGACACTGTACACAGTGGATGCTGACCAGGGCTCCTGGCCCCCTCCCCCCAGAGGCTTTGCCACTGCCCCAATCCCAGACTCTCAGGTACCCAGAGGCTCGCAGCTCTCCCTCCCAGGCCCGGATCTGTTCCTCCTGAGTCACGAGGCTGTGATAGAGGTTTCTTGTTCTGCATTCCCGTGGGAAAGGCGGCAGAGTCAGATCTGCTCTCCCTGGGGGCAGCTTGGCCGCCTGCATGGGATGGGAGGGTGTCACCTCTGTTTTGAGCACCTACTGGCTACCCAGGCTTCCCTGTGATTTAACCTTCTCCACAACCCTGTGACACAGGTATTCCTATTATCCCCATCTTACAGATGAGGAAACTGAGGCACAGAGAGGCATAAGGAACTCACCCAAAGTCACGTAGTTAGTAAGCGGTGGTATCAGAATTTGAATCTGGGTCTGACATCAGAGCCTGCATTCCCACATGCCTCCCTCACTAGCTGCCTCCTCGCCAGGCCGCGGACTGCTGTGTCCTGACAGGTACAGGGGGGAGACAGGTCCCGTGTTCAGAGACATTTGTATCTGGAAGAGCTATTTCCCCACTGAGCTTGCAAACTGCATCTCAGGCGCCAGACTCTGAGATAGGTGGCCTTACCAGGGGAGGGAGTTGGCCCTTGTCGGTGGTGGGTATGGGGGTTACTGGGGTAGGCAGCAGTGGTGGGGGGCCAGCCTGGCCCACAGAGAGCCCATGAGGCTCAGAAAAGAGGCCGCCAGTGGGAAGCCTACTCCTGTTTTCTCTCTGATCCGTGGTGGGGACTGGCGGAGTCCATCCCCCAAAGTGCAGGGCTCAGCAGCCTGGATGTTTTGCAGAGCAGTGTTCAAGGCTGCCCCACCTGTGTGAGAAGGGCAGCCATAGGTGAGGGTCAGGGCAACAGGCTGCCTTTGATCTTTGACCGAGTGGGTCTAGTGGATTTAATATATATATTTTAAATGACAAATTTAAGCTTCTCGTAAAATAAATGCAAACATTGAAAACGAGAAGGTTTCTTCACCCACACTCCATGTCATGTAGCTGGGCTCACACGTCAAATACAGTGCATGATTTTTTTTTTTTGAAGATCTAATTGGCTTTATTACTGGGCAGCATCCCATCCAACAACAAGAAGGGCCCTCCTAGGGGCTGGACACAGTGGAAGGTTTTTATAGGAAGAAGGTGAGGCAAGGGGGCTTTGAACACAAGAAAAAGATTATTTTTACCTTTACTTACTTTCAATTACAGTTGACATTTGATATTATTTTATATTAGTTTCATTTGTATAGCACAGTAATTAAACAATTATATATTTTACAAAGTGTTCCCCCCTGATAAAACTAGTACCCATCTAGCACCATCATAGTTATTACAACATTATTGACTATATTCCCTGTGCTGTACTTTATATCCCCCTGCAGCACCCGGTTTCCCCTCCACACTCCCATTTAATCTTCTCACCTGAAGGAGACATTTATCCCCATTCTAGGAATCATGAAAATGAATTTCAGAGAGGTTAAACAACTAACCCAAAGCACACAGGCAGCGAGTGGACTCGCACCTGAAGTCTGATCTCAGGGCTCAAACCCTCAACCATCAGGTAGGGCTGCTGGTCTACCGGGGAGCTGGGAAAGAAAGCCAGCAGTCTGCCTTGTGACTTCCTGAAGTTGTCCCTTCAATTCAGGTGCCAGGAGTGACAGGTGTGACCAAATCAAGGCAGCATAGGCCACTGCACAGAGTGGCACTTGCCTGCATGCCACACTCTGCCCTGGGTTGGTTTCTTACCTTCTTTTTTTTTTTTTTTAAATATATCTTTATTGACTTCAGAGAGAGGAAAGGAGAGGGAGAGAGAGAAACATCAATGATGAGAGTCATTGATTAGCTGCAGCCCACAACCCGGGCATGTGCCCTGACCGGGAATTGAACCCTGATCGCCTGGATCCTAGGTCGATGCTCAACCGCTGAGCCACGCCCGGCGGGGCTCTCACCTTCTTTCATCTCCTGGATGGCACTAGGTGGTAGAAGAAACCATCCCATCTCTCCCGGAGGACACTCCACGTTCCCCCTAAAGCTTCTCATTTCCAGATGAGTTCCTGAGCCGGACGTCACCAACCTAGGGTCAACGAGAGAGGAAGGAGGCATGCCCCGTGGAACCTGCCCTATAGCCTCTTTGTGCATGGGTGTCTAATTGTGGGGTCCCCTGGGCACCCTTGACTCTCCAGTGGTGAGCTGGTGGCCTCTGGGTCACCGCTGACCCAGCAATTGCCAGCCCTGGCTCAGGGAGGCTGACTGTGGGCTCTGGGAGGATCCAGACCTCGAATGTTTAAACTGAAAGCATGCCTGGAATCGGCCCCTTCCCCTTGCGGTTAAGAAGACAGGTCCCTGCTGTAGCCCTGAAATCTAGTACAAACAAATGTCTTCTCTTGGAGCCTCTTGGGTGGGGTGGCAGTTTTTCAACTGTCAGCAATCTTTTAGGACTTTTTTTTGCATTTTTTTTTTTTTTTTTAAAAAGCAAACTTTCCAGTCCTGTTCTACCTGGAATACATTCTCTCCTCTGGGGCCCCTCCCCAGGCCTCTGCGTTCTCTGTCAACACCGTAAAGCCAGCCCCCTCCCTAGCCGCGGGCGGTTGAATGAAGCAGTTCTTTGCTCCACCGAAGGAAATATTTCCATGGAGTTGGGCCAAGAAAACCCCTTGCTTGAATCCGGGGCTGGCCCACGCCCAAAGCGAGGGGGCCCCATAGGGGTGGGGCTGGTCGACGTGGCCACGGTTTCCTGGTGTCAGGATGTGACTTCTTCTAAAACCCAGCCCAAGGCGGTGGCCTGCTTCGCCAAGACCCCATTCTTGGCCCCATCCCTTAGTACATGGATTTTTCTAGGCCCCTCCTACAGGAACGAAACCAACGAAGTTCATTTCTTGTTGTCATTCCCAGCTTGGAATTGTTCATCTCTGCGGGCGGGTTCAAGAACCTCTCCAGAGGTCTGGCGTGGCTGTGGGGCTGCCTCCAGGCCCCCCGTTGGGCATCCCGCCCCTGCTGGAGCCTCTGTCGGGACTGTGCCTCGAAGTACTCAGAAGGGGCATCCCGAGTCTCTCGATTTTTACTTACTTACTGAAAAATATTACGTATTTGAGGTCCTTAAGGAAGAGGCTTACGTGGTCAGCCTTCTTGGATCGTTGCATTTTTTTTTTTTTTTAAAGTACATTGTGAAAGCAATATATGCCGGTAGAGAAACCCATAAAAGTAGAAAGAAGAAACATTACCCAGAATCTACTTGTCCAGAACAACAAATGGATTTTAGGGGTATTACGGGGTAATTGTGGGGGTATTACCTTCCAGGTCTTTTCTACCGGCTGTAGTCACAAGTGTCCCTAAAGAGCAATGCTTACGGTCTCCCATGTACCACCGACCCCAGAGTCAAACGCTAGCGCTGCCTGGAAGCCCAGCGGTCTCCCGGGAAGTGAGCTTTATCCTTGCCTTGGCCTTTTGCAAAGGCCAAATTTTATTTGTCTTTTAATACCTACAATTTGGCAAACTCCTCTATGCAAAGGTTGGTGCTGCATCCAGAATTCAGGTTTCAGGGGAGCGGCGTGCTCCTGACATCGGGGTCCTGGGTAGAAGTCCGGAAGTGCGCAGGGGGCCACGGGCCCTGGAGTCGTGACAAGTGTCCCTAAAGAGCAACGCTCACTGCCCAACCCCAGGATCACGGCACACGACAGGGACACCCCCCCCCCCCAAATCCAACTCGAAGGGAATTTGGGTATGAGTTGAATTTGGATGAGCCAACAGGAGTAAAAAGTGAGCCTCCCATCACACAAGTCCTTAAATGCCAAGCTGAAAGAGGTTAGACTATTCTGATGGCAAAATCCACTTCCCGAAGGGCTGTGTGCATTGGCGTGCATTCTAGAAGGGCGCGGCCGATCCCGGGCCCTAGGAGATGGGACCGTTGTTTGACACCCAGCCCAGCAACTGGAAGGAGTTGTGGAGGAGGGCCCAGGGAGGTCTCATTTGGAGGGGGGGTACCTGGGAGGCTGAGGAGGCCTGCTGGAGGCGTGGGCACCCAGGGGACGCTGTTCTGTAAAGGCTCTCAGTATGGTTTTGAGAAGAGAGCACACTGACCGGCGCCCGGGAGCTGGATAGAGGAGGACCTTGTCCTCAGTTCATGGCTGAATCTTAGGGCGCTTGTACACTTGCCCACAAGTATGTACATGTGGACAGGAGACCGCTCACACGGCTTTTGAGGGTTCCCAAGCATGAATTTAAAAAAAGAAGAAAAATGTGTGCTTTGAATTAGATCTACGTGAAAAAAAAAAATAAAATAAAATAGGCAGCAGCTAAGCCATGCGTCTGGGACACTGGCTTCCCTCCAGGGCTCTTCAGCAGAGTTGGGTTTCAGCATGCACAGAAAAGAAAGCGGCCATTCCTCAACCTGGATTTCCTTGTCTGTTTTGCCCTATAGATATGAATCTGAGCCCTCCGAGGTCTTTTTCGAGCAAGGAAAGCACGCCCGATACCTCTCCCACGGAGGAGCCGTTGGGATCCAAAGATTACCATGGATTGGCTCTTTCAAGTTATTTCTTCCATTGCTTTGGACCAATAAATATTTTAAAAGTTGGGTTCTGAGCTCCAGAAAAGCCAACAAAAACACTTAAACATATGGATTTTTTTTTTTTTTTTTGGTATCGTGGTTAAACCGCGCTCGGCGGGATCCGTTTACAGCGGCCTTTGCTTTTTCTCGCCGCCTTTTCTTTCTCTATCTCTTTCTTTCTTCCTTCCTTTCTTTGAGGAAGCCAGAAGAATACACATGTTGCCATGGAGTCCTGTTTAAAATAAAATACAATGGAAAGAAAAGCAGGCTGATGAAGTAACCACATGGGCTGCGGGGCACACCTGAAACTAATTACTGTCAGGCACAATGTTCTGGAAGACATTTGACTCGCCTGATGTATACATTCAAATCAAGCAAAGCAGGGCTGCGAGGCTCCTTGGGGACCATCTTGTCCAACTCTTTCCTTTTTCCAGATGAGGAAATAGGGGCCCAGAGACCAGGGCCTGGACCTCAGCCTCCCAGCGAGGCGGGGGCAGAGCTGGGATTCAAACCCGCCGCCCTTGAGTCAGAAACACATCCTTTCAGGGGTCCCCTACCATGGCCTGCCAGCTAAGACCCTGGAAAGGCGGAGTAGGGTTTACTGGGAACCTCGCAGCAGCAGGCGGAGGAGCCAGGGAGGCCAGAAAAAAAAAAAAAAAAGCAAAAAAAAAAAAAAAAAAGCAGAGAGGCTGACTTGGCGCTGGGAGGCCCAGCTCCCCGCGCGGGGCCGGGCTGTTGGAGAGAGATGCGCGTTGCATGTCTGGAGTTTCTCCTTGCACAGGGCCTCTCGGGGGCCCCCAACCAAGGCCGGGGGCTCCTCCCAGAGTGTCAGCTCAGGATCTTTGGGGCCCGCAGAGCTGATGCCAGGAGGCGCTGCCTCCACGACCAGACCCCGGGGACCCCGAGTGCGTGACCACTGACGCTCCCTGCTGGCTGCCGGGGCTCCCACCCAGGCCCCCCCCACGCGTGGAGGGCGAGCTGGAGCCCCCGCCCCAATGCAAGCCCCTCTCCTCTGCCCCGGGGAGGCTAGCAACTCGGCCTGCTGGCGTCTGATTGGCCGCGCCGGCTTGACGACAGGGGCTCCTGGCCGCTGATTGGCCCCCGCCGGCTGCGGCTGTTTCCTAGCTATTAATACCGCGGCTAATAAACGTCCTCCTGTTGATTGGGAAGCTCGGAGCCATGATTTTTCGAAGCTTTCTTGACGTCGGTGGTCGGTGCGGGCCTTCCTGCGGGGGGGCCTCTAGTCCCTGGGGCTCCTTGCATGCCCCCCAGTCTCCCTCCCACACTCTGACACGTTAGGGTGGACCCCGGCCGTGAACCCCAAAGCTCACTTGATCCCCAGCGCCCGTGCATCTATAAGCGAGGCGCCCCCCCCCCAAGGCTCGGGGGCTCTGGTGGCCCAGTGGCCCACTTTCAGGTCCCTGTCACTAGCCGTTGGCTTTGCAAACAGCCCTGTCCCTCCATGTCAGCCCAGACCACCCCGCAGGGTCGGAGGGCTCCCTCGGAGGCCGCTTCCAGTCCCCTCCTAGAAGGGCGCGGGGGGGGGGGGGGGGGGCGCTGTTCCAACTTGATGCCTCCGCGGGGCCCCTCTGCCTTCTCCCCTTTGGGACCCATCACTCACTGTCACCCCTCTCCTGTCGCCAGGCGCTTCCCCCCGGCCCTCCCGGCTGCCACCCACCTGTCACCCTAAGATAGATCCTGAGGCCCTGGCAGCAGCGTTTTGACCTTTGCGAGAGGACGTTTGATTGACGGCCCTGCCCGCCGCGCCACGCGGGCCCCGCGCAGCCCCGAGGGCGCCACCTGTTAGGGATCGGTCCCCGTGCCCGGTCCCGGCGCGAGGCCGCGAGCCAGGCTCCGCCGCAACATGTGTCGCTGCCTGTTTCCCGGGCGGCGCGGTGCGCGCGTGCGGGTGTGCGCGCGTGTGTGTGCGCGCGCGTGCGTTTCACAGCGTACGTGTGGGGGAATCACCTCAATTTGGGGGGGACCCCCATGCATCTCCAAGTGGGACACAGAGCTCGGAAAGTACTGTCCCTGGAGGGACCAGGCTCACGCGCAGGCTCTTCCTACGGCCCCGTTAGGGGGCGCCTCCTAGTGAACGTGGAGAGACGGACCCCCTGGCAGAGGAGGGGGCCCTGCGGGGTGCTGGGTACACGGGTCGTAAGCAGCCGCGCCTGGACTCGAAACCGTTTTTTGTTTTTTTGTTTTTTCCTCCTGAGTCGAAGGTGCTGTGCCCAATCTCCCGTGTCAAAGGGTAACCAATCAGAGATGGGTGGGTGGGCTAAAAGGGGGCGACAGCGGACGACTTACACTTGGGTAGGGGTCATCTTGCCCGGGGATTTTATTTCCCAGGACAAGACGCCGAAAGCCTCATCCCCCCCCCCCCCCCAAGACGCTTTCTCTAGTAGAGGTTCCAAAACAGCCAGGTGCGTGATCGGTTACCCCCGGAGCCCAGCTTTACCCGAGCCCCCCCCCCGCTGCCCCCCCCCCCGAGAAGAAACATCCCCGGTGCCCCTCTCCTAGGAAATTGTGCACACAATTCGCCCTGCTGGGCGCGCGGGGCCCGAGGCGGGAAAAAACACCCGTGAGCACAGGGTGTTGGTCATGGCGGCGAGGGGCACTGCGGCAGAATTTTTTCCTCTCTTCTTTGCTGCAATCTGGGTGCGGCTAGAGCAATTTGTCATAGAATCTGGGGGGCTCATTTTTCCAGCCAATCGCTTTTGGAGAAATGAGCGCATTGCAGCAGAATGCGCTGACGTCAGAGACCACCCCTTCTGCGCCTCCATATAAACCCCACCCAGCCAGCCCCTAGCGCAGACGGCGACGAGCTGGGATGGAGCGCGCCTTGGCTCGCTGGCCTGGGCCGCAGCTCCCCCCGAAGAAGCGGGGCGCCCACGCGAGAATCTGCCCGCCAGGTGAGTGGTTGGCCATCCTGGCCCGAAAGGATGCGCAAAAGAGGCGCTACGCCCTCGCCTGGGCTGGGCGCTGCCCTCCTGGACATGCCGAAGGACAGGCGCCGGGACCTTCTCCAGAAGGTGGCCAACCTCGCCTGGTGCCGAGCGTCGGCAACAAAATGCTGTCAAGGAGGGGAGATCTCGAGGCCCGTTTTTTTTTTTTGTTTGTTTGTTTTTTTGTCTTGTGGGGGAATCAGGACCCCGTTTCCGTCCAGTCCTTGAGGGTGGGCAGGGTAGCGGGGGCTTAGCGTAAGAGGGGCGGGAGGAATCGCACCGAGCCCGTGGCGGAATCCCGCGTCCCGCACCCACTGGGGTCCAAAATCCAGATTTTCTGTGTTTCGAGCTACCCTTTAGAATCGCGAATGGTGGGAGAGATGGCGGCCGACGCATTCTGCATGCCCCACAGAGTAGGGGGGAAGAGCACCCGAAGAGAAAGGTCTCCTGGGCAGGTTCCCCCCACCCCCTAGTTTGTGGCCAGCTTCGTGGTGGCCTGTGGGCGTGAGGAGTGGAGGTGCCCGTCGGCGAGGGATTCCCAGCGCGAGCGCACGGGCTGAGCGCCCAGCCAACTCCAGGCAGAAATGAAGAGGAAGATCCTCACTGATCCCTCCTGGTTTCACCCCCATAAGCCTCCTCCGTGGTGGAGAGAGGGAGATGGCGCCCAAGTGCAAACCTTCCAGAAGCCCCCTGCCACCAGCTCCCCGGGAAGGGCGGCGGGAGGGACGGCCAAGTAGCCAGAGGTCTTGGCAGAGGAGATAAAAGGGGGGTGGGTTGGCCTGGAGAGAAGGCCCTGTCCTTGGGTCTGGGAAGCGAGAGGGAAGAGAAAAATACGGAAAAGGGGGTGTGTTTGGGGGGGTGTCTGGTCGCTGGGAGCTGGGGATTGGGGTCGGAGGGTCCTTTCGGCTTGCGTGATGGTCTCTGGAAGGTTCTGACATGTGGCGGGCTCTTGATTTTTGATGAAGTCGCCGTGTGCCGTTTCCTTTGTCCCTGTCAAGCCCCCCCATGCCGCCCCCTCCCCACTCGGGGCTGGCGGGCTGTGTGTGTGTGAGTGGGGGGGGGCGCTAGCGGGTTGCTACGTGGCAGGTTTCTGGAATGTTTTCTCGACGGCCGCCAGAGGGCGCTGGCGGCACTGCGGAATTTTGGGGGGCGGGGTGGGGAGGGGAGGTGGCCTTTGTTCTTCTGCTGGAGAGGGGGTCAGGCGTGAGATTTACTGGAGAATTCTGGATTCGTTTACCGAAGGGGGAAATGTTTTAAGATCCCTAGGTTCACCGGGGAGCGGCTGTAGGGTTCGCGCTGGGCAGAGATGCCGTGAGCCACATTGGTTGCCTGTCTTTTAGGGGGTTGTGGAAGTGCGTGGACACCGGTTAGTTTAATTTGGTTTTGGGTTTGTGGGTCTTAGGAAGGTGTGGCTCATTTGAGCAGGAGGAAGGGGCCATAAAATAGTTAATTAGGCGCCGTTGTGCGGGGTCTTGGAATTCTTGCTGTGGAGAAGGGAGGCTAGATTTGGGGGGGCAGTGGTGGTCTGGATGACTTTAGATGGTTTTGGCCGCCTTTAGTACTATTTTCTAGCAATACCATATTTTATATCATGTGTTCAGAGACCACGGAAATGAGTGAAAATGTTGTACGGAGAAGTGGGCCTTTAAAATTTTAATTAATTTATGTTTAATTGGATTTGCCGAAGGTAGGTCGGGGCCAAGCTTTCTGTGTTTTCACTTATTTAAAGTGGGATCATGTTCTGGAAGGACCCTTATGGCGATTGTTTTCTTGATATCCTCGTGTCTCTTTAGTGATCTCCACTGTTGCGGGGCACAGAAGTCCCTCTGGGCGGTTTTGTAGAGCGTGCTGCCTCATGTCCACAGGTGGATCCTGGCTGGTGATGGCGGGCATGCATTTTAGGGGACATAGTGGCCATGTGCGATGGGCTGGGGTCGGCTGTGCCCACCTTCCTAGCCTGAGACCTGTTGGGCACCCCATCTCCCATCCTATGCCAGCTGTTGCCCTGGCAGCTGCCGGCCAGGCACAGGAGGAGCCAGAGGCTCCTGCTGCACCCTCCTCAGGTGGCTGTGCTCTTGGGCTCTAGAGCTGACTGCGCGCCCCCTAGCGGTCTGTGCTTGCAAATGTTCTCAGCCCGCCAAATCAGGCTTGAGGTTGCGCCTGCGCACACAGTTAACACTTGTGTCCTGTCAATCAAGTCCTCCTTACCCCCTCCCACTTCTCTCCCTCCTCCCCTTCCTCTTCCCTTCCTCCTCCCCCTCCCATTTCTGCTCTCCCCCTCCCCCTCCCATTTCTCCTGTCCCTCCTCCCCCTCCCATTTCTCCTCTCTCTCCTCCCCCTCCCATTTCTCCCCTTCCCCCCTCCCCTCCTGTTTTCGTCATTCCTCCTTCCCCCCTCCTCTCTCTCATTCCTTTCCCCCTCCTCTTCCTTCCCTCCCCCTCTGGACCCCTCCCTTTTCCCTCCTGACCCCTCCCTCCTCCTTCCTCTTCCCCCTCCCCCCTCCTTTCCCTCTGAGTGCCCCCTCCCTCTCTCTGCTGTTCCCGAGCTGGCCGTTAGAGGTCATCAAGATGGTTTCTAATCTGGCCCCCTCCCATGCCATAGGTTCTCTCTTCAGGGATGACATCACCATTCACCTCCTCGTCTACAAGGCCCACCTGTTGATGAGCCGTGCTTGCTGCCACACCTCCACCGAATGGTATGCAACCCCTCCTTGTGGCAGTTTATGGACAACACAGTGGCCCAGTCCCCACCCCTGCCACCCTCCTCCCCCCACCCAGACCCATTAGCAATTAAAGGACAATTTTAAATTTTAACTAATTAGTTTTAGTTGTAATTAACTCATTTAAATTTTAATTAATACCTAGACTTGGGCTTTTAAGTGGGCCCTCTAACCTTTGATCAATTGCAGAGGATGCCAGGAGCACCGATCCCTGGGTCCCACCAGCGTACCAAGCAGCCACTGGCAGAGACCCCCCAGGACCAGAACCAGGACCAGGACCAGGACCAGGACCACGGAGGCTGAAGAGGACCAGAACTGACCGGCCAGCTGTTCCTCTGGGCTAAAGACTTAGACCAATGCCCTAGTGAGGGGGCATTGGGCACTAACCCCCTGACCTTTGCTACGCTTGTGCCTGTTGCTATGAATAATTTCCTGTAAGTCTCTGCTTGTGTTAATGTGCCAGCGACCTGGAGTGTTTCCCTCCCCAAGAAGGTGTCAGTCTTTCTCAGCTGACCCTGTTGCTGCCCATATGATGTCCTGAACGGAAGGTTCCCTTTGGGAACTCCTCAGGAGGGGGACCTGGGCCAAGGGCCCCGCCAGCATCACGCTGGCAATTCCAAGGCCCAGGTTGGCTTCTGGAATGGGGAGCATGAGCCCTGACGTCGTGGGCATCCCCGCCTCTTTTGGGACCTCTGTGTCCCTTCTGGGCAATGGTGACGAGGAGAGCAACCTCCCAGGGTTGTTGTGAGTATTAAATGAACTAAATTAGTCTAGGGTAGGGCTGGGCATAGAGGAGGCGGTCAGCAAACGTTTGTTGAAAGGTAGGTAGGTCAGTCCATGCCCACCTGTGTCACCTGTCTCATGCCTCTTGTTTGTTCCCCCACAGCGCTCCGCCAGCCCCTGCCCACGGGGCTCTGCTGCACAGGTAGGGGCGCCGCGGCGCAGGGTGATGGGCCGACTTGCACAGGGACGTGAATTCTGCATGCGGCCATTTCCAGAGCACTTTCTATGTTCTCTGAATGTGTTATTTCTGTGTCAGACCTAGAGGTGATGCATCCTCATTTACAGATGGGAGTTAATTCGGCCCTGACTTGAGTAATTTTAAAAAGGCGGGTGGGGACTGAGCGCCCCTCCCATGGGATACATTCACAGTGAGGGCGCTGAGGCTGGAGGAATGTAAGTGTTTTGTCACATTGCTGGAAAGACAAGGGGTCAGAGTCGGACCCTGGGTGACATTGTAGCTACCCCTTACCCCCCTGGCCCAGAGTTAGACTAAGAGCTTTTGATTTCTAATCAAGCATCTGACAGCGGGACAGTCTGTTTGAAATCCTAGCTGCCCAGGGTGGTCTTGGGGGTCTGGGTGGCCCCAATGCTGCTCCCATGTGCTGGCTCCACCTCAATGGTGGGGTGACCTTACACAAGTCGCTTAACTTCTCCAGGTCTCAGTTCCTTTCATGGTCTAAATGAGGATTTAAAAAAAAACACAAAAAAACACACCCGCCTTTATCTACCCCACAGGGGGGCTTTTGGAGACCAAATGATGTAACTATGAAAGTGCTTTGTAAATCGCTGTGGAGGTTGCAAGGTCCTTAACACTCCGATTGTTTGCATGCCTGGCCCTAATAATTGGGCTAGCACCCAGTAGGTGCTGTGAGTGTTTGCGCTCAGTCAGTAAATTTCAGAATGAGTAAGGACAGAATTAATTCAACAAACCTTTTCTGAAACACCGACAATATGCCCAGCACACCAGGCCTGGTACGTGACGGATACAAAGGTGATGCAAACAGTGTCTCGGAAGCTAATTGGGGCCCTCACTTGGCCAGCACTCTTTCTCCGTCGCCTTTTAAGCCAACCAGTTTTGTCCAGACAAGACAAAAACCACTCGGGCCGCTTTGAGAAGCCCGGCCTGGTGTAGACAATAGCTCCTGGGCCTCTGAAAGGGCCTGATTGGATTATATGGCAAATGAAGGTGGCAGGGTGACTTGGAAGGTGACGAATGAAGTGGGCGGAGATCTGCTTCGAGTTAATCCAGGCTATTAGGAGGGAACCTTTTGTCTTCCAGAGGCTAGCGGGAGCTTTTACCACTGCTTTTTACATCCTTAATGTAAGGACGCATAATTTACGGTCAGTGAAGTCCAGGCCCCGGTGAGATTTGAGTGGGCTGGAAAACAGAGCCTCCCACTACCAGCGAGTAATTATGGCGAACAGTTGAGTCTCCCTTTGCTGTTTGCAAAGGCCTTTTTGCAACTGTTCAAATCATTTGAACCTCACAACTCCCTGTCCCGACCCGGGGCTGGCCTGCCGCCTCCCAAGGGAGCGGAGGCTGTTAAGGGGCCCTCCAGATTGGGGTTCCACAGCACATTTGCACCCATTGCCTCTTGCCTTGTAAAGGAAGAGTTGTCGTGCACTGGTCACTTCTGTCTCACCTCTGGCCACCGGCTACACCCTCTGATTTCCTAACTGCTCTCTCTGCAGCCTGAGCCTCCCCGGGCTCCCCCTGTCCTCCTGTCTGGCCACTACCGTTTCTCTCTTTCCTTTCGCAGCCAAGCTTCTCCAAAGGCCTTCTCCACTCGCTGTCTTCCTTCCTCACCTCCAATTTCCTCTTCAACCCACTGCTTCCTGCCTTCTCTGCTCCGTCGAGCGGCTCTCACTTAAGGTAATGACTTTTTTTTGGAGCTTGAACCCAGACACATTTCTAGCTCACGGACACAGGGACACATGAACACATTTCCAGCCTTCTCTCACGTGGCTTTCGGGCCCTGGTTCGCATCTGTTGACACGAGCTCCCTGTAGACTTCGCAGGGCCCTGGGGTGGGTCAGTTTTTTCCAGGCCACTTTTTCTCAGTTGCAAAATAGGGTTAATAACAGTTAACCCGGCAGGCAGGTCTGGCGGGACGTCTTGCAGGTAAGAACCAGACACTATTTGAGGGATTTGAAATAAGGTGGTTAAAAGTATTCTTGAGAAAATACAATTAAGAGTCGCCATCAGATTTTCTTACAGGTTAAGTTCCCACGGGGAGGACCACAGAGAGAAGAAAGAAATGGGGGGGGTGCGGGGGAGCCAGAAGAAAAGGGCGAGGAGAGGCACCAGAGACAATCTGCAGGGAAGGGCAGGCTTAGGAAATATTAACATCTCCCGAAAGCACAGCCAGAGAAAGGTTTCCTCTGGGGTCGGGTTGGGCTAAAATAAACAGGAAAAAGGTTTAAAATTAATTATCCCAGTGACAAATCCCAGGAAGCTTTCAAATCAAATTGCCCCGTTTTGGGGTCTTAACTCCTATCAAGTTTAACCTCTTTACCTCCTTCATCCTGGGTAAACCCTCCCCTTGGGCCCCTCCGCTGGTGATTAAATCCTGAAGGTCCACGCAGCCTTTCAGTGAATGAATGGCCAACAGAAAGAGCCCCTCCCTCCCCCCAGCTGTGTTTTTCAGTTTTCTTGCACTTTCCGCCCTTTCCGTTAATGAACACAGGGCCAGTCTTGGACCCTGTCAAGGCAGAGGCTGCAGACGCTAATGAGGTAGCTGCTGGGCTCCAGTGTTCATCTCTTAAGGAGCCTCCTTTGTCTGTGAAGCACAAACACACTGATTATCATAATGAGGTGAACTGGCGTCTGCAGGGCAGGGGCGACGGCCCCGAGGCCACCCTTGTAATTTCGGGGCCGGAGCCCAGGTTTCCTTTGCTCTTCATTTAAGCCTTGGCGAGGCCCATTGAGCGGAAGGCCGCTGCTTTGTAGGAAGTTTCTTTGTTGGGCCCCGCAGGCAGATGCATGGGGCCTGGGGATGCCTGCTTGCCTGCGGGGTTCACTCTGCCAGAGCTGAGGAAAAGGGGGTGCATGGTTCCTACTCCAGCACGCACCTGACTTGTTTCAGGACCCACTGAACATGAAAAAAGTGAGGTCACCAGGTGGTAGACAAGTGCCAGGTCACAGGTGTAGAACCCACGGGATTATTGCAGAGGCACCCCCATGGAAGGGTATGGTTTGGGGTTCACATATAGGTCCCACATACTAAGGAGACCAGCGGTTTGTTAAGGTCACAGGGAGCCAAGCGCAGAGGGGACTTGACAATAGATCCTGCATTGGAACCTGTCATATCCCCCCTCACAGGTCCTGTGTCCCTCCCAAACCCCCCTTCTGTCCGGGCACTTGAACTCCCCCGAGCCTGTTTATGGCAGCAGTTATGCCCAGAGCCTGAAACTTGCCCCGTGTCTCGAGTTTGGACATTTCTCACCCCCGAGGCAGGTCAATAAAATTAGATCCATTAAACTTCAGGCTCTGGCCAGACCTGCAGCCAAATGGAGAAAAGTTAAGAGGGAAGCAAAGCGGTTGGAGCAAGAGAACTTGATGAGCAGAAAACTTAATGGCCTCTCACCTGTAAGCTGAAGGTGTGGATCAGAGTTCCACCCTCTTCCCAAGTTAGTAAGGCCAGCGCTCATCCGACTCCCCAGTAGAAACGTTGAAGGGAGGTGACCCAGATGTTGCCCAGACTAGAGTAAAATAATAGAACAATTTTTGGTGATTTTAAATAGGGAAAGAAATAATCCATAGGACCCTTCTCACCTCAAATACACACCGATAATTTTTTTTTTCATACTGATAATTAAAATACAAGCTGAGGCTGATCCATATTCCAGCATTTGACCACCTGGGGAGGGGCAGGAGGCATTCGTTGGCCAGGATCTTGGGGGGTTTGTGCTCTGTCCTGGAGCCCCAGCTGCCTGGCCCTTGGGGAACCCGGCTCTCCCACCTGCTCCTGCTTGGGTTTCTGGACACCAGCCGGTCCTCTTTAGCTTTTCTGTGTTCACCAGCAGAGGGGCCCGAGCTCATGGCTCCCTTGAGTGCAGGGGTGGCACCCTCTTGTGTGCCTGTGCACGGGGGACCCCTGCGTCCTACTCTTCTAGTCCAGAGGTCTTGGATGGCTTCCTGTGTTGGCCTGTGACCTCCAGAGCCTGCTGTTCACATCTGTCAAGTCCAGCTCGGAGGCTCGGGAGATGTGGGAGCGTGTGGGGAACTAGGGAATGAGTGGGGCCTGGAGATGCTCTTCCCTTCTCCAACTCTTCTGGGCTCTGGTTTTCTGTTTTCACTGTTCCTACCTCTGTTCTTCATGCCCTTCCCTCCACCCTCCATTAACATTTCTTAACCCAGTGCTCTGGGGGTGCCCTAGGCCAGCCCACACCTCCCTTGGGTGTTCCAGCTCCTGCTTGGCACAAAGTGGGGCTCTGTGAAAGTATGTGGGATGTATGTTTGGACAGGTGAGTCAATGAAGGACCTCGGCTGCTAGAGGAATTGTTGGGATGCTAGGATTTAGTTAGATGTAGGTCAAAAGGGTGGAGGGTGGATTTCTGTTGAGGGAGGAGCCCTGTTTGAGCAGGGGCCTTGCCGGTGTTGCCCCTTCATTCACTCACGCGCCCATCCTTCATTCAACAGTTGATCCTTACTGAGCCAATGCACAGCCCGGCTCCGGGCTGGACACCCGCCACGCTAGCCGGTCCCTTGATGGCCTCTGCCCCGGGAGCGCAGGCCGGGGGGTTGCCGCTGCTGAGCGCAGCCTGGCTGTCCCAGCCCTGGAGCAGAGACTGCTCTGTAGAAGGCAGGCAGGACAGTGCGAGGGGCCGGCCTGGTTTGCTTTCCATGGGCCAGTTGGTCGGTGACCTTGAACGCAACCAGCCCCTCCTGCCCTCTCTGACCCCCACACTCAGCCCGGAGCTGAATGCCTGCCGATGGCTGTTCAGCGCCCCGTGGTTGTGTCCTCTCAGGCTCTGGCCATACAGGTCTCCCTCTTGAGTTGGTGCCCGTGGGCTGGACCCCTCCCTCCATGAGACCTTCTTCCCCCTGGGGCTAAATCCAGCTCCTTTCCTTGGCTGGAGACTGTCCTCTGCAAAGGACAGGTGGCTGGGAACCTCCAGGGAGCTCTGTAGGCTCCGCCTCTGCCTGGCTGCCTACCTGTCTACTCTACCTGGCGCTCCTCCCCTGGCTTCCACCAGCTAGGCTGGTCGCCCACCTGGAGCTCTGCTTGCCCCCCCCCCTTCTCTGCCCCAGTTACCCAGCTTATGACCCTCTGGGCCTCACAGGGAGGTTACCTGGCCCTGCCTGCTGCCTCACCCATCTCTCACCTGCTTGCCTTTGGCCCTGCTTCTGGGTCCAGATAACCCTCCCTCAGCCCAAAGAGCTTTTTCTTAGTGCTGCCCAGGTTACCAACAGGTCCCCAGTGCCCATAGGATAAGCCCCTGCTGGCATGCCACCTCTCCCACCATACTCAAATGTCTACTCCCATTTGCCTGGACCTTACGTCCTGCCCCTTTCCCCCACAGACGCTTTGTCATTGTGCCCAAGCAGGTATCCCATGGCCTGCCCTGTCCCTGTGAGTCCCGGACCCTGCCCACCCCAGGTCACCCCAGCCCTGTGGCTTTTTCTGCCATTGCTCATCCCCATGAGCCACCTCCCCCCACCGAAAACCAGACTTCAGGTGAGACTGGGCTCTGAGTCTTTTCTTGGGGTGCCTGTGGCTTTCTGGGGTGCTGGCCTTGCCCTATTTTAACTTTTTGTCCCTCCCCAAGGCTGACCCTGGGCTGGGTCAGCTGAAGAACCAACGGAAGAGTCAGAAGAGCTCCCGAGGACCACCGCCCTGGACCAAGCCCACCTTCCCGACAGCCACCTGGTGTCTCGTGCCCAGCCTCCCACCTCCATCCTGGTTTAGGGTGAGTTTCTTGCTTTTTTGACACCATGATTTCACTTAGTCCAGCTCATGTCCCTTAGTTCAAAAACATACACATTTAGCCTGGGGAGGGGCACTACCTTTTACTCCAACTTGGGGCCTGGGGGCCTGGAAGCTGCCTGGAGCCGAGACCCCGTCCTCACCGAGCTGATGTGCATGGGGGCCACCCTGTCTGACGGGATGCTGCGGGCCCCGCATGGTAAGTGAGGAGTGTCCAACTCTGGTCTGGGCCCTGAGAACTGTCTTAGGCACATAGTAGGTCCCTGAACTGGCTTAGGCACATAGTAGGTCCTCAACAAAGCTTGGCCGAGCACGTTCATGAGATGGATACGGGTGCATCTGCTCTCCTGAGCTTCCTCCCACTTTGGGGATGTGGCAGTAGGAGTGCACGTCGGCTCTGCAGCTCGCAAACGTTTCTCCCCCAAGCCATGGTAACGCCAGCCCTGGGGAGAACGCTGGCCGCTTGCACACAGGCTTTGATAAGGTCCTTTAATCAAATCCGTGGTTTTGAGTGAATTCTTCTCTTGGCCTCTTTTCCTTACCACTGAAATCGCAGCGAGATGGGAATGTTTGTGTTTGTTTACACACAATCAGTAATGGTGGGGAGACGCGTCATCTGTTTATCCACAGTTCACTCGATCCAGCCGTGCTGATGCTCAGGGCGGGGGTCTCTCCACCGTGCCCTACACCAGCTTTGCCTTCAGGCCCAGAGGGTCAACTTGGGTGTCCTGGGAGGTCCCACGCAGTGACGTTGCCCAGGAGGCACAGTGGGGGGCACCCTCCTTTCTGGGGTCCCAGCGGCTGAGTTCAGGAGAGGGCCCGGCCTGAGGGGCAGTGGGGTGAAGGATGAATACAGACTGCCAGGCGTCCGGGTGGGAGATGAGGAAGGCCTGGCGGTGAATTTGATTCAGTCCCCCAGACGCCAGCATCCCCTGTGACACACACACACACACACACACACACACACGGGGTCTCTGCGAAAGGAAGGTGTGAATGGGACCCTGGGCCTCCAGGTGCGTCACCATGTGTGGCCTGCTGCCCAGGACGGTGCGGCACCCACGATGCCCTTCCATCACACAGGGCTTTTGGCAGGAGTGCCTCCTCCCCCAAATGGTAACGGGGTGCAGATCTTAGTTTGAAATAAAACGCGTCAGTGTAGGCAGAGAGGGGCAGAGGGGTGCAGACCTGGGCGTTGCCGCCTTTGTCTGCTTGTTCTCGCCCCCGGGGGCGCCTGGCAGGTGGGAGAGAGGTGGGGAGTGTGTGCCCAGGGCTAAGCCCAGGGAGGGGGCCCCGGGAAGCCTGTGCCCTGTGATATTTACTCCATGGCTGGCATTTGCCAAGCCACCTGCAAACATGGTACCGTGGAAGAGAGGCCTAGGCGGGAGCTTTACACAGGGCTCCTGGGGGGCTCCTCTCTCGAGCTTACCGGAAAGATCCATGCCGCCAGTCTGAGTCAAATGCCCAGGGCTTCTAGACTCCTTTTGGGCACCTCAGGACCCCGTCAGGTGGGACCCAGTGGCCAGCAAGTCCTGGACTTTCCCCTCCCGGTCCCTCACCCTGCTCAGCAGTTAGGGGTGGTCGGACTGCAGGCTGGGCTGTATTTCAGGCACCCTTGAGAATGGTCAGTCACACATTTTGGGGTTCGTGTGGCACAAGCACAAAATAGATGAAAATAGATCAAGTTCTCAATTGAAGAAGGGCCATTGTTAGGTGTTGAAAAGTATTTATTTTGAGCGTAATCCTTTATTTTGCTGCATTGGTCCATCCTTGAGCAGGAAGGGGTGGGAATGACACTCTGACCATCCAGGGGATCCTGTCACCATGGTGGGCGGAGGTTCTCTGGCCATTTTGTCCTTACACTAGGCTGTTCCCGGGGTCTGCTTCCACCCGGATGCTCCTGGGTGGGCACAGATGTCGGGGAAGGCTGGTGGTCTTGTCTGGAAGCTGGGCCTCCTGCCCCGCCCGCCTCCCCTGGGTGGATGGGAAGGGGGCTGCGTGTCGCGCAGTCTCTGGGCTCGTGGAAAGGGAGAGGGTGCCCCCTCGCTCAGCCCCCAGTCAGACCCCCAGTGTTTTTCCCAGAAAATTTCTCCACGTAACGTCAGAACCTGGCAAGACCAAGGGCAGCACAGCGCACGTGTTTCCTATTCACTCATTTACGTGCCGTAACTTAGATGTGTTTCTCTGTGCAGCCTGACTTCCAGAAAGAGAAGAATCTGCCGTCTTTAACGAGCTTGCTAATGAATTTTTCCTTGAAAAGAGGAAGGTGGCTTTGCACAGAATTTACACAATTTTTCCTTGAAAAGAAGGAAGGTGGCTTTACGCAGAATTGGCACAAATTCAGGTCTCTCAGGGTTACAGGGCCGTGGCCAATGGAGGAACCAGCCCAGCACTGTTGGCTGAACTGGGACGGGTTTGGGCGCTAGTTTTCTTACTGGAAGCTTGGAGTTTACCAAGTTGTGGACAAGTCCCCAGAGCTAGGCCCCCTTCCCCTCTGCTGCTCTGAGCCCTGTCCCATCTCCTCAGAGACAAATAGGGGAGTGTAGCTTGGTCTCCTATCCCCGGTTTTAGCAGATGAAACATTCTGAAAAAGCGTTGCATCTCTCCAAATGAGATCCTCTCAAGTGTGGGGGTTCCCATTTGGAAAGAGAGGCCCAAGTCTGAGTAGGGCAGGAGGGAAGGGTGTCACTGTGTGCCTGTGCCCACCGGCAGCCCCTGCCCTTTGGAAAGGCTGAAGGAAGAGGGTTCTGGAGGCAGGCGCCCCTTCCTGGAGAGAAATGAGTCAGCATTTCAGAGCCCCAGGGAGTCCTCAACTGTGTCCCTCATGGGAACCCTGGCACTGCAGTGGGATGGGACAGGAAGGTGGGTCCCAAGTCCATTTGGACCCAATAGAGGTGGAGGGACCCCCTACCTGTGCCAAGGCAAGCTGCCTGGCGCTGGAGAGAGGTGCACCTACCTCCCGGAGTTTCTAGTGCCTCTCGGATTTTAGACACTGGGACTCATATTCCAGTCTTCGTTGGAAAGCTGATGCCTCCAGCCATTGTTTGGGGAACTAAGTGTGATTAGAATGTCTCCAGGCACGTCTGTAATTGTCTCCTCAGCTCCCTTCCCCCTAAGTCCCTTGGTGGTCATGGGGACCAGCGAGCAGAGCAGGTGCTGGGTGGCTGAGGCCGGGGTGGGCCCCAATTTGGGGGGATGTGTGTGAGAGAGGAGTTAATTAAGGGAGAGGATGGCCGAGGGTATAGTCACGACTCTCCTAATTGCTCTCCAATTTCTTTGGGCTTAGAAAAAAATCCAGATGGAGACTTCTTAAGTCCCCCACCCTGGGGGTCGGGGCAAAGGAAGGCTCCCCACCACCTTTTGCTTGGCTTCTCTCTGCGCAGTGAATAGGGCCTTTGGCAGGGGCTTAAGGAGGAGACTCTTAGCCTGGGAGCTCCCAGGGCCGGTTCAGAGGGGAACAAAGGCGCGGGCAGAAAGGAATGTGGGGGAGCCCCCGTGGAGCACAGCCACCTGGGGATAATTGGGAGGGCTGAGTGCAGATGAGTTTTCCCAGGTCTCTGAATGCATCCTTTCAATAGAAGGTGCCTTTTCTTCAGATGAAAAGAAGAAAACCTCAATTACCTTCCCCTGAGAAGGGGGGTGTGGGAGTGTGTGTGTCCCCTCTGGGGGCCGCTGCCCCTGGGGCCCCCTTGCCCTGTGTGCGCCTCCAGAGACACAGACAAGAGGCCACACAATGGCACGCTCGGCCAGCCACCCCGGCAGCGCGACCCTGGCCATGCTCACGCTCCGTGTTCTCGGGCTTTTCTTTTTTGCGAGTTTCTCAGGAGGAAGAATCGGTGGCTGTGCCTATAAACAAGAATCTGATCAAACCGGGCCGGACGCCCGAGAGACAGCCAGAGAGACAGAATGGGGCCAAGGACAGAACTCGGGGATGGAAAGTTGGGGAAGGAGGACAGTCAGGGGGCCAAAGGCTGACCGCACGTCTGTGCTGGCCGCCCAGGGCCGCAGCTGCCTTCCCGGCCCTTTCTTGAGGCCGCCCTGGGGGTGGAGAGGATCCTTCCCTCAAGGCTAAGAAGTTGGGGCTGGGGGTTCGGGGATCCAGGGGACTGTGCTGGGGTCGAGGACAATGGGGGAGAGTTGGCGTGGCCCACGGGAGCAGGGACAGCTCTGAGCAAGGGGAACCTGTTGAGTTGGAGGGGAAACAGTGCCACCACTGCCCCACACTGTCCTAAACTACCCTGAGGGCTTGGGCCCTTTCCTTGGGACCAGGATAAGTCCCTGCCCTGGGAGGAAGGAGTCCCAGGTCTCAGTCTTGGCTGATGTCTTTGTCACCACTGGCTTCAGGACCTCAGTTTCCCCATCTGTAAAGTGACGCAGTAGCCAGTTAGGTCTGCATATTCCACAGGCAGAAAGAAGCAGCTCAGGATGTCAGTATTGGAAAGGCCAGCGCCCCACTTCACCAGAGGAGGGGGCAGAGGCCCCAAGTGTCCGAATTGGGCCCCACTAGTCTCCTAGCTGGACACGGGATGAAGGTCCCCCCCCTTGCCCCTGCTACTTGGGATGGATGGTCAGGTGGTCAGAGGAGAGCTGCTCGGGACTCAGGGTCAGACAGCAGCCCTAAGAGGCCTTCTGGACACCTGGTTCCAGCCTATGCGCAGCACTAGCTGTGGGTGTTACGCTGCCCCTTGTCTCCACACCGCCGGGCCCCAGTTTTCCCATCCGTGAAATGGGGTGGTGCCTGTTCACCGTTATCTGAGGGCCTTGGGAACTCTGGGTCCCTTCCAGCTTCCTTGGTGGTCCTCTGTCACCTGTTGGTGTTTGTTTGCTGGGTCTTTAGAGTTAGGGGCTGAGATTACTGGTCCACTACCTTCCAAGGGGTCTACTTTAGAGATGACAAAAGCAGAGCTGAGGTGGCAGGCCCGATAGGACATCCGCTGCGGTGGCTGGCTCTGCTTGACCAGCCTGACAGTGGGTGGCAGTCAGTAGCAGGCTTCCTGGTCAGCTTCCCGTGAACAGATTCTAACAGTGCTCACGCCCCGCCCCACACTAGTCCAAGAGGCTGTTTGGTGCAAGCGTTGCATTTAATGGAGCACTTTTCCAAATGGCTGGGCTGCTGGCCAGGCCTGGAGAACCTCTTTGGACTGTGGAGCGGTCACTGTAATGAGTGAGACTGGCCCATGGCTGCCGTCCCAGGAGGGTGTGGTGGCCGCACCTTCCCCTGTGGCTCACTCTGCACCTCTGGGTCATGAGACCCCAGGCAATGGGCAGCACCCCAGTTGGCACCCTGGCCCGCTCAGCTGAGAACTTCCTGAAAAAGCCATCAGGTGGCAAGTTCTGGAAAAGCGATCAGTGGCCGGGCCTGTGGCATTGCCCCACTCAGTGCTGGTTCTGCAAACAGCCCCAGCAACCTCTTTGTGCTCCAGCGCACGTAATAGACGGCTCCGGGAACCTGCTCAGGCCCGCACCCCTCATTACCACGGTGGGCCGCGGCCTTTGTTTGGTGACCTTGGTTACCTGCAAGCTGAAACAAGGGATCAGAAAATCGCCAGCCTCAATTAGACCAGCAGACGGCCTTTCCCAAGGCTGCCTCGCCATTCTCTCCATTAACGGTGCACATACGCCAAATAGGCCCTAATTCTCTCTAATTGCCCACTCCTGAGGCGGAGCGGAATTCCAGGAAGGGGCGCATGTAAACATCCCTCACCGCTGGCCACGGAACGAGGCGGCGGGGGGCTGGCGGGGGGGGGGGGGGAGAAAGAGGGGGCCAGGATTTCAAAAGATGTCCCAATTAGCTCTCCTATTTTCATAAATGGGCCCACAATGCCCGGGGCCCCAGCCCTCACAAAGGTACAGGAAATGAGCTCTGCAAAGACCTGCCTTTGGAGGGAGGTTGCAGGAGGGTGGTCTTGACTCAACAGGTAGGAAGCAGGCGAGGCCGATTGTGTAAACTGCAGGCTTGATTTCTGGAAATCGTCGTTCTATTAAAAATAATCTTTTTAACGTCTTCACCGCTCTAAATATCCAGTTTCTTGTCCCAGAGACAGGGCAGATCACTTAGAGCCTGTTTGCCTCCAGGAAAGAGTGACTGTAGCACTCTGGGGCTGCTGAACGAGAATGTTCTAATCCTGTCAGGTTTGGAGGATGCAGCCAGTGGGTCCACGGTGCTCCTGCGTGAATCAGGAGCCCCGTGCACGCATCTGTGAGGTCTCCAAGACCGTGTTTGTGGACTCTGTAAGGAGGCCTCATGTTTTCCTTCGGTTCCAGTGACTCAATCTTTGCAGCTTCTCTGACATTTGTTAAGGTTATTGCTTGGCAAACCCAGGGCTGCGTCTCACACAGCATCCTGGGGTCTTCACAGAGCATCCTGGGGTCTGCATGGAAGTTAATCAAGGGCTGCAGGAAATCTGAGGGTTCACAGGGCCCCCGGAGCAGAAGCAGGTCTCATTGAAATACCAGAGAGACCCAGCCAGAAGAAAACCCCCAAAGTGCTTTCCTGGCCCCTAGTCCTCCGGGAAGTGGCAGTGTCCAGGGTTGGTCTTGCTGCAGTTTCAGGTTCTGGGGTCCCTTTGTCACCTTAGGACCTTGCTGATGACAGGAGGGCCACCGCAGGTGCTCACAGGCACCTGGGAAGGGTCAGGCACATCTCAGGTGGTATCTAGCACAAAATGGAAGTCCCAGAGTCCTTAGACAACCAAAGTCTGCCCTTCGTCACCCAAGGGGTGTAACTGCTTAATCAGCACTTTCTTAAAAGACCTTTTTTATTATTTCTGGATAAAAAAGCAACCAGTTAGGGGAAACCAGTGTTTGGGAAGCTCAAAGACAAGGAAGGAGTTTTGAAGATTTGGAAGTAAAAGGTGTGTCCCCAGTGTCCTGTCCAGGTATTGGGAGCCCCAGCAAATGACGCAACGGGTAATAGAGGGGCAAAGGCAGCAGGGGTGTCCCAGTGCCTTACATCAGGGCAGGGGTGTGGAGAGAGCCTCTTCCTTGGGGTTCTCTGGAGGCCCAGGGGCAGCCTGCGCCCTCTCACCCTTGCCCCGATCTCACGCTCCACTCTCACCCACCTTCCTGCTCAAACCTTAGCTGTTGCAGATCACCTGTTGGCCTCGCCTGCTTACCTTCATTAGACTAAAAATCGACACACTTAAACATTGTTTTGATGAATAGACTATTTTTTTCTGGGCAGTTTTTATGTTTATAGAAAAAGTGAACGGTAGATCCAGAGAAATCCCATACCCTACCCGTTTCCCTTGCATTAGCATGGCTCATTCCTTAAAACTCACTCTCTGTATCCACGGGATCCACACCCATGAATTCAACCTATGGATTGAAAGTATTTGGGGAAAAACTCCCGTTGCTGCCGACAGCGGGCACTGCGTTAGGCCTGCGTGGCTGCCGGCTGCGTCTGCATCGAACACCGTACAGGCTTTTTTCCTGCTGTCCTTCCCCTGCGCAATCCAGGGCAACAAGCACGCACACAGCCTTCACACTGTCAGGCGCTCCGAGCAACCCGGAGGGGATGCGGAGTCTAGGGGAGGGTGTGTGGGTCACACGCCACCACTTCCCCACTTTATGTGAGGGGCTGAAGCACCTTTGGGTTTTGGTATCCGAGGGGGGTCCTGGAACCAAGCTCCCCATGGATACCAAAGGACCCCTGTAATGACATGTACCTGCGATTACTCAGCTCACTTTTTTAAACTCCAAGTTGAAGGTCAATGTTTGAAGTCAAAGGCTTGATATGCCTGGTCAGGGCTTTTCATGGCGCCGATTACAATGTGTACATCGTTGCTAAAGGGAGCTGTCTCCCCAGGCGCCATCATCTCTCATCCTGTGACCTGTGTGCCATGGCTTTAGGGGACACTGCTCATTACAAACTGCACGACCCTTAACGTGGCCCAGAGCCCACTTCTCTGCCTTGTGCAGGGCTCACTGCCCTGCTGCTCACGCCCCCACCATGCTGCACTGTTGCCTCCCTGAACACACCCTGATGACACTGTGCCCTTCCTGCCAGGTGAACACCCTTCCAGGGAGCATCCCGTCCATGCTTTCGGGATCTAGCTCCGCTCTGCTTGTGCAATGGCCCTAAACTTTTGGGTTTCACAAAACAACACTTAGCCCCATGGGTAGGTGCTCCCGGCCCCCATCCACCCCATCTGTGGGGCGGGGAGCTGGGCAGGAAGTGAGTGCGTGTGTAGTGTGTTGGAAAGAGAGACTATTGGTTTCACCAGTGCCACACTAGCTAGAAGTTGGGGAGTCCCTGCTTTGTCCAGTTGGGTGAGGTTCCCTTCAGTGACCAGTGCTTTGTCGTTCCAGCCGAAGTTGTCATCAGGAATCCTCCGTGGGATGGGACCTTCGACACGCGACCCCAGCACCCTGCACCTGTAAAATCGTAAGTTCCTGGAGAGCGGGACACACACCTGTGGCCTTGTCATTGAGGGTGGGGGCCGCCACTCACAGCACACTGCCTGGCGAGCCTTGTGGGAGGGCTTGGGGAGCACTGGTTCACTCATGGGGAGGTGGGCGCCCGACAAGCCAGCTCAAGTGAGGACCTGGGGGGCTCATTTCTAAGGCAGGACCTCCAGCCTCCTTGTGTTGTGGCAAAGAATTCTATAGGCGGCTTGGAGTGCCGGACCCCGAAAGAATTCCTTTCACTCTAAATGAATGGCCCTTTCATCATCGAGTGTCCCTCTGGCTCCAGTGCCGCAGGGCAGACTTGGATGGAAGTGCCCTTGTGAGCTGGGGGCCCTTCATAGGCCACCGCAAGAACTCGGGCTGAGGGACCTGCCTTTCAATGGGCCGCCAGCTCCAGTGACCTCCTCACCCCCTTGAAATGTCTGGAAAACAGAATGGGCAGATTTTCTGTCTTCATGGGGTCCGGCTGAACCTCTTCAAGTCCCCTATTGTTGGGGACCGAGACACTCAGCGATGGTAATGGGTTGTTCCTTTTGTATTTGCTTTGAAAGGCCAAAATATTTTTATACCGCCACAAACAAAGCTTTCTATTTAAAAATGAACCCATATCCGCCTTTTCCCACCGGGGAGACCGTGCAGGACGTGTGCGGGGGTCCTCCCAGGTCCTGAAGCTGCTTTCTCATGGGGATGGCCACTCACAGGGTCCAGGGGAGGTGCCCCCACCTGCCAAGTGCCCGCGTTAAGGACTGTGGGTTGTGTACACCTTGGTCTCGGGGTTAATTTGGTGGGAGGGGAAAGGAAAGTCTAAGATGCGGCGATTTTATCGGTTCGACGGATACACAAGCAAACAGGTAAAGAGGTGAGTGAGCCAGGAGGAGCGCGTGCACTGAACAGGAGCCGGTTCGATGTTCGATGTACAGGAGATCAATGTATAAGTCAATAAAAAATACTGAATCGATATGTAAATAAGGCCGCACACGAACCAGTATCAGGTCACCGCGACCAAGGACTAGGTGTCGTTCGAATACAGAGCACCTGACGGTGGTCAACAAAAGGGTGAAAGCCACGAAAAGGAGGGCGCCGTGCGAACGCCGCGACGGCACTCGCCGTGGGCGCTGTGTGTGTAAAACCTTGCTAAGCGGGCAGGTGTCGTGGGGCGGCCCCGGGGGTGGTGACAAGTCATGAGAGGGCGGCAGGAGGCTTTTCAAGGCCACGGGCAGGTTCACGCCGCAGATTCTGGCGATGGTTTCACAGGATCATAGATTCTGGTGATGTCCATGCGGACGTTAATTATGTATCGCTTTTTGTCAGAAAGAGAAAAATTAAAAAAAAGAAAAAGAGAAAGTTCGTGTAGAAAAACCCCCACACCCATGAGGAGGAGTCCCCGAGGCCCGTCCAGATGGGAAGGCGCCGGGAGGGGGTGGGCGGCGGGAAGCAAAATTATAAATGAAAAGGAGAAGGGTAATTTTTAAAAATGAGGCTATGAGTAAATAGAGAAGGCGGGCTTTGGTTATTATAAACCAAGCGTAGGGATTAATTCAGTGCGTGCTCCTGGCGCAGAAAGATAAACAACTGGGACAGTTAAGAGTTAAAGAGGAAAGACGATTCGGGGGACCAAAGACGAGAGTTAACCTGAACCAAAAGTTTTCTTAAAGTCTAGGTGCACACAAATAAGTAAATACCGAAATGAGAGAAAGCCAGAGAGAAGAGGGGAATGGGATGGCTGAGGGAGCAGAGAGGCCCGGGGGGGGGGTAGTGAGTCTGTCACGGGGAACAGTGACAGAACGAGAGAATAAGTTACACGTCCAACTCCGGATCCCGAACCGGGCAGCAGGAGGAGCCGGGGTTAGGGGGAGAAGCGCGTTGACGGTGCGTTGATGCTGGAAGGAGATGCGGTAGAAGACTGACACGAATCAAGGGTTGGGGGGCCCAAGTCTGAAACCACAGTACTGTTGATAAAATAGTGAAAAATAGTAAGCCTCTGAATGAGCAAGGAGAGGAGAGGGAGGAAGCAGAGGCGGATGGCGGGCGTGGGGGGCTTGCCCCAGCACTCCTGATGAGCGGTTGGGGGGTGTCCTGAATTCCCCCCCCCGGCAGAAGTGCTCTGAGAATGAAAGAAGGCGAGGAGGGGGTTCCGAAAGCTGTAACGAAACAGAGGCAGGAAGGAGGCAAAGTCACAATGACTAACGTCACACATGGGTAGATCCTCGGGAGAGGGCTAGGCTAGGATGGACAATGAGGGGCCCTCACGAACGGTGGCTCATAACTGGTCCGAATCTGAGCACTCTGTTCACTGATAAAGGAGTAAAATACCCAATAAAAAGAAAGGAAACAGGACGAATGGCTCAATGGAGAAAGCCAGGGTGCGGGAAGGAATTAGCGGGACTGGCGCTGTGGGCCGCGGTGGGAGTTGGCAGGCGGCCGTGGGAGGCGTCCCTCCACGCAGCTGCGCTCTAAGAGTGCAAGGCTGCAGGAAAGAAGGAATGAGACGGAAGGGGAGAAAGAGTGGACACTGGAAAGATGTAAAAGGCACCTAAAAAGAAGGAAGGTGATTAGATAACTGACAAATAAATACACATATAAGAGAGCAGTTCTGGGCATAAGAGTGAGGGAGCATGAACCTTGCAAGTGCTCTGATTAATCCAAATTGTGCTTCTGACTTGGGCAGCCACCCACCCAGGAAAAAGTTCAAAGATGGCACATGTAAGGGAGGGACCCCCGTGGGGCTAGGGAGGGGGGGACACATTGTCTATAGATTATCATGTATCCAATTAGGTGCACCTGCCATCTAGAAGTGAAAAGACAATGATTTAAGCAGAAAGACTGAATGGATGCATGAATGCAGGAAAGAAACGGGAACGATTTGCATTGACTGATGGGGAGGGTGGGGGCGTTGTAGAGGGAGTTAGGGTTGAGCCAAACCCTGGTGCTTGGTCTCCAAAAGAAAAGCCAGAAGAAAGATTGAAAGGATGGTAGAAAAACCAATTAAAATGGGGGGGCAGGGGAATCAACATAAATAAAAGGAAGAAAAATGATGATAATATATGTATTTGAGGGGACTGGTTTAGCACTGATCATACGCATTAACTCAAATCTGTGGCCCTGAAGTTTATAAATAATAAAAACAATACCATACACTAGAGAGTGAGAGAATAAATGGGTGTGTTCCATGAAAAAGAAACAAGAGTTTGAAAAATAGAAGGAGACACTGGGAGAAAGAAAGATACTACAAGAGAATATAGGAAAAGGTACTTACTGGATAAGTACTTAAATATAATGAACAGGTATTATTCACAAAACATAATTCGTGGTAAAACATGAGGTTCCGCAGTAAAAAAGTCCACGTGGCTAAAAAGAAAGAAGGAATTAACAGGAATGGCTGTGGGAATGAGTGAGTGAACGGATGAGTGAGGAATGATTATTTCCGTGAATTCACTTCTGTACCAAGGCTCAGAAGGATAGAGTAATGCAACAGAGAAAGCAAGGAGAGTGGGGGAGCAAGAAAATTATGACAAGATGGATATAAGCAATAAAAACACTAAGCGAATAAATATACATGAATATATGAGAGAGGGCCATGCTAGAACAGAAGAGAGAGACAACATCTCCCCCAAAATTATGACTGATTGAAAACTGGGCTCTTGATGCCGTTAAATAAACCCTAAAGCAAAGCACCAGTACAAGAAATGAACAAGCCAAAGGTCGCCCCATGGACAGGTGCTGAGAAGCTCTGCGAACCACACGTTATGGTTAATCCAGTTCTGTGCACCTGAGGTCTGAAAATAAAACGGAAATACTGAAGCAAAGGAGTGACAGGAAGGGTGAACAGATATGTGAGGCCGCCTTAGAAACGGCAGGACCCGCACCAGCCAGGGCAGTGCTGCCCATGGGATGGCCCTCATGTCACTCCAGGCACCTACAGTCCCTAAGTGGGAACAGATGCCAGAAAAAAAGCATTTGAGTTAAAGATGAGAAAAGGCAAATTGAAACTAAGTAAAAGGGAAGGAAACAAAGCCTCCAAACAACCCCATTGAATGGTACCGTGGGTGTGTGTAAAACAGAAAAGCCTGCTGGGGTTGGTAACGGGGTCATTAGTCGCAAAGATGGATGAGATCATCTAATCCCATATCCAGGGCAAGGGAAAATGAGAATTAAAAAAAAAAGGCAAAAAAGGCAAAAGGAAAGGTAATAAACAAACAACAAAAGTGATAAATGGCTAGTTAAGAGGTTGTCTGAACAGGGATTATAATTGGTTTACATGCATACACCTTAAATAGATAAATACATTACACCTTTCAAAGAATAAATGAAAAATTGAGGAAATACCGGCCCCCAAACGAGCACTGCAATAAAATATACGCAATCGAGGTCCATAAATAAAAGAATAAATACTGAATGTAAAAGGTGACTAAATGCAGGGAAGAAAGATTGCAAATAAAAATAAATACATGGGCCAGTGAGGTTCATTTTGCACGTGGAGGTTTTGACTAATACAATTATTTCACAGGAGATCTAGTAAGTAAAAGAACCCCCAAAATTAGAAAGAAAGGACAAATGAATGAACGAGTGAAAGAATGAGTGAATGAGTGACTGACTGACTGAGAAATGAGCTGCATGGACCAGGGGTGGGGAGGTTGCTTGTGGGACCCTGGTGCGTCCTTCTGTGCACCTGAATTTATAAGAATGAAAATGTAAGGAAGAGTCAGAGAAAGGGAGAAAGATGAAATTTGGGGAGAAATACAAAAGAAAGGAATGAGGAATACAAATTATATATGAATCAACAGGATTTGGGAAGGGAGGGCTTCATGCACAAGGGCTATGATTAATTTAAAGCTGTGCTTCTGAAGTCCATAAAATAATCCAATCTAATTTGATTTGATTCAAATGAATGTATGAATGGATGAGTGACAGGGAGGGAGGGAGGGAATGGGAGAAAGAAAGGGTAGGAGAGATCTTCCTTCCTGTTTGGGGCTTCCTGTGATCTAGCCAGTAAAATAAAGTGGGTACCAGGAAGGATGGATCTTGGCAAGTCATGTACTTGTTACATGCACTTCACCTGGCAGGGAGACGCCAGCTCTGGAAGCTTTTGGGAGTGATTACCCTTGCTTGGTGTGTGAGGGCCATTTTACTTTAACTCTCTCATCCTCAGTTTCTCCATCTGTAGCCTTGGAATGGCATCAGCTTCCCACTTGGATTGGTCTTGGGTTGATCATGGGGGCAGATGCTTGTCTGTTTGTTGGCAGTGTGCTATCTATGGCCTTGATACGCAGAAGGGCTCAGCTCAGGGCCCCACAAAAGGTTGCATGAACAAGGAATGTTGGGCTAGGTGGGTGTCTTGGCCCATCTTTGGGCGTGGGTCACCTGTGAGGATGGAGTATGAAGGCCTGGCTTCTGGGGAAGATGAACCAAGGACCTCTTGAGTTCCTAATGTAAACAGTGTAAATGGCACATGACCTAGAGCAGGAGGTTATCCGTCAACCTGACATATCACCCGTCTTTTTTATCCTCTTCAAATTCTTGTCTAAGTCTCACTTTTTTAAAATGAATATATTTTTTAATGACCTAACTGTCATTACTCACCGCATAAACTATTTTTACGCCCTGCTTTTTCCATTAATACGCTGTCATCAACAATTTTCTTGCTTACAGTCTTCACCACCTCACTAGATGCATTGTGTCTGATTAGTCACAACACCTACCTACTATTGTTATGCACAGCATCTTTCCTTTTAATGTTATAAATTATGTCACAGCTAATGGCTTAGCACACCCACTTTCTCTCATTCTTACGAGTTATCGTCCTACACCCAGAAATGATCACTGCTACATGGGCGCGTCAGTTTCCCCTGCTAGACTCTGAGCCCCTAAGGGCGAGGAGAATGTTGACTTGATCTTTGCATCTCAAAGCCCAACATGTTACTATGCTAAATATTGTCTGGTTGCATGAGTGGATGGAAGGATGAAAGAAGAGCTGAATGAGAAGATAAGTGGTGGGCTGATGGATGAGAGGTATGAAAGGATGGATGCAGATGTAGTGAATGCAGTGAAAAAGTGATTGGTGGTTGGCTGATAGACAAGAGGATGAAAGGGGAGATGAAGTTGCAGTGAGTGGGTGAGTGGTTGACTGATGGATAAAAGGATGGAAGGATGGATGAATGTAGTGAGTGGGTGAGTGATTGGCTGATGAATGAGAGGATGTAAGTATAAATGAAGATGTGAATGAGTAGTCAGTGGTTGGCAGATGGATGAGAAGATGGAGGGACGGATGAAGATTCAGTGAGTGGTAAGTGATTAACAAATGAATGATAGGATGGAAGGATGAAGATGTGAATGAGTAGGTGAGTGGTTAGCTGATAAGAGGATGAAAGCATTAATGAAGATGTGAGTGTGGGTCAGTGGTTGGCTAATGGATGAGAAGATGGACGGATGGATGAAGATACGAGTGGTTGATTGTTTGGCTGATGGATAACTGGATGGAGGGATGAATGAAGGTGTAGTGAGTGGTCAGTGGTTGGATAATGGATAAGAGGATGGATGAAGATGTGAATGAGTGGTTGGCAGACAGATAAGAGGATGTAAGGATGGATGAAGATACAGTGAATGGGTGATTTGTTAATTGATGGAATAGAGTGGATGGTTAGATGAAGATATAGTGAGCGGTGAGTGATTGACTAATGGATGAGAGGATGGAGGGTTAGAAGGATGAAGATGTGGTGAGTAGGTGAGTGGTTGGCTGATTGACGAGAGATGGAAGGATGGGTGAAGGTGTTGTGAGTGAATGAGTGATTCGTTGATGGATGAGAGGATGGACAAATGTGTATTGAGTGGAGGAATGATTGATAAATGAGGATGGAGGGAGGGATAAAGATGTAGTGAATGGTCAGAAATTGGCTAATGGGTGAGAGGATGGAGGGATGGAAAGTGGAAAGATGGATGAAGATGTGAATGAGTGGGTGAGTGTTTGGCAGATGGTTGAGATGATGGAGGACTGAGTGAAGACAGTGAATGGATGATTTGTTAATTGATGGATTAGAGTATGGATGGTTTGATGAAGATGTAGTGAGTGGCGAATGATTACCTAATGGATGAGAGGATGGAAGGTTAGAAGGATGAATGAAGATGTAGTGAGTGTGAGTGGTTGGCTGATGAGTGAGAAGATGGAAGGATGGGTGGAGGTGTAGTGAGTGAAGGAATGACTGATGAATGAGAGGATGGAGTGAGGGAGGGAGATGTAGTGAATGGTCATTGATTGGCTATTGGGTGAGAGGATGGAAGAATGGATGAAGATGTGAATAGTGGGTGAGTGGATGGCTGATGGATGACACAATGGAAGGATGGATGAAAATGTGACTGGGTTCATAGTTGGCTGGTGGAGGAAGATGTAGTGAATGGGTGAGTGATTGGCTGATGAATGAGAGGATGTAAGTATAAATGAAGGTGTGAATGAGTGGTCAGTGATTGGATGGTAGGATGGAAAAACGGAAGAAGATGTAATGAGTGGATGATTGGTTGGCTGATAAATAAGATGATGGAAGGATGAATGAAGATGTAATGAGTGGTTCAGATTGGTTAATGAAGGAGAGAAAAGAAGGAAGGGTGGATGAAGATGTGAATGACAGGGTCTGTGGTTGGCTGATGGGTGAGAGGATGGAAGGATGGATGAAGATGTAATGAATGGGTCATTAGTTGACTGATGGATGAGAGATGGAAGGATAGATGAAAGTGTAGTGAGTGAATGAGTGATTGGCTGATGGGTGAGAAGATGGAGTGATGGTCAAGATGTAGTGAGTGTCCAGTGATTGGCTAATTGATAAGAGGAGGGAAGAATAAAAGGTTGTATGAAGATGTGAATGACTGGGTGAGTGGGTGATGGATGGATGAGAGAATGGAAGGATTGATGAAAGTGTAGTGAGTGAATGAATGACTGGCTGATGGATAGAAGATGGGGGAACGGGTGAAGATGTAGTGAGTGGGTGCTGGGTTGGCTAATGGATGAAAGGATGGAAGGATGGATAAAGATGTAGTGAGTGGTCTATGGTTGGCTGGTGGATGAGAGGATGGAAAGATGGATGAAGGTGTATTGAGGGAATGAATGACTGGCTGATGGATTAGAGAATAGAGGGATGGGTGAAGATGTGAATGAGTTGATCAGTGGTTGGCTGATGGATGAGAGGATTGAAAGATGGATGAAGATGTGACTGAGTAGGTGAGTGTTTGGTTGATGGATAAGAGAATGAAGTGATGGATGAAGATATGACTGTGCATCAGTAGTTGGCTGATCGATGAGAGGATAAAAGGGGAGATAAAAATGTAGCGAGTGGATGAAAGCTTGACTGGTGGATGAGAGGATGGAAGGATGGACTAAAATAGGAGTAGGTGATTGATTGACTCATGGGTGACAGGGTGGAGGAATGGATGAGGTGTAGTGAGTGGTCACTGATTGGCTAATGGATGAGAGGTTGGATGGATGGATGAAGATGTGAATGGATGAATGATTGGCTGACTGATGATAGGATGAAAGGATGAATGAAGATACAGTGAATTGAGGATTGGCTGGCTGATAAATGAGAATGGAAGGGTGGATGAACATGTAGTGAGTGAATGAATATTTGTCTGATGGATGAGAGGATGCAAGTATGTGTAAAGATGTAGTGAATGGGTGATGGGTTGGCTGATGGATGAGCAGATGGAGGGATGGATGAGTATGTGAATGGGTAGGTGAGTGGTTGACTGAATCAAGATGAGAGGATGGAAGATGTTTGAATGGGTGCTTGGATGGCTGATGGCTGTGAGAATGGAGGAGTGGATGAAGAGTGTGTGTGTCAGTGGTTGGCTGATGGATGAGGCAATTGAAGGATGGATGAGAGTGTAGTGAGTGAATGGTGAATGGCTGGTTAATGAGAGGAGAGATGGATGCAAATGTACTGAATAGTCAGTGTATGACTAATGGCGAGAGGATGGATGGGTAGAAGGGTAAATGAACATGCAGTGAGTTGGTAAACGGTTGGCTGATCAACCGGAGGATACAGGGATGGTATAAGGTGAATGAATGAGTGAATGAATGAAAATTGGGTGATGGATGACAATGAAAGGATTGGTGAATAGGTAATGAGTGGGATGTTGGTTGGCTGAGGAATAACACCATGGAAGGATGGATGAAGGTATAGTGAGTGAATAAGTGAACACCCAAAGGATGAGAGAATAAAAGGATGGATGGAGATGTAGTGAGTTGTCAGTGATTGGCAATTAGATGAGTGGATGGAAGGATAGACAGATGGTTGAAGATGTAGTGAGTGGATGAGGAGTCGGCTGATGCGTAGAGGATCGAAAAATGGATGTAGGTCTGATGAGTGAATTAATGATTGGTGGATGAAAGGGTGGAAAGATGGCTGAAGATGTAGGGATTGGGTGTTTGGTTGGCTGATCAATGAGACGAGGAGAGGATGCATGAAGTTGTAGTGAAGGAATGTATGATTGGTTGATGGATGAGAGGATAATGGGATATATGTAGATGTCATGAGTTGTCAATATTTGGCTAATGTTAAGATTGAAGGATAGATGGATGAATATGTAGTGATTGGATGAGTGGTTTGCTGATTGATGAGAGGATGAAGGGATGATGAAGGTACAGTGAGTGGATTTTTGGTTGACTTATTGCTAAGATAGTGGAAGGGTAGATGAAGGTGTAGTGAATGATTGTGTGATTGGCTGATGGAAGGATGGACTATGATGTAGTGAGTGGTCAGTGATTGCCTAATGGATGAAGATGGAAGGATGGAAGAAGATGTGAATGAATGGGTCAGTGGTTGGCTGATGCATGAAAGGAAGAAGTGAGTGGGTTAGTAGGTGGCTGATGGAGTAAAGAATGGAAGGATGGTTGAATGTCTATCGAGAGAATAATTGGCTGGTGGATGAGAGGATAGAGGAATGGGTGAAGATATAGCGAGGGCTCAGTGATTGGCTAATTGAGAGGATGGAAGGATGAGAGGATGAGTGAAGATGTGAAGTAGTGGGTGAGTGGCTGGCTAATGCATGAGAGGTTGGAGGGATGGATGAAGATGTGGTTGTGGGTCATTGGCTGATAGAAGATGGAAGTATGGATGAAGGTGTAGTCAGTGAGTGACTGGCGGATGGATGAGAGGATGAGAGGTTGGAAGACGGATAAAGATGTAGTGAGTGGGTTTCATTTGGCAAATGGATAAGATGATGGTAGGATGGATGAAGGTGTGAGTGAATGAGTTATTGGCTGATGGATGAGAGGTTGGTAGGATGGAAGGATTGAAGATGCAAATGAGTGGGTGAGTGGTTGGCTGATGGATGAAGTTGTAGAGAGTGGGTTTTTGATTGGCTGAGGGATGAGATGAAAGGATAGAGAAAGGTGTAGTGAATAAGTGAATGGCTAGTTGATGGATTAGAGAATGGAAGGTTGAATGAAGACGTGAGGAGTGGATTTTTGGTTGGCTAATGCATGAGGTGATGAAAAGATAGATGAAAGTGTAGTGAGGTAATGTAGGACTGGTTGATGTATGAAAGGATAATTGGATGGATGAGGGTGTTGTGAGTTGCCAGTGTATGGCCAATTAATGAGAAGATGGAAGGATAGGATAGGTGAAGATCTAGTGATTGGGTGAGTAGTTGGCACAGGGTTGAGGATGGAAGGATGGATGCAGGTGTGAGTGAATGAATGATTAGTTGATGGAGGAGAGGTTGGCGGGATGGAGGAAGATGCAGTGAGTGGGTTTTTGGTTGGCTGATGGATTAGATAAGATGATGGAGGGATGGAAGAAGACAAATTGAGTGGGTTAGTGGTTGGCTGATGGATGAGAGGATGGAAGCGTGGGTTAATGTGTAGGGAGTGATGAATGACTCCCTGATGAAAGGGAAGATGGAGGGTGAGTGAAGGTGTCCATTGTCAGGGATAGGCTTGGGCGGCCAGCGGCGATTTGCACCTTAATTTGATCCATCCATCCACCCATGCTTTCCAACTACGATTCTTGACATGGTGCTTTGGCCTCTTTTCTGAAAGCAAACCTTTTCCTTTGGGTGGGGTGTGTGGTGCCATGGGCTGTGGCGAATGTCTGTATTTGTAGCTTCCTCCTCTTGGGTCACTGGCCTGAGCAAGCCCCAGCTCAATCTCTTCTGCCACCGTCACCCCCGTGGCTCCCTTCACACGGTGCTTTCCCCTGCATCGCACACAGTGATGGATTCAGGGCTGGGGACACGTCCTCCCCAGGCCACCCTGCCTGGTGGTGCATGGTCCCAGGCTTGACCTTTGCCTTCCACCTTCCGGCTTCCTCCCCCGGACGGCCGTGGTCGTGACCCACCCAGTCATCCATCCCTTCCTTCATTCACTCACGGGCAATACACAGATTTGAAATTCGGCTAGTGCTGTACTAGGGCGAGCTCACAAGGAGAGCTGAGCATGTTTGTAAGGAGCCATGTTTGTGTGTCAGTCACCAGGCGAGACCCTTATTCAGCTGCCACTTCCAAGTCTGAGTTCTGTTGAAAGTTTGATTGTCTTGTCCGACTTTGTTCCTTACAAAATGAGGTTGATTGGTAATCAGTAAACTGTGTTCCCTGCGTGCTCAGAAATCATAGCCCATGTCCTCAAGAGGCTTGGGCGAGAGCCGGGGGCGCTGAGTCGAAGGGCTGGCGCTGGCCACGGGCAGGCTTTCAAGTCATTAGAGCACCTTGGTCTGCGCCGCAGGAGGAGACCTTAGAGCCATTCCTGCCCTATTCGAGATTAGTTAATGCTCAGCTCTATTTAGAGAAAATTGGGGAGATGATTGCTCTTGTGGATGACAAGAATCCTGCCCCGTGAGGGGTCTGCTTGGAACAGCTCATCAGTGAACCAGGGTGTCCAGGCACATGGCACTTTGCAAACCCTGGATGCAGCCCTCAGCATCCATGCAGGTCTTAGGCCCAGTGGGACCCCCTTTAGCTCACTAATCCCAGCATGGGACAAGGTGTGGGTCTTGGGGGTGCTACTGAGAATTTGGCATTTTAGTTCTTGCAATGGAGGAAGAGGTAGACTTCCTGGGCAAAACCAGGACCTTGGAGCTGGACAAACCTGTGGGTTTAAAATTAAGGTGACAGCTTGGGTGTATCTTCTTGGCAGGGGAACCTATCACCCACCTCGCAGGGCAGACGTTGAGGGGTTGGGCTCTGGAGGCCTTGTCCATTTAGTTTCTGGACCTGGTGTCACAATTGCCAGCCTAGTGGTCTTGGGCAGGTTACTCGAACCAGCCCAAGTCTCAGCGTTCCCATCTGAGTGGTGGGTATGTCATGGCGGTGTCAGCTAGGGGATCCAGGTAGACACTAAGAGTGGTGGCTGTGCCTTGCTGCACGCCCTGTGCTGGCTCCCAAGAATCAAGGTCAGGGTTCCAGGCTGTCCCAGTGTCTTTGTCCGTATATGTGTGTTTGAGGGGGCTGGGTGAGCTTGCTCACGTGTAACCTGGAACTAGCCACACTATCTGCCATGGTTACTGCTTCAGGGAGGTTATTTATATGTAAATAAATGCTTTGTTACCTGCCATACAGGTGCCCTCCTGGGGGCTCTGGGGTTGGCCACTTGTCCTGTAGTCTGTGAGCACTGGTCACAGCGCTGCACTCCCTGGGATTCCCACCCAGGGGACTGTTGGACGGAGCAGAGGGTGTGGGAGAAGCACCTGGAAGGCTCTGGGGAAACAGGGAGGGAGGCAAAAGTTTGCTTTTAAATATAGATTTAACAGGCTTGGCGGGGAAGGGGTCGAGGCCAGAATAGAGGCCGAAGGAGAATATTTAGAAACCCTCAGAGGAGGCTGATATTTTAGAAAACATGCACTTTTAATTGGTAATGGGTTGGACAGGAGAGCTTGGTGTGCTTTAGAAAGGCCAGGATTTCTAGATTCTGTTTAGTGAGGTGAGCACCATGAGAAGTGGTTGGTGCAGGAGGGTGCCCTGACCAGGGCTGTGCTTCTGGAAGTCTCTGTGGGTGGTGTACAGGACACCAGAGGTTAAAGGGCACTAGGTAGACAGGCAGGAGCTGGTGGCTGGTTGCTCCCTTTGCCCCTCAAGGCTGCTAGGAGCCTTTCCTAAGATATCGGGGCTCTCAGGTGTCCATCTCCTATGCAGAGCAGGCTCCCCTCCTCTTCTTGCTCCCTGCCTGCTTGTGTGCATGAGAACTCTTGCTAGCCAGTGTGACCGGGAGCAGGTGGCCCTCATCTGCACCTGTGTCTCTCTCAGCCTCCACAGCCACGGGGACGCCCTGCACACATAACCGCGGGACAGGCTGGACACAAAGACTCTGCACCCGGGCTGCCCCTGCAAGGAGGAGTGTGCCCTCCTCAACCTCCCCTGCAGTAGCCACCCACTCTTTGCTGATGGACTTCACTGAGCTGAGGGCCAGACATGTGGGCTTGACCCTTGCTCACCCTACTCGAACCCTGAGACTTAGGGGACCAGCTGCGCCTTCGACGTCCGCGTCTGGGAAAGGGGCTCTCCACCTACCTCACAGGGTTGTTGTGAGGAGCCTGTGATGTGGTTTGACACCCTACTGTGCTCTCAATAAATGTCTTTTTTGCCTTACAAACACAGTGATGGATGTGCTACTAATATAAGGAGGGGTAAGTGTTGAATGTCCCGTGTTATTGGGTCTTCTCCTCACTTTGGGTAGTGTGATGTATCCCCCTGTCCCCTACCCATCTGGCACTGAAGGGTGATAGGCTGTCCCGAAGCAGGGCTGGCCTGCTGGGGGTCTTGGGACTGATACACATTTGGATGAACTAACCCAGCTGGTCCCCCTTCTTCTAATGGTCGTAGGATGCCAGGTTTCTTTCCAGAAAGGAATGTACAGAGGTGATGGAGCAAGTCTGAGCAGAGCTCACTGTCCTGGTTTCTGCAGCCCCAAGAGGAGCTGCTCCCAGGGCTGCTATTCTTCCTCCCCCGCCTCACACATTCCCAGGGTCATGGCAGGGGTCTGTCCAAGCAGTTATTAATCTTGGACGATGGCAAGTGGATGGCCAAATAGGTCCAACCTGGCTGTGACCTTGGGCCAACACTCATTCCACCAGATGGTTACTGAGCAGGGCCCTGAGGGGGCCGCAGAGGGCAAGCCTCAGACCCATCCCTCAGACCCACCAAGCCCAGCTCAGGACTCTCAGGCTGTTGGCCAAAAGCTTGTGGCTGGGGCTGGATGAAGGCAGAGGGAACAAGGGCAGGGGGCTTTGGACCCAAGTCCACACAGAGTCCTCAGGCCGCCTACTTGGCATTACTGGAGCAGATGAGCTAGACATGCAACCTGTGCGAAGGGAGAGGCTCACTGCCACCACCACATGGTCACTGTCAGAGCCAAAACCACCACCACCGCCGCCACCTCTTTCCTCTCCGTTCGTTCCCCTGCCTCCTTCTCTTCCTTCTTTCCTCCCCCCTCTTCCCTCCCCACCCACCTCCAGCGAGGTGCCTTAAGAGAAAATACAAGCAAGTCCAGCCATGAGTGCACCAGCTGAGCGTGGCTCCTTTTTGAAGAGAAAGAACCACCTGGCCCAGCCAAGAAGACCTGACCCCAGTCCCTGATGGAGATGGAGACATGGATGGTGCTGAGTGATGGTCCAGGCAGCAGTGAGACCAAGAGAAAATGGCCACCAGTGTGTGCCCCGCCCAGATGAGCCTATGCCTTATGAAGAGAGGGCAGACAGCACAGGAGAGTCCTGTGTGTGATGGGTAGAGCCCCAGCCTCTGATGAAGCTGAGTCATCCACATAAGGGACCCCTAGAAATTCCAGAGCTGAGACTCTAGCTCCAGCCTCTGGTGAAGGTCTGATGTCCACGATGAGTGGCCCCAGCTCCAGCCTCCAGTGAAGCTCTGATGTCCACGATGAGTGGCCCTCATGACGTTCCAGAACTGAGACCCCAGCTCTAACCTCCCATGAAGCTCTTATGCCCATGATGAGAGGCTCTCTTCATGTTCCAGAACTGAGACCTCAGCTCCAGCCTCCACTAAGCTCAGATGCCCATGATGAGTGGCCCTCTTGATGTTCCAGAACTGAGAACCTAGCTTTAGCCTACAATGAAGCTCTGATGTCCATGATAAGAAGCCCTCTTCATGTTCCAGAACTGAGGCCCCAGCTCCAGCCTTCAATAAAGCTCAGATGCCCATGATGAGTGGCCCTCTTAATGTTCCAGAACTGAGACCCCAGCTCCAGCCTCCGATAAAGCTCAAATGCCCATGATGAGTGGCCCTCTTGATGTTCCAGAACTGAGAACCTAGCTTTAGCCTACAATGAAGCTCTGATGTTCATAAAAAGAGGCCCGCTTCGCGTTCCAGAACTGAGGCCCCAGCTCCAGCCTTCAATAAAGCTCAGATGCCCATGATGAGTGGCCCTCTTAATGTTTCAGAACTGAGAACTTAGTTCCAACCTCCAATGAAGCTCTGACTCCCATGATGGGAAGTCCTCTTGATGTTCCAGAACTCAGAACTCAGCTCCAACCTCCAGTGAAGCTCTTATGCCCATGGCGGGAGTTCCTCTTGATGTTCCAGAACTGTGGCCCCGGCTCAAGCCTCCAGTAAAGCTCTAATGCCCATGATGAATGGATTTGTTGATGTTCCAGAACTCAGAACCCAGCTCCAGCCTCTGATAAAGCTCTGATGCCCATGTTGAGTGGCCTTCTTGATGTTCTAGGACTGAGAACCCAGCTCCAGCCTCTGATAAAGCTCTGATGCCCATGATGAGTGGCCTTCTTGATGTTCTAGAACTGAGCACCCAGCACCAGCTTCTGATAAAGCTCATATCTCCATGATGAATGGCCCTCTTGATGCTCCAGAACTGAGACCCCAGCTCCAGCCTCTAATAAAACTCAGATGTCCATGATGAGAGGTCCACTTGATGTTTCAAAGCTTAGAGACCACAGCCCCAGCCTCCAATGAAACCCTGATGTCCACGATGAGTGGCCCTCTTGATGTTCCAGATCTGAGACCCCAGCTTCAGTCTCCAGTTAAGCTCAGATGTCCATGATGAATGGCCATATTGATTTTCCAGAGCCAACTCCTCAGCTTCAGTCTCTGATGAAGATCTGATGTCCAAGATGAGGGCTCCACTTGATGTTCCAGAGCCAAAACCTCAGCCCCAGCATCTGATGAGGCTCAGATTTCCATGATGAAGGGTCCTCTTGATGTTCCAGAGCCAAGACCCCAGGCACAACCTTTGATGAAACTCAGATGTTTGTGATGAGGGGTCTTCTCGATGTTCTAGAGCCAAGATTCTAGCTCCAGCCTCTGAAGAAGCTCTGACATGTAGAACTGGTGAGAAGACCTCAGAGCTATGGACTTGCTGGGCAGGAGTAGATATGGCTGAGGTTTGACTTGAACCTAGAGATGGGAGAAGAGACTCTGATCTTTACCCATGCCTTATAGCCCTCCTCATTAGCATCATTGGAGGTAGCATTTCAACCTGTGGGAGGCTGGGTTCTAGATGCGTAAGGAGAGTTGTGGAGTGGGGATTCCTGGCAGGAGGAAGGCTGTTCGAAAGACAGTGGTGGCAGAAATCATGGATTGTGGGTGGGGCACTATGGACAAACCTGCCCAAGACTATATCTCTGTAGCAAAGTACTGTTTTATGCCTTTAACTGTGCTGGACTCACGGCTGGCTGCACACCAGCCTTGACCCATGGGGCTGCCAAGTTGGCTGGACCCTGCAATGTAACTCAAGCTCATTTCTGCGGCTTAGCTCCTCTGCCAGGGGAAGGTGCTAAACGCCTACTCGCCAGCCCGGCGTGAAGCCACAGCCTCGGGGCTGGTCAGATCTGGTTGCTTCTTTCCAGCAACGGAAGTTTATTGAGGTTGAGACTGGGACAGAGCTGGACCATCATCATGGGCATGGAGATGGCATGGATGGCAAAGGAGGCTCCCCACATACACGGGGACAAGATGGCAGCTTTCCAGATGCTGCTATACTTTAGGCTGGGACCTTGCCCTGAGCACCTTGACCATAGCTGTCATCCTTTAGGAACTTGGTTGACACCAGTCTCTTGACTAAGATGGAGAGAGACGACAAAGAAATAAGGCCCAAAATATCCACCTGCTCAGAATCCAAAAGAACGTCATGGGTAGATAGAGGCAAAGCTTGAAAAGTGTTGACTTTGGGGAGGAGAGACTGCTGGGCATTATTCTGGACATGCTGACTCTGAAATCTTAAGACTTGGCGGTTCTGAGAATCCAGTATCATCAGTTACGCCACTAAGACACAGCTCCAATACTATGTCCCAGAAACTGACATATTTTTTGCAGTTGGAGTCTGCAGGAAAAGGGAGCAGCTAGCAAGAGTTTTTGAAAAAACACACATCTTAACGATGCCAACATCATTTTGGTGATATTTCCTGGAAATTCATTAGAATTTGGAACTATGCACACAAAACTTTTATGAGTAATTGGAACTCGAGACCTTGGATGGAATGAAGGAGGAATGTTTTAGAGGAGTGCCCCACCCACCGCCACCCTCATTTGACCAAGTTATTTTTAGGAGCGTTCCAAGAACAAACAATTATTAGAATCACTCATTACTGATTTCCTAGAAATCTGGACAACAAATTCTGAAGCCAGATGCAAAACGGATGAGCCAGCCTTGTAATGTCTGTGAAGAACATGTGAAATTTGCTCCCTAAAGTCATCAGCTTTAGGGAGATAGCCTCAAAGTAGAATTGCAGCAGTGGCAGGAAGGATGGGTGGAGCCTCTAGATCACCAGGCAGCGCCCCCTGACTTGAATCAGATAGGTCAGAGGTTAGTCAAGAAAGGCCCTCAAGCTGCAAGATGTTGTGGGAGTGTGCTAGGCCTCATGCGGGGACTCTGGGGGCAGAGATGAGGGCGATTCAGCCCCTGCCCTCCAAGTGGAAAAGACCACATTCCAAATGGTGCTGCTGTGGTCTCAGCGTAGGGCCCATGGTGGTCTCCCAGCCAGCTCCCCCATTTTACAGATGAAGACGTTGAGGCTGAGAGAAAGATTGGTTCCTGATGTTCATTAAGATCGCACCTCTCTCTGGAGGCCATGGGACTATACCTATCCCAGGCTGCCCTCAATTTTACTGAGACTCAGGAAGAGCCTGGAAGCCTGAGTGGATCACCTTCAGTCACCCATCGAGAATGAAGAAATAGGAAGGCGTGGGTCCAGATGTGCCCCTTCGGCAGAGTGACTGTGCTGGTACCCAGTTCCATGCCAGAAGACCAGACCAGAAGGCCCGAGGATCCTGCGAGGAACGCTGTCTGGGAGTCCCGGGAACCAGGCCCAGCCGCAATTTGTCTTCGACTCGCCCCCTCAGGGCCTCAGTTTCCCCACCACTCGTTTTCCTCCTGCTCATTGGAAGGATGTTCTCTGGTGGGAGTCACCACTCAGCCTTTGTGAGTAGCGGCCACTTGGCCAAATGGATCAGTGGCAGGGAATCCGGTGGTTACTGAGGGAGAGTAGATCCTAGATGTCCCCCTTCCCGGAGGGACCGAGCTGGCCCCAGATTTCACTGAGACGCCCCGCTCAGCCTTTAGGGGAAGCGGGGATGGAGATCCCTGGCTGCGATTTCCCCGGGTGATTGTAATTCCCCCTCCTGCTCGCCTGTGGCTGCCATCACGGAGCTGGGGCTGGGGCTGGGCCAGGGCGGGGGCAGGCGCCTGTGCAAAGCTTTCTCTCAAGCTCCCCTCACAGAAGCCGCTCGGGAGGCAGTGCTCTCAATACTGCCCTCCCTGTGCTTCTCAGGGGACACTGGACTCTCCCCCAGACCCTAACACCCAGCTGTCAAGTAGGGCCTCCTGGGAAGCCAGTCCCTCTGTGGAGGCTGGGCCCACCCATGGGTGGAGGTGGGTTGAGGGGATGAACGGGTCCCACAGTGGGGATCAGGACAGAGGGTGAGACCAAATTCTAGCCAGATGTTACTGGGTTAGTCTGCATGGGGGGGGCACCTTCTCACCCCAGGGAGACATTGGTTAGGCTCATTCCATAGTGGGGAAGACCAAATTCCACTGCTGCTGTGGCCTCAGTGCAAGGCCCGTAGCAGTATTCAGCAGCAGCTGAGGGGCTTCTAAGGGCAGGGCACCTTGGGGTGGGGGGTAGGGTGGGGCCTGGGTGGGGGTGGGGCGGGGGTGGGGAAGAAGAAGGGTGGGGGTTGGTGGGGTGATGTGGATATTACCTATATACCTGCACTTTACAAAGCACTTTATCTGTTTGCTTGGTGTTGGCTGGAGTTGGAAGGAGTGAGTGGAAATGTGCCTGTCCCCCCAGGTCAGAGGTGGGACCCTGGGGTGGAGAGGGGCAGAGGCTGTTCTGGGTGTCCTCACATGTCCCTGAGGTCTGGGGTTCACCCTTCTGGGGCCAAGAGGGGCATTTCCTGTGACGCCATGGCCTGGCATTGGTGCCCATGAATCAGAAGACCACGAGGCTAGGTGGAAAGCCCCCTGGCACACCCCAGACCTGGCCTTTGGGATTATTGCCCAGGCTGGAACTCACCTCCCGCTACTTAGAACTGACTATCACCCCAAGGGCCAAGCCTTAGCCTAACCCCCATGCAGCCTGTGCCCATCACCTGGCAGCATGCTGCAACCTGGGACCCCTGGTCCAGGGATTAGATTAGTCTGCCCTCTTCCACCAGGGAGGCACCCAGTGTTGGTGCTGGTTGACTTCCCCAGGTTAAGCTTGGGTGTTGTCCCAGCCCAGGGAGGGCTCAGTGTGCAGGGGACCCTGGCCTGGGGGTGGATGTGTGCTTGTGCTTGTCTGGGTGTGCTTGGGTGTGTGAGTGCGTGTGTGAGTGCATGTATGAGTGTGCATGCATGTGTGGGTCTGCTTGTGTGTGTGTGTGTGTGTGCGTGTGTATGTGTGCACGCATATGTGCATGTGTGGGCGTACATGCATGTGTGGGTCTGTTCTTGTGTGTGCATGCGTGTGTGAAGGAGACAGGTGTTTGAGTGAATGGAAGTGAGAGACAGTGTGGGTCTCTCCCTAACCCCAGACACCCTAGCGTGGATTTCACATCCACCTCTCCCCGAGACCCCCTGCCCTCAGTCACCCTGCCACTGCCCCTCAGAACATTGTCCAGTAGCCCATCTATGTGTCTAGTTCTGCCACAGTGAGCAGAAGAGTGGCAGCTTCAGCCCCCAGTCCCCTCCCCTTCACTGCCCCCCTTGCCACTCCTTGGCGATGCTGCCACAGGTGGGGGGCATGATCTGCCAACACTCCTTCACCAGTCAACTTCTCCCTCCTGTGTCCTGGAGTGGAGCCTCTTCCCCCCCAAGCCCCCAACTCCTACTCCCTTGCTTGGAGTCTGACCAGCCCCCCTCTCACCAGCCTTTAGACCCCAGCTTCTGGGCATCTCACAGTAGACATTGGGATCCCTCATGGATGGAGGGACAAGGATGGGTTGAGCACGGTTTGGCTGGGCCTTATGCCCAGCCTCCGTAGACTCCCCGGCCGCCCCAGCTGCTGCTCGTGGTGTGTGCCGCCCGGCGGTGCTGGCTGGGCACCTCAGGACCAGACGCCGGCCGCTGCGCCACGCCCCTCACGGAGCCTCGGAGCTGGAGGACACCTGTGCACGCGGACCGGTGCGTCACCCAGGTCAGTTCCACCGTGTCCCACGGTGCCCTCCCCTTTATCACCCAGGCGACTCTTCTACGTGAGATTCAGAATCCGGAGGGCAGTGTTTGTCCTCGCCGATGCGCAGGCACACGTTGACTTCGATCGAAAAGTGCCCGAAATGACATCAGACATTGGTGAAAGTCTGTCTGTCCGATTGGCTTGCCAGTGCGTTGGGAGTGGACAAATTGAATGAGCTTCATTTGCAGCTCTGAGGTGGACAAATAACCCATTCATGTCACATATATGTTATGTGATATGTAGGGGGTTACCATCGGTAACCAACTCTTTAAGCTTCGCATGAAAATTTTGTTGCTAATTAAAAAATGGGCTGGGGGAGAGGGAGATAGGTGGCTTTTCAAAATTCTTTTATGGGGTATGCAAACAAAAATGTTTGCTGACCCCTGATCTAGGGTGTGCACTGTTCTCACTGGCAAGGTTCTCGGCTTGTTCAATGTTCTCCAAACTTTGCACGTAATGGTTATTCTCATAATGCAAGAGGGTGGCGCCGGGGGTTGAGTGGGACGCCGGATTGGGCTCTGTCACCTTCAAGAGCCTTTATATGTTCCACCTTGACCTTCTGAGGTTGCCAGGCCCAGCCTGTGGGTCCTGGGTTCCTCCTCCTCCCACTCTAGTCTTTTGGGGGGTCCATCTCACGCATGTCTGTCACCATGAGCTCCATCCTCATGGCTCCCATCACCCAGCTCTGCTTACTGTCATCTGCAACTACCAGGTCCCAGGGCCTGGTTCATGCTTCCCCGTGCGTGGGTGGGTCATCTCGGGCTCCCCTCCCCTCCACCTGGCCTCTGTCATCATGGGCGCAGCATCTCATCTCCATCACTGTGGACCTGGCCATCACCCATCCATCACCTGCTTCACCTCCATCATCCTCGCTTCGGGCTCATCTGGCCTCCAGGGCCTTGTACATGGTAGGCTTTCATTCATTCGTTTGCACATTCGGTGAAGGTCTACTGTGTGCCAGGCCCTGTGCCAGGCATCGAGTAATCGGACATTGCCCTTGAAAGTGCACGCCTCGGGGAGACGGACAAGAGTCGGCGGATGGCAGAGAACCTGGGCCGGGGTGGCTGGGGAAGTGGTGCAGAGAAGGGTGAATCTGACTCTTTGTAGGGGCAGGGGGTGGGGGGCGGGGTCAGGGGGTGGGACTCTGAGAAGGTCCTGCTGAGTGGGGACTGAAAGGAGAAGTTATATACGCCTCCTTTCTTCCCTGCTGGTGGCTGACATCTCAGAAATGGTGCCAGGAGCCCAGGCTCCCCTCCCAGGTCCCTGGCACAGTCCCTGCCCCTCCAGGAGCTCTCATTCTGGGTCCCACGGTCAGGGCCAGCCTCCTGGCTGTCCACTTTGTTGGCAATCATTCAGATCCTTTGTTGGCCACAGCTTTCCCTTGTTTAGATGGTAAAACTGATGCTCAGATGGGTTTCCTGAATGTCACGTGTAGAGACTCAGATGGAGGGTTCAAGACTAAATATTGTATTCTTTCCACCAAAGTTGAAATGAATGAATAAATGAATGCTAGGGGGTGCTGTGGGGGAGGTGGACGATTACGTCTCATTGCACAGCCCTGGAGTTGTTCAAGGCAGAGTTCAAGAACAGGACTGTGGCTGGAGGAGGGGCACTTACTGGGAGTGGTGATGGGCGGGCTAGTCTGTGATGGGACTGGTCATGCTTCTTGGGTAAAATCAGAAAATGGCGGGCTAGGCTGGGAATTCTTTGTAAAGCAAATTTATTCCATTGTAAAAATCTGAGTGATGTCCTTGCTACTTTGGGCTGTTACAATGTACTATTGTTCTCTAAAGTGATGGCGGTCATGATGGTGTTTTATCTATTGATTTTAATGTCTTTGCTTCCCCAAGAGTTGGCTGTCAAATATCTGTTTTGTAAGTTTCTAGGTCCTGGAGAGTCCAGAATCTGAGACCCTGTCCAGGAAGACCCTGCGGATGTTCTCGGGCTAGGGGTCATGAGCTTGTGGGGTATGATGGTGGCTCAGATGTCTTAAAGGTCCCTCTTTATAATTGGTGTGGACTCAGTTTTAGGGAAATTGGTGGTTTTCAGATGTTTCAGGATTGCTAATTTGGAATTCTACCTTTTTTAGATGAACTTCTGTAACTTTTAGGATTGTTCACCTGCCCATTTCCATTTACTTTATGAATCAGAATTCCTTTGGTGTGTGCAGAATGCCTAGAGATCTGTAGGGTTGTGGTGGCACCCTTGGTGTCCACCTTCACCCCAGCATGGGCATCACTTACTGTGGTAGAGACTGCAGCTCTGGGATGTTTCAGGCCCCTCCTAACTCATATGTCACACAGACCCCCCCTCCACTCATGTGTCATGCTGACCTCTCCATTATATGTCACACTGACTCCTCCTCCACTCAAAATTAACAAGGAGCCACTGAACTTCTCCTCCTGTATTCATGTGTCCCACTGAGCTCCTCCCCCACTCATATATCACACTGAGCTCCACCTCTCCTATGACACAGAGCTCTTCCTGTCTTCACGAGTCACTAAGCCCCTCCTCCACTCCTGTAGCACACTGAGCTCCTCCTCTACTCATGTGTAACACTAATTCCCTCCTCCATTCATGTCACACTGAGCTCCTCTACTCATGTGTAACACTAAGTCGCTCCTCCACTCATATGTCACACTGAGCTCCTCTACTCATGTGTTACACTAAGTCCCTCCTCCACTCATATGTCACACTGAGCTCCTCCTCTACTTATGTGTAACACTAATTCCCTCCTCCATTCATGTCACACTGAGCTCCTCTACTCATGTGTAACACTAAGTCGCTCCTCCACTCATGTCACACTGAGCTCCTCTACTCAGGTGTTACACTAAGTTCCTTCTGTATCATGACACACTGAGCTCCTCCTCTACTCATGTGTAACACTAATTCCCTCCTCCATTCATGTCACACTGAGCTCCTCCTCTAGTTATGTGTCACACTGAGCTTCTCCATTCATATGTCAACATGAGTCCCTCCTCCACTCATAGTTCACACTAAGCTCCTCCTCTAGTCATATGTCACACTGTGCTCCTCCTCTCTACACATGTGTTACACCAAGTCCCTCCTCTACTCATATGTCACACTGAGCTCCTCCTCTCTCATGTGTTACACCAAGTCCCTCCTCCACTCATATGTCACACTGAGCTCCTCCTCTACTCATGTGTTACACTAAGTCCCTCCTCCACTCATATGTCACACTGAGCTCCTCCTCTACTCATGTGTTACACTAAGTCCCTCCCCCTCTCATATGTCACACTGAGCTCCTCTACTCATGTGTTACACTAAGTTCCTTCTGTATCATGACACACTGAGCTCCTGCTCTACTCATGTGTTACACCAAGTCCCTCCTCCACTCATGTCACACTGAGCTCCTCCTCTACTCATGTGTTACACTAAATCCCTTCTCCACTCATATTCACACTGAGCTCCTCCTCTACTCATGTGTTACACTAAGTCCCTCCTCCACTCATATGTCACACTGAGCTCCTCCTCTCTACTCATGTGTTACACCAAGTCACTCCTCTACTCATATGTCACACTGAGCTCCTCCTCTCTCATGTGTTACACCAAGTCCCTCTTCTACTCATATGTCACACTGAGCTCCTCCTCTACTCATGTGTTACACTATGTCCCTCCTCTACTCATATATCCCACTGAGCTCCTCCTCTCTCATGTGTTACACTAAGTCCCTCCTCCACTCATATGTCACACTGAGCTCCTCCTCTCTACTCATGTGTTACACTAAGTCCCTCCTCCACTCATATGTCACACTGAGCTCCTCCTCTCTACTCATGTGTTACACCAAGTCACTCCTCTACTCATATGTCACACTGAGCTCCTCCTCTCTCATGTGTTACACCAAGTCCCTCTTCTACTCATATGTCACACTGAGCTCCTCCTCTCTCATGTGTTATACTAAGTCCTTCCTCCACTCATATGCCACACTGAATTCCTCTACTCATGTGTTGCACTGAGTCCCTCCTATTCATATGTCACATTGAGTTCCTCCTCCACTTTTAGGTGACAATCAGCCTCTTTTCCACTCATATGTCACACTGAGCTCCTCCATGTGTTACACTGAGTCTCTCCCTACTCACATATCACATTGAGCTGCTCCAGAGGTCATATATAATACCTACTCCCACCCTCACTCATGTGTCACACTTAGCTACTCTTCTAGTCATGTGTCACATTGAGATACTCCTCCACTCATGTCACATTGAGCCCCTCCTCTAATCAAGTGTCACACTGAGCTCCTACTCCACTTTTATTTCACATTGAGCTCCTCCTCCACTCATATGTCACTCATGTTACATTGGGCTCCTCCTCTAGTCATTTGTTACACTGTGTCCCTCCTCTACTCATGTCACATTGAGCTACTTCTCTACTCATGTGTCACACTAAGCCCCTCCTCTATTATTGTATCACATTGAGACCATCCCCTAGTCATATATAATACTTAAGCCCCAGTCCCACTCCTGTCACACTTAGCCCCTCCTGTACTCATGTCACACTGAGCTGCTACATCTTCTCTGATGTCACATGAGTCTCTCCTCAAATCATGTTTCATACTGAGCTCCTCTTCTCTAGTCATGTGTCACACTGAGCTCCTCCTCTACTCTTATGTCACACTGAGCCCCTCCTATCATCGTGTGTCGCCCTAAGCCTCTCCTCCACTTTTACGTCACATTGAGCTCCTTCTCCACTCATATGTCACATTGAATTCCTCCTCTATGCATATGTCATACTGAGCCCCTCTTCCACTCCTGTGTCACACTGATTCCCTCCTCTACTCATGTGATACTGACCTACTTCTCTACTCATGTGTCACACTGAGCCTATCTTCTACACTGATGTCACGCCGAGCCCTCCTCTCTTCATGCACTACATTGAGCCCCTCCTCTACTCATATGTAATACTTACCCCCACTCTTGTGTCACACTTAGCCCCTTTGTAGTTATGTGTTACACTGAGCTCCTCCTCCTCTCTGATGTCACATGAGTCCCTCCTCCACTCATTTTACATTGAGCTCCTCGTCTAATCATATGTCACACTGAGCTCCTCCTCTACCAATGTGTTAAACTGAGTCCCTCCTCTACTCATATGTCATAATGAGCTACTTCTCTACTCATGTGTCACATTGAGCCCCTCCCCTACTCATATGTAATACTGTCCCTCACCCCCACTCAGATGTCACACTTAGCTCCCCCTGTACTCATATGTCCATTTGTAAGTCACATGAGTGCCTCCTCCACTCATAGTTCACACCTAGCTCCTCTAGTCATATGTCGCACTGAGCTTCTCCCCTATTCATGTGTTATACTGAGCTCCTCCTCTACTCATATGTCACACTGAGCTCCTCTACTCATGTATTACACTGAGTCCCTCCTCCACTCATGTGTCACACTGAGCTTCTCCCCTATTCATGTGTTATACTGAGCTCTTCCTCCACTCATGTGTCACACTGAGCTACTTCTGTACTCATGTGTCACACTGATCTCCACTCATGGCAACATGAGTCTCTTCTCCACTTAGTTAATCCTGAGCTCCTCCTCTAGTCATGTGTCACACTGAGCTTCTCCATTCATATGTCAACATGAGTCCCTCCTCCACTCATAGTTCACACTAAGCTCCTCCTCTAGTCATGTGTCACACTGAGCTCCTCCTCTACTCGTGTGTCACACTGAGTGCCTCTTGCAATCATATGTCACACTGAGCTCCTCTCCCTCCTATGTCACACTGAGTTCCTCCTCCACTTATGTCAACTGTAGCCCCTCCTATCTTCATGGGCCACCCTAAGCCCCTCCTCCACTCCAGTGTCACAGTGAGATCCTCCTCTACTCATGTCACACTGAGTGCCCCCTATACTCATATGTCACATGTATCTTCTATTCTTCTCATGTGTCACATTGAGCACCCCTCCTCCACTCCAATGTCACACTGAGCCCCCCTATACTCATGTCACATGTAGCTTCTATTCTACTCATTTGTCACACTGAGCCCTGATACATTACTGTGTCACACTAGCCCCTCCTCCTGTCACGTGTCACACTGAGCTCCATCACACCCATGTGGCACACAATGCCGATGTCGCACATCTGTTAAACACTGAGCCCATCACACTAATGCATTACACTGAGCCGCTATCCTACTTTTGTTTCACCCTAAGCCCCTCCCCAACTCTTGTATCAAACTGAGCCCGTCACACTAATGTGTCACACTGCTTTCCTGTAACACCCATGTGTCACACTGAGTCCCTCTTTTACTCATGTGTCACACTGAGCCCATGTCACATTAATGTGTTGAACTGAGCTCTTGTAACACCCATGTGTCACACTGAGTCCCTCTTTTACTCATGTGTCACACTGAGCCCCTGTCACATTAATGGGTCACACTGAGCCACTATTTTTTATATACGTCACACTGAGGATCTCCCCTATGTATGTGTCACACAGAGCTCCTATAACACCCATTTGTCACACTGAGCCTCTTTCTTGCTCATATGTCACATGGAGCCCCTGTCACACTAATGTGTCACACTGAGCTCCTCTCTGGCACACTAAGCTCCTCTCCTACTCCTGTGTCACATCGAGATCCTGTCACACTGTTACACCCATTTCCTGTAACATCGATGTGTCACTCTGAGCCCCTCTTTCTCTCATGTCACACTGAGCCCTCCACTACTCATGTGTCACACTGACTCCTGTAAAACCCATGTGTCACACTGAGCCCTTTCCTACTTGTGTGTCACATTGAGCCCCTGTCACACTAATGTGTCACTGGAACCCTTCCCTTAATCATGTGTGTGTCACATACTCTTTCCTCTATTCATGTGTCAGGCTGAGTCTCTCCCCCAACCTTTGTGTCACAGAGTCCCTTCTCCTTTCATGTTCACATGGAGCCCCTCCCCACCCATCTGTCACATGGAGCCCCCCGTCATCTGCACCCCCCCCCCCCCGTCAGCTCTCCTCAGGCCTTGGACAGTTACTGACCTCCGACCACGCGCCGGGCTGTGTGGATGTGGCGCTGGCTGAGTTCGCAGCGAGGCCTGCAGCGTGCAAGGTGGACGTGCGGGCGAGAGGATGTACAGGAGCAAGGGAAGCTCTTTTTCTTTGGTTTTTAGTTTTTCTTTAGACAACATTTCATTGGGATCTGTACATACATATAATCCACCCCTAAAGTGCACAATTCAGTGGTTCCTAGTGTGTTCACAGGTACGTGTGACCATGCACACCTCTGAGTTTAGGACGTTTCCGTCACCCCTAGAAGCCTCACAGCCTTGAGCTGTGGCCCCCTGCTCCCCGCCCCTCCCCCAGCCCTAGTCATCCCGTCACCCGCTTTGTGTCCGGGGGAAGCTAAAGCTCCTGTTGGGCGCTCACTCCCGTAGGCTCCCAGCAGTGCGGGCGGAGCCCCATTTCACACAGACGCGGTGGGCCAGACCCCGCGGTCCCCACAGCCCCCGCGCCCGCACCGGGCACCCTCTCCCCCGCCGCGCCCCCCTCTCCGCAGTCCCCTGGCGTCTCTGGGAGCCCAGCTAAAGGCGGTCCAGGCCTCGGCCGAGGGCACAGTGGCAGGGCAAGGAGGGTGGGGCGGGCCTCGCCACCACGCCACCGTCCCAGTGGCGGCAGCGCTGCCTGGGCTGGCTGTCCCTCGCTGTGGCTGCTCTAACAGCTGGCGCAGGTGTCCCGCCTGCCCTGGCGCTCGCACTGTGCTTCCTGGAGGAGGGTCGCGGCCCCAGTCAGTAAGTGGGGGGTGAGAACGGCTTCATCCAGGAGTTGATGCCCAGGTACCCAGCGCCTAGATGATGCCTTTCTGCATCCCCTTCCGCCAGCGCAGCCCCGGACCCTCCTCTGCGCCCCTGGCTGCACGGGACACGTCCTCCCGCCTGCGCTGCGGTAGCCGCTTCCCGCATGCTCTCCCCTCCTGCAGCTCCCGCGGTCCCCGAGGGGCGCCTGGGGCTGGGCCACCTCTGAGACCCCACCAGTGCAGGGCAGAGCTAGCCCCCAGTGGGACACTCCCCAGGGCCGTGCCCAGGGCCGCCCTCTGACTTGGCGGCCAAGAGCAGACAGGCCACGCACGGATCGGGGCCTGTCTGGGGGCTTCTCCCACTGACCGGGCTGTGCTGTCCTTCCATAGGGAGCCCTCTGAGGGGACCCAGCTCCCAGGACATTGGGGCAAGTGTTGAGGGACCGTGTCCATTCCTCCCAGGACCAGGGGGCAGGGCTCAGGCGCAGCAGGCTGACCGTTCGCTGCCACAGGAGGAGGGTCTCCTTGAGGGGCCTTAGCCTCTACCCAGGACTCTTTCATGACCAGGAGGCTGAGGGCCCTCACAGGCGGCTGCTTCCTCTCTCCTGGACCCCAATCCGGAGACACTCCCAGCTTCCCCAGGACTCCTAGCTCTGGGTTCCCCTCCCTCAGCTGGAAACTGTTAACAGGAGCCCTGATTTTGCTCTTTTTCAACCCTGTCTAGGCTGGGTGCCCAAGGGTGTTAGGCCAGTATCTCCCTGGCCCATGGTCTCTGTCTTTTGTGTCTCTTACTAACTCCGGTACATGGTGGGAGGTGACCTGTGCTCGGCCCCTGTGCTAATGGCATCCTTAACCTGCTAACCAGCCATGCAGCCAGCCCAGGCACATGTGGGGGAGGCGGGTGGGGAGGGGCCCTTAGAGTAGGACAGGGGGCTACAGATCCCTCCCCCTTTCCTGCCTCCCCCCTCCCTCCCAGCCTCCCCCCCTCCCCCATGTCCCGTGGCCTTCTCACCTTTGCACCTTTGGTTCTTCACGGCATCAGGAGGTGGTGGTTGGTTGCATCAGGAAGTCCTTCCTGAGGAGGGAACAGCTTGTGCAAAGGCAGGGCCACCTCATGGCCCATGGGAGTGTGTGATGTGTGCATTTGTTGGGTGAGTGGGTTGGAACAAGATGTGTGTGTCAACGGGAATGGAAGTCCCCTCATGGAATGCTGTCGGCCCAGGACAGGACTTTATCCCACTCAGGGATGTCCTTTGATATAAATAAGAGCTCGAGGAGTGGACAGTGTGTGACCCATGGTATGGTGGTTCTCCAGACCCTTAGCGCCAGGTGTCCCGGTCTGAAGGGTGGGGCTGGCGAGTCTGCACGTTCCACCAGCTTCCTTGGTGCCCAGGGCCTCACTTTGGGACCTACTTGATGGAAAATAGTCTGAAGACCTTGCCTCCTCTCTTCCTACCTCCACTGGGCAAGTAGTTCTGGCCCCAAGGTGGCCCCGCCCCACGGTCCTCTCTTTTCTAAGACTGTAGAACTAAACTGGCCTTTGGAGGGCTGGGTTATGCCTGGGTGGCTGTGCCATGTCATAGACTGAGGGCATTTCAGAAACATCCTTTGTTTGTTCTGAAGACCCTATAGGGCCAAGATGAGGGATGCTGTTGGGGTGCACGATCCTCTCTTGGTGGTGCCCATCAGCCAGCAGCAGGGTCCTAGTGGCGGCGGTGGGGGTGGGAGATGGCCAGGGCTGCCACTGTGGGCTGGGGAGGGGCTTCAAGCTCCCAGAGCTCTGGCCATACCACTCACACGGGATCCTATGTCTGGAGCCCCTAATTGCACCTCCATCTACCTGAAGGAGGGATGGGCAAGTGCGGATCTGAGTGGTGAGTAGCATCAGCTGCCTGGGGGTGGGGCTGGTGCGTGTTCCAGACTTAGGCCTAGGCCGAGGGGGGGGGGGGGAGTGCTCAGGACACCCTTGAGGGGGTGGGCTGAAGGTGGGAAAGAGGTGGAACTTGGAGTCCCTCTTGTCCCTTGTATAGTGTCAGGGCATGGTGGATGCCATAAATCTGGGGGATGGGGGAGGTAGGACACGGTACATTCAGGCATGGCCTGGTGTGGCTTGGCGTGGCCATGTGTGTGTGCTGCGTGCCCGGGGTCCAGAGTAGCCAGATGCTGTCTTGAGTTTTTACTTCTTTTGTGGGGGCCATGTCAAAATCCAGCATGTCATTTAATACTAATTCTTTCTTTTTTGTTTCAGGAGAAAAAAAAGGTTTGTACTCTGTGTGTTCTTAACTGTTTCTATGAGGTGGGGACCTCATCCCCAAAGTTCTTGCCTCCCTAGCCGTCCTCAGCCGAGGGCTGCCGCTCTCCTCTCTAAGTGGGGATGCAGCCCCCCTGGTAGGTTTGGCGTGGGGACCCAGTGAGGCCAGGACATCACTGTCAGGTGGTATAGGGGGCAGTGGCCACGACTGCGCTGGCAGTGCCACCGATCTACCTGTGTGTGTGCACGTGTGTGCTGGTCACTGTGGAAAATGTGTGCACCATGGTGGGTGTTTGGATTCCCCACTGAGGGACAGGGCTGATTCTTTGGTGACAAATTCCCCTTTTGGCATTAACTAAGAAGTCATCTGTTGACCCTCCACCAGCACTGGCCTGGGTTGCAGGGACACAAGGGGTCATCCATCCATCCCCTGGTTGCCCAGGGAAGCCCCTACCAAGTAGGCATGTAGATTTGCCTTGGGGGTCTAGTCTCTGGTACCCACAAGAGTCTCCTGAACAGGGGACCAGTGCTGCTAGTGGCTTCCCCACCATGACCACAAGCTCTGAGTCAAGAGAGTTCAATCCTAGGGATTTGGGAGCCCCAGAAGAGTGTCCCCTGGGAACAGATAGGGTTTTAGGAACCAAGGGCCCTTGTAGAGGGTGTCTTGTTGTCCCTGAAACTCCCCTTCCCTCCCGCCACATCCCCCATTTGACGATGGGAAAACAGGCCTGAAGACTGGACAACCATTAGCCAGGGTCCCCCAGGAAGTCAGTGTTTGTCCACTAAGGATAACGCTGGGGTTGTTGCAGCTCAGCCCCTAACCTTGATCCTTGGGACCTGCCCATGGCCTCTTGGGGCTGCTGTCAGTGGGAAGATAAACAGATGCTGTGCCCTTTGACTCCTTGAGCCACACTGAAGTCAGATGTTTGTGTGGGTGGATCCTGGGCTCTATGCCCATAGGTTGTGCAGGGTGGGTGTGGTAGGGTGGAATGGCCCAGGGTGAGAGGGCAGAGGCCACCAGCAAGGTCCCCAATCCTGGGTGTGTTCCCAACTCCTCCGTGGCCACCATCAGGTCTCTGCCCTTGTTGCGCCTTGGTTTCCCCAAGTTTATCCTGAATGAAGGAGCACTAGAGGGTCCCCACAGGGGTGGTGGTGGGGGACAGGAACCCCAGTGTCAGCTGTGCCCAACACTTCCTTTGTGACCCTTTCCATCGTCACAGCAGCCCTGACAGGTCCCAGCTATGGTTGAGGAAACTGAGGCTGGGAGAGGGGTTTGTAGCCAGTCAGCCTGGGACTGGATGGGGTGGGGCCAGGCCCAGAGGTAGAGCTGAGCCCCTGGCTCTGAACCTGGAGATCCTGACCATGATCTCTAGGTGCTGCCATCAGGGGTAGATGAGTTGGGTGGGTAGGTGGAGGCCAGTCTCCCCCAGGGGCCAGGGAGGGCTCAGGAGTCTGAGATCAGTGGAATATGCAGGTTTCCTTAGGATGAGTGGGGAGGGGCAGGCTCCCTGGGGGATGGGAAATCAGACCCCTGCAGAGCCTCTAACCTTTGAACCTGAGGTCTGCTTGGTGACCTCATGGGGCTGCCATCAGGGGCAGATTCCTTTGCCATCAGATAAAGCCTTGGCCCAGTGCTGAGTCACACCAGGAGTGGTCCCTGTGTGGGGTGGGGCAGGGCTGCCCTTTGAGGTCCTATGGTGCTGCTGGGTGGGTGGACCCCACCGCCAGGCAGGGGGCCCTGGTTGAGCATGTGCAGGATGATGGCAGGAGTGAGTCCTGAGGGAGCCAGTGCCACTCCCCAGTCTCACTCCCTTGGGACCCCTCCTCCTTCTCAGGGCCCAGCAGCCTCAGAAGAGCCATTTTGCCACTTGAGGAGCCTTGGAGGTGCTTGGCCCCCTCCACTGGGTGGGGGTGGTGGGGGTGGTGGGGTGGTGGGGGGAGGAGTTTGAAGCTGCAGCTCCTTGGTTCTCAGACCCTGAGTTAGGGGGCAGAGCACAACCTTCCCTGCCTCATTTCTCATGTGGAAGAAGGCCCAGGCCAGAGGTAGTTTTTGGATTTCTGGAGTCCCTACTCTGGACCCTCAAGAAGAGGCAGCTCCCAATGTCCCCCCCTCCCTGGATTGTGTGCCAGGTGTCAGGTGGGGCCTGTTTCAGGGGAGAGCCTACCATATCCCCCCTTCTCTCCCTCCTCCATCCTGTCCATCCCCCCCACCTTCAGAACAAACCACAAAGTCAGATAATCTTTTATTCTGCTTTATTTTGGGGGGCATAGCGAAAGGATAGGGGGGGAGGGTGTGGGGAAGGGTCTCCTCCCTGTGGCAGAAAGCAGGGTTCTGGTAAGAACACTCTAAGCGAATCAGCATAGTCCACTGGGGGTCTCGCAAGTCCTCAGTCTGTTTTGGAGCCCCCCTGTGCTGTCAGTGCTGGGAGGGGGGTGGGGAGCTCTCAGAGTCCCGTGGAGTCATGGGAACTCTCGAGGGTGCGAGTCTGGTAAGTACTGGGTCGATGGGACGTTCCGTGGAGCATACCACCCAGGTAAGAAGGCAGAGTCAGGGTCAGGCAGCCAGTGTCGAGGGGGCCGGACCAGACTGTGGGGGTGGCTGGCTTGGCAGGGGGCGGTGGGGGCGGAAGGGGGAGGCACCACAGCACGACGTGGAGAAGTGGGGGTGGCGGTCGGGTCCAAGGGAGCAGGAGCACCGGTGCTGGAGGTAGAAGAAGTCAGTGGAGCACCCGAGGTCAGTGTCCCAGGATGGCACAAGATGGCCACGTGCCACGGCAGCGGGGTGGGTCTCTGGCATCTGCTTGCTTGGCTTTGTCTGTCTGCTATGCCCAATTCCTTGCCTGGCCTGGGGTCATGGGGTCATTTCCGCTCATCACTGCTTTCTCCTGTCACAATCTCACTCCCAGTGGTGGGCCTGGGACCTGGAGAATTAAGACGGAATGTGTGTAGCCCTGAGGTGGCTCTGGGTCTGGTGACTGGTTAGTCCATTGGTTGGCACTGATGATGTTGCTGGTGGATGAGTTGAAGAGGTCATTGCCCTTCTTGAGTGGGTTTCCCTTGGGTTGGCAGTGGCAAGAAGAGCGCTGGGGGCAAGCGAAGCAGTCTGAGGCACGGGGAGGCTGAGCGGAGGTCCTGTGGGGTGTCGGGCAGAGGAGCGGGGGTCTCGCTGCTGGTGCAGAGGTGTTTTCATTGCTCGTCGGGGTCCTCGTCATCCTCGGGGTCCTCGTCATCCTCGGGGAGCTCCTCCAGCCTTGCTCGTCCCCTGGGCTGTCTGCCCCGCAGTGGGACTGGGTCCTCTGCACAGATCATGGCCAGGAAGTGGGCCAGGCTCCTGGCTGCTGGGTCTGGTTGAGCCAGGTTGGGCTGATCTTGGGGACCATACACGTGGCTGTGCAGGAAGCCGAGGATTCCTCCAGAGGCTTGAGGGGGCTCTGGGAGGGCAGGGTAGGGGTCGAGGGCCCCGGCCCCTTGCACCTGGTCCCCTTGCCCATCATCCTCCTGTACCTGGTCCCCTTGCCCATCATCTTGCCCATCATCCTCCTGCACCTTGTCCCCTTGCCCATCATCTTCTTGCCCATCATCCTCCTGCACCTGGTCCCCTTGCCCATCATCCTCTTGCCCATCATCCTCCTGCACCTGGTCCCCTTGAGCATCATCTTCTTGCCCATCATCCTCCTGCACCTGGTCCCCTTGCCCATCATCTTCTTCCCCATCATCCTCCTGCACCTGGTCTCCTTGCCCATCATCTTCTTGTCCATCATCCTCCTGCACCTGGTCTCCTTGAGCATCATCTTCTTGCCCATCATCCTCCTGTACCTGGTCCCCTTGCCCATCATCTTCTTCCCCATCATCCTCCTGCACCTGGTCTCCTTGCCCATCATCTTCTTGTCCATCATCCTCCTGCACCTGGTCTCCTTGAGCATCATCTTCTTGCCCATCATCCTCCTGCACCTGGTCCCCTTGCCCATCCTCTTGCCCATCATCCTCCTGCACCTGGTCCCCTTGAGCATCATCTTCTTGCCCATCATCCTCGTGCACCTGGTCTCCTTGAGCATCATCTTCTTCCCCATCATCTTCCTGCACCTGGTCTCCTTGAGCATCATCTTCTTCCCCATCATCCTCCTGCACCTGGTCTCCTTGAGCATCATCTTCTTGCCCATCATCCTCCTGCACCTGGTCTCCTTGCCCATCATCTTCTTGCCCATCATCCTCCTGCACCTGGTCTCCTTGAGCATCATCTTCTTGCCCATCATCCTCCTGCACCTGGTCTCCTTGCCCATCATCTTCTTGCCCATCATCCTCCTGCACCTGGTCTCCTTGAGCATCATCCTCTTGCCCATCATCCTCCTGCACCTGGTCTCCTTGAGCATCATCCTCTTGCCCATCATCCTCCTGCACCTGGTCCCCTTGAGAATCATCTTCTTGCCCATCATCCTCCTGCACCTGGTCCCCTTGCCCATAACCTTCTTGCCCATCATCCTCCTGCACCTGGTCCCCTTGAGCGTCATCCTCTTGCCCATCATCCTCCTGCACCTGGTCCCCTTGAGCATCATCTTCTTGCCCATCATCCTCCTGCACCTGGTCCCCTTGCCCATCATCTTCTTGCCCATCATCCTCCTGCACCTGGTCCCCTTGAGCATCATCCTCCTGCACCTGATCCCCTTGAGCATCATCCTCCTGCACCTGGTCCCCTTGAGCATCATCCTCCTGCACCTGGTCCTCTTGAGCATCCTCCTCCTGCCCATCCTCCTCCTGCACCTGGTCCCCTTGCACCTGGTCATCCCCCTGCGCGTCGTCGTCCGCCTGCGCGTCCTGCGAGGTGTCTTGCAGGCCGTCATGCAGGCCCCACTGACGGTAACGTTGCAGGTCGTCTTGCAGGGCTTCTCGCAAGACGACATCACCACCGACGACGTGCAGCTCCAGGGAGTGGCTCCCGAGCCGGATGGTTTGGGGTTGTCCGGGGGCGACTCTGATGCCAAAGCGCTCACCCAGCATCATCCAGAACTCAGGTGGCAGGTGTAGGACCCGGGGGCCCCGAGGCAGCAGGGCCCTCTGATCAGCCCGTACAGCGTCAGTGTCCACGTCAGGGGGCATCTGGGTCAGCAGCCGGCTGATGGTCGCGGCAATGCCAGGGTTTGTGAGCAGGGACTGGTCCAGGATGAGGCGCGGGGAGCGCTGGACCGGCAGGCGTGCCACGTCCAGGGTAGGCGCGGGCAGCTGCGGGGGGCGCTGCTTCTCCTTCAGAATCACCAGCAGGGCCGCCAGGGCCAGGTTGTCCTTCCAGAAGAGCAGGCCGCTGAAGAAGTTCAGGACGACGGCCTTGATCTGGGCCACGCTGAAGTGCACGAGGAGGACTTGGTCCAGTGGCATCTGAGTCAGGAACTCTTGAGACTGGGTCTGGGGAGGCGCCTCTCCGCCCTCCCCTCCTCCGGTGGCGATGGGCCTCCAGGGCCAGGCGGCACTGCGGGCCTGGAAAGGCCTGCGGTGGGAGTGGCGCGGTGGCAGGACCCAGCCGCTGTCCTGCTCGGGCCGCTCCATGATGTCCCAGTGGAAGCGGGAGAAGAAGCCGACCCACTGCCCCGGGAGGATTACGGTGAGCCTGTCATTATTCAGAGAGGCTAGATCCTCGGTATTAAGAAGGATCATGATGGGCTCCTCGGTGTTCTCCAGGTAGCACCTCCACACCTTCAGGGCGGCCCGTATCACAAGACCCCTCCTCTCCAGCGGGGGCAGGTCCACTTCGTCGGGGGCGAGGTATCGGGAATAGAAAGCGCAGTAGACCCTCTTGCCGTTGTGCTCGTCGATCTGGATGAGGGAGGCGTACAGAGCGGTCCTGGTGATGCCGGTGTCCAAGTAGAAGGGGTTCTGGGGCTTCGGGTGGTGGAGCAGGGGAGCCTTGCGGAACGCCCGCTTCAGGCTCTCGAAGGCCTCCTGCTCTTCGTCCCCCCAGTGGAAGGGGGCGCTGCTCAGCAGCTGCCGCACCAGGGGCTCCGCCGTGACGGCGAAGCGCTCCACGAAGTGGCGGTAGGGGAACATGAACTGGATCAGGTGCCGCAGGGACTTCTTAGAGCCGGGGATCGGGTACCCCCGGATGGTATTGGAGATGTTCTTGCTCAGCCTCACCCCTTTGGGCGTCAGGATGAACGCCAGGACCTCGGCGTTGTGCCGGTGGAACTCGCTCCTGTCCAGCGAGCAGTAGACGTAGTGGTGTCGGAAGCGGACCAGGACTTGGCGGACGTGTAGGAGGTGCTCCTCCTGGCTCATTGAGTAGATGACCACGTCGTGCCCGTAGGAGAGCACGAATTTGCCCAGCATGTCCCTCAGGATGTAGAGCAGCACCTTCTGGGGGATGAGAGGGTCTGCGCAGATCTGAAAGGGCTGGTAGCTCTCCATCGCTTGAAGCTCCATCCCAAACGCCGCTTTCCATACCTCTTCCGTTTCCAGTATTTTCATGTCTTCGTCCATGGTGGTCCCACGCAGCTCCAGCCGTGTGAACCACTTAGCTCCGTGTAACGGGTTGAACAGGACGGGAATGCTCTGTATGCAGTCCACCGTTTTGGTCAGCATGTCCTCCAGGGCCTGGTCTTCATTCCCCCGCCTGGCTGTTTTTTGCGCCTCAGCATCCACAGGTTCCTGAGGATCCGAAGAGGGACTCTCGTCGTCGGTCTCGCTGCTCTGATCACTGTCTCCAGCCTGCTGAAGCTCAGAGGGCTCTGATTCAGAAAGATCATCGGATCCGTCTGAGCTTGGCTGGTCGGAAGTCTCCTCATCTGCTTCCTTCGGGTTGAACACGTCGGCAAGGTCGGAATACTGGGGCGACAGACCGGGCAGCAGGCTTACGGCGTGTTTCTCGAGCGCGATGCATGGCGGGGGTGGGCGGAAGCAGTTCTTCAGGCAGTAGGGAGAGTGGAAAGTGCAGCGGCCTTTGACCCAGTCGACCTGGGGGGCGTGGATACGGAGCCAGTCGATGCCCAGGACCACGGCGACGTTGGGTGACGGGACGATGTCGAATTGGATGGTCTCCTGGTGGTTCTGGTGCATGCACACCAGGGGCTCGGTGTGCAGCCACACGGGCTCGTTGCCGATCAGGGAGCCGTCCATGATGTGGATGCGCTGCGGGTAGGGCTTCTCGTACAACTCGACGTAGTGCTCTTGGGCAAACCTCTCATCCATGAAGTTGGAGCTTGCGCCCGAGTCCACCAGCGCCTGGACGGCGACGCTGTGGTAAGGGTTCACCCTCACCAGGAGCAGCAGGAAGAGGTGCCTGCGATCGATAGGCTGCACTTCATAGCTCAGCCAGCTGTCGACCGCCCACTTCTCCGGGGCCGGTGAGTCGATCCAGGTCATGTTCCGCGGGCGGGACTCTGGGGGCAGCCTGAGCACGGCCCTTCTCTCCGCCAGCTTCTCTTCTATCTGCAGGACGAGGACGATCAGACTGTCCAGCGAGTCCGGCTGCGGGACGCGGAACAGATAGTGCCTGATCTCTTCCTTGAGCCCCAGGCACAGGTGGGCCTGCAGGACTCCGTCTGGCCAGCCCAAGGTGGGTACCAGGGCCCGGAACTCATTGATGTAGTCGATGGCGGGGCGGTCGCCCTGCCTGATGTCGAACATGGCGTCTTCTGCCGCCCGCAGTGACTGCTTGTACTCGAACACCTGCGACATGGCCTCTAGGAAGGCTGGGAAGTCGCTGAGCAGGGGGCTGCCTTCCTGTGCTAGGCCTCGGGCCCACTCGAGGGCCGTGCCCGAGAGGTACTTGGTGACGTACCTCACCCGCCGGCGGTCGCTGAAGAACTTCCTGGGGTAGCTCTGTAGGATCAGCTGGCAGAGCACGATGAACTCGTGGAACTGCCTGCGGTCGCCGGAGAAGGGCTCGGGGCGAGGCAGGCGGCCCTCGTTCAGCCCCCTCACCAGGATCTCCTCTGCCACTCTCTGTTGCTCTCTGAGGTCCTGCATCTGGAAGTACGCAGAGACCAGGGACTCGAACGTGGCCCCGAACTCCGAGCTGGAGGCCGCGGGCGGCTCTTCAAGATCGTCGTCTCCCCAGTCGCTCAGGTCAGTGTCGTCGTCCTCGTCTGGGTCCCCCCACGCGTTGACGGATGCTTCTCCCATCTCACCAGGTTCCTCGCCGGCCGGATCCCCCTCTGCAGCGACGCATGCCTCCTCCAGGTCTTGGAGTAGGTCATTGGGTGAATCCTTTATTTTTCTATCTGGAACACTGGATGGCTCCTCCATGTCTTGGAGGAGGACAGTGGGCATCTCCTCCGTTGGCTGGGCTGGGCCCGGGGCGGGCCCGGCCCCCGCCTGCGCTCCGTCTTCTCTCTCCGCGGTGGTGTTGGATGAGCCCTCGGAGGACTCCATTTGTTTTGATGATGGATTCTTACGCTCCATCATCGTCTCAAATGAGTCTTCAGAGGGTTCTATCATTTCGTCGGATGGAAAGGAGTGGTCTCTGAAGACTGGTAAGGTGGCGATGTGTCCAGTCAGCGACTGGGGACCACAGCGACCAGAACCTGCTGGGGCGGGGGGGAGAGGGTGGACAGGAAAGGCAGTGGTTTAGGGTCTCAGGAGGTCAGGGCCAGGATCCCCAGGACAAATCAGATGCCCTACACATCCGAACAGAGAGAAACGGGGGGAGCCTCTGCGTCCCACTTGTGGTGCCCACAGGGAGAGAGTAGGTCCTTCCTGCCTACTCTCACCTTCCTGCCTACTCTCTCCCCGGCTTCCTCCGCCTGGCGGGCCCACCTACTTCCCCAAGGCCTTGAGAAATTCACAGCCCATAAATTTGGTGGGGCGATGGGCCCAGAGCGCCATGGCAGGCAGGCACCTGGCAGGATGCACTGGCCGCCTCATTTCACCCTGGCACAGGTGCCTGGTCAGTGCTCCTTCCCTTCTGTGGTCACTCGAAAGTCACTGAGCTCACATCTCAGAGTTGGCAGGCGAGGCGCCGCGAGCAAGCTTGGCCTCAGTGCGAGGCGGGAATGTCTAGCGGGGATGCCTGCTGTTTCACAAGTTCGGGGGAGTGGAGAAAAATGGGCACTTGGCCACTGTTCCGTCAGCTGGGTCAACTGCCCGAAATAGCTTTATTTCCTCCCTTAGATGCAAAGTAGAAATTGCGGGGGCTGGATGTAGAGCTCTGGACTCCGGGTTTTACTTTCCCCGTAAATGTTTGTAAAACACCCGGGATGTGCCAGCGACTTGCGCGTGGCCACGCGATCCCAGCTGGGATTTTTTTGCTACTTTCCCTTCCTCCCTTTCATCCACTTGCTGCCGTGTTCTCCCCAGCTCTGAGCTGTTGAGGAAACCTGCCAGTCATCTCCCCACCCCTCCTAAAGTCTCTACCTCCCCAGGATCGCCCTCTTGGTCTGTGGGGTCTGGGAACTTTAAAAATTTGGCCTCAGTTCCACACGTGCAAACATACTGACTCCCCCCTCCGATCCTATCAGGCGGGGCTCACCCCGTTACTCTCTGTTGCTGGTTGGTTTTCCCCCAAAGCAGGGCGTATCCAGCCGAGTTGGGACATTGAGTTGAGGGGTAGAGGTGGGAGGTATCTTTGACGTCTGATTGTCTTGGAGTGGGTATTTGAAAATCTAGTCATGGGTGGTTTTGAGTGGGCCAAGACTGAATTTAAAGGGATGTTGGGGTGGGGTTTTGCACATTTCTTCTCTGCTGGGGTGCAGCAAGCTGAGTTCTGGTCATTCCATAGATTAGCTCTACGGTTATGCTTTTTGTATGTGTAACACCTTTTGTTATTTCTCGGTTTTCTCCTTAACCACTGGGCCGATCCATTACAAACAAACATTCATGCCCTTCTGTAAACTCCTCATTGGCTAAAGTCCGAACTGTCCAACAAGATATAAAATTCTGATCTGCTGTTTCTCAAAATTAAGTATGTTGCTGTTAGCATGACAGTTAAACTTGATCCCGCAGGTCCTCTGATTAAAACCTTTTGCTGTTTATTTACTGTCTACTATATTAAGTCCAAGTCTTTTAGCATAAAAATTCCTGACACATAACTCACCAAAATAATTTTCTGGCTACAATTTCAAGGCCTTAGAATAATAGAAAATTCTGATCATGCCATTTCTCAAGGTAGAGATTATGTATATTTTTTAGCATAAAGAACAAATGTGATAAAATCCTTTTCATCATCCCCATCCCCCTCAGCATCCCCATCAGCATCTCCATCCCTCTTAGCATCTCCATCCTCCCCAGCATCTCTATGACCTCAGCATCCCCATCCCCCTCAGCATCTCTACCATAGCAACATGCATAGAACACCTTGCACAAATTAACTTATTTTCTCTTCATAAAAAGTCCTATAAGCTATGTGTTTTTATTGTAAAATTCTAAGTCTCTGGTATAAAGTTCTAATTGAAATACAAAATTAATTGACTAATTAATTCACTTAATTTTCTGTTAGGAATAAAAATCTCATTATGTCCCTTAAAACCCATAAAACCCTTTATTGGCTAAAATTTTAAATTTAAAAATTTAAATTAGTTAAAATCTCAAATTTAAAATATAAATATCAGTATCTCACTAAAAACTCTTAAAAACTGTTCACTGGCTGATATATTTAAAATAAAAAAACTGGTAAAATTTAAAATTTTAGTATGTCTTTTAAAACCCTTCATTGGCTAATATTACAAATTTAAATTGGTTAAAATTTAAAATCTCAGTGTGCCTTGTAAAACCTTTCATTGGCTAATATTACAAATTTAAAAATTTTAATTGATTAAAATTTAAAATGTCTCTTAAAGACCTTAAAACTCTATTGACTAAAATTTAAACTCCTTAGCAAGATGATTTAAAAACTAGATCATATACCCCTTCTTCACTATAAAGTCTACAATTATTAATTATTTACAAATTTGATGATGTAACTGATTAAGTCCTTCAACGTTCCTGTCTTCAACTTAAAATCTAGTATCCTTGGCATATTATAAAAACGTGATCTTAATAACTCCTTTTAATATCAAAGTTCAAACTTTTAGCAGGATGCATAAAAGTTTCCTCCTAACTTCTCTTTTTAAAACTTAGCAAAAGTTTCTTTTCATTGCTTATAATATGAAGTTCCAATTGCCATAAAATAAATTTTTTCTTTACCTTGTCATTTATTTCCAAATTGATGGACATGGAACCCAAAACCTTACCTGGCTACCCTTTATTGACCTAATTCCAAACTTTCAAGCATGATACAAAAATTTGCCCATGTAATTCCTCCAAATAAAAGGTCTCAGGCCCTTGCAAGACACCTGAATTTGGTTCTGTAACTTTCTGCATAAAACCCTCTGATATCTCAGTCACCTTAGATACAAGATCTAAACTCCTCGGCATAAAACAGACTTTATTTTCTAATTACTCTGCACGCCCTCCCTCTTTAAGAACTCTCAGTGGCTGAAATCCAGACTCCCTCGCAGGCACAATGCACTTGGGCCAAAGGGTGCCTCCTCTGGGCTGTCCACGCTCTTGATTATCTGGCTCATCAAATCCAGATACCTTAGCATAAAATGTGTTTTGCCAGCTAATTCCCCTGGAGACAAAACTCTCATCAGTCACTCCTTACAACTCTTTTGGCGAAAACCCCAGCGCTTCTGCATTGAGGGTTTAAAAATGAGATCATATCCCTCCCTAAAATGAAATGCTCAGATGCCTTCAGCTCTCACATAAAATCTCATCTCCTTGGCCTGTTATAAAAATCTGATCGCATTATCTTTACCATAAAAATCCACTTTTGTAGCTCTGCCGAAATGCATAAGTTGGATCATGTAACTCAATTTGAAACTTTTCAAGGTTTCCTCATTGCCTTGTAACATAAAGTCCCAACTACTTAACATAAAATGCAGTGTTTTTACCATGTAATTTATCTTCAGACTGGTCTATAAAAAAACCCTAAATCTCACCCCGGCATTCTTTTAAAGCCTTTATTGGCTTAAGTCCAAACTTATTAGCATGATATAAAAATGCGATCTTGTCATCCCCTTAAAATAAAATTCACACTTCCTAGCACAGTGTATAAAATTTGATCCTGTAGCTCTGCCTTAAACTCTTAACACTCTCTCAGTGGTGGAATTATGGAATCAAGAGTCTAAGTTCTTAGCATAAATTGTGAATTTTATTTTGTAATTTCCCTGCATACTGTTTATCAGATACAAAAAAAATCTCATGATGTCCCTCCCTTGGAACTTTATTGGCTAAAATCAAATTCCTAGGCGTGTGCAAAAATCGAATCCTGTCAGCGCCTCGAAATAAATTCCAAATATTTTTGCATATTCCCGATGCTGATCATGGGAGTCCCCTGGTTGTAGTCTCTCAACTTTGGTGCCAACATCAATCAAACCTCCTTGGCATGCTCCCCAAAGTCAGACATCAGCATCCCCTCCACCCATAAAGTCCAAATGTTCCTTTCCTGATTGCCTGTGATATAGAGCCCAGAGCCATTAGCCTTAAAGTACATTTTATCATGTTTATCTGCAGACTTATCTCCCACAGGCAAAAATCCTCACCATCACATTTCTTAAAACCCTTTGGCAGGAACCCAAACTCTTTAGTATGATTTAAAAGTTTGATCCTGTCACTCCTCAAAATAAAGTCCAGATTTCTTCCCCGAAACCCTCAAATCTATTCGTAGAAGCCCGTCTTGAAATCTTGTCACGCTTTTCCATCACTGACAAGATACCCCGACACCTCAGTGTGGCACCCAGATTTACTGGCAGTGGTCTCGGTTTAAAACCGCCCATATTTCACGTCCACAACACAAGACCCAGAGGCCTGAGTGTGGAATGGAAATGGCACAGAGTATTTGCTAAACTGAAAAACCTTTACGTTGCTCTTCATTACTTAGGATATAAAACCCAAATTCCTTTGCACAAAACCAAAATTTTTCATCATGTCCAGTTTCTAGCTTCAACGCCCCGCCCCATTCCTCCCCCTACTTCCCCCCGAAAGCCTGACTTTTTATCCCCAAACACATCTCGATTTTACTGTCCCCAGGCCTTTTGATGTTTTTAAACGGATACTCTGCATTGTAATTCATTAATTCATACAGCCGCACGTCCTAATTCTTTCCCTCCCCCTCCCGGACAGGTACTGGATCCTGGGGTAAAGAAGTAGAGGTGACCTCACCCTGCCGGACATCTGCCACCAGCAAGGCGGTGGGGACCACGCCCTCACAGTTACATGCCCTGCCGGAGGTGAGCGCGGGGTCCTGGGGGCAAGGCTGGGAGGTCCCCTCCACCCCTTTCTTTGAAGGTTCCCTGGGCTTAGCTGCCCAGCCCCTTTGTGAGGACTTTGGGGTTTGTTGGGGTCATCATTTCAGAATGTGGAAGCGCCTCCGCCTCTCCCCTGTCACTCCATGCCCATGGCTGCCCCTGCCTCTTTTCTGGGCTCAGTCCTACGAATGTAGCTTGATGCATGTTGAGGTCTCAATTCTCAGGACAATTTCCTTAAGAAATACCCACTGATTTGGAAATTCTCACTTCACACCCTCCTCCCAATCAGGATTGAGAGCACTCAGTTTGGGGTCTTTGAGTGAGACCCTCTCCCCGCGACACCCACAGACACCCCGGCCTCACCACCTGCCGTGCTCAGAGCCTTCTCGGTCAGGTCAGCTCCCCGCTTGCCTCCGAGCAAGTGGCCCCATTGGGTCGGGGCTGCCTACGTGTGTCTATGAAGGCTCGGGTGTGGGGGGGGCGGGGGGCCCATCCCTCAGCGAATACCTCTCCCTGTCAGCTCCCTTGTACAGTAAAGGAAATCTGATTTTAAAAATAGAGCCTGGAAGAGGAGATGGGAGGATATTAGGAGCAGCGTGGAGCCTGGGCTAGGGGCAGAGGGTGGAGAGTTAGGGGAGAGGTGAGAACGGGAGGGGGTGGGAGGCCCAGTTGCTGAGCAGGAAGGTAGGGGTGGTGAGCATGTGAGTGGAAGGAGATGGGGGCTTTGGGGCTCTCTCTTCCATGCTCCTCTTTCCTGGCCTCTTTGACTCCACCTATCACCTGGGACCCCAGCCTCTGGGCTGCCCGGATGGGTGTCAGGGTCAACATCACATGAAGACCCTGCCAGCTTCTAGGACATACTCAGAGCCATCTGGGTTTGGGGGGCGCACAGTCACTAGGGCTTAAGGCCTAAGTGACCCCAAAGTGAATCACCTCCATTTAGTTGCTCTCCACATAGGGGCACTGGAAGGGCCACCAATTGTTAATTGATTTGTTGACCTAAAGGTCAAGCTATGTCCTTGGCAGGCTAAGGCCTGGGGGTCCTTGCTGGTTTCCCTGGGGAGGACCAGGGCTGTGGTCACTCCTCATTCAGCTCCCTAGTCCGGAGTGAACAGGGAGAGTGGTGGCTCCCTGGGGGCCCATGAGGAGTAGACTGTGGGCGCTACAGGGGCTGCTGACCTGGCAAAGCTCCCTGAGGGGTCCCTCCCTCCCAGGCCCCTGCCTTGTCCACTCAACTGCCTGGCTTGGGGCTAGAGACCACTGGGTGTGGTAGGTGACAGCCTCCTCCCCTTGACCCAAAGCAGCCGGTCTCCCCTCTCCTCCCTGGGGTGTGAAAGTCGGGCCCTGGGGAAACTGAGTCTTTGGAAGGGGGTCACCGTGACTCAGGACAGGCAGTGAGTTACGGCAGAGCTGGGGTTGCCCCAGGCCTTCTCTTTAAATCCCAAACCGGGCTGGGTGGGGGTCCTCTTGGAGAGGGTCCCTGAAGCCCCTCCCCTCCTCCCGGCCATCGAGGTGAAGGCCAGTAGGGCCCCTAACCTGGCAATGTTCCTGCAGCCAAGTCCCTGCCCCCTCCCCCACCCCTTGACTGGCAGTTCCAGGGGGCAGCTGGATCACTCTGCCCAGAATAACCCTGGGTGGGGGAGAGTGCCGTCCGAGGGAGGGGCTGGGAGGGGGTCACAGACCAGAGTGTCCTGAGCTGCCCAAATCAGCCGGGCCAATCAGCTGCTCTGGACGCTGCTCTTTCCTTTCAAGGCAAGAGGGCAGGGGAAGGAGCTATCCAGCTGCCCACTGGGACCCCCCTCCCCTCCTGGGCCCTCAGTTTCCCCAGACCTGCAAGGAGGGTTGGGTAGTGGTCTCTTCACTTTGTTCCTGTCACTCTGGGGTCCTGAGAGGTGTTCGAGGGGTAACCCTGGGGAGTTTTGGTGAAGGGAGGGTTTTGGAAGAGTAGGTAGAACTCTGGGATTCCCCACCTTGCTTCTACCCTATCAGCTGCTCTTACAAATTGGGGGTCCTTCTATTGCATTTAATTTGAGGTCCCTACATCTAAGGCACTGTTGGGAGCCCAGGCTAGTGGTTTCTAGTGTTTGTTCACATTTGACAGCCAGGCTGGAGTCTCAGTGGGATCTGGTTGTGTCTCAAATGGTCAGTTGCTGTGTGGATGGGCCAGGAGCGTGGCACCCGCGGCAGGAGGACCTGAGCGGGAGCAGAAGCCAGCCTCAGGGTCCCCTTTTACAAATGGAAGGAGCACGTCTTCCCAGGGGAGATGGGAACAGTAAGGGCCTGTTTCTTCCTTAGGGCTCCTATGTTACACTGTCCGCACATCGCTGTAACTGTGGTGGTCGGGGTGCAGTCAAATTTTCACACCTGGTGTCGACTTAATTATGTCACTCGCCCCATGAGGGGAACATGCCCTGTCTTCACAATGAGTGAACCAGAGTCCGGGGCGAAGCAACTTGCCCAGGAGCTGCGCCTTGGAGGCGGCGCTGGCACTCAGGGTATTGAACACCCCAGGAGATGAATGGCTGTTGATGAGGCTGGGGAGGCTCGGGGAGTGTAGTTGCAGGAGGCACGTGTCATCAAGACAGGCAATTAGATTTTTTTCGTTACAACTGATGTTTCTTGGGCAACTGCTCAGGGTCAGGCAGGACCCTGGCTGCTCAGCCCCTGTCACTGACTGTTCTCCTTATGAGGTGGTGGGTTCCCCGTTTCCCAGAATTAAATTGAGGGGTTTTGAGGCCCAGTTCAGGAGTGAAGAGGCAGGAGCAGTGTGCAAAGCCAGGTGTGGATGGAGAGGAGAGGATCAGACCCACCGTGTGGGGTAGGCAGTGGCCACGGGGGGACCTCGAGGGACCCTCAGGGCCAGAGAGGCTCATTTCTTTCCATGGTCCACACAGTCAGCCTTGTGGCCCAATGGGAGGCCAGACCAAAGGAGTGGGGGCCTCAGTGTCTGCCTCCATCTCCCCAAAAAGCCCATGGTCACTCCCAACTCAGTTGGGCTGATCTGGTTGTCGGTGAGGGATGGGACAGCTGGCCCAGGACCTGCTAATTATAGCTGCTCAGGTATTTGAACAGAGGTATTAAGTACCAGAAGCACCTTTTCACCTTTCTTCCCGATCACTGGCCCACCTCATCATGTGCCCAGGTCCCCCCAGCCCCCCAAGCCCCACGGTGAGGTCAGCATGGACCCCGCCCAAACCTTACCTTTGATGCAAGTAGTCAGTCAGTCAGTGGATTGGCTCCCGTCCCGTGGACTGGAACCGCGCTTCTTTCTGAAAAGTTATTGGATAAATCAATCTCTTTAATACACATGCCCAGGCTCTGGGACAAGCACACATTTTCCACAAGAGCATCTCAGTACCCGAGCTTTCCTCATGTGACTACATCACAAACCCCCTTTCGCCACATGGCTGCATCTGGGTCCTTCTCTGGTTATCGCTTGAATACTTAGCACATGCCAGGCATGGTTTAATTCTCTTAATTTTTATAACCACTGTGAAGGTGTTAGTTTTGTTTTCCCCATTTTCTAGAGAGAAATCTGAAGCCCAGGACACACCTCAAGCCACTCAGTGTCTAACTGGCACCTACCCAGGCCGCATGCCCACCACACCGAGGGCCACACTGGCATTCATGTCCAGCCCCCATTCTTGCTGGACCCCCATTTTGCTCTCAGCAAATGTACTTTGTTTAGAGTTGATGTGAGTCGGGCCCAGCCTCTTGTGCCACCCTGAGTGAAACTCCCTTGTAAGTAGCATCTTCCAGGCTGGTGGCCCTGCCCTCACCTGGGAGCCCCACCCACATCCAGGGGGACCCTAATAGTGTTTTGTCCACACTCCCTCAGCACACAGTAGGGCTGCTGGTAGCAGTGGGGCCTGAGGTGGTGGCAGCTGGGACAGGTGGGCTGCACGCTGGCGGGACCATGAGCAGTTTCTCTTCCCTCCCAGGTGGCCAGAGGAGAGGCGGCTGCTTTCTCCCAGGAAGGGAGCAGATGCCTGGCCCAAGATGGAATCTAAGGTCTGAAAATGATCTTTTTCCCCCTGATTTATATATTTGAATAATTTGTAAATGTGTCAACCCTCAGAATGGAACTAACTCGAGCCCTTGGTTCCACAGCTGGGGCTCGCTGCCCCCTGGAGGGCAGTGAGTCGTTGGGTTCCTGAGGCCAGGGTCCGGCCATGCCTGAGCTCCTAGGATGGCACACCTGCCCGGAGAGGTGTGTGGCCCTCCCAAGCTGACCTCGCAGCAGACCAAGTAGGTGCGCCTGCTCTGTACAATGACAGCCTTTCTGGGGAGGGAGGGTCCTTGAGGGGTGGGAGTTCTATAGCCTTAATTCAGCAATATAATTAAAAATCCAGAATCAGGCAGTTCCACTAGTCTGTCTATCATATGTAATCAAGGGAGGTGTTAAAATCTCTCACTGTGATACAAAAGGGTGCTGACCACTGGGACGTCTGTGATTGGGGGCTCAGGGGCAGGGGGCATGACCCCCTGGGAGGAGGTGGGTGACTTGGGACCAGTAGCTCTAAGTGCCCCTCCTTCCCCTGTAGGAGGAGACAGCCTTCTTCAAGCATTGCCTTGATGCTTTAAATGAAATAACGTAAAATGCTTAGCACTCAGTAGGTGCTCAACATGTAAAAATAGCTATTTCAGGTGGATCTTTCCCGTAACTGTCCCTTAAAAGGGCCAAGGAGGGTCAGCCCTGGGTCCCTGGGGCCTTCCCTTGCGTCAGCTCCCTAACTTGATTGACATTGCCTGGGTTTACATAGGAGGAGTGATCGTCCTCACGGTGCAGCTAACTTCAATCTGGGTACTGTATTTTATTTAAATTTATCATAAATAGGCTCTGTATCTGAAAAACTATCACAGAGACTTCAGAGTAGTCACCTGGAGCAGCCTTGCCCAGAATAAGGAAGAGGAAAAGGTATTCCTCAATGGACACGCTGCAGACACCTGCTGGGTGGCCTGAGGGGTTGGGGGCCGGCGGGTACACACCTGCTGGCCTCCTCTCTGAAACGCCACTTGGAGGCCCCCCGGCTCCAGCTTTCAAACATATAAAATTAAAAAAAAAGAATGGTCTTTGAGATAAAATAACCCCCCCTGTGTCTGCACATCTTGTTGGGGATGTGTCCACTCCTATTCCATCAGTCAAAATGTCCTTCCTTTTGTATTTACTAAAAAAATACTCCCACTCACAAAAAATGTGTATTTTAATTATGTGAGAAATGCATTGACAATTAATACACTCATCACTAAAAATCAAACATCGCTATTAAAAGCCCAAGCCAGCTTCAGCCCCTCCCTCCCTCGCAGCTCCCCCCACCCCTACGTGTGCTAACTGCAGATGCGGTCTTCAGGGTTAATGTTGCAGATATTTCTCTCTGCATTTGCCAATGGATACAAATAGACCTCTGAAGTGCACGCTTTTCTTTATTTTCCATTAACTATATCATAGTGTACGATTCCTTTCTGCAAAGCGAGTTTTTCTTCACTAGGGAATCGGCTTGAGATCATAAAGATCGATGCCACTCCTTATAACAGCACGGTGGCACCTGTCGGCTCCGCACACCGCAGTGTATTTAGCGGCCCCCGCTGCCACGAAAGCCCCCTGCCCTCGCCCCGCGGGATGGGGGTTAGAGGCAGGTGTGAGTAATTGCTGACGTCTGGATTTGGGGAGTGGGCTCCCGAGTGTTCATGGCGTAATCACAGATGAGCGTATGAATGCTCACATTAGCATAAAACAGGGACATGCCTGGACCCACGGTGAGAAAGTGTTTGTGAACAAAAGATCATGATCAATCCAGTTCTGCACAACACACTCAGGTCCATTTGAAGACAATAGGTCTCGGCTGTTTCTTTTTAAGAGCCGTTTAATATTCCGTGGGATGTAGGCACCACTGCCGATCAGAACCTCTGCTGTCAAAAATCCCAGCCGTGTGCGTGCCGGGGTGTGCGTGTGTGTGTACATGTGTGCATTTGTGTGTTCGTGTGTGTGTGTTTGTGCGTGCTCGCTCATTAGAAGCTTTGCTCAAGGTCCTGTCGGGGTGGCCGACAGGTTCCTGGGTGCTTGTTTACATCGCACGAGAAAGTAAACAGCGTGGGTGCCCACGGTGCAGTGCTGCAGACACAGCGGGACGGGCGGGCGGGTCCGCGCCGGCCTTTAATTAGCGCGCTCTGCTCAGCCGCCCTGTTTGCGCTGTTGCTAATGACCCCGCAGTGCGCGCTGCGGTGGCTCCATCTGTAAACACTGGTCCTTCACCCCGAGTTCTCGGAGGTAGGGAGCCGCCTTCAACATTCTGCAAAGTTTATTTTCACTGAGCGAGCTTTTTCTAAAATGCCATTTTGACCTTGTCACGATCTTGCTTTAAATCCTCCATCTGACTTCCTGGAGCTTCTGGGACGTGGTCCAGGAGCCTTATCCGGGCACGGAAGACCCTCAGAGGCTGGCTGGAGGCCCCCGGCCTCGGCCCCTCCCCGCCCCGCTGCTGGGCGCACTGCAGCCAAGACCTGCTACCTGCCCCGTGTGCCTGTCCCCTCGGCCTTCCAGACCAAATACACACGCTCCCCCAACGCCACGTTCAGAAGCCCAGCAAAGCTGGGTCCCCAGGGTTGTGATGCCTCATGGACACGTCTTCCTAGTCCCAGACAGTGTTTTGCATTTTTCTAGAATTCGGCAAACTGGCCACATGCTAATGAGCCCCTCTCCTTTGTCCGTGTCCAAGGCCCCCAGCTCCTGTCTTGCCTGGATCTGACGTCCCCGAAATGAAAACCGCCTCCTATTCTTCCCCGGCCGATGGCAGTGTCAGAGGTCGGAGCCGTGTGCTCCGCGGCACGGGTGAGTGCTCACAATACCGTCGACCTGCAAACACACGCCCGGGGTCCAGGCTGGCACCCCCGCTGCCCTGCACTGCCCTGTCCTGCCGTTCCGGTGCACACGCCGCGTTCCTCCCATGCCCGCCGCCCGCCCTGTGTGCTGTACCCCAGAACCCAGCGTCTGGCGTCCACAGGTCGGGGGTAGCAGCATTTCACGGTTGTGAGAGCCAGTGACATGTTTTGGGGGCATAATTACAGCCTGAAAATGGTGGTCGCGTCTTTTGGGGCCTGCTGCTCGCCGGGGGGAAATGGGGCTGGTCCCAGAATATGAGAAACCGGGCTACCAGCTGGGGTGATGTAGGAGCTCTGGGGAGAGGCGCTTGGACCTTAGCCGCACTGGAATGTCCCTGAAGGAACACAGGCTTTGGGGTACAAGGCTAAGATGCCAAGTCAACATCACCCTTGGGGTACAGGATTGACCTGCCCTCGGGCGGAACAAAAGGAACCCAACGTTCAAGGTTCAAGGTTTTGGTTCCTTTTCTTCCCCTGGGGTTGGGGGGTTAATATGAGGCACCCCGAGAGACCGGCCCTTGTGACAACCGGGCTACCAGCTGGGGTGATGTAGGAGCTCTGGGGAGAGGCGCTTGGACCTTAGCCGCACTGGAATGTCCCTGAAGGAACACAGGCTTTGGGGTACAAGGCTAAGATGCCAAGTCAACATCACCCTTGGGGTACAGGATTGACCTGCCCTCGGGCGGAACAAAAGGAACCCAACGTTCAAGGTTCAAGGTTTTGGTTCCTTTTCTTCCCCTGGGGTTGGGGGGTTAATATGAGGCACCCCGAGAGACCGGCCATCTCGTACGCAGACCCAGCTACGGACTAGACCTAGAACTGCGTGTCTGCGTGTCTTTTTAAGTCCTCGAGATGTTCTGTGCCTCAGTTTCCTGATATTAAAAACAGTAGCCCTAACCTCCCAGGGGCTCCAAGAGGAAACGGCACAAATAAATCACCCCGCACAGTAACCAGCTCGCCATCCTCAGCAAAAATCAACAGCAGCCTTGTCCGTCCCATCCCCTCCTGATACAAGAGCTTAACCTCCCCCCGAGACAGGCAGCTCCTTTCAGAGCCCCTCCGAGGAGACAAAAAGGCCCAGAGACAATGTGAGCAAATGGGATAAAAGCCCCTGAGCCCCCAGCCCCAGCACAGACCCCCGCCCCAGGGAAATGTGGCCTCTCCCCAGCACCCCGGGGGCACGGGAGGGGGCCGCCCCCCTCAGCTCTAATTGGGTTCTCCTGAAAAGTGTGCCGATCGTTTATTTTTTACTTTTTATAAATATATATAAAATGTCAGGCTGCTCTTCAGGCAGGTTTTTCAGGCTTGTAGTTTATAGACTTTGGCAGGGGTGGCTCGGGAGGAACAGTGGTTCCAGTCTCCAGAGGTTCATAATTCCTGGAAGAACCTCTGGCTTAAACCTGGCTTCTCCAGAATTTCACAGAAAGGGCTCCTGGGCTGGGCCCAGCCTAAAGGAGGCTTTTGTGCCTGGCACAGCCCGCCCTGGTGGGAGCATGACTCCCCTGTTGTGTTGCCTTTTACACAAAAGTGAACTTCCTTGGCCGCCGCCGGGTACAAAGGCCCCTCTCTCCCAAGTTTGTTTACTCCGAGCGAGGGCACGTCTCACTCCGGGGTTGTTTCTCTGCGGCTATTTGTGGAGCGGCCCCTGCCTCTGGAGCCCCAGCCCCCCACCCCTACGCTATCCTCGCTTCTCCAGCTGGGGTGAGGGAGCCGCTGGGGTGAGGGAGCCTGTGTCTGGAGCAGTTGCCCCCCCAGCCAGCCTGCCCATCAGGGGGCTAAAGGTTTTACTGCCCTGGGGCCTCTCTGGCTGGCGAGGGACCCAGGTAGGTGACTTCACATCCACACCCAGGATATTCTCAGTGCTCTTCTGAGCCACCAGCTACCCCAACCAGAAACCTTTCTTTGCATAATTTCTTACGTGACTTTTTCCACCCCCCCCCACGTAATGCCGCAGTGGCTGTAACACACGTGTAAATACCACGTTACCAAACATTTTCAAAACGTCAGTTATTTACTAGATTAAAAAACAACAGCAACGAGACGAAAAACAGCAAACAGGACTCAGAAAGAAACGGTCTGGGGAGCACCCACGCGGGCCGCGGCGCCCGTCGGCCTGCCTGCGGGGGGCCAGCCTGCGCTCTGCGCTCTGCGCTCTGCGCTCTCCACCTGCAACACCATGCTGCCTCCCCTCGGCGGCTCCGAGCAGCTGTGGGGCCCCGGAGCTGACGGATCGAAGGGGCCCTGGCAGGTCGGCTTGTCAGGATTGGGACCATTAGACAGCAGTGTCAAGGTGCTATGTCCCTGCGTCCCTGGTGTCCCCAACCTCCCCACATCTCTCTACCCCTCAGAGGTGCATCTCTGCCCCCGAGGGTGAGCTGGGGCAGGCAGCCTGGTCATTTCAGGGACAAGGAACTGGGATTGGCCCCTCTGCCAGCCTGTTACACACACACACACACACACACACACACACACACACGCACGCACGCCGAGTGCCTGCACTGGGAACAAAGACAAGAAAACTCCTTTAGAAACCTCAGAACAGAGCCGCGTCTAGCGGGGGTCCCCTGATAAAGGCCCCATCCACCCGGAGTTCCTGGGAACTGAGTCCCCATGAATGGACCTGGAGAGCCAGCCCCAGACTCCAGGGTTGGACTCATTCATCACCATGCAGGCCCCTCGGCCGTGTCCTGGGTGAGGGGCTTTCAGGAGTCCCCAGAGCATCCAAGTCACGGTCCAGCAGCCGGCCGAACTGGTGGCTGTGGCCCATGCTTGAGGAAGGGGCCCTGCTTTTCCCATGACCGGCCAGCCCCTCGGCTCAGTGGATCCCCCCTCCTACTCCCTGCTCCCCCGGGAAGGCTGCCCCCCACCCTCTGCACCAGCCTGTTGCCCCTGAGAGGACCCAGGCCAGCCTTTCTGAGCCTGGGAGCCAGGGTGGGCGCTTGGCCTCTCTAGGTAGCCTGGCCCTTGAGATGGGGAGTTGGCTGCAGGACAGCCCCCCGCGCCCCCCGCTGGCCCCGAGCACTCACCCCCATTCTCCGCTCCTCTCCCTCTCGCTCCACCAGCCAGCGGCGGCGCCTTTGCCCTTCAGCTCAGGGCAAGGTGCAGGGGAAAGTGCGCATCCTTGCTCTGACCCCAGCCGCCGCCTCGGCAGCCGCCCCGCGCGCGCGGGGACTTAGCTCCGGAGGAGCCGCTCAGAGGCCTAGACGTGCGGGCTGCCAGCCCGGGCAGGGAGCCGCGCTGCAGCCTCCCGGCCAAGTACCGGCCTGCCTCTCCCTGCTCGGATGCCTCCCGTTACAGGGAGCTCCCTTGCTCCCGGAGCAGCCCGCGCGGGGCTCGCACACCGAGCGCTCTGCCGAGCAGTCCCCTGCTTCCCACCTCTGCCTCCGTGGCTCCCGCAGCCCCCTCGCCCCCTCTGCCCTCAGCGCTTTGCAGGCAGCCAGCTCCCTGCCCGTCCTCTTCTTCCCGCGCGGTGGAGCGAGCCCCCCATCAAGGGTCAGCTTTGGGGTCCCGGTCCCTGTCCCGGTCCCGATCACGGGCCGTCTACACCTGTCCCGCCCGACTCCGCGCCTGCAGCTTGGGAGCCGGGACGGAGCCCTTTGCCCTGCTGTTCTGCAGGGAGCCCAGGGGAGGGCGCGGCTCTCCCCTCCGGGGCCAGCGGCTCTCGAGCTCTGTTAAGCGGCTTCGGAGCCCTCTCAGTTTTTTATGGCCCCTCTGCTAGTTGCCAGGGAGAAGGCGCTCTCTGCAAACCCTGCCTTTTCCGCAGGAGCCGCGGGGCGGCCCTGGTCAGTGCGCGGCTCTGGCGGCCGCAGCCGCGGCACCAGCAGGCGGCCGCTGCGGGGCTGAGGGCCTCCCGCGCCAGGCGGACCCCCGCTTGACTCCCGATCTCTAGCTGGGACCGCGACAATTCCCTTCACCTTATTGAGCCTTGGTTTTTCCTCGGGAAAGGAGATGAGAGGGGCTCCCCGCCGGCTTGTAGTGAGACTAAAGGAGATAAAGGGTCGCCTGGCTCGCATTTTACACTTCCTGACAGCTAGTGGAACAGACGCGGGACCCGGGGAGGGAGGCACACGCACTCACGCACGCTCGGAGCACTGTAGCCCGAGAGAAACCGCTCTGGCCTTCCCCAGACCTCGCTCCCAGTGCAGAGGGGTCCCTGGCCGGGTAGAGACCCCTCTGCCGGCTTAACCAAGCTCACAAAGTCAACCCCAGGCAGCCTGAGGCAGCCCTTGGCCTGTGAGCTCACAGTAGATGCAATAAACGGTAAAAATGACACGCAATCCCACATCTGTCCTTAATAAAGCAAGAACTTGCATTGTATGTAGCAGCCCGAGGCACCGGGGGGCAAGGCAGAAAGAAACAGCTTTCTTGCAGTTTCCTAGCTTCCTAGAAGGACCAGGGTAGACAGGAGGTGTCTGGGAAAGAGAAGCCTGGCTTTGGGATACAGTCACCCATCCATGCACTTTCCCCCAAGCCACCACGGTGCACCTACCTTCCCGGGCCCAGACCCGAGTGGGAGAGAGTGGGAAGCTGGACACGAAGGCTGGCTGGATGCCGGCTGGCTTCCTGTCCTCGAAGCACAGTCTGGTGGGGGAAAGAGGCAGGGAGTGAGTCACTGTAAATCAAGTGATCAAGGGGGGGGGTGATGGCAGTTGAGATTTATGGAGCCGATGTAGGGGCCAAGCTCTGAGCAGGGCTGGCTGCGTAGGACTCTCCCCGGCAGAAACTCTTGAGCACTGGCCTCAGAATCCCCACCGGGTTGATGAGGAAACCGAGGCAGGGAAAGGTGAGGTCCCGTACTCACTGTCTCTCAGCCGGTGAGAGGCCAAGCTGGGATGGAACCCTACTGGGTCTGAGGCTCCCACCACACCCTGCAGCTGAAGACAGCTCAGCGAGGCTGTGCTGAGTGCTGGGGGGACGTGGGTGGGCAGGGATGGATTGATTAGTTATAAGCACCTCCCAGCGGTGCTTGAGATCCCAGCTCCTCTGTGGCCCAATCCGTTTGAAGGGCAGGTTCAGAATTAGGTGGTAGCACCTATGGGCAGAGGCTTATGAAAATGGCATTATTAACCTGACGTGGGGAGGGCCCTGCCCACCTCTAAGCAGACTGCAGATGGAGATGGGCGGGGGCGGGGGGGGGAGTTGCAGCTTGTTTGTGTGGACAGTGAGTGAGAGAGGACAGAGCACATCCGGGGAGGCCCCCCTAGAGCTGCCTGGTGAAGGGGAGGGGCGGAGGGCTGGCTGGCTGACTCAGGCAAGGGGGGACCATCTGCAGGGCAGCCCCTCACCGCAGGGAAGTGCCCCCCACTAGAATCCAGTCGTGGAGAGAGGTGCCCCAGCCCCTTCTCTGACGCAGACAGCCACTCTGAGCCTCTGCACCTCAGTTTCCCTACCTGGGAGGGAGAGAGATGGAAACTACATCATTGCAAGCAGAGCCCCTGTGCTCCCAACCTCCTCTCCAGCCCCCCACCACTGCTACGGTCTGCAGACACCTGTCTGCCTGTCAGAACAGCAGTGTTCAACAGGAGGGCTTCGGTGCTGCGGGAGGGAGGGGAGCAGGAGCGGGGAAGAAGGGGGGCTGCGGGCAGAGGAGGGAGGGGAGGGGCTGCTGCCTCAGGCAGTCCTGGGTCGTTTAAGATTTGTGCCAACTCACGATGCAGTAGAAGCAGACGGTCTGAACTCTCCCGACGCCAGCCGAGAGTCTGTGGCGCCCCCAAGTGCCACAAGGGGGCTGCCTGGGACACATTTTAAGCCCGGAAATTGAGGAGGGGGGAGACAGTCAGTAGGGACTGGCGTTTTGTTTTTACTTTTATGCTGACGCTTTTAACTGCGTCAGAAGCTTGAGGGGGGCCAACCTGCCCTGGGCTGGGGCCGCTGGAGGGGTGGCCTCGGGCTGCGCCCCTCCCTGCAGGGCTGCGCTGCAATGCAGCAGGCTGCGGGAGGGTCCGAGGAGCTGTCCGGGCCGGTTCTCCAAAGTGGGAAATGAGGGGTGGTGGAGGGAGGAGTCCAGGAAACCGAGGGTGCAGAGGGTTCAGCAGCTGCGGAAGGGCCAGAGAGAGGGGGAGGTGGAGAGCGTGGTGGTCCCGGGGACCTGGGGAGACTGCTGTGGCCCCGGGGTCCAGTGTGAGACATTTTGCTGTGATTTGACTGGTAGGAGAGAGGGAGGCTCAGAGGTGGAGAGACCTGGGGGTGCAGGAGGCCCTGGGATGGAGAAAGTTGTCCTGGGGAGGTGCACCGAAGGGCCAGGGAGGGCCTGGGGAGAGAGGGCCTGAGGACACCAGGGCAGCTTGGCCCATCATTTTAGGGCAAAAACCCCAACTCTTTTCCCCGCAAAAAAGCAAAAAAAGAAAAAAAAAAAGAAAAAGCTTTTGGAAGTTATGCCGCCGCCGAATCCTCCCCAGCCCAGCTGTGCTGGTTTCAGGGAAGGACTCGCCCGGTGGCCCGCTCTGTCCTGGGGAGGGGGGGGCCTCTCAGGCCCTTTTAGAGCCGGTGAGAAGGTTCAGGCGCCAGGGAGGGGGCAAGAGGCCCTGGAGGAGCGTCGCTGGAAGTTTTGTGGGGTACCTGGGGAGGGTCTGAGAGAGGTAGAGAGACCTGGGGGTGCACGAGGCCCTGGGATGGAGAAAGGTTGTCTGGGGAGGTGGACAGGGAGGGCCTGAGGGTTCACAGGGGCTGGGAGGGTCTGAGTAAGGAGGACGGCCTGAAGGAGCCCACCCGGCTTGGAATGGTTTGCTCCCCAGGTCCTGGACCCCCTCTTGTCCCCTTTGCACCCTGGGACATTTGTCCCCTGTGCATCAGCTCCTCTTTCCCACCTTGAGATTCAGCCGAGACCCCGGGCCCCTCTCTGACTGCCTTCATGCCCTGCACCTACTTTTACTTGTTGATTTTCAAACCCTTTACTTCGGAGACATTTTAAAAAGTAGAGAAACAGTTTGCATTTTCATCCCAAGTTGCAGTTTCCCATCGCAGTCCCCCAGCTGCAGTCGGGGTCACCGCCCTATTCCATCTGACCCTCCCACAGTCCTGCCGCCCACCCCACCCCGACTGTTTCGAAGCCAGTTCCCGTCGCTGTCTCTGAGCACTTTTCAGTGTGTATCTCTGAAAATGGTATCTTCTCTGCTCTAAAAACATAACCACATGCCATTCTCACAGTTTAAAAATTAACAGCATTTCCTTAATGTCAGTCCAACATTTATTCAGCTTTCAAATATCCTCAATCGACTCATAAATTTCTTTTACAGCCGGTTTGTCCAAACCAGTGTCCAGAGTCTGTCCTGCACTCTCGGGGGGCACTGGGCTCACAGGAGCAAGTGCAGCTGCAGATCCAGGTGTCTGAGCATCTACCCTCACCCTAGTGAGTACCCAGCCTCAGCAAGTTTCATTTCGCATGGAAATTGGCACAGGTTCGGGGTCTCTCCTGGGGTCATCGAGCGCATTAGCGATAACGCGCTCGAGCCCCCCAGCCCTGTGTCTAATACATACCAGACCCTCAGCAGGCAGGGGCTGCTAGAATTATTTTTCCCCCCTGGAAACCTCCGAAAGGGAGGTTGGTGGTGTAGGCAAAACAGAGCTGGCTGTCGGCCACGGGGCCGTCCACCCCTAAGCGGTTAATTCATCCCAACCCGTCCCGGGGCTGGGACCTCCCGGCTGGCTCACAGCTCGGCTGCCCCACCGCCGACAGCCCTGCTGCCACCGGGACCCACCAGGGACCCCACCTGTTGCCAATCCACTAGATGGCACTCTTCGTTGGGAGTCCAAGAGGGACCACTGCCCCAAAGTGCCGTGGCCACCAGCCAGCCTCGGGTGCTTCAGGGGCCGCACATGGCTTAAACGGCGCGGAGAATTTCTAAAAAGTGCTTTTCCCTCTGCCACGCAGGATGCCTTAGCTGTTTCCCTGCCTCCGTCGTGGCCCGATGGCAGGAGCCGAGGGAAGGAGCACTTAATGGTCATTTGCTCAGGCCGGGCATTGGTATGTCCACTGTCCCTTTTAACCCTCAGCCGGCCACCCCTCACTTCCCTTCATTTACAGAGGGGGACTTGGAGATGTTAGTGACTTGCCCAAGGCCAGCGAGGGAGCGGGACGCGGGATTCCATCCCGGGGCTGCCTGCATTCCCGCCGTAACGGAGAGGAGGAAGGAGGGGTGCGAGGCGGATGGATGGATGGATGGATGGATGGATGGATGGATGGATGGAGGAGAGGGAGAGTCAGGTTCTCACCAAGATCAAAGACTTACTGGTTCGGTGAAACAGGTCGCCTCTGAGTTGAGCTTGCTGGTGCAGCTCCTGCCTCCGTCTGCCTCCGAGTGCACTGTCTGCTCAGGTGGCGGAGGGACAACAGGTGGGCTGCCGGTCCGCAGGGACCAAGTCCCAGCTGTGCTGCTGAAGCTGCTCAGCGTCAGCGCTCGTCCTAGCTGCTGTCACAGTGCGCCTGGAGACAGCAGGGAGCCCCCCCTCCGCCGGCTCTCCTGGATGGATGAGGACGCCCTGACCCTCTCCACACGCTCGGGCCTTTTCTAGTCACTTGACGTAATTGTATCTCATCTAAATCATCACCGCCACCCTCCCTGATAGCAATGAGCGTCCTGCATTAAGATGAAAGAAAACTGAGGATTAGGAAGGATAAGTGACTTGCCCCAAATCATAGAGGGAGCCAATAGGGAATTAGTTTTTGAACCCTCGCTTGTTTTTCTGTCCAACACATATCCTCTCCCTATTTCTTAGCTTTTATGAATGTGCCTGAAAAGGTCTATACTCCTGGGGGTCCCCCTAAGCAGGACTCACCCTCCTAGTCCATCAGGGAGCCGGACATCTTATCCCCTGGGCTCTAAATTTATTTCTCAAGTAACACTTTTTCTAGTCTGTCCTGTTTGTAACAAGCACACACACAAGGGTCACACATGCCCCTGACACCCTGCAGAACAGTTAATCAAGTCCACTAAAGTTCTCACAGCTCATGTTACGACTGGATGCTGAGGGAGCCAGGTGTGCAGATGATTCTGGAGCCTCCCGGGGCGCGAGGCGGGGGAGAAGGGGTGAGACAGAGGGCTCGGGGAAACCGGGCGCCCCGCAGACCTGCCGTCAGCCCAGCACGTACATCTTTAACAATCGGCTGATTGTCTGAGTGCTGTCACCCCCCCCAGGTTTGTGTGTTCAGGCGGAGTGGTTCACAGCTGTGCCTCAGTTTCCTCAGTCGTAATAAGGGGATACCCGTTGTACCTTATTAATGGGTGCTTGACGATGAAATGAGTCAGGCATTTAAAGTGTTTAAGACGATGTCTTCCATATGGCGAGCACTCAAATATTTCATTACAGTTGACATTCTAATTGTTATAATTATTCCCGAGGAGGTGGCATTTAATGTCTCTGACGGTAGGAAGCGTTACCCGCGTTTTACAGATGCCTGCACAGGTACTCAGGTGTTCGCTCTGCCTTTGGAGAGGGAGGCGGGCGGGCGGGCCCCCCACTCGCCCACCCATGTGTCCCCACGCGCGGGGTATCTGAGAGCGAGGGCTACAAACAGGAGGCGCTAGGCTGAGTGGGTGGGACGCGCTCTGCAGCCAGACCTCCCCGCTTTGCCATGTGTTTCAGCATCTTCCCGGCTGGGTGACCACTTGCAAGTCACTTAACTTCTCTGAAGCTCAGTTTTCTCATGTGTAAAATGGGGCCAATTATGTCTGTGTTTAGTGAAACGTTCCCCTTGTTTCTATCACCCCTTTCATGTTCTGTTTTTCTGCGTACAGTTGACCCTTGGACAACACAGGGGTTAGGGGTGCTGACCCCCTCGCACAGTCACAAATCTGTACATAACTTTGGGTTGCCCCAAAACTTAACTACTAAGAGCCTATTGCTGGCCAGGGGCCGTACAGATAAGAGAAACAGCCGATTAACGCATATTTTTGTATTACATGTCTATTATATTGTATTATTACAATAAAGTAAGCTGGAGAAAAAGAACTGTTACTGAGAAAATCGTAAGGAGGCGATAATACCTTTACAGTATGCATTGAAGAAACTGCATACGGGGGGACTAGCCCAGTTCAACCTGTGAGTCAAGAGTCAACTGGCGTCCTCACTGTCTCCCATCCCACCTGTTGTACTTACTTTTTAGGATTTTGTCTGTTTCATTCTCTGCTGAATCCTGGGCATCTAGACCGGGGTCTGGCACCAAACGCATGCTCACAACATTCTTTTTGGCGGTGGGCGGGGGGCGGGTGGCGGGTGGCGGGTGGCGGGGGGGGCGGCGGGAGATGCTGTTAAATTGGACCCACCCCAGAGGACTGTCAAGTTTGCGAAGCAGGCAGCATGGTGCCTGGTGGAGAGTGTGCATCCAATAAATATCAGCTAATTACGATTATTCTGTCTAATCTGCAGGCCCGCTGCGCCCAGATCAAGCCGGGTAATGTATGCCGAGGCACGCGGGGCGCGCCGTGCCGGGGCCGCCAGCCGCCGCATTAGGACCCTCCGCTGCCGGGGGGCCCGCGCCCCAGCTCCGTGCTCTCCATCCGCACAGCACCTGGGCGGGAGGGGGCGCTGGGGGGACGCCACCTGAGGCGCGGCCGGGGTGGGCTCGCAGGGGGATGACGGCCGAGCGGGAGGCAGGTGCGGGGCCTGGGTCCCGGCGGGGGTCTTTCCGTGACTCCCCAGGAGCGTCCCGCAGTGGACGGGGTCGTGACTGTGTCACGCTGGACACACGTGCGTCATGTACGTGTGCTAAGGTTTATGGATCGACTTTACCTTTCCTGTCCCGGGAGCCGGCAGAGTAGTGTCAGGAGGGTCAGAGTAGAGGCCTCTGGCTCTGGGACGCTGCTGGACACCAAGGACCTCCTGGCGTGAGCCGCGGCCGCGTGGCTCGGCTGGAGTGGCGATCCCTGGTCGGGGCGTGTGCGGGAGGCAAACCAATCGATGTTTCTCTCTCACATCGATGTTTCCCTCTCTCTCTCTCTCCCTCTCCCTCCCTCCCTGTAAATACCAATAAAGACCAAAAAAAGAATCCCACAGTATAGACGCCCCATTTTGGAAAGTGAATCCTTTACCTGGACTATACTTGGACTGCTACTTTCCAGGACACTTGTTGAGCTTTGATGCCATGTCCAAAGTAGAACAGATCCCAGCCGTGTCCTCCTTGAGGCCCGTCTGTCCCTGAAACCCTCGGCTGGGCTGAGCAGGAGCACGGTGGTCATTCCGTGTGGATTCGGGTTGGGTGGGCGCCGGGGCAGGGGCAGGGCAGGGTCCGGGCTGGGTGGGAGCCGCTTGAGCGACTGTCCATAGTGCGATTCACCCTCACCTTGGAGCCACGGGGGTGTCGCCGTCCTCAGCACAAGTCGGGGCACAAGACAGAGAGGCCAGGTCACGTCTCTGCAGTTACACAGCTCATGAGTGCCTGCTGGGGTGGAACCTGGTCTGTCTGTCTGTCTAGCACCACGGCTCGGGCGCCGCTGCAGAGGGAACAAAGATTTGGGTGAGGGGTTCAGAGGCGGGATTGGGAGGGGCTTTAGCTGGCTGACTTGGCTAGTTTTCCTGGGGGTGGTGGCCCAGGGCTTCGACTGTAGTACAGATCCCGATGCCACCCAGCTGGTCAGGGTTTGAGACTGGGTTTGCGGGCAGGTGGTGTGGTGTGCACACGTGTTCTGACCATGTGCCTGTGAGCATAGGGACAGCACCCAAGGGTGTAGGTTCGAGTCCTTGTACCAGCGCCCGATGGATACCTCTCAAGTCAAGCATATATTTAATTATCCACCTTGACAGAGGCCCAGCAAACCACTGGCCCATAGAAACTTCTTAAAGAATATAAATACAAGCGATAAAGTTTTATATCTGTAGGAGAAGGGGCGGGGACACTGGAGACTGGGAGTCATTAGTTGAGGTAGGGGCAGGAAGGGTCTTGGTGCGGCCAGGAATGGAGGTGGGCGTGAGGCTGGGTACTGTGCCTTCTTTCACAAGTAATGAAATGTGGGAGCGAGCCGTGAACGATGAGGGGACCAGGTCAGGGACCAAGGGTTGTGATTAATTCTCCACAACCGCGGGGCATAGAGCAAGATTGGAGCGGTTTGTGGTTGTTAATTTTATTATTACAAACAAACCATGTAATCAAGGCCTCGAATAGAGCGATTGTGAGAGTTCATTCTGGACAAAAGACAGTGATTAATCCAGGTCTGGGAAGCTGACATTTGCAAACAACAAGGTCTAGGCACACTGAGGTTTCTGTGCCAGGGAAATCTTGGCGGTGGGGAGGGACTCTGTGGAGAGGTATGGGAGGGCTTGGGGGTGCCCCTGAATAGTTAATAATGAATGCATGCATGAATCGAAGCAAAGAGGCCGGGCATGGGCCAGCGGGGAGAATGGTCTTGGAACAAGGATTACGAATGATCTGGGTCACCTCAAGCCCCCAAACTCAACACGTTCCAGGCTGTTCGAACTGGGGAGGAAGCATATCCACAGGTATGTAGAACGGTCATGGGTGTTGGGCTGAATGGTGGCTTCAAGCGTATTTACTGTGTAGTTAAAAATGAATTAGATCAGGAAGAAAACATGACCAAACGAAAGGGGACCCCCAAAGACTATGTATTATGAATTATGGATTAAGAATATTCCGCTTAGGTACAGTTGAGGGCTATTTCAAACAGAGCAAAAGAAAACTCTTGCCTCCGTGGACAGGAAGCATTAGTAGAGAACCAATACTTTTTTGGGGCACCTTGTATATAATTTATATTAATCAATATTTTTGTTCTGGGCTCGTCCTGAGCTCATGTGTGTGTTGTATTTAAGAAATAAGCAAAATCAATTCAAAAAACAAGTAGGAAACAGTAATGAGACTGCATGTGGACTCAGAGATTATTACCCCAACTCTGCAAGGCTGAGTCCATGGGAGAAGACCTGGGCGGGTCCACTGTAAGAAACATCAAGACAGATGCTTGTAATCCTTGCCATTTTTGTTTTTGATTTGGGTGGTGAATTTGTGCATGTTTATTTTAACAATGAAATTAGTAGATGAGAAAATATGTACGATGAGGGCTATGCTTGGTCCAGTGGCGAGACCAAGACTAATTAATCCTGTGCTGCTCCCCTGATGGCCATTACAAACACCGAGGTGGTTTGATCCTAAATTATCTGCCTTGCATTCCACAGAACGGAGGCCCCGGAGTGGGTCTAGCAGTGCGAATCTTGGCTGTGACCTCTGAGAAACGAGCCAGGAGCCAACCAACAGGAGAGATGGTGAGTGTTTCAGGGTGGGGGGCCGGGTGATGGGCGTGTGTGCATTGGTGAACCTGAACGGGCAGAGTGAAACCATAGATGGCCAAGCGCGAGACTTGTCTCTGCTGGTGAGACTGTCACGAACCAAGGGTGATGGATCCCATTGGGCGTAACTGTCACTCAAAATAATCATAATAAAACTGTGCTGTTCTCTGTGTGAGAAAAGAGCAAATAAAAGAAATAATTATATACATACAGGGTGTTCCCCCAAATGTACATGCACTTTGAATAATTATAAAGGCAGTGTTTTTTAAAATATACTTCATTTTCAGAATGGAGCTATCAGCTGTTAAAGTGTATATACATTTTTTGGGGCACCTTGTATACATAATTATATTAACTTTATGTGTATATGGATAACTATATTATACATATATGTAACATATGTTAATGTAAATATAAATGTTATGTTTTCCTGGGTTGAATGGTGGATTCATGTATGTTTATTGACTTATTAAAAATTAATATATGTTGTACACCTGCAACATAATATTGTATGTCAACTATAATAAAAAATAAATTAAAAAAATAAATACATACATAAATCAAAGAAAGTTAAGCATGGACAATGTATCATGGCCCAAGATTTATGATTGCACAATTCTGTAAATTGGAGGGACATTGATACAAAAATTTCTACCCTATTTGATTGATTTTAATAGCATCATACCATTAATTTATACACTAAGTTTTAAATAAACACTTTCCTATTGATGACCTTTAGGCTGTCAAATCAGTGTGAAAGGGGCACATAGAGAGACATAAGGTACTGATAATTTTTTATTATCATTTTTTTCAATTACAGTTGACAGATATTGGTAATTTTCTTTTTGTTGGATGAGATTCATTGGTATTTTTATGATTTTTTTTACAAGGGATACATAAATTTAAAAGCGCTGAGTGTAGACCAATGAGGACAATGGTTCTGACCAAAAAAGAAACATTAAAAATGATCCAGGGTGTTCGTTTCCTAAGGCGTTGCTTCCTGCCGCACAAAATGGACACACGGTAGTTTATTTAACCAGGCAATATTTATGAGGGTTTTGACTCTTACTGGTTGAATAAAGTATGTAAGGAAAATATAAGTAATAGTGGATGTTGTTAAATCTTTGGCTGGAAATTTCCATAAGTAAGTAAATGAATGAATGAGTGAGCAAATCAATGAACCAAACGAGAGAGGGCAATGGTGGCAATATCTTGTTATCCCAGAATTAAGATTATTCTAGTCCTGTTTGTCCAAGGTGTATTTAAAAATTGTGTTGGGTAAGGAGGAGGTCACTGTTCTTGTTTTTGCATGATTATGTTTTGGACATTGATTTTGATACCAAAAATAAATAATTACATGAATGTCTACAATACAAGAAAGGCCAAAACATAGACTGGCGAGGAGAATGACCCCGGGATTAAAGGATTATCGTTAATTTAGTTCTGTGCTCTTGACTTCCAAGCAGCAACCTCGCCCCTTTCATTCCCTTGACGTGCATCGTTTATGTAGACGTTTCTCCAGGGATAAAGACCCAGGCTGTTCACTTTCTGAGCGAGGAGCGCAGAGGGAGATGCCAGGTAATGTTGGACTTATGGAGTGAGAGACTGGACTTATCATTTAGAAATGATCAAATAAAACCGAAAAGTAGCAGCTTGGTCCAGTGATCAAAAATGGTGATTAACCCCATTCGGCTTCATTAGAGTAAGTGCTAGGCTATTACCACAGAGCACAGGGTAAAAAGGGGCGCAGTCCAGTAGAACTTTCTGCGAGGGCGGACCATTGATGAGTGTGTGTCATCAAGCAAAATTATTACTAATATGTTTTTGAAGCATTGAGTCCATTAAAAAAAGTGCAGGCATTAATTTCTAAAACGGGAAGGCATTTACATAAGTAAGAACATTGCGGGGGACCCATGTTGAGTCTGTCAGGTGGTAAGAATTATTAACCCTGTTTATTCATTGAGTTCAATAACAACAAAGATCTAGTTGGTTATCTCTGTAAGGAGTGAACAAGTTGAGAGAGGTTAGTTTTAATCAGAGTTTTTGACCGGTTTATTTGGTGTCCATATAAAGGATATAAAGTCTAGGCTCCAATCTATAGTTGAAGGTTCGCAGGTAAATTCATGTTATATTGTTTTAGTTTGGGCCGTTGGTGGATTTACTCTTGTTAATTGTCTTCTAAAAACTATAGGATTTAATTAAGCCATGTCTAATCTAATTAAATAAGCAAATAGCTAAATACATGAAGGAGTCACGAAAGAGCACTGGTGAAATGTGTGAACGTGCGATTAACCCAACTGTGACCGAGCGAGGGCCAGTAGACCAGGGCAGGGTCTCCTCGCTGGCTCCTTTACAGCTGCTTAACATTTCCTTTGGTTTTTCCCCACTGCTGATTTATACATCCCGCTGCTGCTCAAGATTTAGGTTCCTAACCTACTGAGGGAACACAAAGAAAGATGGAACCTTGTTAATGGTGTCAGATGAGGCATTCTGGGAATTTTTGGTTACATGTTTAAAGTTTTAATACATTAAAGAAAGACTAAAGAAGGCGGTCCCAGCACGGCCGCGATGAGTGTGGGTTTGCCTAAAGAATATTGATTGACCCCTGACCCTAACCCTCACCCCTACCCCAACCCTGACCCTGACCCTGGACCTGTAAAGAAAAAAAAAAAAAGAAGACTATTGATTGACCCCATGTGGGCATCAGTGAGGCCCACAGCAGGAAGAGATCCGGTTGATTGGTTCGGGGAGAAATTAGGCAGATGGCAGATGGTAGTTCTTGATTTAGGGTGATTCACTGATATTAAGCAATTTTTACTCAATCAATGAGTGAATCAATAAACAAATGTATAAACGAGTACGAGAAAATCGCCCGAAGCCTAGGCCAGTGTGGAGCCCTGGGGAGACCCCGTGACTCTGAGGTTCATTATTCAAAACGTCATTTCCCGCCTGATGGGGCAGGAGCCTGGAGCTGAGGTCAGGAGCTCAGGCCGCCTGCCCTTGGCCGTGGGGAGCCTAGGGACGGGTACTTTCCGTAGTGGGTCAGTCCATGGGCAGATAAGGGGACACAGGGAAGAAAGAGAAACGCGGGCTAGGCAGTGGCCAGCGGGGAGAGTGTCTGAGATGCACACGGTCCTCAGATGCTTCCCCAGGAGCTGGTTTTCCATCAGCGAAGAGTCGGGGCTTTTACCACGTTGATCAGAAACCTGGGCAGATGTATGTAAGAGCCGGAGCTGTTTCTGGGTTGGTGGTGGTGAATTTTATTAAGAAAAGGGAAACAAAATCTACAGTCAATTCGAGAGCTACCCAATTAAAGACCAAGGGATGGCCCAATGTGAAGGGAGCTTTATGATTAAATCAGTTCGCAATCGGTGTGGTTTTTGAAAACACCTGTAGTTGTTTTTCTGTGGGCCGGTGTTCATGTTATTTAGGACTCTGTCCCAGGATATGTAGGCTTATGAAGATTGATCATATTATTCTAAGTGAATGAAACAAGAGATTGTTTCAAAAGAGGGCAAACAATGAGGATACTATGTCATTTAAAAAGTTCATTAATCTCATTCTTCTGTCTGATGTCCATGTACCTAAAGGGTATTGGGCTCTGCCCACTTTGGGTAAAGAGCATAGAGACACTTGCCTGTGAAACTATTTTAGATCATTTTGCATTTGTTTTTTAAAAAGTGAAAATAGGAGCAAGTCATTTCATGAGTAAATAAATAAAAAATAAACAAAGAAATGAATAACTTCCTAAAGTAGGGTCAGGCATGGATCACTGATGGAAATATGTCAGGAAACAAAGATGTATATTTACCTAATTCTTATGAGGGAGTGCCCATATCCAAGATAAACCAGGCTCTTACCTGTGGAACCTGCGTGTGCAGGTTTAAGACAGAATTTGGGACAGGCACAGTTCTTCAGCTGGGATGTAGATTCAGCCGTTGTCATGTTGTATATATATTACTAATTGAGTTAAATGAAAAGAGGACCATTCTTGGGCTCATGGGATGTGATGAAAACCAAGGTCTGTGACAAATCTGGTACGGAGAGGGGGGCTAAGTTTTCTTTAAAAACATCTTCTCTACTTGGGTTTTCTAAAAACTGCCTTTTACTCCACAGATTCATTATGCCCACCCATTTATTCAGTTGGCACCTTGGTTGTCACTTCTGTGGAAAAGGGGCCAAGGGACTCATGTAAGTAAAGTTCATGTTCTTGGTCTGCAGGTGTTTTTCATGTGGTCCATGGGTTATTTCAGAGGAATGAAGTCAGGATGTCATGCATGGGATGAGTGGGGATGCGTGGGGGTGGAAATGAACCACCGACCAAGGTTAATCCATTTTAGGACAGCTGAGGCACATTAAAAGCAGAGTTAGAGGGTTTTACATTCATTTTCAGGGTTGCATAATATTCCACTTTATTTTGTGCTACATTGAAAAATATTACTCTCTTGATAAAGTTCTAGGTTGTTAAATCATTGAGAATGGACCACCTAGGAAGCTAGAAATATTATCAGTGTTCTAACTGTGGGGTAAGATGCCAGGTTCATACTTTTAAAATATGAAGAAATTAAATGAATGTTGAGCAAATAGAGAGTTGGTAAAATCCTTGGGATGGGCATGAAGCAAGATTACTGACTATCCCTGTTTGCAACACGGAGGTCCAGTTAAAAAGAGGCTCATTTATTAGCTCTGTGGGAAATAAACCTGTAAATAGCTCTCTGCAGTATTAAGAGATATTTTTTATTTTTGGGTTTTTGTGACTCTGGAATCAACATTTTATCAGTGAATCCGTGAATGAAATAATAAATAACATATAAATAGTCTAAGTAAAGAAAGTAAAAATAAATAGATGAAGGAAAGCGTTGAGCTTGGATCAAGGATGTGTGAACCGTGAGACCAAGAGTGTCGCTGAAACCCTAAACTCTGAGGTCCTTGAGAAAGAGGCCTCTGAGGGGACAGCTCAGAGCAGAAGTCCCAGCCATTGAGGGATCTGGCTCTTGGGCCTTTGTAGTCCCTGGGTGGGGGTTGTGTTGATGTAAGTGAGTTAATGCAAGAAGCCTAAGAGGTTCGCATGGGCCGTTTATGAGGGAGTGCCATGAAACAAGAATTATTAGTGATATGTTTGTTTACAGCGAGTTCCCATCCAACAGGTAAGACCTGTTGTCCCCTTTGGACGTTAGTGTCCCTGTTGCTATCCAGGCCCGCGGGGGTGGCCGGTGGTTGGTTTTATTAATAAGAAAGAAATGTTTACAAAGACAGATAATTATAAAGCTTGCTGGAAAGAAGCAAGCAGGGGCCAGGGTTGAGAATGCGACATATGACACCAGTCAGGATTAAGCCCATTGTGTTCACTAACTTATTTAAAAACCAAAGCACATGAAAAGAGAGATAGTCAGTGATTTCTGTGGGTAGTGAGCCTGCAGACAGTTGTTGGTATTTTTGGTTTTCAAGTGAAAGCAATTATACACTGTTATAAGTTAATGAGTAATATGATTATGTCTCCAACGGTTACCTAAGGGAGGGCAAGCGGTGGGCAGTGTGGGGCATGTCATGTGAAATGAGGCTCATCCTCAGGTTCATCAAATTAGTTAAAAATAAGAATGAAAGAAGTCAATAAAATAAGGTGTATAAATCTTGGGCAATGGTGAGTTTAGGAAATGAACCAAGTTTATAATTAATCTGATACTGTAAGACTAACTTCCATTAAAAATATCTAACTCTAGGCTGTTTCTTTCTTTTGCAAGTTCATAGTGTTCCCACGTGAACACACCACAGATGATTTCATCACCCTCCCAGGCTCACGCTCTTGGCTTCTGCAAACTGGGTAAGGAGAGAAGACACCCAAGTAAGTACAGTAACAAGAGCTCATGCTCCTGGGTTGGCCGCTTGGTTTCTGCGCGTCGCTTGAATTTCTCAAAGTAATAAATGAAAATGTTAATGAGTAAAACCAAAGAACAGCAGCCGAGACCCCCATTGGGATCCCTGGTTAATCAGATTCAGTACAACTAACACCCAGTGAGAAAGCCCAGAGGTGTTTCCTCCGGTCAGGGCCGCCCCCGTGGTGCTTTGTTTTCGCCTCGCAGGCCATTGCAGCGCTTCTCTGTTGATGAAAATTTAGGCCAAGTCCCTGCGGGGGACAGGAGGAAGGTGGGCAGACTCGGCGGTGGTCCAGTTAGAAGTAGGCTTACGATGCAACCTGGGTCTCCATTACATCATCTTTAAATGACAGAGAGCCAAGAAAGGGACCAATGGAACCGATGCGCAGCAAGGATGTTGATTGATTTATGTGTGCAAAAAGCGCGCGCACACACACGCACACACGCACACAGGCACGGCAGAGAGCCCTCATCTATCCGCACTGTGGGGTGTGGGCATTTGGACAGTTTTTAATGAGTTAAGGATGTTGTACATGGGCTTTCTGATTCATGAGGTTTTATTGTATCACTACTTCTGAATCAATACATAAAGGAGTAGATATTGCCTAAAGAATGGAACAAGATGCCCAGTGTAGACCAAGGGTGAGGTTTCTGAGACATGAACTCAGAGTTTTGATGAAACTCTGTAACTTTGAGGTCCATTAGAGAAAAGACATCTAGTTATTTTCTGTGAGGGAGAGGGGCTCGCAGCAAGTTAGGAGTCTCCGGTCCTTGAGCTTTGGTTCTCGGCGTGCGTGAGATGTACCGTGATGGCCAATGACACAGGCCTGCCATGGAACAGGTTATTATTATTAATTCTGTTGTTTCCCAAAGCACTGAGTTTCTATCCTTAATAGACCAAGTCTCTCTTACTGTTTTCCCTAAAGGATCTGCCCTATTCCATAAGAGTCCGTGTTGTTTTGGATTGGTGGTGGGTTGCTGGTCATTGGTTTTATTTTAAAAAGGAACAGATCATTTCCATGAAAAATAATTGTTTAAATACATGCCTCATTGAAGGAAGACTAAGCGTAGACTAATGTTAATATAGTAGTAGGTATGATCACACCATTTCTGTTTACTGACTGTAATGAAAGAAAAATGGATTCACCATGTTGGCTCTGTTTACAATGAACATATGTACAGATATTAGAATTAGTCAATATTGTTGTCCAGTGTCTTAGCTTGCATTTATTTTGAATGTATTGTTAAAAGGGAATGAATGAATGAATGAATGAGTTCATATTTGGGTCAGTTATTTAAAAGAAATATCCTTCAATAAATGAATGGATAAAGAAGACATGGTACATATATACAGTGGAATACTACTCAGCCATAAAAAAGACGAAATATTGCCGGTTGTGACAACACGGATGGATATTGAGAATATCATGCTAAGCAAAATTTAAGGGCCATATTGATTTCATTCATATGTGGGGTATAAAAGTGAAAGAAACAAATGAACAAACAAGAACAGAAACAAACAAATCTCATGAACACAGACACCACTATGGTGGTTTCGAGAGGGAAAGGGGGTGGGGGATAGGAAGGGTAATGGGTCAAATACATGGTGATGGAAGAAGATTTCACTTTGCATGGCAGGCACACAATGCAACGTACAGATGATGTGTCATAGAAATGTACACTTGGAACCGATATTATCTTTTGAACCAATGTCACCCCAATAAATTTAATTTTAAAAATTGATAAAACTAAAGAAGGTAGAGCATGAGTCAGTGAGTAGTAGGTGTCATGAAATGAACATAAGGATTGATTCATTTTAGATGAATGAAAAGAAAGGAGACTTACCTCCCTTTGGGCAAAATGCTCGTCAGCAGTTGCATGAAATGGTATTTCAATTCTGGATTCCTGGTGGGTTTTACTCTTTTTTGTTAAAAAAGGAATAAATGATGAAATTATCCTTGGAGTAATTAAATGAGAGAAACATTAGTGAGCCAGTAAATGTATTAATTGGTGTACATCTTGGACGAATGCTTCTCGGCGCACCCTACGCCGTCTGTGAACCCCATCCTCAGAGAAGATTTAGGAGCCTGGGAACCCCGGCTCGGGAGCGAGTGTAGATGGGTGGCGGTGCTCATTCCGTCTGTGCCTGCTGCGCGGGGCGGTGCGTTGAACAGTGCTTCCGTGTGCGGTGTGCGAACGCCATCTAGTTGCATTTTTCGGCCTGTTTCCATCCATTTTCCCCGCACCACTTTCTGAGTCGGCTGTCTTTCCCCCACTGTATGCTCTTGCCCCTCTCTCACATACTGACCACCTAGGCTTTCTCGCCTGTTCCGTTGACCTGTGAGTCTGTTTCCATGCCTGTGCCCTGCTGCTTTGAGTACCGTAGCCTTGTAGTGTAGTTTGCTATCGGGTAGCGTGTTACCTCTGCCTTCATTCGTCTTTCTCAGGATCGCTGTAACTTGCAGTTAGGGCTGTTGATGGGTTGATCGTGTGCTTTCTCTGGAGAAAATAAATTGATGTTTAAATTAATCATGAGAACAACAAGAAATGAATAAATAAAACTATATAAATAAATAAATACATCAAGTAGGGTCTAGCCTGGCCTATTGGTGAAATTATGCCATCTAAAAAGTATTTAACTTTATCCAGCACTGCACAAGTGATGCCGTTATTAGAGTGCAGGGAAGGATACTTGTTGCAGTCATTTCCTATTCTCGTGCTGGGCGTTAGAGAAAGTCAATAAATAATATGTCAGGCATTCTTGGGCCATTGGTTAAAACGTAGCTTGCATCAAGGTTTACTATTAATCTCGTGCAGCCTTACTAATATCCCTTGAAAAATGTAACTTTATATTGTTAAATTCTTTAAAATTCGCTTTTATGCCGCACAAGGGATACATCATTCCTGACTTAATTATTCCCCATTGATGAACATCTTGGCTGTCATTTCTGTGGGTACAAAGTGTTGAATCAGATTTGAGGAATAGTCAAAGTTCGAAGTTCATGGTCTTGATTTTGGGGGTTCGTTTATGAGTTTCAGTATTTCAAAAAACTTAATGGGTACATATTTAAAGAAAATAGAAAGCACCATTGATTAGCAGAGGGTAGTTACATATTATGAACTAAAAGGAAGTTAGATTATAGCAACTCAGCAGAAGGGAGCCTGTTAGGAAAATTAGATGGAGGGCCCGTCCATCGCTCTCAGGGGCGATTACTATTTCATTTTGGTTTTGACCTCAGCAAATTTAAATCTTCACATGTGATCCAGGCTATTGACTCTTTAAAGGGAGCATGTAAGAAGGTGACAGTTAGTGTCAGGGGTCTTGTTCTGGAGTAAGATGGTGTGTCCATGGTCATTGTTGTACCGTATTTAAAATGTGGACAAATTAAACAAGGACTGAGCGTGGATCAGCAGCGAGCACAGGGTTTCTAAGGAGCAGGAATTTAAGTATGCATTGTCTGCCATAGAGATTCTTCGTTGATCTCAGCAATTTCAAGGTTCTTACTGGGATTTGGGGGATTTTTATGCGTCCATTTTGTTATTGTTAGTGAATCAATGAATGAGTCAATAAATAAATGGGGAAATGAATGAAGACAAACAGTGCCAAGCCTAAACCACAGACGAGCGTCCTTGAGTGTCTGAATTAAGAATGTTGATTACGCCCGGTAGCTGTGAGATCCATTAGGGAAGGAAAATTACCCTATTATCTCTGTGGGAAATGAGCTTATAGCAGACGTTAGGAAGCGTCAGATCCTGTTTTGGGTCTATTAAAGTTCTTGAGCATAGATTATACTTTTCCAAGTAAACTAATGCATGAATGAAAGCATAAAATATCTACATTAAGGAGGGCGATGTGTCTGTTAAGGTCTTCGGCTCATTTTTTAATCGGGTTGTTTGTTTTTTTATTGTGGATTTTATCTGATTTGAATAATAGCCATTTATCAGATGTATCTTTTGCAAATATTTTTGCCCCCATTCTGTGACTTGTATTTTGTTCTCTTGACACTTTGTTTTGTAGACAAGAAAATTAAGTCCAGCTTATCAATTATTTTTTTTAATGTATTGTGTCTTTGATGTTTTTTTTTTAAAAAACGTCATTCCCAAACTCAAGGTCATCTAGATTTTATTCTGTTATAGGACTTTTATTGTTCTAAATTTTGCATTTTGGTCTATGATCCATTTTTTAAAAGGTTTTAAAAATTGATATTTATTGAATTTCTTAGGGTGACATTGGTTAATAAGATTATATAGGTTTCAGGCGTACAATTGTGCAATGCATTATCTGTATATTGTATTGTATGTTCACCACCAAGTGAAGTCTCCTTCCATCACCATTTATCTCCCCTTTACTTTCTTTTACCTCCCTTCCCCTTTCCCTCTGGTAGTCACCATACTGTGTCTATGAGGGTTTTTTCTTTCCTTAATCCCTTCACCTTTTTCACCGAGTTCCCTAAACACATTGATTTGTAGTAGTTCTTAAACATGCCTTTGAAGATACAGACTCTTGAAATATATCAATCCAAATATTGATGATCCATTAGGAGTTCATTTCTGTGAAGAGTGCAAGGTCTGTATTTAGATCCCCCCCCATTTATATACCCAGCTGTTCTAGCACCACTTGTTGAAAAGATTGCTTTCGCTGCTTCATTGTATCACTTTTGCTCTTTTATCAAAGATCAGTTGGCTCTCTATTCTCTTGGCTCTCTGTTCTGTTGCATAGATCTGTATGTCTGTCCTTTTGCCAGTACCACACTGTCTTGATTACTGTAGCTTATAGTGAGTATTGAAGTCAGGCTCCGCCAGTCTGTTAACCTTCTTCTTCCACATTGTCTTGGCTATTCTCTTCTATTGCCTATTCACGTAAACTTTAAAATAAGATCAGTTTGTCTACACCCACAAGATAAGTTGCTGGAAATTTCATTAGTATTGCATTGAATCTACAGATCTAGTTAGAAAAAACTGACATCTTGACAATATTGAGTCCTCTTGTCCATGAACATGGAACATTTTTCCATTTATTTAATTCTTTTTTGATTCCTTTCATCAGAATTTTCTAGTTTTCCTCATATAAATCTTGTATATATTTTGTTTAATTTATATGTAAGGATTTCATGATTGGTTTGCTAATGTAAATAGTATTGTGTTTTTAATTTCCAGTTCCGCTTGTTCATGGATGGTATGTAGGAAAGTGATTGATTTTATATATATATTTTCTACACAGGTGACCATGTCATCTGTAAAGAGACAGTTTTATTTATTTCTTCACTAATAGCACATCTCTTATCTTTTTTTTGCCTTATTGCAAGGCGATTAGCTTTATTTTTTGCATATATCTGTACAATTTTCCCAACACTATTTATTGAACAGGCTATCTTCACCCCTTTGTATATTCTTGCCTCCCTTGTCAAATATTAATTGACCATAAAGGTGTGGGTTTATTTCTGGGCTCTCTATTCAGTTTCATTGATCTACGTGTTTGTTTTTATGCCACTGGCACGCTCCTAGGATAGTTACATTTTTTCTTGTTTGTTTTTGTGGTAGGAGCACCAGCAATCTTCACCCTTAGCCAATTTCCAGTACACAGTATATTATTAACTATAGTCATCATGCTGTACATTAGATCTCTGAACTTATTCATTCTATATAACAGCAACTTTGTATCCCTGACAAACATCTTCCTATTTTCTCCACCTCCCATTCATGATAATCACTATTGTACTGTCTGCTTCAATGAAGTCAACTTTTTTTAGATTCCACATATAAGAGAGATCATGCAGCATTTATCTTTCTGTGTCTGGCTTATTTCACTTAGTGAGATGTCCTCCAGGTTCACCCATGTTGTTGCAAATGACAGTGTGGTTTTTTAAGGCTGAATGATAGATATTCTACTGCATGTACACCGCAATTTATGGACTCATCTGGCAATTGACACTTAGCTGGTTTTTTCTAATATATGCATTCAGTGCTATAAATTTTCCTCCATTCACTGCTTGTGCTGCATCCATTTTTTAAAAGAAACAGTGAAACATTTATATAAATGGATATTTGTCTGAGTATATTTGTCATTGAATGAGAAGCAGTTATGGAAAAATGTTGACAATGTGTCATATGGGAAGTGTTGTAATTGATCAGATTGTGTTCACCAAGTTTTAATAACAATCCCCAAACTGACTCAGTTACTTCTGTGACTAATAAGTAGATAGACACATGTTAGTATCATTCAGGATTTATATCTAGTCTCTTTGCATTCGTAGATGTTGAAGTTGTGTTATAATGAATGAATGAATGAAGTCCTATCACAATTATTTAAAATAAAACAAAGCACAGATCAGTGAGTACCATGATTAAGGAAACAATGATAATGATTAATTTGGGTTTTCACTGCTGATGTTTATACAAAGAAAAATTCCTGGCGTGCTCCCATTTTTGGTAAGAGACATGTGGCTCATTGCATGGAACAGTATTTCTGTCCTGGATTACTGGCTGTGTAGCCATTTGACTTCTTAAATGTAATGAGCACATGGCTAAATCTCCCGTAAGTAGTTAAATAAGTGAATAAGTGAATGAATAAATGAATGTATAAAATAAAATCAAGCATGAGGCATTGAGAATGTAAAATAAGGATTTAAATGTGACCAAGATTGCAAAAGTAACGTCCATTGCAATTATCTTTTATTCTGTTAAAACTTAAACTGTAAAGATTTTTTGGTAGATATTGTTCTTATTCTAATGTAGATTCAGCAGTGGCAATTACATTATTTAAAAACAAAGGGGAAATACTGGATTAATGAAAAAGTACCAAAGTTTATTACTATCCAGTTCCCCTTTATTCACATAGACTAAAATGTAGGTTAATTCTACTTTGTCATCCACAGAACTGCTACAGGACAGCAGCTTTTTCGTTTTCTGAGAAATAAAATGTTGGCAGTTAGCTCTGTGGATTAAAGCCCTAGTAAGTAAGACTCAAAGATGCCCCCTTGGTTGGAATGTTTTGTTCACAAGCGCTTAGTGGTTCCGCAAAAGAATCAATCACTGTAATAGAAATAAAAAACCTAACTGTGGACCAGTGATGGGAATATGTCGTGAAATAAAAATTACACTTAATCTAATTTGGGACAACTGAGGAAATTAAAAACCACCATCATTTCATTCATTTTTCAGACCAATTGAATATTACATTTGATGTTTGCATATTGTGTCGTCCTGGCTGAGAGCCACGCGTGTGGCGGCCCGTAGCCGACGGCAGGTTCGGCGTTTGAGACGGGATTTAAGAGGGTGGTTTCACCACTTCCCACGGGCCCATCTTTCAGACGTGGGCTCACTAAATGAAGGGAAGCCACAGGAGGGCGGGGGGGGGGGACACACGTGGCTTTGTGTGAAGCTTGGATGTAAATTATGTAAATTGACGTGTTCTCTGAGGTCCACTGTAAGCGGAGGCTCGTCTATCTGCTTTATGGCAGAGGAACCACTAACCGCGGCATTTCACGAACGTATTGTTCTCGGGCCAGTGAATGAGTAACTGACCGAGAGCCTGAAGGAACCGGCGTGCCGGACCGATGATGATTGCCATGGGGTATCTGAAGGAGTTTTGATTAAACCCGTAAGCAACTCTGAGGTCCACCGGAATGACTCCGTGCTACCTTGTGCTTGGGCTTTTGTGATTCCTGGGGATGGATTGTCATTTTTCATATAAAATTGACCCCAAACTAAATAAAATGTATTAATGAATGAATAGAATAAGACAGGACAGTCACCTATTAAGAAGTTTAATGAAACGTGGATTATTATTAATAGTTGGCAGAGACTCGACTTCCAAAGATTGAATGGCAAAGGCTCCTTTTCCTCCAAAAGGAGAATATTCATCGTTATTTGTATATGAACAGTCAGAGTTTTTGTTCTGTATTGGTGGTGGGTTGCTGACTGATTGTTTTATTTAAAGAAATGGAAACACATTTACTCATATAAATAATTGGTTCAATAGCCACGTAATTGAAAGCCAAGTGCAGAGACCAATGATAAGAATGTTTTATATGACAAAACTCACAATTAACCTTTTTACTGATTATTAAGACATGAAAACAGAAGGAAGTCCATTATTCTTGACAACAGTGTTCCATGTTTTTATCTAGTAAATAAGATCACAGATACCAATGTCTTCGTATAAGAGAAAGGAGGTATAATTTTATATCTTAATCTACTTTTAAACAGTCAGCAAACCACAGACCAATTATGAACATGTGTTGACGTGAGGATAGCGATGGATTCATCCTGGTTTCCAACAACACACATTCTAGGAAAAGTTCTAGGCTCTGCGATTTCTTGAAAGGTGGACCTAGAACTTTACAAGTTACAGTAAAATGGTGTTGAACCACTTTGGGTCTTTAGAAAAATGAGAACATGGTATTATTTCCTGAATCATAAAATAAACCAGTGAATGAACCGATAAATACACATAGTTAGGATTGATGAAATTTTACCATGATCAAATTCAACATGTCTCATTCTGTACAGATAGAAAGATATCTTGGCTCTCCCTATGTAGGTAGCAAGTAAAGTCAGAGGTCTTTAATTGTTACAGTTTTTATTTTGTATTGAACAATGGTGTTCATATTATTTATTAGTATAATTTAAGTAAGTAAATAAAAGATTGCTATTGCTGGGAAAATGATGACTTTGTCATGTGAGGTAGGGTTTATGATTAATCTAGCCTTTCTGACAAATTTTAATTGAAAAAGGCTAACTCTGTCTTCATTTTTAAATATAGGCTAATTTTTTCCTTTATGGAATGAACGTTCTCTCCTGGTGAGGACCCTGGCTGTCACTTCTGGGACTAAGGACCGTAAAGACTGGAGTAAGTAAACATCAATTCTAAGCATAGATGGGGGTTATTCATGGGCGCCCACAAAATTATTTCAGTAAAGTGGATAGCTAAATAATAATATGGAATTAAGGGATGTCAGTCATGAGCCCATGATTCCAATGTCACGTGAACTGAAACATGATTCATTCGACTCAGCCCCACTGAGGACCGTCAGGAGAGTCATGGAGAGGGCCTCGCGCATATTTTCAGAGCAGTTTAGCTTCTCACTGCAATTCTTGCCACATTTGCCTAATGTGCTCCTTCACTGATCACCATCTCAGTTGTTAAGTCTCCCAGGCTAGAGTATCCTTGAAGATGACAGATGTCGGGTTTGTCCTGTGTGGGCTGAGATGCCAGGTCTGTGGCCCCTGCTCACACCACCTTTAATAAACGGCCCAGTCCAGCGCGGGAGGCAGGTGGGCACAGGCCTAAGTAAGGGGCCGCGCCGATGACGGAGCCGACTGACGCCGCGTGCAAGGCAGGCTCGCTCTGGGCACTGCTCGGTCTGTTTGCTCTGTGACAAGGCCAAGGAACAGATCTTGGTTGCGTTTAAGGTTTTCGTTCGCGGTTCTGTGTCATTAGAGTTCATCGATTATATAATTATTATTCATGCATCTGTGAATGGATGCATGTGTTCCAAAAGGCATAAATGCGCGAGGCCACCGAGAGCCATGAGGGATCAATGATGGGCATTGGTGCAGGATCGGGGGCAACACACCCCTTTGATTGAGGCCCCTGCGACTCGGGGCCATTAGGGAAGCAGAGCCAGTCAATAGTCCCTGCAGGAATGACCTAATGGTAGAAGTTAGGGAAATTCAATAAACTTGTTCCGGGCTTTTGTGATTCATGGCCATGGATTTGTTGTTTCGGGAGAGTCGATGCGTGAGGCGGCGCAGACATGTCTGTGAGCGGCCGAGGCGGGGAGAGCCCCGCAGCGCTCGGGATGGGGTCGGCGTGCGGGCCCCTCGCGCGAGCAGTCGGCGCCTCTGGCCGACAGGCAGCACTTGGCCTTTCTGCTCTTTGCTGTATTTTCGTCTCATATTAGGGAAGGGGAGGGGCTTGCGTCAGTCAGTAGCCCATTAAGTAGCCACCCAATTGATGGATGTTCATATGGGCGGAGATTCGGATTCATTATAGATCTTCATCTTTGTGTATGCGGCGGACATGATAGTGTTTATTATATTATTTAAAATTAAGAATTTAATAACATTAATATTTCAAAATTGCATTTTTGAGCCAAAGTATGTTTGTTACCCAAAGTGTGTTGTTAAACCCTTAAAAAAATTGAAATCGAGTCTAATTCTGCTGTTTCCTCTCCAGTGTGGCTGGAGGACAGCCAAATTGTCATCGTGAGCAGGGAGCGTAAAGACGAATATATATGAGTCCCTTGGTTTACATTGCGTTTGGAATGTTTGCTCATGGGCGTTAACTTCAGAAATTTAAAGTAATCATTCTAAGCTGCCTACATGAAATAAATACAACACTCCGAGCGCAGGCCAGTGAAGGGAATGGGTTATAAACCAAAAGTGATGTTTAATCGAAATCAGTGCAGCTGAGGTCATTGTCAAGACGGGGGAAGTTAGTGGATCCCCTCGAGGAGCAGTTTAATGCAACCGGGGTTGTCTCCCGCGTTCTCACATGCGTGGAGCGGGCGGGTAACTCTTTGGGGGCACGTGACTTGCACTGAAACATCTTTGCCACGTGGGCAGGTTCAGGGACAGAGGGCCACACAGGAAGACGCTGAGTGGCATGTGGCGATGCTGGCCCCCCGCGCCATGACCCAGACACGGACTTTATTAGCTCCATGCGACAGAGCCTAAAAGCCAAGGGTCTGGTTTGTAGAATTTCCTAATTGTACCATTATTTGTGATTCAGAAAAGTAGTGAGTTTTTAAAAGTTCCCTGCCTGGAGCAGCGATGACTGTCACGGGGCCCCTGAGGCAGGTGTTTCGATTAACCCTCTGAACCGCCTAGGCCCCGCAGCAAGACCCCCCTTCGCCCCTAACGAGCCCACAGAACCTTTTTCTTGGGCTTTGTGGTTTGAGGTGTGAACTGCATCATTATAATAAAATTAATCTGCAAATAAAGAGATATATCAACGAATGAAAAGTAAACGAGACACGTGTACACTACTTTTAAGGCATTTAATGAAACATGGGAAATTATTAAGACAATTTTGAGATTCTCATTCCCAATAAATTAATAGCCAAGGCTCTTACCACCTGAGTAAGGAGCATATGGTCATCTGCTAAGAGTCAATGTTTTGGTTCTGTATTGAGGCAGATTGCCAGTCGGTCATTTTATTAAGGAAAGGGAAATACATTTACATAAATAGTTGATTGAATAAACTCTGTAATTGATGGGGGGAGCATGGAGCAATGGTGAGGCGGTTTTATACAAACACAGTAATGATGAATGCTATCTTTTAATGCAATTTTGTGTAAGCAAACCTACGTGAAAGGAACCAGTGTGCCGTTCTTTTGGCTAATGACATAAGGACATATGTAAATATTATTCAAGGTACTTATGCAGTGTGGGTGGGCTCTCATACATTGAAGTATAATTATAGATGAACAAATGCATATGTTTATATTTCAATCAGCCAACAATACATCCATGGGAAGCATGCAGTTGGGTGTAAACATAGTGATTCACCCTTTTCTACACACTCATCCTTATAGGAAGACAGAGTTCCTAGGCCTTTCCAATGGTGCATGTAGACAATGGCAAATAATAGCGTTTTGGTTCTGTTTTGACGGTCGCTTATACTTTCTAGAATTCTTTTAGAAAAACGAAGAGATGGTCTTCCTACCCCAGAGTAGTGAAATCAAGCAAGTGGCTGAATAAATATATTAAGTAGGGTTAACCTTGGGCCTTTGGTGAGATAGTGCGATGAATGGAATCGCCCATGTGTTCGATTCTGCTGAAAGGTCAACACAAAAGATGATCTTGGCTCTTACCTATGTGGGCAGCAAGTCCAGACAGATAGTCCTAATAATTGCTGTAATTTTTTGTTTGTAGCTAGATTCACTGGTGTTCATTATGTTACTTAAAATACAAAATTACACGTGTTAATAAATATGAGGTAGTGCTCTCCCTTTCCATATGTTGAGAATAGGTTGGGAGGCTTTTGATGATCGATCCTTTAAAATACCTCAACGTGGACTGATTCTTTTTAAAATTTGTCTTTTACTCCTCAGAATGAACACACTCTACCAGATTTAATTATTACCCGTGCTGACGATCTTGCTTTTTCCCTCTTTGGGTAAAGAGAGATCAATGTAAGTAGCAATCAAGCCCATGTTCCTACCCGGGGCGTGGCCATGCTCTGCGATGCTCTGCAGACTAAATGGCCACTTACTCGAACGGTGCAGGGCCGGCCGGGCCTTGGTCGATGGTGAGGGTGTGTTATGGATTCAGAATTAGGATGAATCCATTAGGACACAGATGTGAAGGGCACTCCAGGCCTTCTCAGAACATCTTAATGTTCCACTTGATGTTTGTGCCTCAGTGGAGTGAAATGCTGCTCCGCTGATGTTGTTATAGACCCTGAACCTCTTGAGGGGAAAACATAAGAAAATGGAACATTCTTCTTAGTTTTCTATGAAATGCTACTTCATTGCACCGTATTGAAAATATGGCAGTTGAACGAAAGAGGCCCAAGCATGGCATTGATACGGTGCAGGGAAGTGGGCGCTGGGTGCGTGGCCCGAGCCGGGTGCCCCCGAGCGCCGTGGGAGGCGTAGGTTCACAGGCGTGCTCCCAAAGGAGTTGGATCTTAATTTCCTAATTCACGGACACCGATTGTTTTGTTATTAATAACCCGCTGAACAGCTCAAGAGCTATGTATTAACTGAAGGCACAGAATACCGAGCCTGGATCGATGATGAGTGTGCGTGGGGCATCTGAATTAAATATTTTGATTATACCCAGCCTGTCACTCTGAGGTCCACCGCATCCTGGGAAATGTGCTTCCAGAGGACAGCAGGGAAGTTCAAGGGTGTGTTCCTGATCGCTTGTCCATGAATATGGATTAGATTATTTTAAGTAAATTAACACGTGAATAAAGTATAAATAAACAGGAGGATGACACCTTGTTTAATTATGAAAGGAGCAGTGAGCCAAGGGTCATTGTTAAAACATTTCTGAAATTTTGAGTTCAAATTAAGCAGACTTGCGGCTGCTCCCACTTTGGGTGCAGACAAACGAGAACATCAGTGTTGTTTTCTGGGTTGGTAGCGAGTTTCTGATTCCATGTCTTATTTTAAAATGGGACAAAACTTACATAATTGCATAATAATTAATCATTAATATAACAAATTCAATATCAATAACAAATTTTGATAAATGAATTAGTATAAAATTATTTTAATATATAATCATTTCATATAATCAATAACAATAAAATGCAAATGATTAGATAGTTACTGAAACGTGGAAAAGGTCTGATTATGAACACTGAAAAACATTATTATTGGGATTACTAATCTCCTTGTTTGTTGATTTTTATTTAAAAAGAAAAATGTAAATGCATTTTGTTCATAATAAGCCAGTGGATATATTTAGCTTCACTCATTGCTCTTGTCCACTCTCTTTTGGTGCTACAATAATATTGGTGTTATTAATATAAGCGGCTGAAAGAACAATTTTATATCTCAGCCCCTTATTTATAAAGCGGGGCAGTGAGAAGAGATGTGGTGTAGGCCGGGGCGCGATTCCTCCTGAGCCAACCTCATGGAGTCACTTAAGTTAAAAAAACCCAAGCCCCACTCTCTCAATGCATCTAGTCACATTTTAATTCAAAGTCACTAAAAAATTCAATTTCGACAACAGCCCCATTCTAGGCTTCCGTGGCCGTGGCCGCGCGCTGGGCCCGCTCGGGAGCGTCGCATCCCCGCGGAAAGCTCCTCAGGGCCCCCGCGCTCAGACACAGAGGTGGAGGGGACACTGGCTGGCAAAGCATTCTGCGTTTTCTTTAGGAAAACAGCGCAGATAGTTAAATTATCCTTTCGGTTATTAAAACACTGAATAAATTAACCAACACATACGTGAAAGAGAGCATAGCGTGATTGCTCAGATTGTTTCGTGAAATGATCTCATGTTGTAAAACCTGTCCCCGTTAAAAAGAGATGTCCTTTTCGCTGTTTGTTAGGCGCTATAGACAGATACTAAACCTAGCTGTAGTTCTTACGTTGGGTGGTTGATCAAAGGTCTTTATTTCACACTAAAAAAAGTTAAATCCATCGATGAGAGGGGTGTGGTTGTAGGATTGATGAGGAAACTGTTACACAAACCAATGTTTATGATTAATCTAGTGGTGGACAGCTGGCTACTATTGAAAAATCTAAATTCACGCATTTCGTTCTTTTGACAATCTGCCTCCTCGCGACGGAACCTGCACGCGGCATTCAGTCCTGTCCGGCGAGAAGAGCTTGGCTGCGCCTCTGTCCGTGGGGAAGGGCTGATGTGAGTCAGCAAACCCCGCTCCTGGCTGCTGCGGTCGGTCGCTCGTGCTCGAGGGCTGCGCTTCCCCACGCGGTCGCCCTTAGCCGCGCATGGCGTTTGCACTGAAGATCATGAAATTCTAATGGATGTTCAATTCCGTCCCTCAGTTGCACCAGCCGCGTTTGAAGTCCGTAGCTACCGTGGCTGTGGGGACCGCCTGGAGGGCCCAGTGACAGCACATTCACTGGCCCCCGAGCCCCCGGGCGGCCTGCGCCGGGCCGGGGCAGGTGGAGGCGGCGGTGGGAAGGGTTCGGAGAGAAGCGAGCGCGTTGGCTGCTCCCTGCACCCCACTGGTGGCCCGAAGGGAGACCTGGCCTATTGAGAAAAGCTCGAGTTTATGGGGACGGAGCCGATAGACAGACGCTGGTCCCAGTCAAGGATCTCAGTGTTGGCTTTTATAAAAGTGATGAATATTGATTTCAGGACTGTTAGGGGATCGGTGAACGGGTCAATAAGCAAAGGCATAAAGGGAGATAAAGGTTGTTTTGCTGGATCAATGATGAGTGCCCTGGGGTGTCTGAAGTCGAGGATTTTGATTAAACCCTGTGACTCTGAGGTCCTTTCCCATGACAGTCCTCTCTGAGATCTGAGTGGCCCAGGAGCTTATGCTGGGGGTTTTGGATATGCAGGTGTTTGTTGTCTCTGAGCTTTGTGTTTTCACCAAATCAATGAATGAATAAATTTAGAAACATATGAGTATAGGGAAAATGGGTTATTCCCGGCTCAAATATGAGCATCAGTAATGTAATATATATAATATAAAAATCATTGTTAATAAATTTCCGAAGCCACGAGTTCCAGTAAAATGAATAAAGTGATTAAAGCTGACCCCTTTGGGTAAAGAGCATTTAGATAAATGGATGTAAGGGCCCATGTTATTTTTCTGGGTTTGGTGGTTGATTTCTTGTTTTATAGGGAAAGGCAAACATCAAGTTAAATTAATTATTGGTTAAATCACTGCATAATTGAGAGTAGATTTACACACAGACCAATCCTGAATGTGTCACATGACCAGTTATGATGAATTCAATGATCTTTGCTATTTTTTAATTTAAAGAGATCAGAAAAGGTTACCTCATTTTTTTCTTGGTGCCTAATGAACATATGGACAAACATTAATGTTTTCTTGTGTGGAGTCACAAATGTTAATGATATTATTAATGTATAAAAGAATACGTTAAAATTTTAATCAATTTTTTGAAAGGACCAATGAGGAGTTTATGTTAGGAAACCTGGGAGAGCCATTAATACATTTCTATACAGTTTCTCTCCAGGTAAAGAAAACAGACCTGTTTCTTACACTTTTGCGATTGAGAATATATTTATTCAGATCCAATTGCTCTTTCTGACTCATTGGGGTGATTTCTTTAAAAGATGGAAGTCAAATGACTCCATGTATGACTATATACATACATACATGCATACATACATACACACACAATCATGGGACAACCATAAACAATTGCTAAGAATCTGCAATTTAAATGAACCTAATTCATTCCAGGCAAGATTCATTTAGAAAAAAAAAATAGCTCTTACCTGGCATGGGCATATAAACTAATACGTTTAATAGCTAGACTTCTCATTTTTGGTCTGGTGTTGGTTTCAAAGGTGTTCATTATATCAATTAAATTTAATACTTGAATCAATCAATAAGCCATTCAGAATTTTAATATGTAACAAGCTCTAAAGTTTATTCTTAATCAAATATTATTGACTTGGATCAATTTAAAAAATCCAAATCTAGGCTGATCTATGAATCATCTATATGTATCATCTATCTATCAATCATCTAATACTACCTATTTCTATGTTTGCTTTGCACTCTACAGAACGGACACACAATGATTCAGTTAAAGGACTGTAGAAACTTAAGTAAGTAACAGTCGAAGGAATTGCTTCTGACCTGGTGGTTTGTCACGGGCATTTAACTCTTAGGGAGTAAACAGCTACATATACAAATAAAATGAGTGAAGGCTGTTCGTGGGCCAGTCGAGCACATCTGTGGTCAATGAAGGAGGCAAAAGCCAGACCATTTATTCATTTTAATAGATAATTATTGAATTAAGTAAAGTGAAATGTGTTATTCAATTTTAATTCTGAGTCAAAGTTGATTTAAACCTCCCTTGACAAAGACACAGTTTAGTCACATTTAAATAGCAAAATGGGGTTAGTGTATTAGATTAATTTTTATAGCAAGCATTGCGGTCAACTAATGAAAGAGCTATATGCTCTCTACAGAATAACTTCCCACTGACGATATAGGTTTGATATAGATGTATCTATATCGCCAGTGGGAAGGAATTCTGTAGAGAAATATTAGAGATGTTCAAGGATCCCGTTGCAGGTTTTTATGACCTAGGCATTTATTTTATTATTACTAGTGAGTGGGTGAATTAATCAGTAAAAACAGGTAGACGTGATTGAAGACAATGAGAGTCAGTCTGGACCAGTGGCGGTGCCGGGTGGCGGGTGCGTCATGGAGACTGAATACTATGTGCCTGTTGCTCTGAGGTTTCACGCAATAAGAACTGCAGTCTATAGATTCTGTTGGAAATAATCTTATGGACAGATGTTAGGAATATTCAAGGATTTATTTACTAGTTTTTGTCTTCATGGAATTTGTTTTGTTATAAATGGAAATAATACAATTCTAGGAATAAATAAAGAGCTGGAAACATTGTCCAGTTACGCAAATGTATGGTGAGGTCAGAAATGCTATGAATACATATTAAAAATGCAAGGAATGTTAAATATACACTATGAATAACAGCCTGTGTTCTTGTTTTGGTCTGTGTCTTACTCAATGTTGTTGGTCTCTAAAGAAAAAAATATGACAATTTAATACAGACTTAAATGGCTAATAAAATGATAGTTGGAATTCAGGATACATGCAGAGAATATTTTAATCTTTTTGTCATTTGTTCTGCTTTATACTCGCAGAATGATCGCTCCCTGCTGACTTAAGCATCGTTCATGGTCAGGAGCTCTCTGGTTGCCCGTGTGTGTTCGGGGCATGGAGACCCATGTGAGTATAGTCAGAATCCTTGTCCTGTCTGGGTCGTTTTTTAAGGATATTCACTCTATTGTTAAAAGACTCCAAGAAGGCCAAGCATGGTCCAATGATACATATGACATTGTCATTATGTCATATTAACATAGGACGTATGAGCGTTGTGTTGATTAATCAATATTTGCAAAATTAAGAATGATTAATAAAAGATATAATCAAGCTGACAGATTATCACCTGGCTGTTAAGGATACTTAAAGGTCTTGCTCTTAAGTTTCTGTGATTCAGTTACTTATTCAATTATTAGTGAAATGATGAATCAATCAATAAAGAAAGTTAGAGACCAATGGAGAGGTAGGGGGCCAATTCTGGACCAGTGATGACCACTGGTGGCGTGCGTCCTGGATGATGAATACTGTGCGTCGGGAACTCTGAGGTCCAACGCGATGAGAGACCCGGTCCGTTCCCTGTGCTGGGAATGAGCACAGTGCAGATGTTAGTAATGTACAGAGATCATGTTCTGTGTTCATCGATGCTGACTCTGAGCATAGACCGATTAGCAAAGGAACTAATAAACGCGTGTAAGCCAACAAATAGGAATGCGTGAAGTATTCTAAGTTTTGGAAAGGGGTAAATATTTAAGTGGCTGAGGAAATTAAATGCAGAAGCCAAAGTTAGTGCAGATAAAGTGTCACCTTTTCATCTCCCTCTGTGGTTCGGCTGTAAGATGTCTGGCTGCCTGTGTGTTTGGTGCATAGAAACAAATGTGAGTTTCATGGGTGTATATACTCTTAAGCTGTGAACTGTAACCAAAGAATGCCAACCGTGGTCCATGGATAAATATGGATTGATACGTGACATTGTATTGATTAATACCCTATATAAAACTTTGAGGGTGATTAATGAAAGAGATATATTGATGGAGTAAATAATTCTATAGACAGATGTAGGACTAGTCAAGGTTCATGCTCTAGGTTTTGTTGTACTTCATAGTTATTTATTCTATTAAGATCATATACATTGATGAGTTAATTAATAAACAAATGTAAATGAATCTGGGTTAAAAAAAGGCCAAGCCGGACCAATGATGACTACTGGTGGCGTATGAGTCTTTGATGATGAATGCTCTGGAACTCTGAGGTCCAGCGAACCTCTACCAAATTATAGACAATATAATTAATGCCCAATATTGGGGTTAGTGGAAAATTTAAGGTTGTTTCTTTTTCTTAAAAATAAATATATATTCCCCCAAATTAATCCATAACTTAATCACTGAATAATGAAATGTAGGTGCAAGGACCAACAGAGACAGTACCTCAAGCATGTTCTCTCCTCTGCTTTCTATGCGTTAGGTGGACACCCCCTCGCTGAGTTCAGCGTTACGCCCTGGCCAGCGATGTCTCTGTAGGCGCCTGGAAGCCAACGTGAGTAATAGTCAGTGTTCTCATCTGACTTGTGTGGTTTATTTAGGATATCTTCTGTATGTATTTTAAAAAAGTATTCAATATAACACAATCCAACTGTGTTCAATGATTACGTTGGAAATATATGAATATTATGTTGAATCATCTATCTTTGAAATAATAAAGATGATTAGTAAAGTTTAATTTGTCAAGGATTCTAAAGAAAAATGAGAATTTTTCTAAGGCTCTTGTTCTCGAGCTTTTGTAACTTGTAGTTTTGAGTTTAATTATTAGTAGATTGATGAATTAACATACAAACAACTGTAGGTGGGCACGAAGAGGGAGGGGCCCAAAGCTGGACCGATGATGATGACCGATGGCGTATGAATCACCCACGATGATTGCTATGTGTCTGGAAGTCTGAGGTCCAAACCCAAATGGCATCTAGTCTGGTTCACCTTGCAAATGATCCTACGGTTCTTCTAATTTTGGATTCGTGGATTTCTAGTATATTTCTATCAATATCAATGGATCAATGATAGAACCAGCAAACAGAGATAGCAAATGAAATAAGGGGGCGAAGGACCAATGTAGAGAAGGTCTCAATGTTTTCATCCGCTCTGTTCTGCACCCCTCAGAGCGGGCTTCCTCCGCGTCCACGGGCTCTGTGGTAGTCGCCTTGCGTATTGAGGAGAGGCCAATGTGAGTAATCGATTGAAAAAAGTTTATGTTTTGAGAATTTTTTCTCGAATATTCATTGTATCATTAAGAATGTGAAATATAATCCAGGACGCCCGCCGGGTATCGTGAATGATAAATATGAGATTGGCCTGAAGCATTATCTTTATTAATCCATATGTGAAACACTGGTGATAACTAATAGAAGAGATCGATCGTCAGTGTGGCTAATAATCCTATATGGAGATGCAGGATGTTTGTTCCTCTTAGTCTTGTTTATTTTTATGAATTATACCGTTTTAAAATTTAATACTAGTGAATCAATACATTAATTCACGAATGTGTGCAGATAAGAATGATATGAAAGATGAACATTTATTGAAAATAATGAAGTTCATTAAGTTGTCCTCTTGGATTGCGTCATTTGTTTAAACGTAATCATTGAATTATTAAAACGTATTAAAGTGTAATAAAAATGTAACAATGGCCCAATGATCAATGTGATACGAAATATTATGTTATTAATCTATAATGGGCAACATTGAAGTTGATTAATGGGAAAGAATCAGTCCATGTGGGAAATAATTCTATAGACAAATGTGAGAGTTATTCAGTGGTTTTTGTCCTTGGATTTTATGAATAATGTGTTCATTTAATTATTCTTAATGAATTAATGATTTAGTGTATATAAAAGTAGAGAAGAGTGAAGGAAAGGAGAGCCAAGCCTGAACCATTGGCAGCAGCTGATGGCGTAGGAGTCACGGATGCAGGAGAATATGTGTCTGGAACTATAAGGTCCAACAAAACATAATTGGTCAGATCCCTCTTTTTAGAAATGGTCTTGTGGACAGATATTAGAAATATACAAAGATCATTTTCTTACCCTGGATTCATCAATTTATATGTATTATTATTAGATCAGTGATAGAACTTTTAAAGAAATATGGTAGAGTAACCCCTTAAATTTAATAAAAAAGAGAGAAATAAATAGATGAAGAGCCAAATGGATCCAGTTTGGCCAAGAATCATATAGGCTCTGATAAGTAAGAATCCATTTTATTTTCCAGGTCAGCTTCAAATTTGAGGTGGTTCCTTTTGTTAAGAGACAAAACGATCTACCTTATGAAAATTACTGGAAACGTAAATGACTTAACAAGTGAACCGTGGACAGGAGGGTCCGTCCCGATCGGGCTCCCTTGTCTTTCTCAGTCCCCAGCTCTGCCTTTTCCTCCTCAGATGACACGCTCTTGTCATCGGGGAGTCTTTTCTGGTCACCATCCCTGTGTCTCAGGTGTGTGAAGACCTACGTGAGTCATAAAGTTCTCATCTTTATCGGACAGGCTTTAATTAAAGGATATTTACTGTCCCGTTAGAAGAGTGACCGTATTTCAAAAGCCCAGCCATGGCCAATGATAAATAGGGGGTTACTGTCATGCAGTGTATTTATTAATCCGTTTATGATAGATTAGGGGTAATATTTCAATGTGATAAACGATTCTATAGATAGATGGAGAATATGCAAGATTCCTATTCTTTATTTTTCTGTGGACCATGGCTTTTTTAAAATTAGCAGAAGTGACTTAAGGAATTACCTAATGAGACAGTGTGCGGGGGGAGGCACAGCCCACATGACTACATGCCAGACGGTCGCCTACCCGGGAGGAGCGGTCCCTTCTCAGTCCCGTTACCGCTCCTTTCCTTTGCCCCTCTCAGAACGAAATCGCCCGAGGGGGTTCCAGCGCCTCTGGGGAGCGCGAGTGTGAGTCACAGGCCGCGGCCTTGTCTCGGTTGGGGCGCTTTGTTTAGGGTGTCACTGTAGCACCCTAGAAGGTATGAAGTAGAGGAAAACGGACCGTCCGCGGTCTGTCTTTGCAGCCATGGGGCTGATGACTGAGAAGAGGGTTAATCAGTGAGGCTTGGTCCTAAGGAAGTGTGACAGCGATCCTTGCATTTCTGTGACTCCCAGATGTGTGTTCAGTTATTAGTAGCAGACCGAGGACTAACGTAGGTGAGAAATAGGAGGGAGAGGCCCCCAGGGACCGCCGATGGCAGCGGTGGAGGCCGGTTGCCCTGGTGGGTACGATGCGTCCCCATCCCCGGCGCCCAGGGAGGCGCAGGAGCCCGCGGCCTCCGTCCGAAGTGACCCTATGGGCAGATATGGGCGAGGAAAAAGGACCGTTTTCTCGGTTCGTGTTCGTGAATTTCGAATCCATTCTAATAAATGGCTCGAAAAAGAATTAATACAAGTATAAATAAATGACGATAAAGGGGAACACAATGAGAGTTAGTAACACTTGCTGAGGACTGCGCGTTTCGTTAAGGAGCGGGAATGGCTCAGGTGTCCCCCCTCTTCGGCCAGGACGATGCCCTCGGTGAGCAGAGGCCCAGGTTCCTGCGCTTGGGCTCGGTCCAGGTCCACGTGGTGCGGGTCGCGGAGGAGCGCGCGCTGTGCGCCCGAGTGACTGGGGACCGAGGGCCCGTAGACCGTCCTTCAGCCCCGTTGTCACCTCTGCTTTGTGTTCCTCAGCTCAGACACACGACTGACCAGGCCTTGGTGGGCATCAGGAGCTCGGCTGGCCGTCCCTCGGGACAGGTTCACGTGGGTGGCAGTCACATCCTTCCTTGGTTTGGGTTGTTTATAGACACGTCACTGTAACCTTAAGAAGTCACTTTAAATCTGTCCATCGAAAGCTAGTCAAACCCCCAGCGTAAACAAGGAACTGACATGGGAATTTATGTCCATTAATAGGTATTTGCATCCGTGAAGCTCGTTAATGAAAGAGGCATATTCACTGAGGCCAAGGGTTCTATAGATAGAGGCTAGAGATTAAGGACCTTGTCCTTGAGTATTTATGAATCACTATTATTATTATTAGTGAATTGATCACTTGATCAGTAAACAGATAGCCGAGGATGAAGAACCCCAGTCCCAGCCTGTATGGCTACGGCTGGTGGCATAGGAGTCACTCGTGTACGGTGAATACTAACAAAAGCGTCCGGACACTGAGGCCCGACGCAGAGAAACACAGTCCCTCGTCTGTCGGAAGTGATCGTACAGACGGGTGTCAGGACACGCGAGGCTCTTGCTCTCGGTTTTGTGTTCATCAATTTTACAAAATATTCTTATAAAGGAATAAATGCCTAAATAGGTGTGAAGAGGGTGAGGTATTGTTCAGTGTTCAAATGTACAGTGAAGAAAAGTAATCGTAATGTACGTTGAAGTCAGTATTGAAGGGTTCAAGCGTATTACACCTTTGGCTAAGAACGATATATATATAATGATAAATAATAGTTACCGCTCCGATGTTCAGTTTATTAAGAGAAGAACAAATAAATACAGTCATTAATCAATAAATACCTAAACGTGTAAGTAAGTGAGTGGAGATTCGGCCTCCGTTTTCCGTGTCACCTGCCGAGCTCTGCGCTCTGCGCTCCAGGTGATGTCTGCACCTTTCCTGGCCGTGAGTTCCCTGGTGGCCTCTATCTTTTAGGAGCATGAGACCCGTGTAAGTAACAAAGTTCTTGTCTCAGTTCCAGTGTTTGTTTATTTTTAAAGGCCATTCACTGTGTCATTCAAAAGTGTGCAATATTATCAAATAAGGCCAACTCTAGCCCAGTGGCAAATGTGGGATTTATTTTACTGATTGATATAACATTGATTATAATGAATATTATATATATATATGAAGAATAAGATGAGGAAATCTATTTATGTGGGAATGATTCTATACAGATTAGGGATAGCGAGGCTTTTCTTGTGTTTTCATGAATAATAGGACTTTAAATTATATTAATTAATTAGTGACTCACTCCTTAGACAGTGTAGAAAGGACTGAGTAAAAGGAGGGACAGCGACATCGTGGATCAACGATGACTCCTGGTGGTGTGTGAGTTACATACGCCGAACGCGTGTCCTGGGCTCTGAGGTCCCAACACACTCGAGGTCTGGGCCGTTGCCCCGCTCGAAGGGACCCTCTAGACAGACGTCAGGACTAGACAAGGGTCTTGCCTTTGATTTATGCTCATGCATCTCTCTTTTTTCAATTGGATCAGAGAAATGATTTATAAAAAACATATAAATAAGTAGAGATGAAGGTCACGAGGCGTTGTCCAAATGTAAAAATAAGTCGGGAGGCAAGAAATACTATTCCTGTGTAGGGAACACACTCCCACCACCAGGAGATAAATGGCCCACGGGTGTTAGCTCCCCGGCTCAAGATGTTGTGGGCGGCGTTTCGTGTGACAGGCCGTGTTCATAGTCTGTGTCCGTGTCAGCGGCAAGGTTGCCGTTACTTGTTCACTTTGGAGAATTTAAATACTTTCCCACATCTCTAGTTTTCTAAATGACTAATTAAAGTAAATGCAAGGATCAGTTGGTATTAGGTGTCAGCCTTTCTTTTTTTTTCTTTTCTTTTTTAATATGTCTTTATTGATTTCAGATAGAGGAATGAAGAGGGAGAGGGAGAGATAGAAACTTCAATGATGAGAGAGTCATTGATCGATCGGCTGCCTCCTGCGCGCCCCCAACTGGGGATTTAGCCTGAAACCCTGGGAAGTGCCCTGACCGGGAATCGCACCCCTATCTCCTGGATCCTAGGTCGATGCTGAACCCCTGAGCCATGCCGGCCGGTTAGGGTCTCAACTTTTTTAATCACCTGCTGTGGCCCACACTCCTCAGAAGGTCTCACTGTAGCTGGTTTTAGGACCCTCCCTTGGCCATGGGCTCCACGGAGACTTCTTTCTTAGAGCCTTGGTGCCAGGGGACTAACAGCCCTGTTCCCGTCTTAGCTTGGGCGGCTTAACGGCATTAACCGTATTACTAAAACGTGTGAAATACAATCAGTGCATGTCAGCCGTGGCCCCAGCGTGCCGTGAATATGCAGCATTTTGATTGTTCCCTCGCACACAAAACATCGAGGGGGTTTAGTGAAGGGTTGGGTTGCTGGGGGAAATAATTCTGGGGACAGATGGTAGAGATTAGCCCGTGCCAATCACGGATTAATGATAAAAAGGTTAAGTGAAGGTTCATCCACATATTCAACTCGGGCTTGGTTAGCTAGACAGGTCTAGACTGTTCGCGCTTTAGAAAATGATTTTATATTGTATGCCTAGGGATGTTAAATCTACTTGGAAAAAGTTCATTTATTCTATAAATATTTATTCTGAGTGAACTAATGTTTTATCTCTTCACAAAGTGACCTTGAAAGAAGACCGAGAGACGGAGACCCCACCAGCGCCGTGGCGCTTACCTACCGCTCCCGGGTCCACGCGAGACATTTGCTTGCTTCTCAAAAGTTCACGCGACGGTAACCACACAAATGTCTGAGTCAATGAAGGAAAAGCAGGGCCAAACGTGGAAGGGCGAGGGCCAATGCCGTGAGACAGACGTTGTCACCAGTCCATTTCCAGTGAACTGAAATCCTTTAAAAATAAGAGAGGCTCTTAAACCTTAGCTTGAGGGACCCAGGGAGAGACGTACGTAATTGTCCATTTCATGTTCATTGCCGTGTCTTTATAGGAGGTTGTTAAAAAATTAAATGGTAATATAATTATATAATTTTAACAACTAACTACATTCAAGAGGACCGAGCAGACAGCCGTGACAAGCATGTGTCATATGACAGTTATTATTGACCCCGTTGGCCGCAGTGTGGTCTGTGGCTAATCCTTCCACTTTGTCAATCAAATCACCACCTTGTGCGCCTTACAGATTTATAACTATATTTGTCGGTTTCCCTCAATAGAGTCGGAAGAACGTAGACAGTCCCCCGACTCCCGTGCGGGTCAGCAACTGACGGCTCCTGCCGGTCAGTGTTACTGTCTTGCGTTTGTGCACAGGCTGATTTTATTGTCATTAATTAATAAATGGTTAGTATTTTAATAAGCTAAAGGCAGCAGAGCACCTGACCAGCGATGGGTATGTGCTGAAACATCACTCGTCGGTTCTATTCCTCTTATGTCCGTCTTAAGAAAAAAATTTGCTCTTACCAGCTCGAGTAAGAGGAATTAGAACCACATAATACACTTTCTCTGCTGGGGTTCCGGGAAGTTCAACAGTTTTTATTTTGTTTAAGAGAAATTAATAGTTTGCCCAGTTTTTCACCAATTAAATAATGAATGAAAGGAAGTCAACTAAGCTATTAATAAGTGGCTGTGCTCATCCCTAACACACGGACCTTCGATGCAGATGTGCCATGTGGGGGGCTTGCGAGGGCGTCCGCTTCAGTGCAGTTCCTTTAAGGTTTCAGGATTTTGCCTTCGCCCTGTGTCACCGCCTCGATCCGTTCCTCTGAGGGACAGATCTAAGTTCCGTGAGTGAGTCAGTCCCAGGAGGACGCCAGGCTTTGGAAGCGGGGTGGGTGGCGGTGGCACGCTCGTCCCCTCGCGGCCTGAAAGAGCAGCCGAGCCCAGTGCGCCCGGGCGCGCTCCCGGCCTGTCTGCCGCCGGGTTTGTCTCTGCGTCGCTCAAGTTCATTTCCAAACAGGACTCGGCCTATTGCGCGTGTGGGGATAAGCCCTGAGCTAGAGTTGAGTGATTTTCAAGACTCTCAGGATGGGGTTTCAGTGGACTGCGGGGTTTATGGCGTGACTCTTAGGGGACGAACGGGAGAATCAGGAGGCTGGAGAGGTGGCCGATCCACGGGCGGGGACACAGACAGAGCGGAAAGCCGGCTTCATTCAGAATCGACGCCGCGAGACAGGTTCCCTCGCCGCGGCTCTGAAACCCCGCAGGGTGTTGGGAAGCAGCCGTGCCAGGGGGTTGCCTCTTTGGCCTGAGGAAATCCCGGGCAGTGGTCCTCAGGCTGGGGCATGAGCATTCCCTGGGGGCCGGATAAAGTCCAGACTGTGGGCCCCCGCATGTCTGAGTCGGTAGGACCGCGTGGGGCCCACGAATGTGCGTTTCTCATATGTTCCCAGGTTCCGCGGGTGCTGCCTGGTGGGAAACAGCGTTTGGATATAGTCCGATGTCGGTAATGAGAGCTCATGCCCTTCCTCTGGTTTGCAGGTGAGTTCTGGCTTGCTTATTTTAATAAGAAATAATAAAGTAGCATATGTTAATTAATAAATATCTAAAAGTCTAAGTAAATGAAAGCGGAAAAGCTAGTTCAGGGGAGGAAATGCCTCATTCCTTCAACATTGTCTTTATACCCCAAGAATGGGCGCACCACTCGTGACTGAAGCACCCGAGTCCCCCGGCCGCCTCCAGCTTAGGAATCGGTTTCCAGTGAGCCAGCGGCTGCATGGCCCATGCAGTGAAACCAGGACAGGCTGGTACTAATCACGGGGAAGCCAAGTATAGGATGGATTTCATTTCGTATGTTTAGGATGGTTTTTAAAACAGCTCGAGACCGTGGCACTCATTTTTATAGCTCTTTAAATTTCTATTTCAGGTTTTTCCCTCGAATTCCTTAATTGATGGACATGGACCCTATTTTCTTGAGGAGGAAGGAGCACCTAGGAGATGAAAGTGCTGGTCAGTGTTTTAGTTCATTCCGTACATAAAAGGATATTCAAGTTAATGAAAAAGGCCGGCCATGGACCAATGATGCGAGTGGAATGCATGCTGAAATGTATTTTATGATCAAAGCATTGACGACTTCTGAGGTCCAAGTACAACATGGGACTTAAGTGTTTATTTGTGGGAATGAGACTCTGGGTAGATTTTAGGCATGTTTAAGGCTCAGATCTTAGCCTTTGGTGCTTCATGGATTTTAATTTTATTATCACAAGTGAATAAATGAAAGAATATTAAAAATCAGTGTAGAAAGATGAAAACATTGAGGCATATCAAACGATAGAAATATGTGGGGAGGCAAGAATTATTATTAACTTGAAACCACTGGAGTTCATTCGGCAATGAATGGACCAAGGGCTTACATTCTGGGGAAAGAATGAGAAAGTTGGTGATATATAGTGGCCCGTGTTCTTGCTCTGGGTCAGTCCTAAGTTCGAGTGGTTAATCTAGTTTAGAGAAAAGGAAATAATCACACTCCAAAGTACCTAAGTGACTGAGAAAATGGAACAAAAATGTGTGTCTTTATGGCAAGAATGTCTCAACTCTTTATTATCTGTGTTGCTTCTTCCCAGAGCGAGTGCACCGACCTGCCCTCCTACGTCTGCCGTGGCCAAGAACTGTGCGGGACGCAGGGACCAACGTGAGTAGTCGCCACGCTCTTGTCTGGGTGCGTGTGGCGTGTGACTAGTTTAAGAACATTAACTATTCTTCAGAAAAGCGCAGTGAACGAAGTTCATCGTGGCCCCTCCGTGGGGTTCATGGGGAACGTGTTCCTTAAGGGATTCGTGCAGCACTGATCTGGAGTAATTAGAGGCAGAGTTGCGGGGAAATTATTCTGTAGACAGTTGTTACGGAGGCTTAGGAGCCTTGTTCTTGGGTTATTGTGATTATGTCAATTTATTTTGTTATTATTTGTCAATTGAAAAGTTAATAGATCAAGAAATGTAGACATGAATGAGGGAAGAGAGGGAAAGTCCTGCGCCAATGATGGACAGCTGGTGGGGCGTGAGTCATGGACAGTGGCTAAGACAAGGATCTTTTTCTTGGACTTGTGACCATGGATTTTTAAAAATATTATTATAAAAATATCAATAGCAGAATAAATAAATAAACCAGTGGGTCGAGATTTAGAGTGTGAAGGAATGTTTATTGTTAAACTATATAATAAATAAAATATATATTAATATAAGTTGGAATGTATATTGAATGAACCCAGTATATTATATCTTTACTAAGTATGATATAGACTCTATCTAGATCGTGATAAGCAATAGTTACAATTTTGACATTTGGTTGATAAAGAGAATTATAAGTATATATTATATTATTAATTTAAATAAGTACCCAAATGACTGTGCATGTGAATGGTGGAAACAGTGGATCAATGGAGACAATGTCTCAATCTTTTTATCACCTTCTCTGCTTTGTACTTTTCAGAACAGATGCTGTGATCAAGGTTGTCATTACCTCTGTGTCAAGAAAGAGACTAACGTGAGTAAGGAATGTTCAGAGATCTTGTCGCGTCTTGGGTATGTCCACAGACAATAGGCAGGGGAAGAACTGAGAAGGTGGGGTTCGAGGAGGGGAGGGGGGGCAAATGGGGGACATCTGTAATCCATTCAACAATAAAACAAAATTTTTAAAATTATTAAATTAATCAAAAAGTTAATTATTGTCCATTAATAAATACAATATTAAACATGTTGGTTAATCGATACTGAAGCATTGAGATCCAGTCTATGTGGGAAGTGATAGCCGACACAGATCGTAGGCATAGCCAAGGATCTCGCTCTTGGGCTCTTTTCTGTGTGAATCGGGTACTTATCAAATAAGTAAAGGTTCAGTCGATACAAATATAGACTTGAATGAACCACAGAGGTCCCAGTGGTGGGCCAGTGAGGATGCCTGGTGGCAGATGCGTCAACGATGATGGGAGTAAGGGTCTGAAACCCTGCGACACAGCACAGCAGGTAATTAGTCCGATCCCTCTTGGAAGTGATGCTATAGACAGACGTCAGAAATATGCAGAGGTCATGTTCTTAATTTGAATTTGTAGATTTAGATTTTTTATTATCAATGAATCAATGATAGAATCATTAAGGAAAGATAATATATACATACAGGAAGAAATGATGCATATTATATATTATTAATAAATATTGAAAATGCTGATGCCCATTTAGAAATAAATTGATAAAGGGTGTTATTTCTTTGGCTAAGGACCACATAGATGTGGATCATTAAGTGAATTTTATTTTTCTGGATCAGTTTTAAATTTGAGTTCTGGATCAGTCTTAAATTTCTTAAGCAAAAACACTTAAATATATATATATATATATATAATTAAAAATTAATAAATACCTACACACCTGAGTAAACGAAAAGTGGATAGGAAGGACTGGTTTAGATGACTTAATTTTTTTCTCCACTGCTCTGCTCTGCACTCAGAATGGACGCACTCGAGCCTATGGCTGCGCCTTCCCGGGTCGCCATGCCTGCCCGGTGGCCTCTGTGCGTCAGGAGCATGGGCACCAAGGTGAGTGGTCACCAGAGTTCCGGTGTTGGTTGGGGTGATGTCCTTCAGAGTCGTCGCTCTATGATGAGTGCCAGCCCTGGACCGGTGATGAGAACTGGTGGCGTTTGAGTCGAGGATGATAGATTATCATGTGTCTGAAACTCTGAGGTCCAGCGCAGAGCAGCCGGGCCTTCGCCTCGTTTGGGGAGATGCCATAGACAGAAATCAGCACCAAGCGAGGGTCGTGGTTTTGGTCTCTGTTTATTTATGCATTTTATTGTATTATTATAATTGGAGAAATGGAATAATCAATAAACAAATATATCAAGATGATTGGAGTATTGTCCAATTATAAAAATACATTGTGAGGCAAGGAGTATTCTTAATACATTTGAAATCAGTGAAGTCCAAAGAGAAATAAGTGGTCCGCGAGCGCAACCTCTCTTGGGCTCGCGATGGAATAGTCGTCAATAAGTGCCAGGCCGTGTTCATTTCCTGGGCTGGAGACGAGTTCCAAGGCAATTCCTTAAGAGAAATGGAAAGAAATATACTCCAGATCCACGATCATTCATGGATCATTCAATCTTTTATCATCGGTTCTGCTCTGTACCCTCAGAACGGACGCATCTGAGCTGATTTCAGCACCTTCCGTGGCCACGCGCTCCCGGTTGTACCCGTGTGTCAGGAACATGGGAAAGAAGGTGAGGAATGCTCAGTGTTCTTGCCTTGGATTGAGTGTTGAAAATAATTTTTTGTACTATTAAAAAGTATTAAATATAAGCAAAGAAGCCCAAATATGTCAATGTTCAGTATTACTTATATGAAACAATGTGTGACGAATTCACATGGAACAGTTCAGTTAATGAAAGAGTCTGGCCTCAGCAGAAGTGATTGAACAGATGGGTATTAAGGATTTTTAAGGATTTTACTTGGGATATTTTTCTTCCCGTATGTATATTTTTGTATCAGTGAATTTAACCAATTAAAACTATAGATGATGATATGGAAAAAGAGCCTTTCCTGTGCTGGTGCCAGCCGATGGCATGTAAGTCCTGTGCAGTGAGCACCAGTGCCTGCACCTCTGAGGCCGCACAGAAACGGGTCCATTTCCTGTGGCCGAAATGGTCCTGTGCCGACCCCGGGACGTCCAGGGCCCTGTGCTTGCACTTTGTTTACATTCATTTGTATTCTACAAAGATAATTGTGTCAGTGACTGTACCAATAAACAGATAGCAAAGAAACAGAGATGATGGTGTAAAGCGTTTTCCAATTACAAAAACATGTGGTCTGGGGGGAAATGCTATTCATATATATTCCGAACTCTGGAGACGGGTGAAAATAAACGGTACAAGGATGCCGCTTGTTTATGCTAAAAATGACAGACAGTCATGAGCGACAAGCAGTGTTCATATTTCCCCAGTGGCCCTATTGATACTGTTCAGTCTCTCAAGAGACAGTAAAACAGACACGATCACAAATTACTAAAGATCTCAGCTCCTGACTGGCCCATGGCGGAAGTCGGGCCCGTGGAGAGGATATTGCGACCTTTTCTTGGGGTCCCTTGTGCCTTGAACCCCCCAGGGTGGGTTCGCCCGCCTCTCCCCTGGGCAGAGCCCCGGGACGGCACCTGTGCCAGGGCACTGGGGCCACTGTGAGCAACAGCCCGCGTTCTTTTTGGTTTAACTGGTTTGTTTGTTTTTTAAAGATTTTCACTGGTAAAAAGTGCGAATATGATCAAAGAGGATGAGGCATGTCCCTGTTAAACATCAGAGGGACTGGCACAGGGAACCCCGCGCTCGGGTAGCAGAGGGAGCTGGTGTCCGTGGAAGTGATCGCACGGGGGGTCTTAGAAAGAGTCAACAATCTTCTTTTTGGGGGGGATTTATGTGTATTTCTTTTTAACGAATTAAGCAATGAACAACTGTAGATGGTAACAGAGAAGGGAGGTCGCCCCGGACCCACGGCGACCGCGGGCCCCGGCGCTCTGCGTCCCCCTCGGTGACTGGCCGTGGACACACGTCAGCAACACAGAAGGGTCTTGTTCTCGGGCTGTGAGTTCATGCATTTCCAAAATATTATTATTAAAGATTTAGTGGCAGAACAAATAGACGAATGTCTAAGTGAATAAAGATGAGCAGGGCGAGTCTTCGTTCATGAATGAAGCATGTAATAATGAAAATGAATATGGACATGAGGGCGCGGTGAAGGCAGGGCCGGGCGCTGTGCGCTGGTGCCGGGGCCACACCCACAGGCAGTCACTGTGGCTCAGTCAGGCGCTAGCTGGACGTTTATTGTACCAAGATCGAAATAAATAAATAACCCCCAAATTAATAAAGGCTCAGATGGGTCTGTAACTGAACCCTGGACCATATGGCACAATGGAGCAAATGTCTCAACCTTTTTTTGTTTTTAATATCCTGTAGTTGAATTTTAAATATATATTCTGATTATTTATGTCCTATCTGGATAATCTGTTGTTTTCCATTTTCGTGATGATTGGCATATTTGATGCAGTATTTATGTTTTTCTAACTTAACTTTCCTGCTTTCTCTTCATTGGTTTTTTCTGTTTGTTACCCTTCCTTCTTGATTTACTTTGGATGAGTTTCGTTTGTCTCCTAATTGAACTGTTTTGTTCCCTAATGTGATATATATTCATTCTCGTTATATGCCTGTAGGGATAATCTTTAAATTTTAATGAATATATTTGCATTACATTATAAAGTTAATGCCTCGTATTGTGCTGTGCGCTTGTGCTTTTCAGAATGAATGCGTCCGGCTGATCCCTGCATCTGCTGGGACGGAGCTCGTGTTACCTGTGGGGCAGCAGAGACTGAGCTCAGTAATAGGCAAGGATCTTAATGGGGTTTGGGTGATTTTCTTTTTTAAAAGAAAAAGCATTCACGGTATTATTATAAAGTAATGTATATAATTAAAAAGTTAATGTGGATCAGTGAGGAATATAATATGAAATATTATGTTGATTAATTGTCAATGTGCAACACTGAAGTCAATTAGTGAAACATAAAATCTGTGTGGCTCCGAAGTGAGTCAGGGGTCTTTTTCTTGTGATTTTATGGGTCATGTATTTATTTTATTGTTAATGAATTCATGATTTAATCATTACAACTACAGGAATAAGTAAAGAAAAGGAGACCCAAAAATGGGCCACTAGTGATGACTTGTCACCTATGAGTTACTACGTTGAGTACTAGTGCCTGTGTCTTGAATACAGAAGAAACAGAATCTTGGTTTCTCTTCTGTTGTAAATGACCCCCTAGGTTGATGCTGGGAGTATGCAAAGATCATGTTCTTATTTTGAGTACTCGGATTTAGATTTATTGTTATTAACAAATCAGTAATCAAAGCATTAAGAATGTAATTAACAGCTAAAGAGAAGAGAGTGAAACATTGTCCATCTAGGAACATATGTCCTGAGGCAAGAAATATGTTGAGTTACATTAAAAATTATTGAGTAATAAATGGATGAAGCATTGGCCTTTTTGTCAAAGACCCATGTAGACATTGATGAGTAAGACTCAGTACTATTGCTCTGGGGCAGTCTCAAGTTTAAGATTTTCTTTAGTTAAGAGAAAATATACTACATTATGAAGCATTAATGTCTAAAAGAATAAATAAAATGCAGAAAAGAAGCATAAGTAAAGATAAAGTTTGCAATTTTTTATCTTCTGCTCCACTTTGTACTCCATAGAGTGGATGCACCCTAAGGATTCTCCCATGGTCGCAAGCTCTCCGGTTGCATTCATGTTAGAAGCATGTAGGCCATGTGAGTAATAGAGTTCTTGTCTTAGCTTCATATTTCAACTGTTTTCACTATAATTTTGAAAACTGTGCAATATAATCAATGAAATTCAAACTTACAGCCCACTGAGAAATATGGGATTAATATGAAGCATTACATTGGTTAATGTACATAGTAAAAATTGAGAATAATTAATGAGAGATATTGACATGAAAATGATTCTAAGTCTACATTAGGGATATCTAGATTCTGTGTGCATTTCTGTGGATAACCATTTTTTAAAATTATAATTACTGATGAATTGATCAATAAATAATTAGATAACAATGAAGAAAAGATGTACAATATTAGATCAATGATGACTCCTGGTGGCATCTGAGTCACAGCTGATGAATGCCCTATGTTCCCTGAGGAATTATTTACAATGGACAAAACATGGGAAACAACCCAAGAACCCATCATTAGATGTGAAGATTAAAATGTGATACATATATACAGAGGAATATTACTTAGCCATGAAAAAGAGCGAAATCTTTCCTTTTGCAGCCTCATGGGTGGATCTAGACGGTATTGTGCTCAGTGAGAGCGTTCATTTAGTTAAATTCCTTAATTATCTGAGAAATAAAATGTGGAAATAAAGATTCAGTGGGAATAAAAATTGTGCTTATTTGTTTTTTATCATCAAATGTGCTTTGTGCTTCTCAGAATGAACACATGAAGCATTTCCTGGTGGTGGGAGCTCTGACTGCTTACTTGTGAGAGGCGCACAGACCAATGTGAGTACTGGTCAAAGCTGTCATTCTGATTTTCAAAAGTTTCGTACAGAACCATAGAAGGCCAACTGCAGCTCAATGATAAATGCTGACTTTTATGAAACATTATATTGATTAATGCATAGATGAATCACACATAATTTTAAAAAAAGACACTGATTTGAGAATGATTCTATTAATGGATTAGGGATGGCAAGGTTTTAAATTTATTATTAGTGAATTAATTAGTCTAGACAGTCTAGAAATGAATGAAAACACAGGGGCACTTTTGGATCAATGATGACTACTGGTGGCGTATGAGTCCTGCACGGTGAATACGTGTCCAACTCTGAGGTCCAACGGAAATGCAGTTTGGCCCATTGTCCTGTCTGAGGCGATTCTGTAGACAGACGCCAGGAACATCTGAGGTTTTTATTTTTTTTCCTTCATGTTCATGCATTTTCCTTCTATTTTTATAATTGGATCAATAAGATCAATAAACCTATAAATAAATAAAGTTGAAGGTGCTTAAATATTGTCCAATTATAAAAATATGTGGTGAGGCAAGGAATAGTATTTATGTGCATTTGAAACACTGACATGTGTAAGGTAATATGGGATTCAAAGCGTTTAATCGATGAAGGGTGATATAGAAATTGATACGTAATAGTGTTCTCTCTCAGTGGCTAGATTTTATTTTGTTTACTTGTAGAAAATAAAATATACATTATCCTAATTGACTAAACGACAGGCGCAATGCAAGGACCGTGTGCATCGTCTCAATCTTTTCTATCCCTTGCTCTGTCTTGCACTCCATAGAAGGACGGCATTCGAGCTGATGGAACCACCTTCCCTGTCCATAAGCCCTTTGGTGGCATCTATGTGATAAAAGCAAGGCGGCCAACGTGAGTGACAGTCAAATTCCTTTTCTTGGTTTTCTGTTTTTTTAAAGTGGCTTTCACTGCATTTTTAAATAGTGGGAAATACAATCAATGATCACGAAATTTTTAAAATAGTAAAATTTGGTTCATATGAAGCATTATGTTAATTAATCTGTATAGGAAGTGTTGAGGTCAGTTAAACAAATATATATATTTGTTAGTGAGAAGTAATTCTATAGACTAACTTTAAAGATATTCAGGATCCTATAGAGAGAGGTTAGGTGTATTAAGGATCATGTTCTGGGTCTTTGTGTACATGAATATTTATAAACCTTATGGGAAGTAGCAAGATAAATAAACATAGTGAATACATATGAATAGAGTGAAGTGCTATTCTTTGTTAAAAAATATTATAAAGAGTAGGATACTATACAGTGAAAGAGACAATAACCCAGTTATGTGTATATGTCTTTGGGTAAGAATTATAGGCCACGAGATGGAATGGTCAGTGACTGACTGATCCAGTCACAACTTTAGATGTTTCGTTTATTAGGAGAAAAATAATGAAATATTCATCAAAATGATAAATGCTTAAATGATTTTGCAAATGAATGGTTTAATATATGACCAATGCAGAGATTACCTCCATGCGTTCGTCACCCGTCTGCTTGGCACTCTCCAGAATGTGCGCTCAGGCCGAGTTCAGCTGCCACCTTGCCGGGATTGCCCTGCGGCCCCTGTGCCTGGAGAGACCAGGTGGGTAACTGTCAAAGCGGTCATCTTGGAAAGCAAGGGTCATTTGTTTAAAGGTATTGACTCTATTATTAAAAATATTAAATAATCAAAATATCAAGCATGCCCAACAATAGATATGATATGAAGCCTTTATGTTGATTCATTGATAATGTGTAGGATTGAGGACTATTAAATACAGAGCTATCATGTATTTGGAAAATGATTTCGTAAACTGATGTTAGAAATATTGTGTACACCATTCAATACATGTACAGTTTGCGTAGTAATCACCACAAGTAAGTCTGGTTAAGATCTGTTACCAGATATAGTTACAGAACATTTTTTGTGGTGAAGAGAGCTTTTAGGATTTACTCTCTTACCAACTTTCCTTTGTTCGGATAAAAATTATACAATAAAATTGATAGATGCCTAAATACTGACTAAAGGAACGGAGAAAGCCAGCGTTGTCGGCAGGTTTCCTTTCCCACCGGCCCTTCTCTCTCCTCTGCAGAGCGGCCACACTCCAGGCGCCTCATAGCCTTTCCCGGTCGCAGCCCTGCGGCGCCGTCGGGGGTCGGAGCTCAAGGACTAATGTGAGTTCTAGTTGAAGCTGTTTTCTTGCTTTCAGTGGGGTGCTCTTTTCTGGATCAATGATGGTAACTGCCAGAGTATGAGTCGTGGATGATGAATAATATGTGAACTCTGAGGTCCAACCCAGAAGAAATGGGGTCTTTCTCTGTATACATTTTCATTCTTAATTATAATTGGACTAATGATTTAACAACGAGGAAATATATAAAAAATAGCAATGAGTAGTAGTTGTATTGTGCAATTTAAAACATATGTGGGGACTCAATAAATTCTATTAATATAATTGAAAAGAGTGAAATCCAAAGAGAAACAAATGGCACATGACTGGCCGCTCTTTGGCTAAGGGTGCAGTAGACTCGGTTAATTATAGACAATGTTAATGTTCTGGGTCCGTGGGAAGTTCTGAGTAGTTTTCCTGAAAGACAATTACATAAATATACTCCAAATAATGAATCCTAAACGACTGAATCCGTGATAGATTTAATGTCAGGGTCTGTGGAAGGAAGTCTGAACCTCTTTGTCACCCTCTCTGCCTGGCACTCTTGAGAACAGGTGCTCCAGCTGTTTGCAGCTCGGTCCTGGCCAAGTTTGCTCTGTTGCCTCCACGTTAGGAGAGAGACCAAGGTGAGTATTAATCTGATACTTTGTCTCTGTTTTGGGGTAATTTAAGGGTATCATTCATAGAATTATTAAAATTTAGTAATAGCATCATCCTTTACAACAGCTATGATTTGGAAACAGCCCAAGCTCTCATTACTAGATGAGTGGATAAAAAGCGGTGGTATATCTACACAATGGAATACTATGCAGCTGTAAAAAAGAAGGATCGATAACCCTTTGAGACAGCATGGGTGGAGCTAGAGATTATTACGCTAAGCAAAATAAACCAGTAAGAGAAAGACAAATATCACATGATCTTACTTATATGTGGAATCTAATGAACAAAATAAACTGAAAAAGAAAATAGGTCCAGAGACATGGAAGCATGGAACAGACTTACAGATCTCAGAGGGAAGGGTGATGAGAGTGTGGGAAGAGGTTAACCAGAGAACTTACATGCATATATGTATAGGCCTATGGACACGGACAATAGTGAAGTCCCAGGGGGTGGGTCAGGAGCTGGGTGGAGGGGTCAAAGGAGAATAAATGGGGGACATCTGTAATACTTTCAATAGTAAAAAGTTAATAAATATAATCAAGAAGTTATTTATTGCCCCATGATAAATATGCTATAAAACTTTATGTTGATTAATTAATAAAATGTAACTGTTTGATTAGTTAGAAAGATTGAATCTCTGTTGGCAGTTACTCTGCAGACAATAGTTGGGGATATTCAGAGTGGTTGGTTCTTCAGTTTTTATCATGTATTTATTTTATTATTATCAGTGAATTAACAATTTAGTCAACCCAGATATAGAAATTAATTAAGTAAATGTTCACTTCTATGGACCAACTATAATGACTGTGGCAGATGAGTTATGGACATTGAATAGTACCTGGAATTCTGAGGTGCCACTCAATGTATGGTTTATTCGCTTTGTGCATTTGGTCTTCTGAACAAGTATTAGGGGTGCACCAAGACCAGGTTTTTTCTTAGATTTATTATTATAGCTGGGTCAATGATAGGACCATTGGCAATATATAAATAACAGATTCGTAGAAAATTTGAAGTGTTGTCAACTATGAGCACATGTAGAGAGGCAAGAAATCATAATAAAAATTACAAACACAGGCCCATTAAGAAATAAATGGGTCAAGGGTGTTACCTACTTGGCCAGCGATCATTTAGATATGAATAATTAAATTTTAATTTCATTTTTCCGCATCAGTCTTAAGTTTGAGGTTTTTGTTTTGTTAAAAGAAATATCTACCTTATAATATATGTATAATTTTTTACTTAAGAAATTTTTATTAAATGTTTTGGGTTGCCATTGGTTTTTAAAATTATATCAATTTCAAGTGTTCAGTTCTATGGTACATCATCTGTATGTTGCATTATTTGCCCACCACCCACAGTCAAATCTCCTTGAATGACTGAGTATGTGAAATGTGGAGAGGAAGAATCAGTGGGGTGGGGTCTACAGGGTTTGCTTACTTATTTATCAGTCATTGACTGTGCTCTGTGCCTCTCGCTGTGGTGCAGGTGAGCTGGTGGTGGTTGATCTGCGCCGCCGAGCTGTACGATCACGTGCCTGTGTGAGGAGCACACGGAGCGATGTGAGTAATGGCCATGGTTCCTGTCTTGATTGTAGTGATTATTTCTTCCAGAATATTCAGTGCGGCATTCAGAAGTTTTATATAGGATTGTAAAGGCCAATTGTAGCTCAGTGAGAAATACTGGATTTTATGAAACATAGTGATCAATGTATAAATGCAAAACAGCGTACTTTTTAAAAGATATGTTAGATCCTATTTACAGGTTAGGGATACCATGACTCTTCTTGTTTTTTTGGGGGTGGAGAATTAGGGTTTTAAAATTATTATGAATGAGTTATGAATTAGTCAATATACAATGTAGACCTGAATGAAAAAAGCAGGGGCAGTATTGGTTGTGTGGTGACCGCGGGCGGCCAGTGAGACCTGCGCGATGCCTGTATGATGAACTGTGGGCCCCACACGAGAGAAATGTAGTCCATTCCCATCGTCTGAGGGCTCCCATACACAGGTGTCCGGAGTATATGAGCATCTTGTTTTTGATTAAGGGGCTCAGTGGTTCAAGGTCGTTATTCTTTGAGCAAGGATGATTCAGATGTTGATACATAGTAGTAAATGTCCATGTTTTTCGGGGGTCAGATCAATATTGTACATTTACTCATTCGAAATTACAATACACGTTGTTCTAATATGTTGGAGACATAAGTGGCTGCCTCAGTGAAAGGGAAACGCGATGACCGATGTCACGATGTCTCAGCGTTTTCTCTGTTATGTGCTCTGCCCCGTGCTTTCCGCGTGGTCACAGCGGGGCGATTTCTGCACATTCTGTGGTCAGGAGCCCCACGGCCGCCCCTGTGTACCAGGACCATGGGCCTCAACGTGAGTAAGAGTCAAACTTCTTTTCTTGGCTTTGTGTTTTTGTTTAAAAAGATTTTCACTGAATTATTAAAGATGTGATACAAAATAAACAAATTATAACCGTGGCCTATGAAGCAGTATGTTAATTAATCTTTTTAGAAAACTTTGAAGTTAATGAAGGGAAGATTTATAGGCAGTAGGAAGTAATTCTATAGACAAATGTTAGTGATATTTTAGGATTTTCTTTCACTTTTTGTCACCTTTATGCATTTATTTGGTTATTCTTAGTTTTTTGATAAGTTAATAAATCATGTAAACTTTAATGACTATAAGGAGGACCTAAACCTGCACCAGTGAGGGTGACTGGTCAAGTACAAGTCTTGGGTGAGGAATACTGTCAGACTGAAACTGAGGCCCAACGCGGCCATAAATCTATTAATCGCTTCCACCAAGAGGTGTCTACAATAGACTATGGTCACATTCTTGCGTGAATTTCATAGAAGTAGATTTGTTATCACATAATGATGGGACCATTCAACAAATATATATAATAATTTAAGAGGGTGAAGTGTTACTTGATCTTCAGAGTGTGGGGTGATGCCTCGTAAGAGATAAATGGGTACAAGCCTCACCTCTTTAAGTGAGTCCATAAATCCTCTGATAAGGAGTGCCCATTTTATTCTTGGTCTTGAAGATTGAAGTTTTCCTTTTGGAAGATAGATATATATTTACAGAAATATCAATACTAAATTTATGAACTATGGAAAGCAAGCCTCAGTGATGATTGCCTCTCTCTCTCTCTTTTATCACTTTCCACTCTGTCCCCCTGAGAACGGCCACCCTCGAGCTGATTCAAGCCCCTTCCATGACCCTGAGCTGGACGATTGCCTCTGTAGAAGATGACGAAGGTTCATGTGAGTAACAGGAAAAATTCTTCCCTTGGTTTCCATGTTTTTAAAAAAAATAATTATTAGATAGTCCTGAAAGAGGATTAATTAAGGCAAGTGCATCTTCGTGATTAGCTTGGGATTTATGAAACATTATATTGATTAGTCCAGTGAAAAACTGAGGATAATTAATGAAAGTGATACATTGATGTTAGAATAATCAATGGATCGAATAGGGATTTAAAGGTTCCTTTAGGGTTTTTATGTATCAGTGTTTAGAAATTATTAGTAGTAAATTAATGATTTAATTAATGAACCTATAGAAGTGACCGAAGAAAAAGCGATACGAGATCGATGAGGAGCGCGGGTGGCGTCCGTCCCGATGCGATGACTGTGTCGATCTCTGAGGTCCAGCAGAAGGACGTTTGGGCCCTTCCTGTTGATTTGAGGGAATATAGACAGATGTCAGGAGTGTACGAGGATCTTGGTTTTGACCCGAGTCTTCATACATTTTCATTCTATTATTCTAGTTGGATAATCGCTAGAGTCTATTAATTTACAAATAAGTAAAGGTCGGTGTAGCCAAGCCTCGCCCAATTATAAAAATATGTGATCAGGCAAGAAATGCTATTGATATGTTATGAAAACCCTCAAGTTCAATTTGAAATAGGGGGCGAGTCGTGCCCCGCGGGAACCGCGGGCCTGTCCCTGAGCGCGGCGCAGCGAGGCCCGCGGCGCGGGGGCTCCGCTCCTTCCCGCGCTCTGCTTCGGGCGTCCCAGGACCGACACACTGGCCTCGCTGCGGGACTGACCCCCCTCGGCCCGAGCCGGGAGCTGGCCCGCGTGAGGAACCATGAACGTTCGCATCCCGGTTCTGCTGGTGTTTGTAAGGGAGTCACTGTATTAATAAAAAGTTTTTAATACAATCAAAGCGGGGGAGCCGCATCCTAGTAACAATTACGGGATTGATCGGAAGCACTCTATCGATTCAAACGCAGAGAAAACTGCGGATCATGACAGATAGCGGCGTAGGAATGGTGCTTGGTGCATGTTCGGGATGTTAAGGTCTCGCTGAGCTTTTGGGAGTCATAGAGTTTTACATTTTAAATTCGAGAATTAATGAATTAATCCATAAGCCATGTAGAAATGAAGACAAAGTGTCCTCCGGCCAGAGTCTGAGTCTCGGATGCTAAATAATGTGTGAACTCTGGGGTCTTCCTCTGTGTGCATTTTCATTTGTTATTATAATTGAATCTGATTTATTAATTAAGGAATATATAGAAATAAAGGTAGTTGTGGTGTCCGATTGAAAACACATGCGGGGAGGCAATAAATTCTATTCATATAACTTGAAAATAATGCCGTCCTAGGAGAAATCAATGGTGCCTGACTGTGCCCCTTGTTTGGCTACGGGTGACATAAGCAGGGCAGATGGTAGTGTTTATATTCTGGGGCAGTGGAAAGCTCACAGTGGTTTGTTTCCATAAAAGACATTGAGCTGAATATTCTCCAGTAAAACTGCCTCGAGGTAAGCGAGGGGTCACGGGGGAAGTCTCTGCTTTGTCGGCTGCTCTGCTCTCTGCCCCACAGGATGGACACCATCCCCCTACTGGCGGCACGGAGACCGACGTGAGTCATAGTCAAAGGTCCTGTCTGGGTTTCAGTGATTGTTTTTCAGTGTTTTGAGTATATGTCTAAAAAGTGCCATATAGAATCAATGAAGTCCACCGGTAGTCCATTGGTCAATACTGAATTAATATGAAATAGTATATTGATTAATGTGCAAATGAAATTTGGGGTTATTAATGAAGGAGATATATTGATGTGAGGATTATTCTAGATACATAATAAGGACCTTGGGTTTCTGAATCATTAAGTTTCAAAATTATTAATAAAATTGAAAAGACATTTATTAAGTAACAAATGCAGTGGGGTATTTCCTCTTTGGTTAAGAATCGGAGACATTAATTAGTATGACTTTATTATATTCTTCTGGGTCAGTCTCATGTTAGAATGAATAGAGATACTTTAATATAACAGAAGAAAGGTCCACCTCCTGAGTCTATGAAATGAGGTCAGCAAGGCTCAGCGTCCCCTGGACTCTCAGTATCATCGCGTGCCCCGCCCTGTCCTTCTACCCTGGTGCAGTCGGGCTGCTCCTGCCTCTTCCCTGGTCACCAGCTCTCTGGTCGCCTCTAGGTAACGAGGAGGAGATTAATGTGAGTAATCGCCAAAGTTTTATTTTTCTTGGTTAATTGTGGGCTTTTTTAAAGGCAGTTCACTACAGTATTGAAAATACAAAATATAATTAAAGAAGGAATGCATGTCGGTGATCAGTTCGGGCTCTGTGAACCCTGATTTTGACCAATGCACGTACGGAAGGCGGGGTAATTCACCCAGGAGCTCCACCAGGGTGAGCGTTCACATGTGTGCAGGTTAGGGGCATAAAAACTCGCGTTGGCTTTCAATGAGTCATTGTGTTTAGATGTTATTAGTGGATTAATGATCTATAAACAATTAAAAAGGGGGAAAACGGGATCGGTGATGACTGCTGGTGGCCCTTAGTCACATAGCTGGCTACATACGTGTCTGGAACCCTGAGGTCCATCGAAAAAGGAATCCCGTCCACTCCAGCTGTTTGAAGGGACCCTATAGACACATGTCAGGAATATATGAGGATGTTCTTTTTGACCTCCATGTTCCTACATTTCCATTTTATTTATTATAATTGGATGAGAGACTCTATAAGCAAATATATGAGTAAAAATGAATGTCCTGAAGTCTTGTCCAATTTTAATAATATGTGATTATGGGAGACATCCTGCTGATGTGGGATGAAAACCCTGAAGTGTAACGAGAAGGAAATGGCATGTGACTGTAGCCTGTATGGCGAAGGGTGACATGGACAGTGTGAGTCACAGACAGTATTCAGATCCCGGGTCAGTGGCTAGATCAACGCTGTTTGTTGTCTTAGGAGGAAGAGGTACTGATACCCACATAGCGACTTGCCCCCTGCCTGGCGAAATCAGAGGTGAGAAGCCACAGTCCGTGGGGAGAAGGTCTCACTTCTTTGTCACCTGCTCTGCCTGTTACCCCTCAGGGTGGACAGGTGTAGTCTGTTCTCCGGGTTCTGCCTTGACCGTCCGCCCTACGATTGCACCTTGTTTCAGGAGCCTGGAGACCAGCGTGAGTGACAATGAAGTTCTTGTCTTTTCTGGAATTTTCTGTGAATAATTACAGTGTTAATATAAAGTGTTATTTTGGTCAAGACATATATGAAAAACTGAGAATAATTAGTGACGGAGATATTTTGTTGTGAGAATGATTTCAGTTGCATTCTAAGATTATCGAGGCCTTGTTGGGGTTTTTTGAAGAGTAGGGCCTTTAAATTATAATTAGTGCATTAATGAATTAATCAATAGACAAGGTAGAAATGAATGAAGACCAGGGGTTGTACTGGATCAATGATGATTCCTGCCGGCGTATGAGTCACGGATGGTGAATACTACGTGCCTGAAACGCTGAGGTCCAGCGCAGGAGACGCGGGCCTGGCCCTTCTCACAAAGCGCGTCTGACTGTACGTCCTGTGCTGTGCTCTCTACTCCTCAGAACGGACGCTCCTGAGCGGATTCCAGCCCCTTCAGTGTTCCGAGCGCTCCCGTTGCGTCTGTGTTGTAGGAGCATGAGACCCATGTGAGTAATAATGATATTTTAGCTTGAGTGCCTTGTTTTAGCTTACTCCTTATATTATTAAAAATATTGAATGTAAGTAAATATATGTGCATCCCTATTTTCATAGCAGTGTTATTTATAATAGTTAAGATCTGGAAACAGCCCAAGTAGTAGAGTGGATAAAAAAAGTCTTGGTATATCTACACAATGGAATACTATACAGCAGTGAAAAATAAGATTCCCTTACCCTTTGGGACAGTATGGAGAGACCTGGAGGTTATTATGCTGAATGAAATAAGCCAGACAGAGAAAGACAAGTCTCACATGATCTCACTCATATGTCGAATCTAAGGAACTAAATAAACTGACACTACAAATCGATCCAGAGACATGGAAGCATACAACTGAAGTGATATAAAACACAAAAATATTGGATATTTAAAGAAAGCGATATATTGATGTGAAAATAATTCTCTTGTGGTGAAATTTTGTCCAATAATAAAATATGTGGTTAGGTAAAAAACACAACGTATATAAAACAAATATCTCTTAGGAGATTATGTACGAAAGTGTTATGCTTTAACTAAGAATGATGTAGTTATCGATACTTAACAGTCAATATTCAGGGGCAAGATCCATACTCGATTACTTAAGAGAAAATAAAATATTAAATTACCTCCATTCATTACTGAAGGACTAAAGGGCTGACTAAAAGGGGGGTGAAATTGCAGGATCCCTGACATAGTATCTCACCTTTCTGCATTCTCTGCTCTCCGCTGTGCCCCTTAGCCTCGCGGCGCGGCTGATGCGAGCACTGCGGCGGCTCTGTGGCTGCGCCGATGCGTTAAGAGCATGCAGAGCAATGTGAGTCACAAAGTCCTTGTCTTGGTTTTGAAGTTTTTTAAAAGGTTTTTGCTGCATTATTAAAGAGTCTGAAATAAGATCAGTGATTGCCAAACATGCTAAAAAGAATATCGGTGCTAATACGAAGTATTACATTAATTAACTCTTGTAGGAAATCTTGAGGTCGTTAATGAAAGATACATGTTGTTTGTGGACAGTCATTTTATAGCCCCTGTTAGAGGTGCTCACGAATCTTGCTTCGGGGTTTTGTGACCCTCTGGGCATTTATTTTATTATCCTTAGTGAGTTGATGCATTAATCAATAAAAGCCGGTAGACGTGGCTGAAGATCGTGAGGCTCCGGCCTGGGAGATGATGGTGGCGGGTGGGGCGCGTGGGTCTTGCATCATGAATTCTCCCTGGAGTTCCAACGTCCAACTCCAAAGAAACCCAGTCCTTTCCCCCGTTTGAAATGATCCTATAACGAGAGGTTAGGTGTATAAAAGATCATGTTCTTGGTCTCTGTGTATGTGAATATTTAAAAATATTATTGGAAACAGCAAGATACATAAATCTATAGTGGGAACCACTATAACAATAAGGTGAACCACTATTCAATTAAAAAATACATAATAAAGAAATGTGATAATAGAAAATGGAATGGAGAATATCATGACCCAGCGTGTATGTCTTTGAGTAACAATGACAGACAGTGGTAAATAATAGTCAGTTACGAACTGAATTAGTTACAACTTTGACATTTGATTTATTGAGGGGAAAATAAATAACTATTGCCTTAAAATAATAAATGCCTCAATAAGTATGCGAATGAATGGTGGGAACTATGCATCAACGGAGAGAAAGTCTCACCGTTTTTGTCCTGTTTTTGTCTGGTCTTCTCCCTTCCAAATGGACACTGGGCCGGGTTCGGGTCCTGCCGTCTGCGTCCCGGAGGTGGCCATGCCCCGCGTGTCTGCGCAGAGCCCAAGGTGAGCAATGGTCCGAGCCGCTGTCTGGGGTGGTCATTTGTGTTTACTTTTTTTGAGATAAAAAGTAGTGAGGACCTGAATAGTGAGCAGAGTGAGGCGGCAGGGCCCGGGGCACCGGCCCCACTGTCCCCCGCACTGTCCCCATGCCCTTGGCCTCATTTGCGGCGGCCAGCGAGCAAGGTGCGGAACGGTTCCCTCTGTTGTCTTGGTTTCAGTGTTGTTTTAAGATTACTCATTCAAAAGTGCAAAATATATTTCGGAATGCAGTTCTAACTCAGCGGCAACTGTGGGTTATTATTGACACCCTGTTTAGTCACGTGCACAAGAAACGCTTAGGACAAGGGATGAGAGGAGGGGAGTCCTACGAATAGATTAGAGACATCAAAACTCCTCTTGCATTTTGAGAATGACAGCATTTAAAAGTTATTAGTAGTAAAATAATTACTAATCATTAAACTGTAGAAATGAGCGAGGGAACAGAGGAACAGTATTGGATTGGCGATGACCAGCGATGGCATGTGTGTCACCGTACAGCTGACCCCCCACCCTCTCCTCCCCTTCCCTCCTCCCTCCGGGAACCACCCCAGTGTCGTCTGTTGTCCTTTTGTAAAGAGAAAAATATTTACATGATGAAAATTTCATAAGTGTCTAAATGACTGAATAAATGAAATGCAGGAAGCAAGGCCCATAGAAGATAGGATCTCAGTTTTTAAAAAATCCCTCGCTGTTTTGTTCAAAGGGATCTTGTTGACAGATGTGAGGAATACACAAAGGCCTTTTTTTAAAAAAAACTTTGATCTTTGTGTCTTTGCACTTTTGTTTTATAATTATTATCGGATAAGTAAAAGAATTCATAACTAAGTATGTAAATAAATTAATTTAAATGGAGTAAAGCAATGTCTAATTATAGAATTATGGGATCAGGCAGGAAATGCTCTTAAGTATGTCGCATACCCCGATAATATTTAGGAAGTGATAGTAAAAGGATGTGTTCCCCTTGCCTGACGATACTATAGACACCGGTAAATAGCACTCGGTGCTCCAAGACTGATGTTTACTCCGGAGAAGATGAAATAAACGTTATCCCTAGTAACTCGTTACCCAAATGACTGAGTAAATGGCAACAGGTGGGGTGCACAGACCTTTGCACACGGTGCCTCTCACTTTTGAAAACCTTTGTTCTGCCCTGTGCTCCACGGCGGGCACACTCGAGCTGATTTAAGTGTCACGATTTCTCTAGTTACTCCATCTGTGCGTTATGAGCATGGAGACAATGTGAGTATTAGTCACAGTTCTTGTCTTGGTGTCAGTGTTTTTTAAAAGTATTCACTACATCATTTTAAAAGTGTGAAATTAATTCCTGAAAGTCAGCTCTGGCTCGGTCATAAATACAGGGATCCTGGGGAGCATGGCTTTGATTAATCCATAAATGCAGCATGGAAGTCAAGAAATGAAAGAGAGTTGTGGCCACGAGTAATGATTCTACAACAAGTTTAGTGCACATATCTTATTCTCACGGTTTGTGCGTTTAGATGTATATTTTATTATTACTGGTGACCTGATTCATGAATAAAATTCATGTAGACATGAATTTAAAAAATGAAGGCCACCTCTGGATCAAGGAGGTGACCACTGGTGGCCTGTGAGTCATGGTTGGTGGTTGCTCTGTGTCTGGAACCCTGAGGTCCAGCACAGTAGAAATCCAGTCTGTCCCCGTGGTGGGGAAAATCCTAAGATAGATGTTAGAGATATTTAAAAATCTTGTCTTTCCAATTTGGTGGTTCATGGATTATCATTATGTTATTATAAAAGAATCAATACAAATATCAGATGATTAAAGATGAAGAGAATGAGGCATATTACAGTTATCAAAATATGTGGTAAGAAAGAAATACTATTAATATAATTTAGAATTGATACTAAGGGTACCGAGGCTGTTACCTCATTGGCCAAGGGTCACAGAGCTATTGATCAGTGTCCTGTTCTGGATCAACTGCAAATTCAACATTTGTTTTAAGAGAAAAGTAAGCAAACATTACCATAAATCAATAAATGTTAAATGACTGAGTAACTGAAAGGGCACTCCTGTGAGAGTTTAAAATTCTGCCCTGGCCTCCCACTCAGGGGTCGTCTTAGGAGCATGATGTCCACTGTGGACGGTAGTTCCAGTTCTTGTCTTGGTTTGGGGGCTTTAAGATTGGTCCGCGTGTTATTAAAGAAGTAGACAGTATAATCAAGGAAGACTAACCCTAGCCCATAACCAATGCAGGGTTAATATGAACGATTATGTTGAGGCCGCCTTGTTTGAAACACTGAGGCCAACTCAGGAAACATCCAGTGTCTGTTTGAAATGATTTTGTGAACATTGGGGTATCAGGGCTCTTATTCTGGGTTTTCTGATCCATGTATTCAGCAGTAAATTAATGAGTAAATCAATATTCAAAGAATAAGTGAGGATCAAGATTCATGCATGTAACCATTGGTAACGACCGTTGGTGTCTGTTGAGGATGAGGCATAGCCTGTGTCATGATGCCCAAGGTCTGAAACCTAGTCTATTGCTCCTTTGGTTGTGATCCTATAGACAGTGGTAGGAATATTCAGTTTACCCAATCTTGGGCTTTTGTGTTTCATGGATAATTATATTATAAGTTAACTGTACATGGAGGGTTTTTCAACAAACAGGAGTAATTGAATAAAAACCCAGCTACCCCTGGACCCAATACAGCCTGTGTCATGAACGAATGTCAGCTGAATCTCATCTCAGAATGTGTCACATAGAGACAGATACTTCAATTGTCCATGTTCATATTCCGGGATGTCTTTGATCTACTGGTGGTTTATTTTATTACTATATATAAAATTTTTATAAGATTGAAGGTTAAGTGATATTTAAATTAAAGAGGGTCAGTGATAAATTTTGTTATATAACAAGAGCAGTTGTGGCCACTAAATTCCACCTTGAAGTTTCATAGTCTGTTATCGCCCTAGTAATGAGTAGCGACCATTTATGCGTTACTGTTACTCAGTGCAAAGGACGAATCAATAGTGAGTGTATTTCATTTTTTATATCTGTTTTGTATCCCAGAATGGCCTTGCCTTGGCTGCTTCAGTCATTATTTAATGATGAAGATCTTGACTCTTACCTATGTGGCCAAGGAGATCATAGATCAGTGTAAGTAATAAAGTTTTATTTTTGGTTCGGTCATTTTGTTTAGGGAGTATGACTATATTATTTTAAAAGAACAATGGTTTCTTGCATTCTAAAAATCAAATGGGAGAAGGCCACGCATGGACCAATGATAACAATTTGTCTTGACAAGGGTCATCTTTAATTCGCTTTGTAAAGACAAGGCCCCTTAGAAAGATAACTATTACCTCTTAGATTAAGAAGATTAGAGACACACTCTGGTCTTAGTCAAAGTGCTTGTTCTTGGGTTGGTGTGTTTTCCTTTTATTAAATAAATAAGAAGTGAATATACTAGTTAAATTACAAGGCCCTCTCATGGTCAGTGATGCAGTTTACCAAACAATGGTCTGTTTAACTTGGGTCGACTGTTGTACCATTCTGTGTAAGGAGTCCATAGAGAGATTTAAATACTAATCAAATTGTTTCCAAGCGTTTGGAGGTAGATTCCTTGCTGTTGACTTAACTTTTGAAAAAAAGTAATTGACCAACATAATAAACAAGGTGGAAAAAAATCTCCTATAAAGAAAATGCAAATGGCCAAGAGTATTCCAATGATAAAATTTGACCAAAAAAGACGTGATCGACCCAATTTTGCTTCCCTGAGATCCACCTAATCAAAAAATGTACTGTTCCCTCTGCGTATAATGAAGATAGAGACACCTCATTGTTGTTAAAACCCTTCATTGTTTTGTTCTGGTGTTTCGGTGGGTTCATGGTCGTTGAGCTGTTATTTGGTAAATCAATCTATGAATAACTAAATTATACTTAGATCATGGCCCAGTGATGAAAACGTGTTTTGAAACAAGGATTATGATAGTTATAGATCTGCACCCCTGACATTTATGACACAAAACACTTATCTTTGTATATCTTTGTGTAGTAGTGTACAGCACGTGGCACTACTCTGCGTGTTGTACTGAAATAATTTGGCTAGCTTTGCATCTTACATGGATTCCCCCCCTCCCCCCCGCGCTCCCATCTCAGGCAGGTTACCCTAACGCCCCTCTCGGGCATAAATCTTAGTGACATGGTTTATTTGGAAATGATGGCAGAAGGCCCTTATACCCCTTATTTAAAATTTTTAGCTGAGAGAGCTAAAATAACTGACACTAAGGTATTCATTTCAGTTCAGCAAGTATTGACTGGAAACCCTGGAAGGCTCTGTGTTGGTGAAGGCATTCCTATCTGAACCCGACGTAATTCCAGCCGTCAAGGAGCTCTTTGGGGACCAGGTGGGGACCTATTTATATATGTACAACCCATTATAATAGGGCAAGTAGATGGATTTCCCAGAAGCACAGGAGGTGGGTCCTCGGCTTAACCTTAAGTCCCCGACACTTTATGGAAGAGATGACCCCAGAGCCAGTGAAGAGCTCATGAGGGTCTGAGCTCCGTGAAGTCAGGAGCCCCCCCCCCCCCCCCCTTTGCACGCAGAGCCGCTGCAGTAAACAGTCGTTGATCGAGTAGTTGAATCAATGACGATCGACATAAAGAATGAACGAAGCCCTGAGTTTGTTAAAGAGCCAATGAGCGTGTAACCAAGAGTGAATTAACTGCCCTGGAATGGGTGTGAGCACTCGCATTACACAGCAAAGGGCGGGGTGAGTCTGTGACCTGGCCCTGGGCCTCCTGCCCTGACTACTCCCTGGCCCCACCCCAGCCTCGCAGCACATTGTCACTACCCCGTCCAGATCTCCAGTCCTGCTGTGTCCTGGCCATTTGTTTTCATGTCATCACTAAACTGATGTGCCCAGAGAGCCAGGAACTGGGTCAGATTTTTCTCTGTATCCCCAGTGCCTGCCCAGCCCTGAACCTAGGAGGCGCCAGTAAATTATTAAATGAATGAGGGAGATAAAAATGCCTGTGTTCTTGTGGAACCAGGATGGCCCTTCTCAGAAAGCCTGGGAGCTGTTCCCTGGGGAAGCGTGCTGTGTGTCAGATGGTCGGTGGCATCTCCCACACGAGTCCAGAATCCCCCTGGAGTCCGGCTTTCTGCACCCAGTGCCAGACAGTGAGACAGGATACTGGCAGTCCTCACTGCCCTGGACAGTGGCCCATCCTTGGGCAACGTTGGCTTGGCATGGTGGGATGGGAGCCCTGGGTCTTCCCGAAAGCCGCCCTTGCCTCTGCCAAAATAGGAGATCGAAAATAACTCAGCCTTGTTTTCATGACGCCTGGTTCCAGCTGTGGGACTTTGGGTTTGATGAGAAGCCCCCCTGGCCCAGCTTAAGCCTAATCCGTTAGATGGGGGAGCTGACGCCCACGTGCGGGGTGGTTGAGAGTTAAGCTTGTCTGACAAGAGCTCGTTACGGGGCCCTCACATGGTGCATGTCCTGTATATAGCACGGAACCTGGAGGACATAAATGCCTCAGAAACTTCCCCGCGAGCTATCATTGATGAATTCAGTTGCATTTTTTAAAAAGCCCCCAAATGGATGTGTTACCCAAATTCACCTGCCCCAGAAGAACAGTGAGTTTAGCTAAGTTATACCAGAATGCCACTGTCAATAGGACAGCCTCCCCCAGACCTTGAAGACAGCAGACCCTCCCTCTCCCTCTCCGTCTCCCCCTCTCTTCCCTCCCACTGTCCCTGTTTCCCTGTCTCCCCCTCCCTCCCTCTCTCCCCCTTGAGTCTCTTCTTGGGTTGCCCTCTGCCTTCCATTTGCTCCCCCTGCCCCTCCTCCAGCCTGCTCTCCGGGCAGGTGTTGTGATATTTCTAGAATGCGTGAGGATGAAGCCCATTATCCTTTAAACCCTCTTGTGAGTTCCAGAAGCTCCAAGGTGAAGTCCAAACTCCTTGGTTTCCCTCTCAAGTATCTTCATGGCTTGGCCTCGAGCCACACCTCCCACCATGTTCCCCGGCCTCGTGCGCTACCAGCCGCTGCTTCCCCAAGTTTGAGTGAGCCTGTGCCTCTGGGCCTTTGCACAGGCTCATCCCCTAGCAGCCCTGAGCCTAGGAGTCCCCCCAGTCTCAGAACCCATACACAGTCGTGAGCTTGACCTCCATTCAGAAACCTCTCCTGTTGCTTGGTCATGACCTATATGGTATCTACCTTCCCCATCAGACTTGGAGCTCCCCGATTGTGGGTACTCAGTCATGGGGGCCTTGGATCCCCCGCGTCCAGAACCTATGTGTAGTGGCTGATGGATCCCTCAGAATGCTGGTTGGACGGCAGGGAATGAACGCACAGAGGACTGAGGGTGAGCCGCCCGCGGGCACCCCTGGTGCAGAGCAGGGTCCCTGATGCTGGGAACAGCCCTTCTCTACCGAGACGTGTCCTCCCAGTCCACCAGCTCTGCTTTGCCTCTGCCTGCGACTCATTAAGAAACATGTAACCTTAAGCCCTGAAATTGCCTGGGTTGGAGCGTGTTTGCAGCGCACGGCACTGAACCGAGGACTTCATTCCTCCCTTAAATAGACCTCGCTCCCCCGGGAAGGTTGGACAGGATGTGGGCAGCGGGACCAGGGCTCGAAACCGAACATTTTGCAAAAGGCCAGTTTCAGAATTTGAAACCCATGGCCACTGGCCAGAGCCTGGCCTGAGCCTGGTTTGCAGGGTCGCTGGGCCTCCTCTCAGCGCAGGGAAGGGAGGGAAGATTGAAAACAAACCTCCGCTGTGCTGTCACTGAGCCACGGACCGTTCACGGGGAGAATTCCACGGTTTGGGTCGCTTCTCCCGTGAAACTTGAATGAGCTTGGTCTGTCGCCCTCATGAGCTCTGAGCCTTTGGCTCAGGCCTTGACCCTCCTGGAGCCAGAGGAGTCTGAGTTGGTCCTGAAATTGATGGGACAAGTGTCTGAGCACTAGGTGGGACCAGGGCTTGTCCCAGATATTGAGAGTCCTGACATTGAGGAGGAAGATGGTCACATTGCATTATGCCCATTGCCACCATGTTTCCCTGTGTCATCTGGAGGTGGGTGACATCAAGGCTTTAGTGTGGAGACAAGGAAACTGAGGTCTTGGGAAGGCAGCACTGTGCCCCTGGTCCTTTAAGGGCCACAGCCTGGCCCGGGCATCCCTGCCTCCTTGACCAGTGTCTTCCCCAGGCTCTTCTGGCCAAGGGAACCTGTCACACACGGCAGTGGCTGAAGCTGGAGCTGCAGGAGCATAGCTGTGGCAACCCATGGGGTACGACACACGTTAGAGAGCCCTGGGGGCCATTTCTCAGTGTTAGAGTCTCTGTGACCTTGGTCTTGAGAACCTTGAAGCACATGCCTATGGTTTGCTCATCAGCATGAATGGATGGACCAAACCTTCCTGGCACAGTTTACCCATTTGATGCCCTTTCCTAACAGCCCTGTAGGAAAGCATCTGGAAAACTCCCTTCCTGCATTTGACAGTCACCCCAAAGGGCAGGTTTCAAAATACACACACAGGGCACGTGGGCCGCAGAGCTCAGGGCCTTGCTTCTGGCTGGGCCACCAGACTCCTGCTTTCATGATCTCGGGGAGAGCCTGAAGTGGGTCCTTGGCTGTCTGTCCATCCTTCAGACTAGTCCATTTCTCATACCTGGCTGAACTGAGCTCCCAGGCATGGTTGAGACTGTTTTGAGGAAATGGTGAATTCAGGATCAGGGGTGTGGCCAAGGTGGGTCTTAGCTGTGGTTGCCAGGGCTGGCAGGGAGCTGCAGGACCACTCAGTGCAGGAGGGTAAGTTACAGTTAGTGTTGCAGCTCCGGGTTGGAGCTGTGGTGGGTTTATGGATGGGCATTCAATCCTTGACATGTTGAATAAAAATCAGACAATCCAAGAGACTCATGGACCATTGATGGCTGGTATCATGGACTAAGGACTGTTGTCAGTTGAATTCTATGTAGACCTGGGGTCAAAGACAATAATAATAATAGTAACAATAGCTGGAACTCAACGAGCTGAAATCCGAGGGCCCTGATCTGCTTGCCATTCTCATAGCCACCTCCACCCCCACCACCATGTTCTTTATCTCCACGAATCTCACCAAAACTGCTCAAGGTGTTCACCATGCAGAACTCACATGTTTGATTCCATAGCTGTCCATTTCCCATGGAATTCTGAGTATCCCACCCCAGGTGCTGCGCCTCGCTGTTTCCAGAGCCCCCTGTCAGGAATGGTTACATGGTCCCTGTACCCTGTGGGTCAGACACTTTTTCAGTTGGTTTTATGACACAGCCTTCTTGTCTTGAAAGGTGCTCTGCATGGAGTCCTGGAAGGTGTTGTAGCCTGAGCACAAGCCCTCCCGAGAGGACCCCTCTGACGGTGGAGCGCTCCCTTCCTGGGTGAGTTCTGCGTCTCCTGGTGACACTCTACAAAGCATATGTGCCTGTGAGAAAGAGCTGGCTGGTCTAGGTCATGTGAAGACTGTAGGTGATCCCAGGTGTGTTGGAGCCTGTACAAGGGCCTCCAAGGGCCTAAGCGTGTGCACAGCCCGCCTGGTGCAGGGCAGGCAGAGGCTGGGCCAGTCCTGGCAGGTGCTTCTCTGAGTGGATGATGGGGCCGGCAGAGAAGCTGCTAAAAGTTGCCCGAAGTCCCACTAGGGAGAGGGCAATCCAAGAGGTGAGGTCAGCAGGGGCTGGACCGCACACTGCTGTACCTCCTAGTCTCTGGTCCCACCCAGGTTGTGGTGCCGTGTTCACTTAGCAGCTGACCTGGCACCAGAGTCTTTTCTGATGCTGGAGTTGAGGCTTGGGGTTACCTTCACGCTCCTGCTCCAAGCCAGTCCTTCAAAACTCTGCCGGTCATTGGGTTTTGTGAACTCATGGCTGTAACGGAGAGCGCAGGCAGTGGGAGCCATGGGAGATTTCCCATAAAGTACCGCAAGCCAATAACTGAAGTATTTTGAACATAATTTTTAAAAATATTTTTTTTCTCATTAAAAAGGAAATACAAAAAAATACCTCTCTATTTTAAAAGCTTGTAAAATGCTAAAAAGAACAACCTGGTGTCACCATTCAAAAATGACCACTGCCAATATCATGGAGACCAGCCTCTAGTCTTTTGTTTGCCCATCAAGTATGTGTGTGTGTGTGTGTGTGTGTACACGTGTACGCGCGTACGTGTACACATATATATATTTTTAATTGGGCTCATCACTGTCATCTTAACGTTTTCATCTAATTCTATCTCCTGAATGCTTTCCCATGCCATTAAGTCATTTCCTATTTTGTGATTTTTTAAAAAATGGTTCTTTAGTATCCTAGCAGATGACTATATCATAATTGGTTTAATTGGTTCACTCTCATCAGATATTTAGATAGTTGTAAAAGTTGGCTGGTGCACGCTGGGGTGAGCATCCTGGTTCATTCATCTCCACACATGCCTGACTTGTTTCCTGCATTTCCTTTTAAAAGTGAAATGACCATGTGGAGGAGGGATGAGCCTTTTATCGCCAGTTTGACCTCAGAATTAGTTTAAGAAGTGCCTGCTTCTCTGGGAATTATTGAGGTTTTTACCATTTGCTTGTTTGTCAAAACATGATATTTCATTCTCTCCGTGTTCAGGTCTTTTATTGCCTTTGAAGAGAGCATTTCCCCCATGTCTTTATTGGTTCTTTGCACCTGAAGTGCAAGTTCAGGTCCTTCAATTTTTTCATTTTCCATTGAGTTTATTTTAGTTGAAGTCATGCATGTGCATCATTTTAAGAGTTAAATAGTTCTACAGGGTTGTTTCAGAAGCATCAGCCCTCCAATCTCCCAGTTCCTTTCACTCTGCAACAGTTTTGAACTCTTTTAACGAATATTCTTGACAGATACAACTGTTTTTCTAAGTAATATTCTTATTTTTCTTCTTGATTTTTTGTTTTGTTTTGTTTTTTTTTTGTTTTTGGCTTACGCATTATATTGACTCTTTACCCATAGAAGATGTGAATTTATCTCTCACAAATGCCCTTGGCGTCACACATTCACACTTCTCCCTCTCCCTCTAAAGATGTTTAGTTCAGTTTTGGTTTTATCAATATTCAGTATTTACATTATCATAACACTATAAACACTCTTGACAAGGAACAATGTAATATATGATTATATACCTCTTTGTAACTTTCATATTCTCTGGAGTTGATAATTGCCTTTATTTTTTTCTTTGCTTTTTTTCTTTCATATCTTTAGTTTTTTTTTTCCCTTTGATTGGTTTTTAAATAACATCCCAAAATTTATCCTAAGCTTCTCAATACATTCAAACACATTGGTGTTTTGTTGTTTTTTCATGCTTTATCATCTGAAGAAATCTTTTCCTGGAGCCTTCTTGCCTGTTCTGCTCTAGCTTGGTCTTCCTGCCCTTACCTTGGGCTTTCTCCTCATTGTCTTCCAGGGATTCCCTTTATCTTTTCTCCTTGGTTGGATCCTTGATGTCATTAACCCCTTGTTATCCTCTCCTTTGGTTTACTCCCGTGTTTTGCTAGAGTGCATCCTCTAGCAAAGTGAGAAAGTGTTCATGGGAGGTAAACTTTTGGAGACCTTCCACATGTAAAAAAGAAAATGTCTAGTTCCCACTGACACTGATAGTTTGGCTGGGTATTGAATTCAAGTTGGTCATCTTTTCTCCCCTCAGATTTTAGAGAGCACACGTAATTGTCTTCTGACTTCTAGTGTTGTTGAGGAGAAGTCTGAAGCCTTTGTGATTCCTTACCCCTTGGATGTGATCCTCCCCCTCCCTTCCTGATACTTGTTGGATTTTCCCATTATCTTTTAGTGTTTTAAATTTCATTTGTATGTGTCTTAATGTGAATCTACGTTCATCCATTTTGCCAGATCATTTGATCTGAAAATGTGTGCCCTTTAGTTATGGAAATTTTTCTTGAACGATTCAATCTCTTTCCTTTTTCTAGAACTTCCATTGTTTGAATGTTGGATCTCTTTGACCAGTTCTCTAATATGCCCATATTCTCCCTCTGATTGTCAACTCTTAATTTCTTTGTTCCCATCCTGAGAATTTTTTTTGTCTTCATCTTTTGACCTATTTTCATTTCTGTAATCTCTACTGTTCAAGACTTTTTATTATACTCTAAATATTATTTTATAACATTTTGTTTCATGGATGCAATTGCTTCTTTGATATTCCTGATATTGTTTATAGGTTTTTTGAAATTTTCTTCTCCTTACAGGGTCTCTAAGCTTTTTCTTCTTCTTCTAAGTGTGTATGGTTCTAACTTTCATGTTAGATGCTTTTCTCAAATCTCTGGGGTTATAGATAAATGGAAACAGATGATTTAGATATGTGTCTGTTTTAGTCACCTATACTTTACTTTCTCCATTTAACACATTTTTAGTCTTCTCTCAGAGTGTGGGAAGGCTGCGCAATGGGTGAGGGTTTGGGGAGGTGCCTTCTTAGACAGACTTTTTGCCAATTTATTCCATTTAGGCCCAGATTTTCCTGCCACATTGGGTTACCTGATGCTGTCAATTCCTGAGACTTCTGTGGGTTCCTGGAATACACTGGGCTTTATTTCTGTTTTCCCTCAAAGCCAGCTTAGGATTCCCAGCTCTGGAAAAGTCAAAACTCTTATTATCTTCTTGTCTTTGTCCCTGTGTAGTTACTCCCCAAATGAAAATCTCTCCATGATCATTTAACCGTTTCAAAGGGTGCGAGGGCAGGTGAACATCTGTATTCAATTCACCCTATTGAACTGAAAGCTATTTACTCATTTTTCTCCCTTGGTGTACTCATTTTTTAATTTTTATTTTGTAAGACCTTTCAAAATTCGAATAGTAACTTTTTCTATTATATATTACCAATGTTTCCCCTCCCCATTTTTCACTTGCCATTCCATTTTGTTGATGAAAATTTTAATGTAAAAAATTTTGTTCTAAAAATCTATCATTAATTTTTCTTACAGTTTCTTCTCACTTAGAAAGGTCTTTCTCACCCTAAACTTATATATATAGTCACTTTCATTTTTCTTTAGTATTTTTCATTATTTCATCTTTTATATATGAATCTTCAATCCATTAATTTGATTATTGTGAGAAATAAGCATATGTCCCATTTTCACATTTACCACATGCTAAATATTTTTATAGTTTTCATTTCTTATTGTGGCTTTCTATTATTTTATTAATCTGCCTATTCTTATATCAGCATTGCTTTGTTTTCCTATATGGTATTGTTAAAAGTGTGCTATTATTGGTAGCAATAGTCTTCCTTCATTCTTTTTTTTCAAGATTATCTTGATTAGTCTCACTCGTTGATACTTCCAGATGAATTTTAGTGAGATTGTGAAGTTAAAAAAATTTGTTACAGGTTTTCTGTGAAATTTTATAAAATTGTAAATTAAAGAGAATTGATATTTTTGATACTTGGGCTTTGCATGGCATTTTGCAGTTTAATGTATATTTTCACATTTTGTCAAATTTGACAAATTGATTATTTGTCATTAACTTATTTCAAGGAATTAAGTATTGCTTCTATTGTGAATTTATTCCCTTTTCTTACATTTTCTAACTGGTTGTTACTGGTATGTAGGGAAGAGATTATATATTTATTGTTATTGGCTGTCTCATTGAATTCTCTCATTTGTTCTATAAGTTTTTGGTTGAACGTTTTGGAATTTCTAGGTAAAGAACCATTCATATCTATATAATACAAATTTTGCCTTTTTCAGTATTTTATCTCTTTCATTTCTCTTTCTTGTTTTATATCATTGGCTAGATCTTCCAAAACATTAAATTGTTGAAAATAGAAATTTTTGTCTTGTTTCTCTTTCACTGTTAAATATGATAATGAATATATAGTTTTCATAATGCTAATAAAGTATTTATTTCTACTTCATATATGACTAAAATCTGAACTGAATTTAGAATTTTATGAAATGGTCACTTGATATCTACGGAGATATTTATGTTGCTTTTCCTCTGTTGACTTGTTGATGCAATCAGTTCTAATATTGTTTCAGAACTTTGAAACATTTTTGGATTAAATTCTACCTGTTTGTGGTATATTGTTCTCTTAATAGATTACTGGATTTTCTTTGCTGTTGTTTCATGTTGGACTTTTCAAATTTATCTTTTGTTGATTTTGCTGTCAAAGTTATGCTGGCTTTGTGAAATGAATTAGGAAATATTCCATCTTTTTCTATATTCTGTACCATATATACATCATTTAAATGATCTGTTTCATGAAAGCTTGAAAGAATTCACCCATATGACTTTCCTGAGACAATTCTTTGAGAAGTAGCCTATTTCTTCTGTATTTGTTGGATTCTATATATTTTCTGCATCTTTAGAATTTTTATTTCTTTTTCTAATATGGCTCAGTGTTTAAATGTGCAGACATTGGAATCAGACAATTTCAATTTAAATTCTTTCTCTGTCATTTTCCATGTGACCTCGGGAAAACTATGTCTTCTCCCTAATTTTTCGTTTCCTTATTTGTTAAATGGTAAAATGATAGTCTTTGGCTAATAAGGCCACTGTGAGGATTAAAGAGATAAAGTAACTTGCACTGTGTCTGGCACAGTATGTGCTCAGTAACTTTTTATAACTTATTATTAATCCTAGAATATAATTTACTTTTCTGAGATATAAAAATTCTTAGCATAGAGTTATCAATATTACTTTTACAATAAGTTTTTAATCTATTTCTGTGATTATATAATTTTTTATTCTTAATTTTGTGTATGTGTACTTTATCTCTTTTTTAATTGGATGAGTTAGAAATAGAAGTGTCTATTTTAGAAGTTTTTCAAAGAATCAGTTCTTGGAATAATTTATTAATTTAACTGTTTCTGTGTGTGTGTGTTCAAATTCAACAATATCTGCCTTTTGATTACTTCCTTCTGCTGTCCTTTAGCTTGTTTTATGGATTTGTCCATATATTTCCTATGTTATTCCTCTTTAATAATGAAAACAATTCATGGTATGAATTTGCCTCCGGGTGCAATTTTGGCTGCATGTCAAAAGTTTTAATATGTAGTCTTTTCAATAATTTAAAATATTTGTAATTATGCTTTTCATTTCTTTTTCTTACAAGAAATGATTATCTGAATCAAATGTTCAAAAGTAGAGCTTATTTTTAAATTATTTTCTAATTTCTTTGAGTTGTGTCTTGTTGCTTATACTTTACTATTGAATTGTGGTTATATTTTATTGTGGATTGAGAATGTGGACATAAAAATTCTACTCTGGGAAATTTATTGATGCCTTTGTGCCTTATATAACCAACTTTGTAAATGTTCCGAGAGCCTTTAAAATAAGGTATACATCTTGTTTGTTGCGTAGATAGTGATGTGAAGACATTTAGTTTTACTAGGTTTTCTGTTGATTCTTTTGGATTTTCTTATTAAAGATTTAAGAATTCTATAATCATCATTTTAATCTTATTCTCGTAATTTATGATATTTATCTACTTTTTGTTTTATCATATCAGTTAGAGCTTTGTGGACAGTGTAACCTAATATTGATACTGTAAGCATCTTTTCTTTATTTTTCATTTCCTGTGAAGTAAGATGTGACTTGCCTCTAAATTGTCATTTACTTTTTGCCTATTTGATGTCTTTAGTACCAAGAGGGCTTTGGAAATGTTTTGATCTGCTTCTCCTGTTTTTGGATGCTGTTTTATTCCTGATATAAATGTTTGTGACTTTTACATCCTTGCGGCTGTACTTTCCGTCTCTGAGAGGTGCTTTTCACTGGCCTGCTTAATGGTTTTGCTCTTGGGTACTTGAAATTGCTGACTCACCTCTGCTTTATTCTCATTTGTGTCCCTGAGTTGGGTAACTTGACTTTCTCACGTCATTGTTTCTGGAAGCCAGTTTTCAAGGCAGAGTGTTGTTTGAAAGTTGAAACGGACACTTGCATGTTCCAAGGGATTTTGCTCCTTGAGAGCTCAATGCTCTGCACATTTGCAGGCAACCTCTAGCATTCCATGTATGCTCTTTAATTTTTTTCTTTCCAAACACATAGTTGACTGCCTTAAATTCAATTATTGAAGCTAACGACTGTCCACATTGGGCCCAACTACCTTAAATTCAATTATTGAAGCTAACGATTGGTCACATTGGGTCCAACTAATGATTTCCATCTTTGTCTTAATTTCTTAAGTATATATGAGATCTGTGCTCTCACCACAGGTATCAGCAATTTTGTTTTTCCACTTTCCACTTATTTTTATAAAACAATATGAGCAAAATGTAATTAAATACTGGGATTTCAATGCAGCCATGCCCATTATTCAGACCAAATATTACCCAAAAGCCCAATGAATGAGATCGAATCATGGCTGCCCTATTTAGAGCTGGGCAGTGACCTCAACCTGTGGCCATCATTCTACCAGAGACATGAGGGTCCCTAAGTGTCCCTCAGAATGCCCTATGGAAGCCCCTGCAATGAGGTATTTAAGCAACTGAGCACAGAAAATTCAACCCGCTGCTGTATGCAGAACAGGGGTGCCGTCGGTAGGGAGCTGATTGCTGGCAGTCAGCTGCTGTCTGAATTCCGTGGTTTTGTGATGTCAGTGCATGAGCGTGTGGTTCCCTGACTGTCAAATGCATGAAAATTGAGGCTTTCCTCTTTGTGCCCATCCTTTAGGTTTGCATTTTTGGAGTTAATTTATTTAAAGTGTGTCTCAAATAGACAACCTATAGTTTGTATTTGAGGGTGTTGACTTAAATTGAAAAATCCCCTTTTTAGGGGTGTATAACCCATTTACATTTTTTCCTTGATTCTCTTGTTTGGACTTTAAAATGTGCTTAATGCTTGTTTTTTAATTCTTTCTTTACTGCTATGTTTTGTTATATAGACTGAATTTTTCTTTTATAAAATTTTACCCTGGGGATTCAGCTTCTCAGTCAGGTAGGGCTGACATTTTAGTTGTGTTTTTTTAAAAACTATGCCGAAGTCTATCTCTTTATGGTTAAAAAAAAAAAAAAAAAGAAGTAGTATTCTCTTGACTTTGCCCTATGTGTAATTATGCTCATTCCCCCTGCTTGCACCCTCCAAATGATAAAGCGTGAGTGGGTTTAGTGGGTTTTATCACCGTCTCCTTTACTTACCTCCCCACACTGCCCCCTGCCTTCAGAAGGTGAGATTGCCCCTCTTTGTTTTCTCTGGTCTAGCCCCTCTGCAGGAGCTTGGACTCCTCACTGTTTCTAGACTATAGGTCGCAAGCCTGAAACCCTACCACTTTGTACAGTTCCGCAATCTCCTGTCAACATGTGGGTTGAGTGTCTGCCTTTCTCCCATGTAGGGGGCAGGGAAGCAGGGACCATGAGTCAGGGCGGAGACCAGCAGATGTGTCCACACGGCTGTGTGTCTGAGAGAACACGTGGGGGAGTCAGTGCAGGGATGAGCTGCTGAGGCTGACCGAGAGCACAAAGGCCTGAACTTGGGCCACAGAAGACAGCATGGCCCAGGGGTGAATTGGTGCGGTGTTGAGAGAATGGCTGAGCAGATGGACAGGGAGGGAGTGGGCCATGACCGGGCCCTGAGGAAGCGAGCAGGTCCACCAGCCAGCAGCCATCTGAGGTTAGGAGATGGTCGGCCCTGGCGGGGTGTCCATATCCTGGGAGCCTTGATGGGGAAGTTGGGTCTGCCCCCCTCTCTAGACACCCAGCAAGCTATTGAAGACACATGTCACTTTATCCAGGAGGACAAGGACAATTTCAGAGTTGGCTTTTCTTTCACTCCTCACTACTCTGTACAATGCCTGGCCCCGGTGACTGGGGATACCCTGGTGAGGTCGGTGTGACCCCTTCCTGCCCAGAAGAATTCCGATACCAACGGGAGACATGCGTGACTTCCCCTTCAGTCGTGGACACAGAGAAAATAAAAGCCATCAAAATGAACTCCCCCAACCTCCCACCATTAGCTTTGTCCCATTGTGTCTCTTTCCCCACCGCCACCTGAACCTGGGCTCCATCCTACAGCTCCCAGGGTTCTTCATTGCCACTTTGACTGCCCTCGAGCCTTCCGAGGCTCCCACCACGCTCTAGTCCCTTTAATCTGAAAATTCGCAGGAATCTACTTCCTCTTTCAAGCTACCACCCTCTAGGTGGCTTCTTTGTATCTCACTTGTAGTTGGCTTTTGACCCCACCTCTGTGCTGAAAGAGCTTTCATTAGAGTCACTGGGTGACTCACATCTCCACAGGACTTTTCACCAGCACTTCAAACTCAACTCTTGCCCCCTCTCCTCAATACTTGTTCCTTGCTCACTCAGTGCTGCTCAGCTCAGAGACCAGTGCCACTGTCTCCTGGCTTCCATGCCGGACACCTGGGGGTTCTGGACACTGTTGTTGATCTCAGCTCCTCGCTCACCTGGGACATGCCCAAGTCTTCATGCTCTTCTCCTTAACTATTCTCAGACATGCCCACCTGTCCCATTCCGCTGTCCTGGGTGCCATTGCCCATTTTCTGGACTCCTGTACTCTACTCCCCACCCCTACTTTTCCCCCCAGCAGCACCCTCTCTTTCATATCAGTAAGAAATATCTTATAAAAACACGGAACTCATGCTCTTTATCAGATAATAAGGATTGAGGCTAAAATCTGTGATCTTTATTTAACCTTTGGTATAAGAGTCTGATTGATCTGCGCCCCCACCCAGCTCCGCAGCCTCATTATTTGCATGTTTCGAGCTCTCCATTCACAGGGATGCTCTTTTGGTTACCATGCTCCATTCAGACTCTATTCCAATTATCTGGCCCATGAGCCAGCTATCTGGACCTTGAGCTGTCTATCTGGTTCGTGATCCATCTATCAGATCCATGAGCCGTTACTCTGGTCCATGCTCCATCTATCTGGTCCATGAGACATCCATCTGGACCTGGAGTCATCTCTCTGGTCCATGAGCCGTTACTCTGGTCCATGCTCCATCTATCTGGTCCATGAGCCATCCATCTCGACCTTGAGTCATCTCTCTGGTCCATGAGCCATTGCTTTGGTCCATGCTCCATCTATCTGGTCCATGAGCCATCTATCTGGTTCATGCTCCACCCAGTCCTCCACTTCCATTCTCTATTGTCCACTCTTGTCCCCTCTCTTCCTGGCTTAAGATCCTCATTCTTTTTTTTAATTTTTTAGTCTTTTCATTCTTCATCTTTTATGAACGATTAAGCTCCCCCCTGATTGGTCAGATCTTATTGAATTGCTCCCTGCTCCTTCACAACACTTCGGCCTCTTTTAATTTTGAAATCAGTGCTCTGCAAGAGTTACTTAACTGTGGGCTCTGTGGCCTCCTGCTGAGCTAGAAGCTGCAGGAGGGCAGGGACCTCTAGCTCCCGTACCCTGTGGGTGTCTAATGAACACGAGCTTATTTCTGTGACTGACCATGTGGACAGTGAAGGGTGCTACGGAGGGTCCAGGGGTGCAAAGGCCTGAATTAGCTGAGGTGGTGTCATGGCTCAGGGAGCAGGGGAGAGAATGGGGGTGAAAGCTGAAGCCTTGAATGTCGTTCTAAGGAATTTGGTCTTTAACAGCTGTATTGTAGCTGGAGGATGACACGCCATGCCCTGGGCTTCGAGACTTTGGAGGATTCCTGTGCCCTCTCACCACGCTGCCCAGGAGCCGACCCTTGCCCTTTCCTTGGAGACCAACCCATCTCTTGGCTGTGCATGCCATTGATAAGGGGTGGTGGTATGGACAACTGGGCTATGCCAGGGGGTGGGCAGACCCAAGAGAAGGCCTCTTGGAAGGGGCGCAGATGTTGAGGTGGAGCTGGAAGAGCGCACCGCCCGCTCAGCTCTGTGGTTCGAGTCCACCGCGGTGGTGGTTGTCTGGCAAGGACTGATCGCTCTGGTGGGCGCGGGCAAGTTGTTCCCCCGAACTTGAGGGGCCCTTTCATATAAGAGCTCTGCCCTTAGAGCTTCCCAAACCACCCCACAGAGCAGACACTGCCCCTCCCTTGGATTGAGAGGTAGTTGCCCATGTAACGGCCAGTAGGGGGCCCACGCCGCATGGTTTGCCTCTTCTCGATCTTTCTGGGTTGGCTTGGCCTTCCTAGGGAGGTGCTGCTTCACGGGGGAGGTGCCTCTTCCCCACCATCACCGCTGCCCGCAGTTGAGCGGGGGAGGGGGGGTGTTCGTGTTCACACGGGCCTGCCTCCCAATGCCAGGTCAGGCCTCAGAAAGCTTTCTGGAAGTGACAGCAACTTCAGGGACAAGCCCTGGTCCTGGGGTCAGCACCACTCCATGGTTCCTGAAGAGATGGTAGACTATGGAACGTAGGCTGTATGATTTTTGACCTATGTAACATGGTCCACTAACTCTCAGTATCCAATCCGTCCTCGGAGGGCACCCCGGAGGCGTTGGCAACGCGAGGGAAGAGAGCACGGGGTTTAGCGCCAACACCGCTCCATGGTAACTCCCGTGGCCTTTGTTCAATGTCTGAATTGCGCAGCGAGGCCCCTTCAAGGCATCCTTTGGCGGGAGGGGGTGGGGGGAGTTCTAGCAGTGACAACTTGGGGGCAAGGACGCCGGTTCCAGCCTCAGCCATGGCACTTGAAGACAGGCTTGGCCGTGTGGCATATGCCTGAGGCGAGATTTCTGTGACGTGTTCCACCACTCTCCCCAGTAGCTTGGCCAGCTTTGGAGGGCTTCATGGAACCGACACTACCTCCGGGGGGACCCACCGGTCCAGCCTCCATCATGCTCTGTGCCAGTGAAGAGCTAACTCCTTATGTTGAAGTCCCGTGTTTGTCCCCACGCCCACCTCTGATCGATAGCACGTTCAGTCTCAGAGGGTTTCCTGGAGGCAGTGCCAAGATTGGGATGAGACACAGGTCCCCACCTTAGGGAGTCAGGTGACCAAAAATGACATCTGCTTGGTGTACGAAGATCGCATGGTGGCTACTGCTCAGATCCAGTCCTGCCTAAGGGAACATCCTGTAAATGCCCCTGACTTGAGGCAGAGGTGGCTCTCAGTCATTCCTTGTGTGTAGTATACTTTTTTTAAATTTTAATGCCCCAAACCAGGGCTCCCAACCTGGGCTTCATATGCCCTGAGACTGCTCGGTAGGACTAGACAGGTTTTCTGTTTGGTGGCTCCCAGGCCGTCTTATCATTCTCATTTGGCTCCCCACTCCCCACCCGGTTCTGTTAGCCGCCACATGGCGTGCCCACCCTCCCACGGTGCCCACCTAGCTCATTCCCTCAGATCCACCAGGGCACCCGGCACATAGTAGGCACTTAATCAGTACTTTCTGGAGTGATGAAATCCATAAGTCCACTTCTGCTCAGTGGGACGTGCAGCCTTGGAGGGCTTCCTGGAGGAGTTGCCAGCTTTGGGGATAAGCCACCAGTTCCAGCGTCAGCATCAACTCCTGACGGTGGAGACAAGACTCCTAACCTGTGTGTGCTTGTCGCATGATGCATGTATTGTGCTCGACCTGCCTCTGATTCCCCCCAGCTCTGGAAGGCTTTCTGGACGTGTCCTCCACCTCTGTCCTCGGCGTCCCTGTGTGGTACTTGGAGAGATAGTAGACCGTATAGCGTACGCTTTATCTGTGACGTATGTAACACGGTCCACTAACCCTCAGTATCAAATCCATCCTCGAGGCTCCCGGAAGCGACGCCATCTGCAGGGAGGCGCCCCGGACCCACGGCGAGGCCTCTGCGTGACGCTCGAAGAGCTGGTTTCTGTAGGGCATGCTCTTCTTTCCTGCATGATGCGAAATGACGTTCTCTCGCTCTTCCTATACCAAGCTCTGCCTCGGGAAGTCTCGCCACCTCTGGGGAGGAGATCTTGCTTCTTTCTGGGATCGGTGCTGCTCTATGGCATTCGATGACATGGTTGACTCCACAACTCTTGTCTCGTATCCACCATGACCTGCTTCTTCTCAGCGTCAAGCGCAGCCTCGAAGACGTCCCCGGAGCCAGCTTTGGACCCGAGCCAGCCTCCAGCCATCATCGCCACCGTCCACCGTGCGGTACTTGAAGAAATGGTTTACCGTCCCACATACATTTTGAATATGTATGTGGGACGGTAAACCGCTTCTTGGTATCCAGCCCAGCCGTCCAAACCACCCGGCAGAGAGAGCCCGAAGTCGGAGACGCGGCGCGGCCTCGGCGGCTCCTGCTCCGGTGCTCGGCGGAATGGTAGACTGTTACATGTGTGCCTAACCTGTTCATGCTTGCAGCACGGTCTTCTCCTCAGTGTCAAACGCAGCCTCCAAGGCCTCCCTTGGGACAATGACAGCCTCTAGGAAGGGCTCCTGCTTCCACGCTGGCACGTCCGCCCGCAGTGCTCGAAGACATGCCACTCAGGGCCGCGAACGTTCACGAAAGGAGCGACGTTACACGCCCTGCCCTCGTCACCCGCCAGGCCCCCTCGGATGGCCTCAGGACCAAGCGCCCCGGAGAGGCCTCCCTGGGCGTGCGAGAGGCGATGCCGCGCCAGGTACCCGAAGACGCACGGCCCTGCGCTCTGCCCTGCCGATGGCGTGCAGTCTCTTTTTCCCACGTCGCGTCGAGTCGTGTCGGAGAAGACGCCCTGGCTCTGGACTCAACACGGATCCTCCCTGAGGATGTGCCGGCCCCGCTCGGTGCGCTTGCCGAGGACGCACGTCCCCCGGGCCCCTCCTTCCCCACCTCCAGCCGGGCCCCGGAGAACTGGCTGAAGATGCCGCCAGCCCGAGTCGAGTCGCGTCCGCGCACCGGCTCGGCGTCGGCGCCCAGCTCACGGTACCTGGAAAGGGTTGGACCGCACTGCATGTGTTTTATTAACCGCGTAGGGAGCATGGTCTGCTTCTCTCCAGTATCGAATTCCTGGGAGGTCTCCAGGGAGGCCTCTGGAGACGAGCCACCGGCGCCGCTCCAGGATACTCGGGAGAAGGTGACCATGCTTCATACGTCCTACTCACAACGCATGTTACTTGGGCCTTCTTTTCATAACAGCAAGTGCACCTCGGGGGGCTTCCTGGAGGCAGTACTGAGTCTCCGGCAGAGCGCGTTTTGGCGTCATTTCCACTCTGGGTCCCCGAGGGGTTTTTCTCTGCTGCGTCCGCTGCATCTGTCGCAGACTTTGCATGGTGGCCTCTTCTCAATACTGCGCCTACCTCTGAGGGCCTCCCGAAGGGGACGCTCGGGAGAGGAAGGAGACGCCGTTCTGACAGCAGCCCCGTCCACGGTACCTGAAAAGATGGTTGACCATAGGACATGCGCTGTCTCTAGGTCGTATGTAATATGGTCCACGTCTTCTCAATATCAAATTCGGTCTCGGAGGGCTTCCCAGAGGCAAGGCCAACTTCGTGGGAGACACGTGGGCCTGGCTCCAGCACCCTTCCCTGGCGTGTGGAGAGACGGTGGACCGTAGAGCATACGTGCCATTTGTGACGTATGTGCCATGGTCCACTCATTCTCAGCATCGGTCAGCCTTCAGGGACTTCCCAGAGGCCATGCCAACCTGAGGGCAGGCCCCGTGCGGTAGGCACCGTCCAGCACACGTCACAGGCGACCGGCAGGAGACCATGTGCTTTAGTCATGACGTTGGCCATTTTGGTCCCCCGACCGATACTCGGCGCCCAGCCCCGGCCTTACAGGGCATCGCGGAGGTGGTAGTGGCACCAGACGTGGGCCCACGGTCATTGTCACGCTTTCTGATGGCTGATCACATATGGCGCCCGTCGCAAGGGCTTCCCGGAGGTGACACCAAATTAAGGGGAGAGGGTCAGGGTCCGCGTCACCTAATGGTATTCGAAGATGCGGTTGACCATGGCGTGCACGCTGTAACGATGACGTAGGACACATGGTCTGCTTCTTCTCAATATCACCTGTCGCCTCGGAGGACTGCCAGGAGGGGCTGCCAGCTTTGAGGAAGAGCCACTGTCCTGGGGTCAGGACTGCCGCTGCTTGGTACCTGGGGAGAGGTGGTCCGTGGCGCGTTCGCTTTAATGATGGCGCACATTACACGGTCGACCTCTTTGCAGTATCTAATCCCGCCTCGCAAGCTTTCCTGGAGCTAACACCAGCGGCGGGGTGGGGGCCCCAGGTCTGCTCTCTGTGTGGCACGGCGGGGTGTCTGTCCTGTGCGCGGTAACTCACGTGTCGCGGCATTCTTCTCAGCACACCGCTCTGGCTTGGTGGCTCCGAGGGCGGGGTCGCTTGCGGACGGAAAGGGCGGTGACGCGCGTGCCTGGATACATGAGATGGTTGACCAGAGAGCACACGCTGTTATTTGTGCCGTTTGTGACCTGGTCCACTAACCCTCAGTATCTAATTCCCCCTGGGAGGACCTCCAGACGAAGGGACACCTCTGGGCAACGCGACAGTGACCCAGGGCCGGACGGGCTCCGCCGGACTCGGAAGGACGAGCATCGGCCAGGCGTCTGCTGCACCCGTGCCAGCCACGGCGAACCCGGACTTGTTCGCAGTAGGACCCCTTTCCTTGGAGGGCTTCCTCGACGGGAGGCCGTCCAACCTCAGGGGAAGGGCATGCTATCTGCACCACCCCGGAGTACTCGTGTGGTCAGCAGACCAGGGTCCGAGCGCTTGATGGACGACACAGGTCCCTGGGCCCCCCCGCGCCTCTGTATCCGGGGGAGTCCTTGGGAGGAGGACCTTTGGGGGAGCCAACCTCAGCCTGGGGAAACTGAGGAAGGTTGCCCCTGGGGGTTTAACCAGGAGTGCGATCGCTCTCATGACCAGCACCTCTGTAGTGTCGCCACCCTCTGGCCCTGGCGCCAACGTCAGGAAGTTCAGGATGCCACTGGGGTCTGCCCCACCGGGGTACTTGGATGGGTGGTTGACGGACAGCATGCATTCAACGGATAGCTTAGCAGCAAGCGACACATGCGCAGCGTCCTGTCCACATGAGCGGGACGTCCGGGACTGAACGCCGCGTCTGGGGAAGCATCGGTGGTGTGCTTGTCAGTGGTACCTGGAGAGAGGTTTCCGGGTTTCTGTTTCTTTAATGCGGCTGAAACACCACCTGGTTAACCTCTTTTCCAGTATCAGTTCCCACCTTGAAGGCCCTCGGTCCAGATCCCGACTTCAGCGAGCGCGTCACTGTCGGCTCCCATCTAGTCGACCGAAATAAGTGGCTGAGCAAAGCCTATGCCTTGTATTTATGACAAATGTCACCTGTTCTGCTAATAGCAGTGTCCGGTCCATGTTGATGGGACCGAACATGTAGTCTGGGGACGCATGCGTGGGATGCGCGTCAGTGTTCGTTGGTGGCATCTAGAGACAGGCGTTGTGGGTTTGTGTGTCTTTCATGAGGGTGGCCCACAGCTGGGCGACCTCTGGTGCAATATCAGGAGGCCCTCTGGTCCAGATCCCAGTGTCAGGGAGCGGGCGCTATGGACGTGGTTAAATGTTTCGCCACCAAACCTGTCCCATGTTTCTGATTTTTGTCACCTATTCCACTAACTCGGTATCTGATTCATTCTTAGGGCGACCCCCCAAGACGGTGCCTGCCTGGAGGACGATGGTGGTCGCATGGTAGCTCCGTACCCAGAACACGCAGGTAGGTTCTCTGGGGGTACGTCTACCTTATCGATTGATGCATAGCCTGCCTCGTCCCGTATCTGGCCCCACTCTGGAGTGATGGCTGGTCTTTGCCACCTTCAGTGGGGGGCGAGGCGTTTAACCCAGCCCGTGTTGGAGGAGTGGACAGACAGCGTAGGTGGCCTGTGCCACGGCCCCCCCTCCTCTGGCCTGTTCTGAAAGTGTTCTGGACCTAAGGACAGCTCTGGGAAGCACTGATGATTCTGAGATCACGATGAGACCTCGGGGGTCCTTACAATTGGTTTGGGGTGGGACCTGCTTGTTTCTAACAGGAATTCTGGAGTTGGTTTATTTTCTTAAGCCTGGAGGCCTGCTTGATGGTGTCTTGCCAATGTGGGGTGAAAGGCTGGTCCTTCACCCTGGTCCAGGAGAACTAAGCAGATAGCTGACGAAGGGCTGGTCATGGGCTTTACCAGGACGGTGGTCTGCTGACCACTGCGTCCAGCCCACCCTTAATAGGTGATGCTGACGCCAGGGAGGAGGCTGTTTCCTGTGGGTGGCATTTCTCTGTGTTCTTCGAGGCAAGCTTTCCTTTGAGGTATTCATTTCTTTTGTGGCAAAGGTGTCCTGCCGACCCCTCTTCAATCAAAAGCCAGCGGGGAAGACTTCCTGGACACAATAGAAGTCGTCAGCCCAGGTCCAAGGTGAGTGAGCCAAGATGTGGTCCTACCTCGCTCTGCACATCATGTCTCACACTAATGCTCCTGCCATCCTTCTCAGGAGGACTTCCAGGAGGCGGTGCCAACCTTCGGGGAAGGAAAAGCTTCCTGGCTGGCTCTAGCGGCAACGCACAGGGGTAAGTGGATGGCTCTACATTTCTTTTGGTGGCACGACTCTGGGTCCTGGCCTCTTGCGTGGTATTTGGGGAGGGGGCATCAGGCTCTCGAGGAGGGGCCATCTTTCCACTTCAACCCCTTTGATGAGAGCCCTCCAGTTCCACGCAGGGCTGGGTGCAGCCCACGCAGACCACATCGCCTGCCTCCGGACCGTGGAATGCGGGGACTCATTTGCAAACTCTCACCCGATGCTCCCACCTTGTTACGTAAACCGTCGCTGTGGGCACTCCCTGAAGGAGACCGGGAAAGCTCCCGGAGAGAGGTTGTACATGAGATGTTCTCTTATTGCTGGAAAATATTTCGTGGGCAACCTCTTTTTAGCATCAAATCTTCAAGGGGTTGTTGATGGACCTCCAGAAAGACTCATGCCATCTGGTCTTCCCGGTGCAGTGTAGCCTCGGGACGCCTTGGGGGTGACCGAACACCCGTGAAGATTCTGCAGTTCGGTTTTTGTTTCGTTTTCTTTCGTTTTTGACCAGTGCTAATCCTTGATACTCGAAGGAGAGGTGGTCCGTGTTGTCTTCTCTTTATTTATGATGAAACATACACGGGAAACCTCTTTTTTAGTATCAGATCCCACCCTGGAGGCACTTCCTGTTGCCGATGCGGCCTTCAGGGAGGGGACTCTGCCATCTCTGAGGGGTGCGAGGAAGGTGCACCTGGGGCTGGGGGGGGGTAGGCGGGGGTGGGTGGTCCTCAGGATCAGCCCTCCCTGGGGCAGCTCCTCGGAGGGGAAGCCTTGTTCGGGAGGGATGCGGGTCGCCGAGGCGAGGGAGTCTCGTTGTGTTAGCCGCTGAGTGACGACGCCTGGCGGGCGGAGGGTCTTCAGGGTGAGCTCCTGCCCAGGTGGCTTTCCAGACACACCAGCAGCGTCACTGAGGGGACAGTAGTGCCACCCGCTCTCCAGGGTAGCTGAGGGGATGGTAGACTGGTGACATGCACTTCATTTACGATGTAGGTCACCCGTTTGGCTATCCATCAGCACCCGGTCCATCTGTGGGGTGACAGTTGGGTGCACATGGCGGCTTTGGAGAAGATGTGGGGGTGGGGACCAGTGGAAACCTCCAGCATTTAATGAGGGGTTGCCATTGCTGAGCTCCCCCTCTTCCTACCTTTTTATAACACATATGAGCGATTGCCAGTGAATAATCTCTCTTCCAGTGTCAAATCATGCCCAGAAGGACTGTCAGCCTGGCCACAGGAAATGTCAGGGGGGGCCTCGGAGTCAGTGTCCCCCTCCTCCCCCCGGAAAGGCCTGCCCCACAGCACGTGCCGAGTGCGAGTCGAGTGTATCACCTGGCTCTGTGTGTCCTCGGGGGGGTGTGCGTGTGCGGGCGTGTGCAGTCGTGCTGATGCAGGGAGCGTCCGTGGTTGCGGTGTCAGCGCTAGTCTGTGGGACCTGAACCGAGGCTGGGGGATGAGCTCGCCATGTGTGTGGCGAATGGTCCGTGGCCTTCTCTTTCAGGAGTTAACGCCGCCCCGGGGGTCCGGGATGGGAGACGGGCCGTTGGGGACTGCAGCATGGCTGGTGAGTGAATGGACTGGGACTGGGACCTCCCCGTGTGGCTGCGATGTGCCTCTTCGGAGTCATTACCACTTAGAACCCAGCCTCTCCCTGGGCCGATGTCAAGTCCATGGTCATTTCTCGGGGAGAGATGCTCTGTCATCTCGCTGTGACTGTTTCCCGGCTTTACTTGACCGTGAGGACCCTGACGGACCGATGCTTTTCAGGGCCAGCTCCTGCCTCAGGTGCAGTCCGGCCGTGGCACCGACCTCAGGAGGGACGTGGGCGCCGCCGTCGGTGAAGGTCTGAGTGTGATGTTCTCCGAGGGCACCGGCTCCGTCTGGCACGCGCGTCTCCTGCCCCGTAACCCAGGTAGCGCTCCATCCCTAGGATGGCTTCTGGAGCCAGCCCCCCGCGGGCCAGTTTCTGTCTCCCCTCCCCCCGAGGGCGTGTCCCCGTTTGTCCTCAGGAAGTCGCCCGAAGTGACCAGCCTGGAGAAGCGGCGTCCCTGCGCTCGACCTGCGGTGCTTAGTGAGAAGTTGCGCGCGTCTTTTTCGCTGTACTTGTGACGAAACATTCGCGGTGCACTTCTCTTTCAGCGCCCACTGCCGCCCTGAAGACGCCGCGCCGCCCCGGGGGCGCCCTGTGCCTGCGGGCTGCGGCCCAGGTCCCCCCGCACCCCTTGCCCTGCCCCCCTGCTCCCCGGCTCCTCTCCTGAAAGCTGCCCTCTCCGCTCGCGTGGCTTGGGTTGGAAGGACACCGCCACACACACACACACGTCACATAAACACACATATACATACAAACACACATACACACCACATAAACACACAAACACATAAAACACACACAAAAACACTTAAACACACAGAAACTCACACACACAAAACATTTAGATACACACAAACACAAACCACATTAGCACACACACATCAAACACACAAACACACAAAACTCACATACACAACACATAAATATACCTATACACACACAACACGCACACACAACACGCACACACACGGTGCCCAGGGTTAAGGGAGCCGCTTTATCCCTCCCCATCTGCTGCTGTTATTGGTTCAAAGCAGGGCCCCCAACTCCATGAGCCTGGGGCGCCCAGGGCGATGGTCCCTGAGGCGGCCGGGAGGGGACGTGCCTCTCGCCCCGCAGAGGGAGCGGCCCGCAGGGCCTCTGCCCCCTCAGCCGTGCGGCCTGATGCCGTGAGCCCTGAGGCTCCCACAGCCACGCAGAGGCCACGAGGAAGGAGCCTGGGGCTTTGCGTGGGCAGACTGTGCAGACCGAGAGGGGGAGGCCTGCGCCACAGAAGGGGTATTGGGGTGTTAGAGAGGAATCAGGGCCTGGGGGATGTCATTTGAACCCCTGGCCCAAACCCTGCCTGAAGCTCGCCCGGCCTCCACACTTTCCATTGGATAAGCCCAAACATCCCTTCATGGTTTAAGCCCCTTCGAGTCGGGTTTTCTGTTTCTTGGGATATAAACAGATGCCACCAAACCCCGTGCGCCTGGAGAACCTGAGTTCTTTCAGGGATGTGTGTCTGTTGGTCCGTCTGTCCTCGGTATCCTAACTAAGGCGGGTGCGTGGTGAAAGGAGGCTTTTTCTTGCGGGTTTACTTTGCATTGACCTGCTGGTTTAGTTCATTCATTACAAGTAAGACACGACTAATGTGTTTTGAGTCCAGGGACGGGCCCTCGGGCCCCACTCCGGGAGACCTGAAGGACGGTGGCTCCAGAGCTTGTCCCCTGACCCATCTGACCCCAGAGAGCCTGTCTCCCTGGGAGGACCTCCTGGGAGTAATGGGGACCTGGGTGAAGACGGCATCGCCTCCTTCCTGGTATTCTTTGGCGCTTGGTCATGGGTTTGCTGTATTTGTTACAGGTCAACTGAACTTGCTGGTGTTGAGAACAAAAGTGTGCCTGGGTGGAACCAGGAGTGCCACACAGGAGGGACACGGGTGTCGGGACCACGCGAGGCACACGATGGATGGTCCACAGGGAGCTGTGCCGCCTCGGTGGCTCTTTTCCCTTAGTTCCACAGCCTCAGTTTCCTGTATCCCACCAGGAACCTCACTGACTCAGTTTTCTTTCAGGTCCGGGACCATCCGTTTTACTGAGAAATGACGCCTTTGTGGAGCTGATACTACACATTCTGGAACCTGCCGGCCCTGATTGTTGAATTCTGCCCAAGAAGACTTCTGGGGACCCCGAAGCTCAGGCAGGCTGGGACTGGTTGGTTTTATCCATGGTGAGGACCCCACTTCCCCCTGGCTCAGGGACCTGCCCCGTCAGCAAGGGCTTCCCAGACTCGCCTTGTCGTCTGCGTCCTCCGGGGGGGCTGGTGCCCCTGGCTGTCCAGGCCTCGCCGCCACGCCCTAACCGCAGTGTCCCTTCACCCCCAGGTGGCTGCTGGAGGTGAGCCAGTGCAGACGGTGCCCAGCGTGCTCATCGCTGGTACCTGAAAAGAAGTTGCCCATGTTCTTTTCGCTTTAATACGTGACGAAACAAACATGGTGCACTTCTTTTCCGGTGCCAACTCTCACCTTGAAGAGCCTCCGCCCTGATGGACCGTCGGGGAGGGGCCTTGGTGTTGCTGCCCCTCTTGGTATGTACGTGGAGGATTCGGCCTCGTACACTGCCCGTGGGCAGATTCGGGGACACTCGATGTCCAGCCGTCCTCTGTCCAGCCGCAGGCTGTGCCACCTGTAAGAACAGGCACAGTTGGCGAGACCCCGGTCACACGCCAGCTCCCCCGGTGCAAGGGAGGCTGGTGGACCTGTTTCCACGTCCTATGGTGACGGAGCTCAGATGAGAGCAGCCAAAAACCCGATATAACTGGGCAGCTGCAGTAACAACAGACATGCAGAAGGCAAGGAAAGCGCCCACCCGTCTCTCCAGGCGCGGCGTGACGGGTGCCAGCGGTGCATTTTAAAGATGACGTCTCACCCGGCGGACTGTCACCCGCGCATTCCCAGTAGAAGTGACTGGGGACAATGACGCTGGTGGAAGGCCGAGTCCCTGTGGTCCTGGGAGAGGGGTTTTCCCCCAGGGGTCATGCTCCTGGGGCTAATCCCCCAGCCGACTCTTCCAGGTTCTGGTCCTGCCCCAGGGGATGTGCTCCTCAGTGCCCTCAGCATCGGTGTCGGCCCCGAGTCAGGACAGCGAGTGGACATGACTGCAGAACGTGTCCCTCAGGAAGGACGCCAGCACCGTGTCTCCTGGCCTCCACGCTGCTCCATCCTCTGGCCACCTTCCCGGAGGAGGTGCCACAGGCCTCCGCGGACGCTTCTGTGCTGTGGTACTTGGAGAGAGGTTTTCCCAGGTGGATTCGTTTTATTTGTGACGAATCATTCTTGGCCAACCTCTCTTCAGTATCAAATCCAACTCCAAGGAGAGGCTGTTGGAGCCGGGACTTGGTGGCTTCGGCACTCGGGTAAGTGGTAGGTCGTTGTCTCGAGGGTGCCTGGAGGGTGGTCCCCTGACCTCAGCATCCGCCTTCCTAGGAGGAGTTCCTGGAGCTCCACAGGCAGGGCAAGAGGCCGTGGGGTGGCTCCGGGTGCCTGTGTTTCTTGGCTTCCTTTATGGCGGGACATACGGGTGCAATTTTCTTTGAGGGTGACTTGCCACCAGTGAGGCCCAGCGTGACTTCTGGGCAGAGATGCTGAGGGCGCCTCTCCCCGGCACTTGGGCCACGCTGGCCTCAGCATGTGGTTGGCTTCTGCCCCCCTCACCCTCTGGACCTGTCCCCCATCAGAGGCCTTCCTGGAGGTGAGGACATCCTCGGGGGAGCAGCGGCTGTCCCAGAGGTCTGGCTGAGTCACCTGCGCCCTGTGAAGACCAGTTGTCCCTTGGTTCTCTGCCGGACACATGAAAGGTACAGTTGCTCACAGCCCAGGTGGATGGCTCCTGACCCCTGCTGCTTCCCCGGGAGGCCAAGACTTCCCACTCCCGCCGCCCCCCAGGGTGTAGCGCGTTTCGATGGCGTCTCGTCTCCGCGCACTGACCCCCCCCAATCCTTTGCAGGCTCTCGCCCGGCCGCCGGAGGAGGAGCGGGTCCCAGACGCTGGTCTGAGATGTTCGAGAGGAGGTTGTCCGTGATGTATTTGCTTTGCTTACGGCAGATATTGCACGGTTGATCTCTTTTCTTCATCAAATGCCTTCTGAAGGACGCGCCGCACGCGCCGGTCGGAAGCGGGGTGTGAGCGTGGCCCCTCCGAGGGCCTGGGAGCGGATGAGTGACCAGATGGCAGGTGTTTTCTTGTAGCTTTTAGTCTGATAGTTGAGAATTTATTTAATAATCACATAATGTCGTTTATCTTAAGGCAAATCTATAAATGTGAAAAACTTGGTTCTGCGACACCCATTTCTTTTTAAAAGTCGTCGAAGAATGGTAAACCCACGTTTAACACGGTTTTCAGATTTCTAGAACATTCCGGAAATGTACACGATGCGGGCCCTTGGTTTCTGAAGCTTAACCGCTAAAAGAATAATTAAGACACAGATAAACACTGAGAAAATCAAAATGACAAATAAGAGATGGTACTGGGAATTTTTATGAGTATGCGGCGGGTGCACCAGTGTTTTCATACATAACTGATTTCAGTGTAACTTTATTTTATTAGCTCTTTTAAAGGCACAATACCGGTTTCCTTGGGAAAGTTACTACAATTTCCAGATGCCTAACAGAGAGAGAGAGACTAAAGGCCTTTGCATGCTCAGGCTCTTCAGGTGCCCCTCCGTCCCATGTAACCTAACCGTGAGTGGTACCCAGCTCCTGGGACCCAGTCTGGAACATCTCTTCCTGTGGTCCCCCCAGAACCCATGCTGTGGTTACTAACTTGCGCTTTTGTCTTAAACTTGGAGAGGATTTGTGGACAAGTGATTTATTTAAGATGTGGTCTCAGGAAAGGCCGTTCCAAGGGGAGGGGGAAGCAGGCAGGGGAGGGGCTGGTGACAGCGAGGTGAACCGGCAGGTCATCAGCTTTGTGGCTCTGCCGATTTCTTGGCAGAGACAATAGCTGGGTTGACTCTGTTCTCTTAGGACACCAGAAGAGGAGTCTTGTGACTAGTCACTACATCTAGCCCAGATCTTGCCTGGCCACCTGCATTTCAGATTAAAAAAAAATAAAAACCCCACGAGGAATTATTCCTGGATGGCGCACCATCCTGGTACATGGCCCTGCTAATAAAAACCCCTCCTGGGGGCAGGAATGATGCTGGCCCCAGAGGGTACTTATGTTATTTATGCCTTCGACCATCTGATCCCCTAACCAGCCTGTCTCATTTCTCCTTGACAGGGCTTCATGGAGGAGGCGCCAGCCTGGGATGCATGGCATTGCCCCCGGTGGTATGTGAGGAATACTTGGCCATGTGCGTTTGTTTTATTTATGATGAATTGTGTTTGGGGGACTTGGGGAATGAGCATTGCTTCCTCAACATGCTGAGAGTGCTGGAAGTGACTCTGGCTCTTTTAGGTGATGGGCGTTACCTGGTCCACTTACCCTCAGGGTCCATTTCTCCTTAGGAGAAATGCCTAATCCCACCCTTGTGACCAGCAGTGCTTTTTAAGTCTGAGACTTTGAGGAACCAATTTCAACTTTAGAAAAGCAGTATCGGTGTTGGTGTCCCTTTGTGGGCTGTGAATGGAGGGTCAACCATAGAACACATGCTTCATTGATGGCCTATTTGTCATCTTTATCGAATTTATGTTTAGGAGGACTTCCTGGAGGCGGTTGCAACCTTGCAGAACAGGGACTGAGCCTGCGATTGTTGGTGCTATACTTTTTGCTTTTGGAAGCATGCTTTACCAAGGGTTCACAGCACCTATGTTGGTAAGTCTCTGCATCCAACCCACCTGAGAAATGACTTTTCTGGAAGCCGTGCAGTTTTGAGGGTGGGGGTAGCTGGGGGAACCGGTGCTTTGCTACCACTGAGCTGTGTCTGAAGAGCTACAGTTGGTGATCAGTCTGTCTAACATACTCCTAACAGTCTACCACACCAGCTTATCAAATCCTGCCTGTGGGACCTCTGGACCTAAGTCTCCCTTTTTGGAAGGTTCCATGATGTCTTCATCCCTCCCAGGTCTGTGAAAGGACGTTCACCTGTCCAGCGCACACTTGATGTGACCTTTGTCTTCAGGTGCCGGAGAAGGGCTTCGTGGAATTGATCGGACTTTAGGGTTTTTGTAGAGTGTTTGTCTTTCTGTGCTGTTTCTGGAAATTACTGGATGGCCATGCCCGCTGTCCTTGCTGTATTTATGGTGAATTTTAGAAGTTCATCCACTTTTCTAAGATAATACACTGCTTTGGAAATACTGCTCCTGGCAAAATCCCTGCTGTGGCAGAGACCCTAGGGCTCCCCCGGGCAGGGCGGGTGACCGCAGGGCAGACCCCAGGTCCTGTGCCTTTTCATCAGGCCAGCCCCTGGACAGGAGGAGGCTGGGCTCTGATGTCCTGGGGCGTAAAATGGGCTCAGCCCCCCGGGTTGCGTTTACTCTTTATGAACTGTGTTCGGGTCGCTGTTTTCCAGGGCTGAGCCGTGCTTGGTATTGAAAAGGTGGGTTTTCCTTCTATGTTTACGGGGTTTGTGGTTAACCATGGAGGAAAACCCACGTTTTCAGTATCTAAAGTTGCTCTAAAAACAGTCCTGAACACAAAGCCCCCCTCGGGGAAGAGAGAAGAAGGTTATGGAGGGCGGATCCCAGGTCTGTTCCGGAGGAGAGGGGACAGGTCCTCCTTAGCGCGCCATCCCCACATCTCCCCAGGAGGCCCACACCCACGTGCCTGTCCCGCGGGCCCTTCATTTTCGACGACTTACGCTTGGGTTCGTGTTTGCCGGGACCAAATCCTCTTTGGTATTTAAAAGGCGGATATTCCTTCTATGTTTGTGTTGGTTACGGTTAAACGTAGAGGAAATTCCACCTTTTCAGTATCAAACTCTTCTCAGAGACGTCCGTGCGCGAACCCACATCAGGGGGGCTGGGTGGGGCAGCCCCGAAGGGCGAGCAGACAGACAGCGGGTCCCCAAAACTTGTGTGCCCCATCCTGCCGCATCTGAAGACCACCTGCCCACCTAGAGGAGAGGCTGGGGTCTGTGTTCACGGCCTCTCCATGGCCACTGAACAGTCTATCCCACGTGACGTTGCTTTCATTTCGGACGGATGGTGCCTAGGTTCACGCTTCCCGGGACTCACCTTTCTTGGTATTTAAAAGGTAGATTTTCCTTTTATGATTACGTGGTTGATGGTTAGTCATAGAGGAAAATCCACGTTTTCAGTATCAAATGCTGCTCTGGGAATGTTTCCTGGACGGAAGGCAGGGCCGGGGGCGAGGTGAGCAGGGCCGGCCCCTCCGGGGTCAGTGAAAGATGTTGGACGGCGGAACATGTGCTTCCTTCAAGCCATATGTCTGCCGACCATCACCTTTAGAAGTCCCCTGTCACTGAGGGAGCCCACTGGGTCATGGCCTGGCCATGGGACCCAACATGACTTGGCTCCCACTTTTGAGGAGCTGGGTACGGATTTGTCCTTTCCGGAACTCGTTCTCTCTTTGGTATTTAAAAGGTGGATATTCCTTCTATGTTTACGTCATTCATAGATAATCATAGAGGAAAATCCATGTTTTCAGTATCAAATGCTGCTTTGGAAATATTTCCGGAAGGGACTGTGGGGCACGCCCTGCTCTCAGCCCCCTCGGCCCGGGCGGGTGGGAAAGGCCACGGTGCACGCCGGGTCCTTCGGGGCTGCGCCTGAGCATCGCCGGCCTTCTGAGCCATTTCTTGCCAAGGAGCCAGCTGGGGCAAGGTTGCGCCGTGGGTCTGTGGTCCCGGTTACCTGGAAGCCTGTCTCCCCCGTGTCCCTGTCATGTCTCATGCAAGCACAGGTTCGCGTTCTCCGGGACAGAGTCCTTCCTTGGTATTTAAAAGGTAGATTCTCCTTCTATGAGTACATTACTTACGATTAATCATAGAGGAAAATCCACGTTTTCAGTATCAAATGCTGCTGGGAGACCTCCGAGGACGTGAAGTCACCATCAAAGAAATGTGGTCCCCAGGGCCCTCCCAGGACCGTGGCCCAGCTCTGTACGAGATGGTCCACGTGGCCGTCCGCCCTCAGCGGGCCGTGTTGTTCAGATGCTACACTCTGTATTGCTTCATTGACCTGAAATGAGCTTTGTTCTCTGTGTGCTACCAAGTTTATAATGTGCTTTTTGGAATCAACCTCTTCTGCTGTAACCCTAGAGAATGCCTAGGTAGCCTGTCAAGTTTAGGAAGGGGTGGGGTGGTGGGGGTGCCACTCCCGGGGACATGGAAGGAATGGAGCTGTGATCCAGCCTGTTTATCTTAGGCTCACCCCTGGAGCTGATGATAATTGGGGGGGGGGGGGTGTCAAAAGGATTTATTATTATTATTTTAATTTTATTTTTTCCATCACCATTTATCTCTTCTATGCCTTCTTCCATCTCTACCCACTCTTCTCCCCCTGATGTGAACTTTGTCCCATGATGGTGACTTTCCCACCAGTGCTGTCACTGGCTCCTTAAAGGGAGGCTGTCCTCCCTGTGTTTGCATTGTTTGTAATGAATGTACAAGGCAAGCTCTCTCTGGAGAGTGACACCTGCCTGGGGGGCTTCTTGGAGGCAAGGCTAGTGCTGCTCCTGCGTGTGCCAGTGCCAGTGCCAGTGCCAGTGCCAGTGCATGGCTGACCACGGGCATGCGCCTCTCTCATGGGCCGTCTGTGGCTCGGTCCTCTCTCCCATCTCATCCCATGCATCCTACACAGAACTCTCCAGAAGAAATGATGGAGATGGTGCAGGGGTTTTCTTTTTGTACCTGCTGTTTGTTTAGAAGGTGGTACCTTCCTTTGTGGGCCTTCTTAGTGGCACCCATGTCTTACCAGACATGATGCCAGGCCCTGGGAGGCGACCTCAGGGTCAATGCCTCCCAGGCATGCCACCGAACAGTCAACCGCAAAGTTAGCATCTAATTTAAATTTGGGTCATCTGGTTTACCACCCTCCACACCCAGCCCATCCCTGGGCCAACTTCTGGGCCTTAATGTCCATTCAAAGTCAAGGGATGGGTACGGGTGCCCAAAGCGCCATGTTTTTATGGGACTTGGCACCGGGACCTGGAATCCCGTTCCCTCTAGTCCATAGGCATTTTCCATCATTGGCAATCGTGATGGAAAGACTGTGGCATGACTGAGGCCACCGTCTGTTTCATTAGAGCGGCCCGTGGGGATTTCCTCTCCCCTTGGTGGGTCTCGCACTAGATGACCGCCCTTAACCGCTCAGGCGGCTTCTGCTCACGGTGCCGAGTCCGGGAGAAGGGACTCTTGCCTTCGAGCCGCTGCACGATTTGTGGATGCATGGGCGGTCGTGACGTGTTGGGTTTCCTCTTTTCTTGTTCTCTTTAATGATGCATGCTCTTGTGGCTTCTAACCCCCAGCAGCCCTGTGTCATCAGGTGCGCTTCCTAGAGGCAGTGGCTTTGGGCAGGGGCTGTCGTTCCTTCCCCAGGGTGGTTTTGCAGGCTCTGATGGGATGTCGTACAGGATTCCTTCCCCTCCACTCTGTCTGTGGGGAGATAAGCCTATCTTAGAGAGACACAGGCGAGTACAGCCCATTCCAGGGCTGGGTCACAGCACGTAGGGTGGAGGGTTGTCGCCGGCCCCACCCCTTTGGTCTCAGGCCCCCCAGGAACGCCCTCTGTGGACGGCACATGTGGTCCTCACCGGAGCTGCTCTTTGGTACTTGAAAAGAGAATACCCTTTGTATGTTCACTTTATTAATGGTGAATGTACAGGGGAGACTCTTATTTGCGTATCAAACTGCCCGGGAAGGCGCCCGGACCCAGAAGCATCTTCAGGACACAGTCGCCGTAATCAGCCCCATCAGGTATGTCCCGCTTCCCGGCCTGCACGCGGTGTCCTCTGTGAGCCTGGTCCCCAGGTCCCCCTCAGGGACTCCTCCCGGAGGCCACGCCCTCTGTGCAGGCTTTCTATTGTCTGCACTGAGTTGAAGGGTGGTTTGCTTTTTAAAAGATGAACCATGTTTGGACCTACCTTTTGTCAGTGCCCAGTCACATCCAGGAGGCTTCCTCACATCCAGCTCAGGAGAGAGGCCTCGATGTCAGACGTGTGAATGACAGTGGACCACAGAGCACCGGTTCTATTTATGATGGTTTCAAGCCTGACTGACTTCTGTGAATCCATCCTGGAGGACTTCCTGGAGGTGGCGTCCGCCTTTGGGAAGAGGTGGAGGTTTACTCATCAGTAGTCCTCATTGGTGTTTGGTGGATATTCTCCTTGTATGTGGCCCATGAGATGAATCTGTAAGAGCTATTTCTGTTTGTGATTTGTGGTTCAAGTCCCACCTGGAGACAGTGTCCTCCACAGGAACTGCACGGCTTTGGGGAGAAGCCAGGCAGCCATCTCCCTGAGCCAGGTACGTGGATGTTGGAAGGTCAGAGGGAAGGGCTTCTGTCTCGATGTTTGTCCTCTGGCCCTCTGACCTCCTGTATCTGCTCACTCCTAGGATGCTGGCCGGGACAAGGGGGCTCTGGAGCTGTGTTGCTGGAGACATTTCTTGGGCCGCGTGACTGTCTGCTTTGCTCGCCCTGACAGCCATGGGGGTCACCTGGCCCTGAGGCCAGCATCGGAGGAGGCGTGTGGCAATGTCTCGCTTGTCAAGGAGAGTGAACGTCTTCCTCTGGAGGGTGAGCACCTCGTGGGGGTGGGCGAGTTGGGAGGGCAATGAGCCAGGCCACCCGCTCACCTGTAGCCTTCTATAGGGTAGGGGCCCTCCTGGGGAGAGGCCACCGAGGGCAATTGGCCTTGAATCTGCTCTCTCCGGGGCACAGCCTCCATGAGGTCTGACTCCTTTTCAGTATCAGCTCTTTCCCAGCATGGCTGCAAGAGGGTGGTGAGGAGGGGGTGGGCGCGGGGGAGCCACCCTGATGGCCACACCTCTGTAGGGGGTATGGCCGGACATCGAACACAGGGCCTTTGCTTCTATACTATGTAAACCCTCCCTGTCCCTGTCCTCTGTGCCCATACATTGTCAGGAGAACTTCCTGGAGGAGGTGCCATGCCGGCTCCACCCCAGCGCTGTCTGGGGGAAGTTGAGAAGCTGAGCTCTGTGTGTGCTCTCGGGCCATAGGGTTGAACTCCTTTTCGGGAACAAGTCCTGCTTTGGACAGATTCCTGGAAATGATGCCAACTTCAGTGAAGGGCACTGGCATCGGCCCCGCCCCGGGCTCTGAGGGATGGAGAGCGGACCCGCGGGCACACACCTGGCAGGAGGCGTGTGCCCCTGGCCTGGATCCTGCATCTCCCTCCCCCTCCCCAGGACCAGCTGTGGGAGCCGAGGCCAGCCCACGAACCATAGCGGCGGACCTGCCCAAAGCTATTGTTTGGTACTTACAGCGAGGTTGCCCTTTGTATATTCGGGTTTTGACATAGAATATACAAGGGCAAGCTCTCTGTGAATATCAAACCTTGGACCCAGTGCACACTCAGCAAGGGATCGGTATGTGTGCATGACAGTGTGTATTCGTTTGGTGTGTGGCACATCGCTCGTGGGTCGCCGGTCTGCAGAGACGACTTCACGGGCACACGGTCGACTTGAGAGACGGCAGTGGCCCGGGGAATGTTGCCAGGCCTGGTTCTGCGTGGCCGTGGTGGGGGTGGGGCGAGCAGGCATGCGCTGTGTGTGGCCTGGTCCAAGCCGGCCAGGTTGGCATTGGTGTGGCGTGGCGTGGCGTGGCGTGGCGTGGTGTCGTGTCCTCTCTGTGGTGTTCGGTACTTAAGCCTGCATGCTGTGCTCTGTGGTGTGTGTGACCTGGTCCACTAACCCTCAGCGTCTAATTCGTCCCCAGGACTGCGCCTTGAAGACATGCCAAGTGCTCCCAGGGCAGTGGCTTTCTTTTCCGTGCTAACCTTTGGTACTTGGAGAGTGGTTATCCCTGTCCTGTTCGTTTTACTCATGTCGAATCGTACAGGGTCATCCACTTTTTCAGTATCAAGAGCGCAGACTGTAGAGTTCGATTTCCCGTGCTTGGATCCCGCCTCTGACACTTACTAACCGTGCAACCTTGGGCAAGGATTTCATCGCTATGTCTGCTGTCCCACGTGTCACATGGGCTTTGGGCGGGGCGACGGGAGGTGCTGCTGGGGCTGAATGAGTTAGGATTCACGCGAGTCTTAGGGCAGAGCCTGGCGCACGCATGGTAGCCGTGACTCTGTGTCCCCTGAGATGGTGGTGGTGGTGGTGGTGAATTCTCTCCTTGGTGTTTGGGGCAATGTCCATACGTGGACGTCAAACCCCCCCCCCCCCCCCAAGTATGTGGATGGATTTTTGAGCCCAGGGTTTATGCCGTATTTACAATGGGGGCGACCTAGGCTCTTGATGTGCGGCAGCTAATCCCTGGCAAATTGAGAGCTTTGGCTCCGTGTAAGAAAGGGGCAGTCCTTGGACTCTTGGCCTCAGCCACCATCCACTCTCCGAAGGACTCTTGGGGCGCAGAAGCCAAGCAGAGTGAGGAGTGTGCTCTGGAGCATGCACTGTGCGTGTGTGGTGTGTGCATGTGTGTGAGCCTGCAGTTGCTGAGTTTTGTCACTGGCCACCCATGAGCCACAGACCTGGAGGTGCCAGTGTTCCCGTCCGTGCTCCTGTTTTATACTTGAGGAGAAATTATCCTTGGTGTGTTCGAGTTCCCTTTGATGAATCATACAAGGACAATTTCTTTTCGAGCATCAAATCCTGCCTCGGCGGACTTCCTGGGCTCCACGATAGTCCTGTAAAGCGATGAGACTGGCCGCCACTCCCCTGGGCAGGGCCCGTGCCAGGCTGGAGAGGAGAGAGCATGCAGCTGGCCTTTGAGGGGGCGCACTTGTGCTCTTAACTTTCAGGGCCCTGCAGGAGAGGCCGGGCTGGCGGAGGGCCAGTGGGGGGCCAGTGGGACCCTTGGAGCTGCCAATGGTCATGGGTGTGTGTTACGGATGACATGGCATTCACAGTCCATCTGTCCTGCTTCTTGAAGGCACTTCTTGGACCCGATGCCAACTTTTGGGACAGGCCATTGGTGTCAGTGCCCCTCCCCCTTCCTAGGGATGTGACTGACCCCCAAGCACATGCCTTCTATCAGTGTGTGAAGGGGACCTGCTAACCCTGATTGCCTGAGGATCACTTGAGAAGACCTTTCTGGAAGGGACGCGGACTTTGGAGAAGATGCCAAGCTCTCCTGGATGCTCAGATCTTTGGTGCTTAAAGAATGGCTGTCCGTAGTATGGTCTCTCTATTTATGGTGATTAATATCGGACAACCATTGTCTTAGTATCCAAATTTGCTTCAGAAGTTCTTTCAAGCCCAGTGCTGACCCCCACGGAGCTTCTTGATGATCTAGCAACTAACTCAAGAGCCCGAAGGCAAGCCACCCTCGGGTGTGCTGTCCCTGCACTGATGCCGGCTTCGGGGTGGAGACAGTGTGGGAGGTTGGGGCCATTGGGAAGATGTTGCTAATTATTCATCTGTCTTTCTCTTCTTGCATTAAATCTTAGCCACAAGGGATTCCGTGAAGAGATGCTGGTGTCAGGCATCTCTCTAGGCAGTTAGTTGGTGGACCGGGGCCTCTGGTCCTCACCTCCTGACCTTTGGCATAGAGTCAGACCATGGAAGGCCTCCTGGAGGAGGGGGCAATCATTAAGGAAGCACATTCCCTGCCTCTCCTACTGCTCAGGATTCTGAGCAGCCTTCTGTTGAGGGCTTGGTTTATTCCTGAGGGGGGGGTGGCATGGCCAATGCCTTCTTTCTGACCCACTTTATCTTAGAGACTCTTGACCCCATGGGACACAAACTTTAGTAATAAGACACTGGTCCACGGCACCTCTGGGGCGTGTTTGTGTGTGTACGTGCGTATGTGCGTGTGTGTGTGTTGGCTAGAGTTGTATTTCTCAAACTCTAAACTGCCTCTAAGATTTTCATCACCTAGGGATCTTGTTAAAAGGCAGATTCTGATTCAGGGACCAAGATTCTGCATTTTTAGCAAGTTTCCAAGTGATGCTAATGCTACCGGTCGGTGATGCCACTCGGAACAGTGCGGGGCTGGAGACGTTGGAGGGGGATGTGTTTTATTGAGATGTGTGTCCCCTGAGCGCCACCTTCCCTCTGCCCTCTGTGGTGGGAGGGCCTCCCAGAGTCCACACGCCGCCCTGTGGTTTGCGAGCCGTGGTTGCCTATGACGGGCTCGCTCTCTGTGTGAGTGCCACGCGGTCACTCCTCTCCGGAATTAAGTCATGATGCCCCCAAGGGCTTCCCAGATAGAAGACCCACGCTTGGGAGAGGCCGCAGGTGTCAGCCCAGTGCCAGGGTGGGCAGGGGCTGGGTCAAAGGAGTTATCGATGGCTGGGCCCTCTAATTCTGTGATTCTCCATTTCCAGTCAGCCCCAAGGAGGCATTCCTGGAACCCAGGACGTCTTGCCCTTGAGACCCTGACTCGCAAACCTGAGACGCTCTCCTTCATCAGAAGAGGTATTTATTACCTGTGATGGCTTGGCTTATACCACACGCGTGGATCTGCTGGCTTCTGATTCTTTCTTTCTTTATTTTGGGACCCGTTTTTAAAAAGTTAAATGTATTGGGGTGATACTGGTTAATAAGATTACATAGGTTTCCACTGCACAATTCTTATCAGATCCATCCATGGAGAAGGCTTTTATTTAATTTAATTTTTTTGTTTTAGGGTTTGAACCTGCTTTGGAAGTCTTTCCAAACACGGTTCTAATTTGGGAGTGTGGACCTCGGTATCTGGGTCACGTCTAGGCCCCGGGACCAGGGCGCAGGACCGGGTGACGGGTGCCCACACCTGTGCTCATTACAGGACTTGACCACCTGGCTCGCTGGCCCTCGGGACTCAGCGCACCCTGAGAGGAATGTTCCAGAGGAACGTCGATGGTGGGGAGCGGCCGCGGTTTGCCTTTAGCTTATTCGGGGATGTTTGAGGAGAGGTTATCCATGCTATGTTCGCTCCATTCGTTATGAATAATACATGGTTAACTTCTTCTTGAACATCAAACTCTGCCTCGGAGGGCCACCCGCACAGGAGACGTGAGAGCGTGTGCCTTGCGTGTGCGTGTGCCGGGCTGGTCCCGAGAGTAGAGGGGTGCTTCCCGGCGGGGGGCCAGCATGGGACAGGTGGGGTTGGTGTGCTGTGTTTTTTGCAGTGAATTTGATGTGTTTTTACGATTTGTCCAGTCACCCCCTGCCAGTGCTGACCTGCCTGGGAGTGCGGGGCCCGGGGATGCGGTGGGTCCGTGGGCGCCTGACCAGGGAGGCTGCCCCCAGGCGTCGCGCTCTCCCCAGCACTGACCTCCGTACCGTCCTTTGCAGGGTGGCTCCTGTGCCCTCGGCTGCCCCGCTGGACAGGATGTAGCTGCCGCTCCACGGGGACACCTGAGAGCCTCCTTCCTTCACCGAGGTTTCTCTGCGGGCAACCTGTGCTCAGGGTCGGAATGTCCCCAGGATGCCCCCAGGTATGTGAAAGACAGACCAACTTCTACTACCCAGCGGGTTCTCTCCGAGGTCGCTGCCCTGGTGTCCCTGTCCTCCTCAGGTGGACTTCCTGGAGGCGCCGCCGCAGAGCCCGGGGGCTTTCCTGTCCTTCCACTTGGTACCAGAGAGGCCTGATCTGAGCTGCGGTCCCCCCGCTCCTCCGTGGTGAAGAGGGCAGGGCCGGCGCCTCTGCCTCCACAGCTCTGCAGTGTCCCCTCTGGGGCTGCGACACCGGCTTCCGAATCCCCTTGCTTCTGGGGCAGGGAGGCCAGCCCAGCTCCCGGGGTTTGGTGGGGGGTGGGTGTCACCTGTGCCCATCACCTGCAGGCTCTCATCTGTGTGGAGGGCGACATCCTGCAGCTGCCGCCAAGCCCGGCTGCTGCTTGTCCTCCTGACTTGACCCGATTTGCGGTGGCCCTCACGGTGAGTGCTTCCCTGGAGCCGGGTCAGGATGGGCGCTTGCTGGGGACGCCGGCTTCACAGTAAGAGGCCCGCCAGCCTCGCCCTGAGGTATGTGGATACACAGTCGACCCCGGGCCCTGCCTGTCACTGACGAATATGCTTCCTGTCCACTAACGCAGACAATTCGTTCCGCCTGCAGGAGGAGACCGGAGAGACGCCTGCTTGGCACAGGCGCCGACGTTCTCATCAGTGTCAGCGCGTGGGGCTCAACCCGGGACCATCTGGGAGCTGTTTCACTGTTGGTGACAGATATCACCCCGTGGAAGGTGGTGTGGAGGTGTCCCAGCTTCAGGGAAGGGATGGGTGTCTGCCCCGTCCCACAGTACCTAGGGGAGGGTCCATGGGGTGAAGGACGCTGTCCATCTTTAGGGGACCCGTGCGGATCAGGCCTTCTCATGCTCAGCTCCACCCCAGCTCCCTCGGAGAGAGAACTGTGGTCGGTATCTGTCGCATACATGAAATGGTTTTCCAGCTCCCAGTGTCCATCTGCCCACGGGACCCCCTGGAGGAAAGGACACCTCCTTTCAGGGCAAGGTTTTGACGCCAGTGTCAATCCAAGGTTTAGGGAGGACTGGCATGACCCCTGACCTCCCCCAGCAGCCAATCTACCCATGAGAGGAGGCAGGGGGGCTCCTACTCTGCCACATCCAAGTGGGTGCTGCCCACTGTCCGCTGCAGGGTCAGCCTAGCACGCTTCCTCTGTCATAAACGGGATGCTGGGTTAGTCCTTCCTGGGTGTAACTTGGCTTCGGGAAGGATCACCTGCCCCACAACGTGAAAGAACGGTCATTGCAGAGCCTGTGCCTTGAGCAGGATTAAGTCGCGTAGCCCCCGGGCCGCAGCATGGAGGCCTGCACGCTCCGCCCCGGGCTGAGCAGTGTCTCGTGGACTCTTGGGACTTCACTGTGTTTGTGGCTAATCACATCGGAGCTGCTGTTTTTCAGGACAGACCCCTGCCTGGAGATGTGCCCCACAGGACCCCAGCAGGGCGTTGTCCATGATAGGGGAATGGATGGTTGATCAGAGAACATACATTTTATCAATGATGTATGTCAACTGATCCACAGTCCCTACCTATCCAGTGACTTCGGGACAGATTCCGGAAGAAGAGGTGTCGTTTCCTTCTCTGTGCTCGTACCTGGCCCCCGAAAAGACCTCCTCCATGCTGGGTTGGCGCTGTTTACGCTGAGTTGTACGAGGGAAATAGTTATAGTCCTGATCTTGCCTGGGAAGCTTCCTGGGAAGAGCTGTTGGCCTCGGCTGCTTCCCGAGGACAGGAATGCATGGTCGTCCAGAGAGCATGAGCCTTATATAGGACGGGCGCCACCCGGTTCTCCTAACCCTCAGTCCCCAATTCATCCTTAGGGGGACTAGCTGGAGGCAAGGCCCACTCCGGTGAAGACGGCTCATCGGCGTAGCCTTCGGTACTTGAAGAGTGGTTATCCCTGCTGTGTTCGCTGTATTTATGACGAATCATACAGGGACATCCAGTTTTTCAGTATCAAATACTGCTTTGGAGGGCTTCCCAGACAGCGTTGCACCTTCAGAGAGGAGGTCTGGGCTTCTGTGCCTGCCCAAGGTATGTACGTGGACGGTGGAGCTCGGCGCACATGCTGCCTCGTGCTGCATGGCCTTCGGCGCACCCGCGACCGGAATCGAACCTCTGCAGAGGTGGCCGCCCAGGCGGGCTGCGCTCTTCCAGAAGGGGTGTTGGTTTCAGCACCAAAGCATCCTGGGAGGCTGACCAGTGAGAATCCCATTCCCACAAAACACCTGGAACCTGCTCCGAAGGAACCCAATCCTTTCGTAGGCTGGATTCCTGGAGACGGTGCGAGCATGAGGTGTGGCAGTGATCTTGTCCGATACCTAAGTGCATTTGCTCCAGGGAGGGCTCTCTTTGAGGGTCATCTCTTGCCCAGGAAAGCTTTCTGAAAGGAGTGCCAACGTGTTGGCATCACACCCTCCCAGCGCACGTTGAGAGTTAGTTGAGCTGAGTTCCTCTTTGCTCCTCCTGACGGGTCTCAGTCGATTCGCTGTCCTGCAGAACCCGCCTGTGTTTATAATCGCTCGGGGTGGGATGAATACCTGTTTGGGGCTTGATGCCTTTTCAGTAGGCGCCTGGTGTTTCAATGGGTGCCCTTTTTTTCATGATCAGATTCTCTTGTAATTCACATAACTACATGGTCCTTGAATTTGGCCCATCAACGAGGAATGATTCAGTCATTCCACAAATAACGACTGGGTACACGCTGAATTCTAGATGACCCAGGCTTTAGCCGTTTTCTCTAAAGTTGGGGGTAGAGCCGTGAGCAGGACCAAACCCTTGCTCACGTGCATTTCACAATCTGGTGAGAAAAATGGATAATAAAACACAAACTATGAAACATAATTTTGTCCACAGTAAGTGTTATGGAGGAAAGGAAAGCCGGGTAAGGTACCAGAAAGAGGCAAACGTGGAGTGGACATTTATGTTAAATATAGGGGTCTGGAAAGGTCTCTGGGGAGAGGATGGGCCAGAAGTTCTACAGGTGGGATCGTTGCTGAGTAGGGTTCTAGAGCAAGTCAGTGGGTAACCAGGGGACTCATGGAGAAGGTGCTGTGACCCGCATTGCCAGGATCCAAGCTGAGGCAGTGACCCTGGCACAGAAGGGCCAGGTGGGATGGAGGCAAAGGTAGTTAGAAATGAGGAACTCACCAGGCCAAGGCCGGGGAACTGTGGGCTGCATCGATGGCCATGAGCACTGGGCTCTTAGGGTGGTGAATTCAGGAAATGGGACCTGGTCCTACCGGTCCAAGCTTGTTTGAGAGATGGTGGGTCAGTGGCTTTTCATGGCATCCTTCTTGGAATTGCTTTCTTGGATGGTTCGTTGGGATGAGATGAGTGGTGGAGCAGAGGGGATGGGAAGGGACTCGGGATCCCCTGGGATGGTGAAGAGCTTGGTGATCCTCCCTCAGATCTTCCTGAGGGTGCGTCAAGGCCCCAGCTGAGCCGACTCTCCAGGAGCACCCTGCAGTGGCCACAGGGCTCTCTCTGGAGCTGCCCCCAGTTCAGTGGATCCCGTAAGTCATGAGGGGGCTTGGCTAGTGCCTCTATGTGCTTGATGGATAACTGAGTGTGCTCTGTTGAGAAGTCCAAGGTCCCTGTTCAGAAACCCTTGCGTCCACATACATGAAGAACTCCTGTGACAAGTTCACACTGTGAAGGACAACAGTGGCCTCCCTCTTCTCATTTCTGAACCCTGCCCCTGATGACTCAGGAACAGTTTCAACCCCAGGGCAGGGGGCTGTGTCGGCACCCCTCCAGAAGAGGTGAGTAGATGACCCCCGGACTCCTGTGTGTTCTCAGGACATACATCAGCCGCCTCACTAACACCTTCCAATTTGCCCACAGGACCACGCCGGAGGCCACGCCCCTCAGAGAAGTAGAAGGGGACCCATGTCTGTCTGGTCTCTGCTTTTCTGTGGTACTTGAGGAGAAGTTGTTCGTGGTGGATTCGCTTTACTTATGACGAATCATTCACGGACAACACTTTTTTCAGTACCAAATGCTACCTCTAAGGGCTTCCTGGACACAGCGGGACTCCAGGAAGACGTCTTCACGTTGTCAACCATGTGGAGAAGACAAGAACAGATGCTTGGCCAGGGACACCATGCTTGACCTAGCTGTAAGTCCTCTGGTCCGCTAACCTGAGCATCCAACCCACTTGTAGGAGGCTTTCCCCTGGGCCATGCCAACTCAGGGGAAATGGCTCTGGTTCTGTCAACAGAGTCACCCTCCAAGACTTTGAAGAGCAGCTTCCCCGGCCCAAAGCCAACTTCTGGAAGAGATGCTGGTGTGAGCACCATCCAGGGTGTGTGACTGGTTTGACCAGAGGGGCAAGCACTGTTCACCCTGTGGGCCACCTAGTCACCAACCCTCAGCACCCCACCCACCCAGGAAGACTTTGTGGAGGTCCTGCCAACTTGGGGCAAGCAGAAATGGACTTGTGGCAGTGGCTGTTTGTTGGACCTGGACAGCCGTGGTTGGGAGGGTGTGTGTTCACTTAGAATGTGATGAATCATCCTTTGGTTGCCACTTCATCACTGTCACTGTCACAGCCTCCTCGAAGCATTCCTGGGATTCGACATTGCCTTCTACCGAGAGACCTGAAGCTCGCGGGCCACCTCCTCTCCATGGTGTGTGACTGTTCACCCAGCACCTGCTTTATTTATTAAGTGTGCCACCCAGTCTTCTAACCCCTTACCACTTGTGTCTCCACAGGAGTTGGTCATGGTTCATCTTAAGAGCCAAAGGGCTACCGTGACGTGCTGACTTTATGGCAGCCGTCAAACGGTGCCCCTGTTGGCCAGGAGGACGAACTGCACCCACCCACTTAGGGTAAGTGCGTCTCGGGTGAGCATGCGATTAAATGTGGTAGTATGTCACTCGGCCCACTACCCAATATTGTTCCACCCCTTCTTTACAGGGCTCCCGGGAGGGGCGGCGCCTTGCAGGAGGGACGATGGATGGCTCACCAGCATTCATTTATGGTACTTGGAGAGAGGCTGGCCGTGATGAATTCGATTCATCAAAGCGAGTCATACACGGCTCTCCTCTCTTTTAGTATCAAATTCTGCCTCGGAGGGCTGCCTGAGCTAGTGCTGATGGCGAGGTATGTGCCCTGCTGGCTGAGCCCTCGGCAAGTGCTTTCCTGAGGATGCACGCTACCTACGCACTAACCCAGTGTCCGCACTGACCCTAAGGCGACTTTCTGGGGCACTACCAACTTTAGGAGAAGCTAGAGAGGTTGTGGGGATGCTTAACTTGTAAAGAAATTAACATTGAAATGCACATGGCTAACTTTCTTTGCTTTCAAATGCAACCTTGAAGGGGCATGTAGAAGCATCTTTTCTTAGTCAGCTCTCGGGATATAGAAGAGAACAGGACATAGGACCTGCATGACCCCTCATTTACTAGCCTGCAGCAGCCCTACCTCCTCCAGGGAACTCCTGGGTGACCCCAGGTTTACCAAGGAGGCAGCGGTTAACCTGTTCTTGCAAACCTGTGGTCTTTCAAGAGCTCTTTGCTTCGTTTAGAATGACTCCTAAGTGGCTGACTTCTTTGCATTACTGAGTGTTGCTTGCATGCTAGCCAAGTACAGGAAGTGGCCTTCCTGTTCACACTAATCCCGGATTGGTGAACCAGGGCTTGGCCGGAGAGCATGGGTTTGATTTAGGAATTGAACCAGTTGGTCCACTCATCCTCAGTGTCCCATCCACCCTCAGAGCCACTCCCAAGCTGCCCAGACTTCGTGGATGCAGGGATGCTGTGAGCAGTGCCACCTCATGGTACTTGGAGGGAGGTTGTCCGTGGTGAGTTCGCATTATTTAATGATGCCCAATACACGGTCGATCTCTTTTCGGTATCACATCTCGCCAGGTATCTTAGGAGCTGATGCCAATTTCAGGGAAGCCACACTCGTGTTGGTTCCATGCCAATGTACTTGAACTTCTGGTTGGTGCTGGAACTAATGGATAGGTGTCACTAGTGCCCCTTATCGTCATTCAGTCTGTTTATGGAAGATATTACCCATTAGGGGAAAGAAGCATAGGGTCTAGGTTTAAGACCCTAAGTGATTAGGGAAATAAGGGTGACTGTGATGCTTCTGAGATGTTTTTTAAAAAGAAAAACAATAGATAGTCCCCTTCCCTATTAGTATTAAATCTTATCTTGGAGAGAGGACTTCTTAGATATGTTAGCAGAGTCAGGGAAGGGGCAAGGTTTCAGCAATTTTTCTGGATGGATTGAATAAAGAGATTCACACCTGTTGACCTGGAAGCCATACCAAATTTGAGGATGGAGGTCAGTTCTGTTTTCAATTTCTTGGTTCTCTTTTCAAAAAGAATAATTATTTTACCGTATCATAATTATAAAAATGAGACATGCTTAGAATAAAAATTCAAGCAATGTGGAAAAAGGGAGAAAATTACCCAATTCTTTGTGTATCCAGAAATAATTGGGGTTTTAGAAATTTCAAATACCTGTCTGAACAAATATGCAAATAGAAAGATAGATAAAGAAAAATATTTTACAAATGAGATACACTGTACCTAGTATTTTTATTGAAAATGTTTACTATAGTTTTACTTAATTGACATAAAGATAATCTGAAGAAGATTGGGAGAACTGATAAATGTTCTGCTTTACCATAAAAAGTACTAATTCCTAAAATGTCCTTATAAAATTGAGAAAATTTATTGTGTATAATACCCAATGATGGGATCATTGTGTTTTTTTAACTGTTCAATTTCACTTCTAGCTCTGAAATATAAAGATATCAGCATCCTTACACTTTACCCCACCTCCTGCTTGAGTTTTACTACAATGATTACATTTTTTTAAATTAAATTAAATTTAAAATATTTGCATTTTGTTCTCTAACCACAATTCTTGCAGGCATTTCATCACAGCTCTATATGTAAATGAAGTCATTACTAAATCCCCATTTTCTTAAATGAAGCCTATTCCTGAGTTTTAAATTTTAATTAATCTCCCAGGGGAATGGATATTTTATGATTGTCTCTTCTAGAATGGCACATAGACACTTCTCAGACCTTGCACACTTGAGAATATCTGTCTCTTGCTTTTGATACATAAGGGACAACTTAGCTAGGTATAAAATTCTCAGCTTGCTTTTTTTCCCCCTTTGGAATTGCTCAGATACTGCTCCACTGTCTTCTGCATGAGCTGGTATTTCACCAGCTCTTTCATGTGGTTTCTCCACATAGCTCCTAATTATCTGGACTGTATTATCTGGTAGATCATTATATTCTTTTTTTGAAAAACTTTTGGGCACTATAGTCTCTGAGGTCTTTATTTGCTGAGGATGTCTAACCCTTGATCATACACCTTTACTTGCCTGCCTATTTCCCCCCACACTATTCTACTCAACTCTATGATTTCCAGTTCTTTTTCATTGTTTTAGCCACTTTAAAGATACTTAATTTCTCTCAGCTTTGGGGTACAAGTCCTTCTCTTTGAGTCTTGTGACTCAAGATAGTGCTTTTCTCCGTGGATTTTGTAACTTTTCAGTGTGGGTTATCATCAGGGTTATTAAGGTGTTTCTGTTCTATTTTGTTCCCTGTGCAAAAGAGATGTGACATTATGGTTCTACATTTGATTCTGTCTAGCACCCATGACTTTCACCGTTAGAAGCAGCTTTCTTAGTTGTTGGCTCGAGGACTCCCACACCTTATGGCTGTTATAAATCTTCACCCATCTCCCTCCTGTAGCTTTGTTTCTCACAGGAGAACTCATTCTACCCACAGCTCAGGCAGGCACAAACTCTTCTTATCATTACTCTGGGCCTGTATAGAGTTTTCTACCTCCCCTTTCCATTCCAGGTGCCCACTTCTCGGGCCCTAGGTCACATCTCCAGTTCCTGCTTGGACCTTGTGACTACAGACTCTTTGAGCCTCTGGTCCCTTAGGTCTCTTGGTAGCAAGTTGTCAACTTGCCGCTCTGAATTAAATTCTTTCTTAATTAGCAGCTGAGAATTTTCCTTTCTTTCATTCCTTTTAGTTATTTATTTATTTACCAGTTGACTTCAGCTTTTTTTTTTTTTTTTTTTTTAATATATCTTTGATTTCAGAGAGAGGAAAGGAGAGAGGGAGAGAGATAGAACTTTGGCTTTTGTCCATCAAATCTCTGTGTTCATGGAGGAGAGGGTTCTCTGTTAGCTCTTCCAGGATCTGCCTCGGTCACTAATTTTTTTTTTAATCAATTTTTCTGAATCATATTAGTTCGTTGTTCCTTCATTTCAAGGATGTCTTCTGTTATTTGTATGAGTACTTTTCTGTTTATGTGTTGCTCTTTTCTTGAGTTAAGTGGTCATTTATTAGTTCATTATACCCTAAAAGAGGGGAAAAAATCTGTGGTCTGGCCCCACGTGACCATCTTTATCTGGATGTCTCTATTATCATTCACGATCTGCATCTGTCTATTTAAAAGGATTCATCCCCAGGCACCCTCCTCTCAGTACCATCTTCCACATTGGCAGGATCCTTTTTGCCACGTTCTAGGATCGAAATGGAATCAGTACCATTTGCTAGGTATGTGAATTTACTTTTAACAATGGAAGATTTATTTTTTTGACCATATGTCTACTGGACTATTAACACCAGGTATGCCATTTATCCTTAGGGAGACTTCTTGGGAGAGTCATGCACACCTTTGGAGATGAGGCCACAGTTCCAAGGTCAGTACCACACCACGGGATAACATTTGCATTTAATGCTGTCATTTCCTATCTGATCAGTATTGCAAAGTCAGCCTCTATGGAACCAGCTCCACCTTTGGAGGGTCTGCTGTCCCCTTTTGTTCCAGTGTGACAGCAAGAAATGTCCCCTACTCTGATCATATTAACGAATTTGTATACACCTGACCGCTCCACCTTAAAAGCCCCTGGAAGGGCTTCTTAGATACCCTGCCAAGCACAGCACCGGTGCTGATGTCTGGGCTACTGCAAGGTCTGAGTTGGGACAGTTGAACACAACCCTCTGTTAGTCCACTAAACCTCAGTGTTCACGCCCTCCTTAGTGGGACTTCCTGGAGGAGATTGGCTTTGGAGAACAGGGATTGGCACCTGGTTGTGGCTAATTGGCAGTATGGGAAGATGGGTTATCTGGTCGCCTTCACTTTTATTTGTCACAAATCACACATGGTTCCACCTATATTTTAGTACCAGATCTTGCCTTGGAGGCTTCCCGGGGTGGGATCCAACTTGAGGGCGGGTCCTTGGTGTCAGCTTCTCTCTGGGGTAAGCAGAGGGACCGTTGACCACATCTGACTGCAGAGCATGTGCAGCGTGCCATCCCATCGGCGGGAAGATTCCTGGACGTGGTGCCACGTGTGGGGAAGAAGTGGCGTTTCGCCTACCAGAGCGACTTGGTGGTCCTTGAGGAGAGGTCTTCCATGATGCATTCACTGTATTAGTTGATGAATCATACATGGTAGACCTGTTTTCAAGTATCAGATCTAGCCTTACGGTATCCGGGGCGACGCCAACTTCAGGAGCTAGAGTTGCGTTTCCACGTGGGAATGGATGGTCAATCTGAGTGTGTGCGTGTCCTCTGTTGATGTCCCCTGTCTGTTGTCCACTGCTAGGGGGATCATCTGTCACTGGTGCCAGCCTCCCTGAGGAGGCAGTAGTGTCACTGTAGACCCACTACGTGATTGACAAGCGGTCATCCCTCCCCCTTTCCCCACGTGTCATAGATGATGTTCTGCACACGTTGGTTGCAGCGTGTCGCTCCCTGAATGGCTTCCTGGATGGGGAACTCAGTTCGAGGGACCCTGGGTCGCACCTCATGGGGGGGGACTTGACGGAATGGGGCCGGGCCGCAGAGCTCGTGTCTTCCCGCCGGCGTGTCACCGCATCCTCACTCAGTATCCCGTCCGTCTCAGGCCTGTTGCAGGGGCTGTGCCGAAGCCTGCGCCCTAGCCCGGTGCTTGAATGGAGGTTGTCCATGGTGTGTTCATTTTATTCATGATGAGTATTACATGGCCAATCTCCTTTCGGTACCAAATTCTTCTTGGGAAAACTTCGGGGAAATTTCCGCTGGCGCCCGCCCCGGGTAAGGACGTGGTCGTTTCACCCCACGATGAATGCTCTGTGTGGGACACGCGCCGCCCCAGAATTCTCAGAAAGGGCACTGACGCCTTAGGTGAGACCATGGTTCTTTGGTCATGGTTGCCCTCCGGCCCTTGGAGACTCGCAAGTGAACTGAGCATATCTGTAACCCTTCTTTCAGGGTGAAATCGTCTGGGACGGGAGGCTCACGTTAGGGAGAGAGACTCTGCCGTCCCGACAGCCGGGGCGATGAAAGATGTGCGGTGTTTAGGCAGCGAGTTGCTGCCCCGCCGCCTCCTCCGCAGGGTGACCTCTGGGACTCGCTCCAAGGAGGTGGGGGGAGGGGTCCTCGGCAGTGAGAGTCAAAGGTGTTTGACGGCCACGGCATGATTCAGTTATTCCTGCTGCAAGGCAAGGCTCCTCGATGGCATTTATTATCACCGTCTGCTTGCTAGCTGCATGGCCCACAGTTTATTCATCTGCAAAATGGGGTTAAAGCTGCTAATGAGATATTTATGCAGAGTGTTTAGACAGCCGCGGGCAAAGAGTGCAGTTGAATGAGTGTTGGCCGTTGCGATGACGTTACTGCTGTGTTGTTACCCTGTCCCAGGCCTCCCTCTGTTGCCCTCTCTCCCCTTCAAATGCAAGCTCCCTGAGGGAGAGTCTGTTTTGCTTCCTGTGTGTCCCTCCTTGTGCACAGTAGCTGCGATGTGGCATGAATGAGTTAACAGCTGGTTGACACTTTCTTTATTGAATGCCCTCCCAGAGGCCTCCCGGAAGGACGGTCGACTCCCCCTCGAAGTACTGCCCACCTCGAGGAGACGTCGTTGGTCTTCCGGTCGAGAACCCTGAAGGTTTCCAGCTGGATGGACCCCCTGTGGTTGCAACATGTATGGAGAATGTTAAATGGCTGGTCCCTCTCTGTGTTAAGTCCCCGCTCAGGGCCTTTTCAGAGGAGAACCCCTCTTTGGGACAGGACCTCGGTGTCTGTGCTCTTCTAGGGTAAGTGACCAGACTCTGCCCAAGCATGGATCTGACTTGTGGTGCATGTGCCCATGGCCTCACCCACTGCCCACGCCTGGCCGAAGCCAGCTTGAGGGACACGCCCACTGCCATTTGGGCTGGGACCCTCTTTACGTCTCCATTCTGACCATTGATCCCAAAGACATCCTGACTCTACTGCTTTTCCTTGGAAGGTAGTTTGACCTTGTGGATAAGTAAAGAGTTTGCGCTCCACCTTTTTAAAGACTATAGCTTCTCAATTCTGTTTCTTCCCCTCCCCGGCCCCCCTTCTCTCTCAAAACTCCTCTTGTATTCCTTCTGTCTGTCTCTGATTTTCCCCATGCCTCTCCCTCTCCCTCTCCCTCTCCCTCTCCCTCTCCCTCTCCCTCTCCCTCTCCCTCTCCCTCTCCCTCTCCCTCTCCCTCTCCCTCTCCCTCTCCCTCTCCCTCTCCCTCTCCCTCTCCCTCTCCCTCTCCCTCTCCCTCTCCCTCTCCCTCTTCCTCTCTGTCTTTCTACCCCCGCCCAACAGCATTCTCAGTTTTCTCACAGGCTACGAAATGAAAGACGCTATCAGTATTTCATACCATTTGTAGTATTAAATTATAGTGATAAAAATCATCAACACAAAATAAAACTAAAAACAAGTGGAATGGCACAGAGTTAAAAAAAAATGTTCAATTGACTACAAATTGGCAGAAGAATCCAATTTTCTCAACATTTCAGCTGCCACATCCGACCTGGGGAAACGACGCTGTAGACATGGTGGCCGGTGGGAAATTGACGACCGCGGTGGCTCCGGATGGCACTATTTGATGTAGACAAGAGCACATGGAGGAACAAAATCTGCATTCAGATATTTAAATGGAAAAGAATTGATCCTAATGAAAATGACTTGGGGGAAATAACAAGGGAAATAAAAGAAATGAAAACACCTCGACAGCACAGTCAAAAGAACAGAATAGGAAACTGGGTTAGTTTAATGGAATTCACTCTGAAAAATGCATGTTTATGGGAATCAATGTTGGCACAATTCTCGTTAAGATGATTAAATGCACAGGTGTTCAGAGTGAAGTAGGTGGGTCGGTAGAAACGGGGTCTGAATATGGTGTCCTTTATGCCACTGACCTTTCCTTTCTGTCCCAAATCTTCCCAGAGAACCTCCCGGACGGACGTGCTGACTTTGGGATGACACACTGGTAACGTGGGTGCGCATGGAACCAGAGTAGCTACCATCCTGGTGACGTGCTTCACTTGGTCTGCTCCCTCTCAGTATCCCTCCGTCCCCTGTGGGGCTTAGGGTGACCTGCTGACCGCAGGGTGGACAGAAACACCTTGGGCGATGGGGTCTGGGCCTACAGGATGGCTCTCTCGCGCTGTGCTGCGCACCCAGGGAGGCTGGGGCATCCCCAGGTGTTTCCTTCCTGGAGCCCAGTGTTGGCACCTCTTGGGAATCATGCTGACCCCAGTACATGTTCCGTGTTGATGCTGAATGTCACTGGGTCTTAGAGGCTGAGCCTTTTTTGGGGGGTGGCCCTGGAGTGGGTGCTTCTGGGATCAAAGCCGCTGCCTGGGATGAGGGGAGAGCTTGTCCTTGGCTGGCATGAACATCACACGATGGATCTCTTTGCAGATCAGCCCCCACTCTGGAGGACTTCCAGGGCCCTGCCACCCTCAGGAGGTGGCCAGCAGGCGAACCCTCCCCAGGGTAGGTGCAGGGGTGCGGCCCCAGGACACACCCTGAGCACTGATGCTGTGTCACCTGGTCTGCCAGCTGGCCCTGCCCAGCCGTTCTTGCCAGTCCTCCAGAGACGACGCCAACTAGGGGAGACAGTCGGAGCTTCAGGTCAGTGTCCGCGCTTCTCGGTGGGCAGCTGTCCATATGGTCCTTCTTTAGGACAGACCTCAGGCAGGTGGCCTCTTGCTGCCATCGTTGTGAGACCGCGGGGCTCTCTCAACTCACACCAGCGTCAGGGAGAGGCTTCCACACGGGCGGTGGGCACAGAATCTAGACCCCGCTCGCGGCCCGCGCCGTCTGCTCCAGCCCTCGCCCGCCAGCCCATTACTTACCTGGTGTACTTTCCGGGTGTGGTGTCAACTCAGAGAGGCTAGGGTGCTGATGTCGGGGCGCTTTGCCATGTTTTGAGGAGATCATCTGCAGCTTGTGTGTTTTCCCCCTTCTTTCCTACCCTTTGTTTTTGGTATTCGACCTGCTTTGTTTATGAAGCTGACCAGTAGTCAGCCATTTCTCGAGTGTGTGGAATCACTCTCATGGCCATTCTGGGGTGGCGACGCCGCTGTGGGTGGGACCAGGGTGAGTGCAGCTCCGGGTTAGCGTCACAGGCCCTGCTGAGCTCCTTCCATAGGTGGCACCTTCTAGAGGGAGGCTCTAAGCTGGGGGGGGGGGGGGGCTTGAGTCACCCCTCTCTGGGATCTCAGATGGAGAGCTGAGCACAAGCAGGGTTTCTTCTCTGTCGACCCGCTTCAGGGTCTGATCTGAGATCAGATGGCCCTTGGGGAGGACAGCTGGGCAGAAAGGGCATCTCAGGCGTCCATGGCTCCACAGGGTTCCTCTGGGCACCCTCCTTAAGTACATGGTCCCACCTGGGTGTCCCGCCTAACTCCTGGGAAGGGTGTCAGGATGCACCTCATTCGGAGAGATGGTGGCTTTGGCGCCTGCGGGTGGGGGGTCCCTGTAGCGCGTGAAGTTCAGCACCCGATGCCCAGAGCTCGAGTGCCCTGGAGCACGGCCACCTTGAAGCATCGCCTTAGTCCGAGCGTCCGCGCCCCTCCATGGTACATGGGGAGAGGTTACCCGAGCAACTTTGCATCTGGACGACGAATGTTGCTCGGTGAACCCCTTTCCGGTATCAGAGTCCACCGGAGAGGCCGTCCGGGAGGCCGAGGCTCCTCAGGGAAGACCGTCGGTTTCAGCACCGCTCTGGGGTACAGGACGGGTGGTCGACCAGTTGGAAAGTAATTGTTTCTAATGTACTTCACCTGGTCCACTAGCCGTCCGTATCCACCGCCGCCGCGGCCGGCCCGGCGAGGCCCCGCTCCTCGCTCCGCGTCGCCGCTGGTACTTGAAGGGAGATCGACCGTGTTATATTCGCTTTCTTGTCTTCGAATAATACATGGTTGATCTTTTCTCGGTATCAACTCTCACCTCGCAGGACCTCTCAGAGATGGAGCCCGTGGGGGCGGGCGGAGCGGGGCGGGGGGCCCTGTCACAGCCCCGAGGGTGGGGGGCCCTGCCACCAGGTGGGGCGGGGCGGGGCGCCCTCTCACCTGTGCTATCTGATCTCCCCGCAGGGCGGCCCCCGGAGGTGACAGCATTGCAGCGGCGCCGTGGCCCCTGCATCTCGTCGCTTGGGTACCTGAGGAGAGGCTGTCTGTGATGAGTTCGCTTTATTAGTGCCGAATATAACACAGATGGCCTGTTTTCAGTACCGCCTGCTCCGCGCGGGGCCACGCCTGGGGTATGTGGATGCATGGGCTCCGGGACAGCCTCTCGCCCACGTGCGGAAGCCCCACGCCGGATCCATCCTGAGAGCCACCTGGAGGGGCCTCGGCCGGGGGAGGGCAGGAGGGCCCCTCGGGCAGTGTGGTCATGCGGCATCTGCTTTATGTGTGAGGAATGACGCATGTTCCGTCTGTTGGCCGTACCCTGTGCCACTAGTTCGAGGGCTCCCTGGAGAGCCCTCCGTTGCAGCGGGCATGTGCCCCTCTGTGGGGCGTCCCTCCCCGGGGACCGTGTGCATGGCCTGCACCCGGGAGGTGTGTCCGAGCCGCTTTCCCCCCGATTCCCACGTCTTGGAGACCCTGAGGCAGAGCTCGGGGGCTGCTTGCTGTGTGTGCTGCTCCATGTGGTACCTGGGGAGAGGTCGCCCGTGAGCGTTCGCATGCATTCTGACGCACAATACACGGTCGACCTCTCTTCAGTATCCATCCCGCCTCGCATGCCTCCTGCACGCCCCCGGCCCAGGAGGGCCCAGCATGTGCGACTGCATCCCACGGAACGGGGCGGGCGGGGGGCTGGTGGCAGGGCCGGCCACAAGGAAGGAGCCTCTGTTTGGAGTGCGCCCTGATCTGTGGTACCTGACGTAGGTTGCCTGTGAGGTGTTCACTTTCTACATGATGAATATTATGCAGTCAACCTCTCTCTGGTATCGAATTCCGCCGGGGATGGCCGGCATTCACGTCGGGTGCCGACCCCAGGCGGTAGAAGCCTCTGTCAGGTGACCCAAGGGCCTAGTGCAGGTCCTTGGGCCACCTGGCCTATTAATTTTCCAGCTCTATCTAGTCCAGGGACTTCTGAAAGCACCACAGAGCGGCCCTGTCATCCCGGAGTCCGTGGTTCCAGCCATCTGCGCTCCTGGCCATTTCCCTGCGCTGGGCAGCCCCACCCTCCCCCGGCCCTGCCCTGCCCATACCACGTCAAGGTCACCTGGTGGTAGGAAGGGTTGGGGAAAGGTGAACTGCAAGAGCACCTCTAAAGGATGAGCAAGGCCATCTGGTATTCGTTCATGGTCCCCCGGGCCTCAGGGAGCCCTTTCTGAGCGGGGCGGGGGTGGGAGGGCTGGCATCATCCCCACGGGAGTCTCAGCTCTGTACCCGCCTTTTCCCTGGGGGCTTCCTCCTCAGCCTGGGGTCCCTCGGGCCCTGCACAGCCCTTTCTCCGGACGCTCAGCAACACCTCTTACTCCCTCCCCACAACTGGCTACCCCTTTCTCAGAGCAGGGGTTCTGGGTTCTAGAGGGGATGCATTGTCCTTTGCTCAGCAAGGCTGTCCCTGATCCCCCCAGCCTCGCCTCCCCTCCCCTCCCCTCCCCAGCCGCCTCTGTCAGTCACCCCGTTACCGTTTTGTTCCCAGCTCCTGTTACCCCAGATTATCTGGTGTTAATGTTTACTTTCTCTCTCCCCCCGCAGACTGTAAGGTGTCTCAGGGCAGGAAGTTGTTCTGTCCTGTTCCCTGCTATGTCCCCTGCCGTGGGACGCTGCTGGGCCCACAGTAGAGGCACTGTGAGTGTTTGCTGACTGACTAATGAACTCGGGGACCTATCAAGTTCCTCCCCAGGAAGTGCCGGGCACAGAGGAGGCACTGGAATGCGGTGAGGGGCACATGAATATGTTAATCAGCTGTTAGAAATCCCTCACATTGCTTCAGAGCTGTTTGCTTTTCCACTTTTTCTGCCTCTTTCAGGGTATCATTTGAGAGCCTGAAGTTTGGTGCAACAGGGACCAGTCACCTGGGGCTGGGCTTTCTCTCCACTTTCCAGGGGATCCCCAAAAGGAGTGAGGAGCTCCAGTGTTACCCTGCAGATACCGGCGGAGCCCCTAAGCTCCCAGCAAGTTCTACAGCGTTCAGAACCCGGTACTCTAGGGAACTCCATCCGCAACAGGCGGGAGCAGGTGTCAGCTAATATTTTATGCATGGAACTCACTAAATGGGGACATTTGGAGTCGAAAATTGCTGTTAATGCATCCACACATCTTTGAAATATGTTAAATGTGTGTGGGGGGGGGTGGGAGGCAACATTAGCCTTATTTAATAGCTACAATGTAACCGTCCCCACACGGCAGCATTAACAAGTGCTGCGCCCCCCGGGTCCCCGGGCCGCCACCTGGGAGGAACGCTGGGTACATCAGCCCCCACCTGAGAATTATGCATGAGACAAATGTCAGCCCAGGGGACCAGGCACTCGGCAGCATGCATGTCCCAAACTCATTTCAGACCCAAAGACGGTGACCCCATACTGCTTGGTGCAGAATTTTATTAAAAGTCAAATTACTGGTTTATCTATTGTTTGAGGAGGAAAGAAAATAAACACAGGCCCTGTCTCGTCTGCAGGCTGAAAGGAAATGTCTCCGCACAGTGGCCGGGACGTAGGTGACTGGGCCCACCTCCGGTCCGCACACCCCCTCCCAGTGCCTGCCTGAATAAGGGTCCCGTCTCTCCCTATCTCCTCTCTCCCCCTTGCGTCTCCCAGAGATGGTGCCACAAGAACCACTTTCAAAATCAGAAAAATTTTTGGACAAACTGGACCTATATTTCTGTTCCCTTACCGTTTTCAAGGGGAGGTAAGAAAAAAAGTAATAGCTGCCAAGAGGGCTTTTGCCTTGGCCCTGGGCCTCCCTCCGCTCTTGGGGGTTTACTCACTGCTCCCCATCAGCCCCGGGGTGCAGGTTTGATTTACAGGTGAGCAAATGGGTCAGAGAGAGGTTGAGTGACGCATCCAAGGTCACCCAGCTGGGAGACGGGTTGTCTGGCTCAGGCTGTTCTGAATCCCTCTGCCCATGGCGAGCCACGTCACGTGGCTTTAGAAGCAGCCCTGTGTCCTAGAAGAAGGTGGGCCACTGACTAGGCCCCAAATTCTCTTTGCATGAGGAGGGTGACTTGATTTGCCCAACGCTGACAGCTTGCCATACCTTTCACAGTTTTTTCCCTGTGCTCACCTGGGGTCTCCAGTTTGGTGCCATCACCCCAACCTTACACGTACACCTCCTTGCATGGGGCCAGGGGCTGGTGCAGTCCTAATGGGTCCCTGAGGATGCAAAGAACCCCCATATGTCAGGGCTAAGTGGGACCCTGAGTTTACTCCCCGCTTGTCCCACCCCTCTGCTCACACCTTCATATGGGTAAGAAAACTGAGGTCCAAGAGGGTAGCGCTCTTTGCTGTGGCTTTTTTCCTGAGTGTTCTCTCAAACTTAGAGGTTGAGACCTACCTCTGGCAAATAGGTATTTTCCTTCCTTGTAAAAACCAGGGTGACCTGGCACCCCAGGGCTGCAAAACAGCAAGTGGGATACAATATCTGAATTTTCACTACTACCCTGCCACAGAACTGTGACTGCAGTGCCAGCTCATAGTAGGTGCTCAGCTAATGCCTGGCTCAAACCAGCGCAAAGTAGGTGTTCAGAGCGTGAAGGTGTAGTGAACCATATTTCCTAATTCGCCGGCGGGAAGCTCAGGAGGCCCCAGGAGGACGTTTGTGGGATGAACAAATAAAAGTGTGAGCCTGGAGGGAATAAAGAAGCAGAGAAACGAAGGATTCGGGGAAGATGGACATAAATCTCCACCAAGCACCACCCAGGCTCTGAGTCCAGAAGAGACCCTGTGGAGGAAGAGCAGCCACTTGTCACCTGCGGCGGGCTCGAGGGCCAGGAAGGAAACAAGGGTGGGTGTGATGGAGGCTCATTCCTCATTTTTTTATTATCCGGCAATCGAGGTGGAGAGAGCCCGAGCATGCGCACCCACACCGCGCCCCCCGCCACGCACCTCACGTCATGGAGACAGGGCAGGGCTGGGGGTGGGGAAGGACCCTGGGGACCGGCTGGGTGATCTGGCAGCTCCCTCTGTCCTGAAGCCCTGGTGTGGGTGGCACAGGGGACAGGAGCCATACAGGCCATAGGACCAGCCTGGGCAGGACTTTGGTTCCATGATGGCGACTGGACCCAAATGGGACCGTGCATTCTCCTGGCATGACCCCGAGGCAGTGGGACACCCGAAAGCCCACCTCGTGTCCTTGATGCTACAGTTGTTCTCATGCCTATTGCCATGCCTTTGCGCAAGCTGCGTCCCTGCCTGGACAGCCCATTCCTCGTCCTCCTCCCACACTCGCTCCAGTGCCACCTCCTACAGGAATCCTTCCTGGTCCATCCCAATACACAAACAGCCTCAATCTGCAGTCAGTTATCAGCCCTTTGATCAGCAGGTGTCTACCTCTAGCAGCCTGCAGGCCCCACAGGGTTAGGGGCTATTCCTGGCTTGGTCACCATGGGGCCCTGGGCCTGGTACAGAAACTAGCCCAGGGAAGTCACCGTGCCATGCTTGCTGGCCTTGTCTTCTCTTTGCAGGCACACTGGACTGGACACTTGGCAGGAGCCCGGTACAGGGACATCCCGTGGGTGGAGCCTTCGGTGGATCCCAGCCATGAGCCAAAAGCTGGACCTAAACACTTCTGCCTTGAGAGCCGTGGGCTGGGAGCCCAGCCTGACCCCAGAGTCATCCTCGGGTCTGGTAAGTGACTGAACAGGGCCTCCTGACCCATCCCAGAGCTCCCTGCCCCCCACCTGGGCAGTGCTGCAGTGGGGGGAGGCCTGAGTGGGTCCCCTGGCCTTCCTGAGGGCAGGACGCCGTTGAGAAGGGGCAGAGAGCCTAAGGGGCGGGAAGCGGCCCAGGATGCCGTGTTCACCATCTGTGATAGCTTCATTTTCTCTAACGCTCAAAAATAGATGTTTCTGTTCGCTCCGCTGTTGGCAGGGGAGCGGCGGGGCCTGCCAAGGCCCGGGGGAGCCCGCCAGCCTGCTGAGTTTTACTGTACTAACAGTTGAGGCGGGGGGAGTCTCTGTTAACTTGAAATCCCCGATCAGTAAACATGCCAATTTAAAGTGTAATTAACTCAGGCCGGAAAAATTTCAGATTTGGACTGCTTTTCACAGTTGAGGTTGTGTTTCTTTTATTTATTTATCTCTTTCCGGGTGTGGTGGTGTCTGTAGCAGGTTTTAGCCAGGAAAAATAGAGGGGGGGTTCTGAGTGGGGAGGGGGGCTCCTTGGAAGAGGAAAGAGAGGAAGGGAAGGAAGGAAAAGGGGAGGTCGGCCAGCACCCCGAGGGCCCAGTGTCTCCATCTACTCTCTGTCCAGGATGGGGGGTTCTAGGTGAGGAAACTGAGGCAGGGGGAAGTACAGGGCTTGCCCATGTCCCTCTGATCCCTGTGCTGGCTGGGCCCTGTGATGAGTGGTGGGTGTGGTCGCAGGACCCCCGGGAAGCACTGGGCTCTGGTCCTTCCTCCTGACAGTCGTCTTGCTCCCTCTCAGGGGCCCGCCTGCTCTTCCTCCTCTGAGGACCCTGCTTCCTCCAAGCCCTCGCCTCCTGTCTCCTGCTCCATTTGACTCCAAAATGGTCCCTGCTCTCAGAGATGGCCGAGGGCACCCATGCCCCAGCGGACAACGCATCCGCCAGACCAGCGCCCCCTCCCGCCTCTCCCAGGAAGACAGGGGCCCCCACATCACCACTGGTTAAAGGACCCTGACCAAGTACCCGGGGTGGCCCCTCCGCAGGACAGGCTGGACTTCTCTGTGGACTGGGGAAGACTGAGGGCACAGGGGGGACTCTGGGCATCTGAGGGCACCCGGAGGAGTCCAGAGTGATAAACTCCAATAAAAGAGCAAACAGCTCGTCCTCACTGGTGAAGGACAAAGGAGCCCCTACCCCTCCTTTTCAGACACCTTGAATATTGTCAGGCCATTTGAATAATAAATCCACCTGATAAAAACTAAATCTTTGTGTGTCTCTATGTTCAGAGGTGACATTAGTGGGAGGGGTTCTGTCTTGGCCTTTGCCTGAGGAGCACTTTGCAGGGAGCATCTTCCAATGTACCGGCTCCCTGCGGTGTCCCCCCTGCCTGTGAGCCCACTTCCAGGTGGGAGCCAGGCCCATAAAAAGACACTTCCTGCGGGTCTGAAGTCTGACGGCTCCCCCAGCCCCGCTGGCATCACTCCGCCCAGCCCAGGCCAGGGCCCAGGGTTCAGGCCGATGCCCACGCTGGGCTCTGCCAGCCTCCGCCGGTCACGACTCAGCCGCTGCACAGCCCTGACTCAGAGGCCCCGAGCGAGCCCGTAAATTACATAATTACCTATGAAACCTGCCACCGGCCGCGGTGACTCACTGCTTTCCCCAGAGCCGCCCGCCCCCGTCCGGGCTGCTGGCAGGGGAGGGGGTGCCGCTTGGACGCCCCCCAGCTCTGCAGCAAACGCAGAGGCAGGCAGCCACCATCTCGCCCAGGGCTCTGGTGGGGGCACCTTCCCCTGCGGTCCCTCTGCCTGGACTGTCCCCACTGGGCAGAGGAGGAAGCAGGCCCAGAGAGGCCTCTTCCTGGGCCGTCTATCCATGGCCAGTGGCCCCCTCACAGACCCTGGGGTGAGCCCAGCTGCCCGGCTGACCCTCAAGCCTCTGGCCACTCCTGCCTCATCCCCGCCTCTTCTCCAGGGTCCCTGGGCTGAGCCAACTCGACCTTTGGAAAACACTTCTCGTGAAGGTGACTGAGTTTGGGAAAGAGGCACAAGGTTGCTTTTCCAACCCAAGGCCGGAGGGGGACGCTGTCGGGGGTGCCTTTTAAAAAGTAAAGGACAGCCAGACAGGGTCTGGTGCGTGTGGGCTCCAGATGAGGTCTTGGGTTCCAGTCCAGCCTTACAAAATGGACACACTACCACCCACCTGGTGGGGGAATGAATGAACTGGGCTGGTTCTCATTAAACTGGGGGCTCCCTCATGATGGTCCAAGGATGGGGAGGGACCCCCACAGGTCCTGAAGTCAGGACACATCTGCAGCCTGGCTCAGCCTGACCCAGGGACCACCCCCTCGCTGCTAGCCCCAGCGTCCGGGGGCTGTGCCCTCCCTGTCTGCTCCCTCACTTCTGGAGACACCCCAAAACAGCCTGGAGGAAGAGCCTATTATGCTCAGAGCTGTATCCAGATCCCAAGCAAAGCCCTTGTAGCAGGTCACAGGGTGCTGAGGGTCCGCTGACCTGGGCGGGCCTCCTGGGAGCTCTGTGTCACCTGTCTGGGGAGAAAGCTGCACGTGCGAGCAGTTCTGTTGGTGTGGGGGTCTGTGGCCCGCTCAAGTCACCTCTTGGGGAGGTTGCAGAGGTGTGGACAGGGCAGTTCCCCAGGCCTAGCCACCTTCGCAGTCCCACAAGCCATCTTGGCTCACCCAAAAGCCTACCACTCAGTCTCACTCCCAAACTTCGTGCTGAGGGGGTGGATTCCTGGGGGAACCTTGGGGTGGGGGCAGGTCCTTTTCCTACCGGGGTCCCAGCCTGTCCCTCCTTTCTTATCACAGTCCCCCTGGAGCTGGTCTACGTTCTAATATTGACACAACAGCCACCCTCTCTCACTGCTCCTACTGTGTGCCAGGCAGGAGCTGGGTGCTGTGTTCAAACCAACCAGAGAGGGTCCTGGTGAACAGCACAGATCTGGACACAGACTTTGTCAGGATCCTGGCTCCGAGTTAGCCCTGGGAAGTCACTTGCCTGCACTGGAACTCAGGGTTCTCATCTGTGAAATGGGTGTGATTGAATCAGATTATATGACACTGAAGTCCCAAGTCCTTTCCTGTACACCAGCCTCTCCCCCACAGAGGGAGCCCTCGGAGGGGCTGTGGGCAATCACGGGGCACAGAGGCTTCTTGGGCCCCAGGAAATGCGGCCGGGCCCCTTCCCTGCAGAATCCTGGCTGAGTCGGTGGGGCTGCTGTTTGTCTCCTGTCTGCTGTCATCTTCCATTTGGCGTCTCCCTCCCGGCACTGACATTTTCTTGAGGCCAGTCCAGGAGGAAGGGGGCTGGCGACCGCACAGTATGAGAGGGGTGGGGATTGGAGTGGGGGTGCGCCTGGGCTGTACTGAGGCTGCCTCTTCCCGAGGCTGGGGGCAGAGATGGTGCAGACCCCCCTCCCCGCTGGGGGTTACTTCTTCAGTGCCCCCAATGCCCAGCAGCCATGGTTTCAGCGTCCCCACCTCACGTGTGCACACTAGGGTCCCCAGGGAGCACCCCAGCCTGAAACAGGGCAGCTGGGAGGCCCCGTCACCTGGCTCTGGGATTCTCTGAGCCCTCATGGTGGCCACAGCGGATCCCAGCCAGGGGCTCGCTCCCTGGCACTTTGTTGCCTGTAACAGGACAGTGGTCACTGGTGTGGACTGATAGTCACGCATTCAGCTGCCACTTACCTAGCGGTCTGTGTGTGCCCCACGCTCGGGACAGAGACCCAGCGTGCCCAGTCCCTCCCGAGCAGCGCGCAGGGCCCGGACGTGAAGAAGCGAGACCCCATGAGCTCTGGGTCAGTTCATGGCACCTGGGCGCCCACCCTCAGCCCTCAGGGAGAAAGGCCCGAAGGTCATCACCTCCAGGGCCCGGGAGGGCGCCGGTCACAGTGCCCTTCTGGGCTTTCTCTCCCACAGCCCTCGGGGCAGCTGCTAATGCGGCCTTTCCCAACCTCAGCTGAAAAAAGTCAGGTGCTGCGGCCAGCAGGTGGAGGGGTGCTACTACTCCAAACTTGGGGTCTCCATTGGGAAGGTGGGAGGAGGCTGCGGCGGGCACAGTGCCCCGTGGCAAACCCTCTAGAAAGGAAGGTGCTGGCTGCTGTTATTGTTACAACTGACCGGGGGACCCTGTGGCCAGGCCTGTGGGAGCCCCTGGAGGGGATCCCCTTGGGGGCCCAGGGAGGTGGGTTTCTGGGGGGAGCCGGGAGAGGGCAGAGAGGCGAAGCCACTGAGGGCAGAGCAGAGGCAGGAGCAGGCCCGAGGGCAGCGGGAGGCCTGGGCGCGGGGGTCCGTGCGCCCCGGCTTCGTAACAAGGAACGTCGTGCTTTCGGGGGGCAGGTGGAGGGCGGCTGAACGAGCCCGGGCCCCGCCGGCGCGGGGCGCTGAGCGGAGTTCCCGGGGACGCGGCGGCCGGTTGCTGATGGGCTCGGGGAAACGGGAGGCGATTTGGGGGCTGTTCTGCGGGCCCCGAGCTATTGAATAAATGAAGTGCGATCGGCCCCAGCGGCCCACGCACCTGCCGGGCCGGGGGCGCGGACCTGGGGGAACAGCGCAGGCCCGCGGGGTGGGGCCTGCAGAGCGGCCCCCGGGGCGCGCAGGCGGGACAGGAGGCGGGAGGGGGCCGGGGACCCTCGGAGCCGCCTCGCCCAGCCCAGGGCGCAGCGGGGCGGGACCGGGAGGGAAGGGGGCAGGCGGAGGCTCGCAGGGCTTGACTTCGCCCTCGGCGGGGCAGCTGCTGGGGACCGTGCGTGCGCCACCGTCACTCTCACCTGGGGGGCCTGGCCCAGGCGTGGGACTTAGGGACACGTGGGCAGCGGGCCGGCCAGACTGCGCGGCGGGGCGGGGACCAGCCGTGCGCGCCCCGTGCGTCCCGCGGAGGCCCCCACGCTCGCCATGCGGAGAGGAGGGGTCTGCGGGGGGGCGGGGCGTGTCCAGGAGCCGGGGCTGCGCTGGGGGCTGAGGGCTGGGGCTGGGGGCTGGGGGGCGGGGCTGCGCTGGGGGCTGGGGCTGGGGGGCGGGGCTGCGCTGGGGGCTGGGGGCTGAGGGCTGAGGGCTGGGGGCTGGGGGGCGGGGCTGCGCTGGGGGCTGAGGGCTGGGGCTGGGGGCTGGGGCTGGGGGGCGGGGCTGCGCTGGGGGCTGGGGGCTGGGGCTGGGGGCTGGGGCTGGGGGGCGGGGCTGCGCTGGGGGCTGAGGGCTGGGGCTGGGGGCTGGGGGCGGGGCTGCGCTGGGGGCTGAGGGCTGGGGCTGGGGGCTGGGGGCGGGGCTGCGCTGGGGGCTGGGGCTGGGGGGCGGGGCTGCGCTGGGGGCTGAGGGCTGGGGCTGGGGGCTGGGGGGCGGGGCTGCGCTGGGGGCTGGGGCTGGGGGGCGGGGCTGCGCTGGGGGCTGGGGGCTGAGGGCTGAGGGATGGGGGCTGGGGGGCGGGGCTGCGCTGGGGGCTGAGGGCTGGGGCTGGGGGCTGGGGGCGGGGCTGCGCTGGGGGCTGAGGGCTGGGGCTGGGGGCTGGGGCTGGGGGGCGGGGCTGCGCTGGGGGCTGGGGGCTGGGGCTGGGGGCTGGGGCTGGGGGGCGGGGCTGCGCTGGGGGCTGGGGGCTGAGGGCTGGGGGCTGGGGGGCGGGGCTGCGCTGGGGGCTGAGGGCTGGGGCTGGGGGCTGGGGCTGGGGGGCGGGGCTGCGCTGGGGGCTGGGGGCTGGGGCTGGGGGCTGGGGCTGGGGGGCGGGGCTGCGCTGGGGGCTGGGGGCTGAGGGCTGGGGGCTGGGGGGCGGGGCTGCGCTGGGGGCTGAGGGCTGGGGCTGGGGGCTGGGGGCGGGGCTGCGCTGGGGGCTGGGGCTGAGGGCTGGGGGCTGGGGGGCGGGGCTGCGGCGGGCGGACCCCTGCTCCGCGGGCGGGAGACGAACCCCGCCTGGCGCTGGTTTGCGTAGGAGTGGAGCCCGCCCCGGCGCCCCGCTCGCGCGCTCCAGGCCTGGGGCCTGGGAGGGGCTGGCGGGGGGGGGGGGGTGAGAGACCCCCCCATCTGCAGAAAGCCCCTGGAGGGGGGCGGAAGACCCTGCCTCCCTGCTTCCTCCCAGGAGCTGCGTGCGACTCGGGCAGACCCAGGGCTTCACGCTCCAGATGGTGAAATGCAAGATGCCCACAGTGCTAGTTCCTGAGGGGTCCTCGCACCCACGCTCATCCCGGGCAGACGCAACTGTGTTCACTGCCCCCCCATTCCAAAGCCCCCAGGACCGGGTTTAGACTCCCACCCCCAGCTGCTGGATCCCCTCACACCTCCTAGGACGTGCAGCCAAGCCAAGGAGACAGGTGCCCCCCTCGGAGCCCCAGCCTCAGTGAGGTTCTCCGTGGGGTCCTTCCTTTCCCCCGCCTGCTACCCCCTTCTTCTCCCCCATGCCACCCAGGGAACCCTCCCTCCTTCCAAAGCCCTGCAAACAGCCCCCTCCAGTGCCTGCACCAGGGCACCTGTGGGCTGTGCCCCCAGATGAAAAGAAGGAGAGTTGCCGCAAAATTCAGATCTCCAGGTGCAGGGGTCTGCAGCGAAACCTCTACAAAACATGCTGTGGAATGACAGTGGCAGCTTGGCACAGGACACCCTAGGATGGAGGGCTGTCCCCAAGAGCCACCAAGCCCACCTACTTACCTTAAGCTCCTAAATATCTCTGGGGGACCCTCTCCTCCCCCACCCGGTACCACCAAACTCAGTTTCCCCATCTACAAAATCAGGATAAAGGTGGGCAAAGGGCCTGTGTTTCAGGCTCCCTGTTCCTGAGAGCCTGTGAGAGCCCTAGGAGACATCCTGCCCGAGACCCTTCCCCTGGGAGAGAAGGCCAGGGACAGTGAAGGGGGACCCTGCTGGTGATGGAGAGCCAGGGAGGGAGGGTGGCTTCTGCCTGCCAGGCGCTCCACAGGCGTCACTTAACGTCCTCTAACTTCCAGGTGAGCCCAGAGGGGGCTAGCACGCGCCCAGAGCCACACAGCTGGTCTGTTAGTGCCCTCGGCAGAAGGCCTCCGAGGACACACTCGCAATCGACAGGTTGGGCTTACAGTGCCCTGCATGCCATGGAAACCTAGACAGGGGGTCTCGGTCAGAGGGTGTTAGAAAGAACATGTATGACCCGACATAGGCTTCTGGGGGGCTTGGGGAGGGACTAAGGAAGGTGGGGTTCACTCTGGATCGGATGCTGTCAGAAAGCATCTCAGTAAATCTTACCTTCAGACAAGAATGAAAAGATGAAGGTGAAGCTTTGGCGAGGAGCGAGCTGTCCCTCATTTCACCCGAGAGAGGGGCTGGTTCGGACTCTGTGGGTGGCACAGGGGCCTTGTGTTTTGTCTGTGCTCAGACAGTTATGAAGGGCCTTGTGTGTCTCCCCTCGCGGTCTCGGAGCAGCCTTGCCTGAGCTCCGTGTCCCGAGACGGGTCATGTCCAGCGGGAGAGGACACGGCGCCGGGAGCGCGGCAGCCTCTGGCGCAGGGCCCGCTGCTCTGCCTTCCCGCCCGGGAGTGAGGCAGGGCGCACCTACCTGCCCGCGTGGGTCCAAGTGCGTCTTCTTCTTAGGTTAGAATTTCTTTCTTTTCATTCCCTGGCTTTATTCACAGACACAGTTGTACATATTAAAGCTGGACGGTGGGATTGACGACTGATAGACCGGTGCGCTGTGAAATGATTGCTGCAATCAAGTGAACTAACACCGCCATCACCTCACGATGCGCCTGTGCCGGGTGTGCGACAAGAATGCTGAAGATCTACTCTCTTAGCAGCTTTCAGGCACACAGAACAGTACCGTTAACTGTCGCCCCGGGGCCATACATGAGATCCACAGAACTTACTCATCTTATAGCTGAAGTTTCTACTGTTTAATCAACATCTCCCCCTTCCCTGCACCCGCAAGCCCTTGGCGGCCACCTCGCTCCTCCCTGTTTCCATGAGCTTGGCTTTTTAAAAACATTTCCCACATAAGCGATGCCATACAGTTATTGTCTTTCTTTGTCCAAATTCTTTCACTTTTTAGTTTGATGGAGTCCCACTTGTTTCTTTTTGCTTTTATTGACTGTGCTTTTGCTGTCAAGAAATCCATGCCATGACCAATGTCAAGGAGTTTTCCCCCTATGTTCTTTCCTAGGAGTTTTATGGTGTCAGGTCTTACATTTAAGTATTTGATCCATTTTGAATTACTTTTTGTGAGTAGCATAAGGTAAGGATCCAGTTTCATTCCTCGACATGCAGATATCCCGTTTTCCCAGTGCAATTTATTGAAGAGACTGTCCTTTCCCCACCACGTGTTTCTGGTGTCCTTGTCAAAGCTTAGTTGATTGTATATGCATGGGTTTATTTCTGGGCTCTCTATTCTGTTCCATTGGTCGATGTGTCTGTTTTTATGCCAGTACTGTACTGTTTTGACCACTGGAGCTTTGTAATATAGTGTGCAACCAGGACTTGGGAGCTTCCAGCTTTGCCCTTTCTTCTCAAGATTGCTTTGGCTGTTTGGGGTCTTTTGTGAGTTCAAACAAATATTAGAACATTTTTTTTCTATTTCTGGGAAAAAGCCTTTGGAATATTGACAGGGGTTGCATTGAATTTATAGATGACTTTGGGTAGTATGGACATTTAACAGTATTAATTCTTCCAATCCAAGACCTCAGGATATCTTTCCATTTATTTGTGTCTTCTTTAATTCCAAATAAATCATTTTTAAAAAGCAAGATACATTAAACTCAGACCCAGAACCCCCATAAGGCTATTAGTGGATTTCTTAACAGAAACCTTTCAGGCCAGGAAAGACTGGGATGATGTATTCAAAGTGATGGAAGAAAAATATCTGCCAACCAAGAGTACCTGGCCTGGCAAAGCTGCCCTTCAAAAATGACCACCTCAGAAAAACAAAAATTGAGGGAGTTTATCACCACTAGACCTTCTTTATAAGAAATTCTAAAGGGAGATTTTCAAGCTGAAATGAAAGGACTAATTAGTAACATGAAAACATACAAGAGTATAAAACTCACTGGTAAAGGTAAGTATGTTGTCAAATTCAGAATATTTTAATACTATAATGATGACATAAGTCAACTCTAGAATAAGGGCTAACAGACAAAACTATTAAAAATAACTATAGCTACAAAAATTTATTAATGTATACAGAATATAAAAAGGTGTAAATTGTGACATGAAAAACAAAATGTGGGGAATGAATAACAGGGGAGAGCTTTTGTATGCAATCAAAGTTATCAGCTTAGCAAAGACTGTTATTACTATAAGATGTTTTATGAAAGCCTTACAATTACAAAGAAAAAAAAACTATAGTAAATACACAAAACAAAAAGAGCTCGCCTGGGCGTGGCTCAGGGGTTGAGCGTTGACCTAGGATCCAGGTGATCGGGGTTCAATTCCCAGTCAGGGCACATGCCCGGTTGCGGGTTCAATCAATGACTCTCATCATTGATGTTTCTATCTCTCTCTCTCCCTCTCCTTTCCTCTCTCTGAAATCAATAAAGATATATAAAAAAATAAAAATAAAAAATTATGATTCTGGGATTCTCAGACCAAGACATTATTCTAAAAAAAGAAAAAAAAAGAGAAAGGAATCAAAGGATACCAATATAGAATATCATTAAATCACAAAAGAAGACAGAAAGAGAAGAAGGAAGGAACTATAAAACAGTCAGAAAACAAGATAGCACTAGTTAGTTCTTTCTTATATATAATTACTTCAAATGTAAATAGATCAAATTCTCAAATAAAAATACAGAGTGACTGAATGAATGGGAAAAAAAAAAGTAAACATCAACTATATGCTGCCTACATGAGACTCACTTAAGTTTTAAGTGCACACATATGCTGAAAGTAAAGGGATGGAAAAATATTTCATGCAAATGGAAACCAAAAGAGACCAAAGGTAGCTATACTTACGTCACACAAAATAGACCTCAAGTCAAAAGCTGTAACAGGAGACAAAGAAGGTCATTATATTATAACAAAGGGATTAATCCATCACGGGGACATAACAATTGTAAATATATATGTACCTGACATCATAGTGCATAAATATATTAAGGAAATATTAACTGTCCTGAAAGTAAAAATATAGGGCAATGCAAAAATAGTAAAAGACTTCAATATTCCACTTTCAACAATGGGTAGATCATCCAGATGGAAAATCAGTAAGAAAATATTGAACTTGAACTACATTTTATAACAAATGAATCTAACAGACATATACAGAACATTCCATCCGACAGCAGCAGAATATATGTTCTTCTCAAGCACACACACAACTTCTCCAGGAAGTATCATACGTTAGGTCACAAAACAAGTCTTAACAAATTTAAGAAGATTAAAATTATATCAAGTATCTTTTCTGACCACAGTGGTATAAAACAGAAATCAATAACAGGAGGAAAATTGGAAATTTCACAAATATGTGGAAATTCAACAACACATTCCTGAGCAATCAATGGGTCAAAGAGAAAAATCAAAAGAAAAATTTTAAAATATTTTGAGAAAAATGAAAATGGAAACACAACATACCAAAATTTATGGATGCAACAAAAGCAGTTCTAAAATGGGAAGTTTATAGAGAGAAATGCCTAAGTTAAGAAAAAAGATGAATCTCAAATAAACAGCCTAAACTTACACCTTAAGTAACTAGAAAAAGAAAACAAACTAAGCCCAAAGTTAACTGAAAGAAGGAAATAATCAAGATCAGGGCAGACATAAATAAATAGAAACTTAAAAACAATAGAAAGGATTAACAAAACTAAGGGCTGTCTTTTTAAAGATAAACAAGATTGAAAAACCTTTAGCAAGACTAAGAAAAAAGAGAGAAGACAAATAAATAAAATCAGAAATGTCAGACGACATTATAGTCAACACCAGAGAAATAGAAAGGGTCATAAGAGACTCCTATGAAAAACCATACATCAACAAATTGTATAACCTAGAAGAAATGGATAAATTCCTGGAAACATACAACCTACCAAGTCTGAATGAAAAGAAATGGAAAATTGGAGACCTATAACTAGTACAGAGATTGAATCAGTAATAAAAAACCTCCCAACAAGTAAAGCCCAGGACCGGATGATTTCCCTGGTGACTTCTACCAAACATTTAAAGAGGGATTAATGCCAATTCTTCTCAAACTTTCCCAAAAATTGAAAAGGAGGGAATACTCCCAAACTAATTTTAACAGGCCAGTATTACCCTAATACCAAAGCCAGATAAGGATACTATAAGAAAAGTGCAGGCCAACATCCATGATGAACATAGATGCAAAAGTCCTCAATGAAATACTAGCAAACTGAATTCAACAGCATGTTGAAAATATCATAGACCATGATCAAGTCAGATTTGTCCCTAGGATGCAAGGATGGTTCAACAAAGGCAAATCAATAAATGTGATTGTCACGTTAAAATAATAAAGGATGAAACAATAGAATCATCTCAATAGATGCAGAAAAAGCATGTGACAAAATTCAACCTCATTTCATGATAAGAACTCTCAACAAATTAGGTTGAGAAGGAATGTACTTCAACATAATAAAAGCCACATATGGCAAGCCCACAGGTAACATCAAACTCAATGGTGAAAAATTAAAGGCTTTTCCTCCAAGATCAAGAACAAGACAGTGATGCCCACTGTCACCATTTCTAGTCAATACAGCACTAGAAATCCTAACCAGAGCAATTAGGCAAGAAAAAAGAAATAAAAGGGATTTGAATAGGAAAGGAAGAAGTAAAATCGTCTCTGTTTGAAGATGACACTTTAAAGCTTCCACCAAAAACTGTTAGAACCCATAAATGAATTCAATAAAGTTACAGAATATGATATTGACTTAAAAAGTCAGTTGTGTTCCTATATAAAAAAAGTATCTGAAAGAAAAATTAAACCAATCCATTTACAATACCATCAAAAACAAAAAAATACTTAAGAACAAATTTAACCAAGGAGGTGAAAGACCTGTACACTAAAAACTATAAGACATTGATGAAAGAAATTGAAGAAGACACAAATAAATGGAAAGGTATCCTGAGGTCTTGGATTGGAAGAATTAATACTGTTAAATGTCCATACTACCCAAAGCCATCTATAAATGCAATGCAATCCTTGTCAATATTCCAAAGGCATTTTTCACAGAAATAGAAAAAAAATGTTCTAATATTTGTTTGAACTCACAAAAGACCCCAAACAGCCAAAGCAATCTTGAGAAGAAAGGGCAAAGCTGGAAGCTCCCACTTCCTGGTTGCACACTATATCACAAAGCTCCAGTGGTCAAAACAGTACAGTACTGGCATAAAAACAGACACATCAACCAATGGAACAGAATAGAGAGCCCAGAAATAAACCCATGCATATACAATCAACTAAGCTTTGACAAGGACACCAGAAACACGTGGTGGGGAAAGGACAGTTTCTTCAATAAATTGCACTGGGAAAACGGGATATCTGCATGTCGAGGAATGAAACTGGATCCTTACCTTATGCTACTCA